>NC_086449.1:411932121-412542121 GCF_028390025.1 Pseudophryne corroboree | reverse complement strand
GCATTGAAGTAACATTTATAATTTGCATACTTAAAAATTATACAGAGCCGCTGATTGGTTGTCATGGGCAACTTCTCCACTGGCTAATTTTTTCCACGCTTATCACTGCTTAGTACATGCCCCCCTTAGTGGTGGGATAGTAGGACCATGATGGGGGTGAAGTAAATGAAAGTGGGGCAACTGGAGAGAAGCGAAAGGGAAGCAGGGGAGAGGAAGGCAGACAGGGGAGTGGAGAGAAGAGAGAAGAGGAGGGGGTGGAGACTAGGGTGGAAGGATAGAGGTGGGAACAGGGGGCAAAATAAACAATTAGATAGACACTGATTGATGGGGGAGTTGAAGAAAACCTGGACGTAGTATGGATGAGTTAAATAGGGGGAGGAAAACTGTAATTAGGAATGGAGGCTGCACAAGAGGGACAGAGTAGTAGATTTGCAGAAATTCAGATGAAAATATAATGTGTATGCTCGACGGCAATAATTTAGTATTAAATGGAATAAAAGTGTAGATTTTATGGGTGCAGAAATTGTATATTAAAGTAGACTGTGTTAAAATGAGAGGACGTTAGGTTAGGCAAAAAAGCAATGGTAATTCAATCAAGACATTCAAGTGGGGTTGGGTATGCGTGACCGGCGGCCAGAAGACCGCCGGTCACCATACTGACGCTGGTATTCCAGCATAGAGCATGGGCTCGTGGCGATCTGCGCTTGACCAGGAATGGGAATAGTACCTGCTAGTTGGCATGTCGACTGTTGGGAATCTAAGGGGGTGGGGTGTAGGGGGAGGTATTGTGACCAGCGGTCTCCTGACCGCTGGTCACATAACTACATCCCATTCAAGTTTATATAGACAAAATTACATTGGCATAGATATACATTCAGATTTATGTAAAATCTGAAAGTACAATTAGTTGCAAGTTAAGTGGTAAGTTCTTGCAGTGTCCAAGCAGGGAGTTCAGTGTTGGGGTCCTAGGCCAGGGGTGGGCAATTATTTCAGCTGGGGGGCCACTTAACACTTCCAGTGAATATTCAAGGGCAGCACACAAAATATCTTGTATATACAATACTCCTATAGGTGTGTGGTATGTGTGACCGCCGGGATCCCGGCAGCGGAATCCCGTTGGGGGGTGGCGAGTGCAGCAAGTCTCTTGCGGGCTCGCTGCGCTCTCTACGCTATGGGCTCGGTGGCAAATGGGTTCTATTCCTACTCTATGGGTATCATGGACACCCACGGGTGAGAATAGTCCCTGTTGGTTGGGATTGTGAGGGGGCGGCATGTAGGGGAGATTATGTGACCGTCTGTTTCCTGACCGCCGGTCACAGAACTACATCCCCTCCTAGAGCAGTTCCCATCTCCCCTGTACCCATATAGCAGCTTCTATCCCTCCTCCATCTCCCCTGGACCATATAGCAGCTTCTATCCCCCACCCCCTCTCCACTGGACCCATATAGCAGCTTCTATCCCCCCTCCATCTCCCCTGGACTCATATAGCAGCTTCTATCCCCCCCTCCATCTCTCCTGGACCCATATAGTAGCTTCTGTCCCCCCCTTCCTCTCCCCTGGACCCATATAGCAGCTTTTGTCACCCCCTTCCTCTCCCCTGGACCCATACAGCAGCTTCTGTCCCCCCATCCCTCCCTCTCCTCTGTACCCATATAGCAGCTTCTATCCCCCTCCATCTCTCCTGGACCCATATAGTAGCTTCTGTCCCCCCCTTCCTCTCCCCTGGACCCATATAGCAGCTTTTGTCACCCCCTTCCTCTCCCCTGGACCCATACAGCAGCTTCTGTCCCCCCATCCCTCCCTCTCCTCTGTACCCATATAGCAGCTTCTATCCCCCTCCATCTCCCCTGGACCATATAGCAGCTTCTATTCCCCCTCCCCTCCCCTGGACCCATGTAGCAGCTTCTATCCCCCCCTCCCTCTCCCCTGGACCCATATAGCAGCTTCTATCCCCCCCTCCATCTCCTCCGGAACCATATAGCAGCTTCTGTCCCCCCTCACTCTCCCCTGGACCCATATAGCAGCTTCTGTCCCCCCCTCACTCTCCCCTGGACCCATACAGCAGCTTCTATCCCCCCCTCCATCTCCCCTGGACCCATATAGCAGCTTCTGTCCCCACCCTCCCTCTCCCCTGGACCCATGTAGCAGCTTCTGTCCCCCCACTCCATCTCCCCTGGACCCAGACAGCAGCTTCTGTCCCCCCTCCTCCCTCTCCCCAGTACCCATACAGCAGCTTTTAAACACTCCCCAACACAAACACAGATACTACCTTACCCTCTTCCCCATCCCCCGCCCCCCACCTTCGGGCACAGTTAGCAGCTTTTAACCACCTACTCCCTCCCTCCCTGCACACAGATAGCAGCTTCCTCCCCATACTCAGCACCGCTGTGCCCTCGCCAGGCAGCTCCCGTTGCCAGCCGCCAGCTTTGCATGTTTTCAGATGTGCCGTCCGGATCCACGCTGTTGCTTTGGCTCCACCCCCATGCCACCCAGTGGCTGACATCAGACAGGAAATCCCGGTCAGCTGCCCCTGTGACGCGATCTGTCTTTCCTCAGTGGTGCCGCGTCTTGGAGCTGCTGTAGCACAATGACAAGCAGCTGAGCCGGTCAGGCCGCTTGTCATTGTGCACGGGGGGGGGGGGGGGGGGGGTGCAGTGGGCCATGCAGGATCAGTTCACGGGCCGCCTGTTGCCCATCCCTACCCTAGGCTATAATCACATGGAGTTTGTTGTGAAGGGTAAGTGAACTCAAACTTGTGAGTTGTTTTAAAGCAGTCCTTTGGTATTACTTTTTTTAAAAGAATTTTCCACTTCAGTTCTCCTCTGGTTTCATGCTCGTATAACACCAAAGTTCTGCCTCACTTTGCACTCTGGGCCTAATTCAGCATGGATCGTAGATGTGCGAAAAATCGCACATATACAAATGATTACACTAACATGCAGGGTGATGCCCAGAACAGGGCAAGTCCACCCCGCATGCTGAATCCAGCGATCCTGCACACATGCAAAAGCAGAGGCACACATGCTAAGGCAGATGGATACCCACCATGTTTCGAGTTGCAGTGGCTGTGTGTGGCATCACGCAGCTGCTGCGGCCCACCCCGCAAACATTCTGGACATGCCTGCATTGTCCGGACCGTGCCTCACCCAACCCCACATGATGCCCCTAAAAATGCCACCGCAACACCCCCTCCCACCCCGAGAATGCCTCTGCCTGTCAATCAGGCAGAGGTGTCTGAAGATGTTAGATGCCGTCGCATCTCATAGTGTGCGCACGTGCAGTGCGGCTTCTTCGTTAGAGATGAGCGGGTTCGGTTTCTCTGAATCCGAACCCGCCCGAACTTCATGTTTTTTTACATGGGTCCGAGCGACTCGGATCTTCCCGCCTTGCTCGGTTAACCCGAGCGCGCCCGAACGTCATCATCACGCTGTCGGATTCTCGCGAGGCTCGGATTCTATCGCGAGACTCGGATTCTATATAAGGAGCCGCGCGTCGCGGCCATTTTCACACGTGCATTGAGATTGATAGGGAGAGGACGTGGCTGGCGTCCTCTCCGTTTAGAAATTAAAATAGATAGGAGAGTGAGAGTGAGACACTTCATTTACTTACTGGAGCTTAGGAGGAGTTATACTAGTGACTGATGACCAGTGACCTGACCACCAGTGCAGTTTTATAATTTATTATTATTTAATAATCCGTTCTGTTCTTGTTCTCTGCCTAAAAAAAACAATACACAGTGACTCAGTCACACTCACATACCATATCTGTGCTCAGCCCAGTGTGCTGCATCATCTATGTATAATATCTGACTGTGCTCACACAGCTTAATTGTGGGGGAGACTGGGGAGCAGTTATAGGTTATAGCAGGAGCCAGGAGTACATATTAAACAGTGCACACTTTTGCTGCCAGAGCGCCACTGCCAGTGTGACTGACCACTGACCACTGTGACCAGTGACCTGACCACACTGACCACCAGTATAGTATATTGTGATTGTCTGCCTGAAAAAGTACACTCGTCGTGTGACTTGTGTGGTGTTTTTTTATTCTATAAAAATTAAAAAACTCATTCTGCTGACAGACAGTGTCCAGCAGGTCCGTCATTATATAATATATACCTGTCCGGCTGCATTAGTGATATATATATATTTTTTATATCATTATTTATCATCCAGTCTATACTAGCAGCAGACACAGTACGGTAGTTCACGGCTGTAGCGGCTCTGTGTCGGCACTCGGCAGTCCATCCATAATTGTATACCACCTACCCGTGGTTTTTTTTTCTTTCTTCTTTATACATACTACATCTCATTATCATCCAGTCTATATTAGCAGCAGACACAGTACAGTACGGTAGTCCACGGCTGTAGCTACCTCTGTGTCGGCACTCGGCAGTCCATCCATAATTGTATACCACCTACCCGTGGTTTTTTTTTTCTTTCTTCTTTATACATACTACATCTCATTATCATCCAGTCTATATTAGCAGCAGACACAGTACAGTACGGTAGTCCACGGCTGTAGCTACCTCTGTGTCGGCACTCGGCAGTCCATCCATAATTGTATACCACCTACCCGTGGGTTTTTTTTTCTTTCTTCTTTATACATACTACATCTCATTATCAACCAGTCTATATTAGCAGCAGACACAGTACAGTACGGTAGTCCACGGCTGTAGCTATCTCTGTGTCGGCACTCGGCAGTCCATCCATAATTGTATACCACCTACCCGTGGTTTTTTTTTTCTTTCTTCTTTATACATACTACATCTCATTATCAACCAGTCTATATTAGCAGCAGACACAGTACAGTACGGTAGTCCACGGCTGTAGCTACCTCTGTGTCGGCACTCGGCAGTCCATCCATAATTGTATACCACCTACCCGTGGGTTTTTTTTTCTTTCTTCTTTATACATACTACATCTCATTATCAACCAGTCTATATTAGCAGCAGACACAGTACAGTACGGTAGTCCACGGCTGTAGCTGCCTCTGTGTCAGCACTCGGCAGTCCATCCATAATTGTATACCACCTACCCGTGGTTTTTTTTTTCATTCTTCTTTATACATACTACATCTCATTATCATCCAGTCTATATTAGCAGCAGACACAGTACAGTACGGTAGTCCACGGCTGTAGCTATCTCTGTGTCGGCACTCGGCAGTCCATCCATAATTGTATACCACCTACCCGTGGTTTTTTTTTCTTTCTTCTTTATACATACTACATCTCATTATCATCCAGTCTATATTAGCAGCAGACACAGTACAGTACGGTAGTCCACGGCTGTAGCTATCTCTGTGTCGGCACTCGGCAGTCCATCCATAATTGTATACCACCTACCCGTGGTTTTTTTTTATTTCTTCTTTATACATACTACATCTCATTATCAACCAGTCTATATTAGCAGCAGACACAGTACAGTACGGTAGTCCATGGCTGTAGCTACCTCTGTGTCGGCACTCGGCAGTCCATCCATAATTGTATACCACCTACCCGTGGTTTTTTTTTCTTTCTTCTTTATACATACTACATCTCATTATCAACCAGTCTATATTAGCAGCAGACACAGTACGGTAGTTCACGGCTGTAGCTACCTCTGTGTCGGCACTCGGCAGTCCATCCATAATTGTATACTAGTATCCATCCATCTCCATTGTTTACCTGAGGTGCCTTTTAGTTGTGCCTATTAAAATATGGAGAACAAAAATGTTGAGGTTCCAAAATTAGGGAAAGATCAAGATCCACTTCCACCTCGTGCTGAAGCTGCTGCCACTAGTCATGGCCGAGACGATGAAATGCCAGCAACGTCGTCTGCCAAGGCCGATGCCCAATGTCATAGTACAGAGCATGTCAAATCCAAAACACCAAATATCAGTAAAAAAAGGACTCCAAAACCTAAAATAAAATTGTCGGAGGAGAAGCGTAAACTTGCCAATATGCCATTTACCACACGGAGTGGCAAGGAACGGCTGAGGCCCTGGCCTATGTTCATGGCTAGTGGTTCAGCTTCACATGAGGATGGAAGCATTAAGCCTCTCGCTAGAAAACTGAAAAGACTCAAGCTGGCAAAAGCACCGCAAAGAACTGTGCGTTCTTCGAAATCCCAAATCCACAAGGAGAGTCCAATTGTGTCGGTTGCGATGCCTGACCTTCCCAACACTGGACATGAAGAGCATGCGCCTTCCACCATTTGCACGCCCCCTGCAAGTGCTGGAAGGAGCACCCGCAGTCCAGTTCCTGATAGTCAGATTGAAGATGTCAGTGTTGAAGTACACCAGGATGAGGAGGATATGGGTGTTGCTGGCGCTGGGGAGGAAATTGACCAGGAGGATTCTGATGGTGAGGTGGTTTGTTTAAGTCAGGCACCCGGGGAGACACCTGTTGTCCGTGGGAGGAATATGGCCACTGACATGCCTGGTGAAAATACCAAAAAAATCAGCTCTTCGGTGTGGAAGTATTTCAACAGAAATGCGGACAACAGGTGTCAAGCCGTGTGTTGCCTTTGTCAAGCTGTAATAAGTAGGGGTAAGGACGTTAACCACCTCGGAACATCCTCCCTTATACGTCACCTGCAGCGCATTCATAATAAGTCAGTGACAAGTTCAAAAACTTTGGGCGACAGCGGAAGCAGTCCACTGACCAGTAAATCCCTTCCTCTTGTAACCAAGCTCACGCAAACCACCCCACCAACTCCCTCAGTGTCAATTTCCTCCTTCCCCAGGAATGCCAATAGTCCTGCAGGCCATGTCACTGGCAATTCTGACGAGTCCTCTCCTGCCTGGGATTCCTCTGATGCATCCTTGCGTGTAACGCCTACTGCTGCTGGCGCTGCTGTTGTTGCTGCTGGGAGTCGATGGTCATCCCAGAGGGGAAGTCGTAAGCCCACTTGTACTACTTCCAGTAAGCAATTGACTGTTCAACAGTCCTTTGCGAGGAAGATGAAATATCACAGCAGTCATCCTACTGCAAAGCAGATAACTGAGGCCTTGGCATCCTGGGTGGTGAGAAACGTGGTTCCGGTATCCATCATTACTGCAGAGCCAACTAGAGACTTGTTGGAGGTACTGTGTCCCCGGTACCAAATACCATCTAGGTTCCATTTCTCTAGGCAGGCGATACCGAAAATGTACACAGACCTCAGAAAAAGAGTCACCAGTGTCCTAAAAAATGCAGCTGTACCCAATGTCCACTTAACCACGGACATGTGGACAAGTGGAGCAGGGCAGGGTCAGGACTATATGACTGTGACAGCCCACTGGGTAGATGTATGGACTCCCGCCGCAAGAACAGCAGCGGCGGCACCAGTAGCAGCATCTCGCAAACGCCAACTCTTTCCTAGGCAGGCTACGCTTTGTATCACCGGTTTCCAGAATACGCACACAGCTGAAAACCTCTTACGGCAACTGAGGAAGATCATCGCGGAATGGCTTACCCCAATTGGACTCTCCTGTGGATTTGTGGCATCGGACAATGCCAGCAATATTGTGTGTGCATTAAATATGGGCAAATTCCAGCACGTCCCATGTTTTGCACATACCTTGAATTTGGTGGTGCAGAATTTTTTTTAAAACGACAGGGGCGTGCAAGAGATGCTGTCGGTGGCCAGAAGAATTGCGGGACACTTTCGGCGTACAGGCACCATGTACAGAAGACTGGAGCACCACCAAAAACTACTGAACCTGCCCTGCCATCATCTGAAGCAAGAAGTGTTAACGAGGTGGAATTCAACCCTCTATATGCTTCAGAGGTTGGAGGAGCAGCAAAAGGCCATTCAAGCCTATACAATTGAGCACAATATAGGAGGTGGAATGCACCTGTCTCAAGCGCAGTGGAGAATGATTTCAACGTTGTGCAAGGTTCTGATGCCCTTTGAACTTGCCACACGTGAAGTCAGTTCAGACACTGCCAGCCTGAGTCAGGTCATTCCCCTCATCAGGCTTTTGCAGAAGAAGCTGGAGACATTGAAGGAGGAGCTAACACGGAGCGATTCCGCTAGGCATGTGGGACTTGTGGATGGAGCCCTTAATTCGCTTAACAAGGATTCACGGGTGGTCAATCTGTTGAAATCAGAGCACTACATTTTGGCCACCGTGCTCGATCCTAGATTTAAAGCCTACCTTGGATCTCTCTTTCCAGCAGACACAAGTCTGCTGGGGTTGAAAGACCTGCTGGTGAGAAAATTGTCAAGTCAAGCGGAACGCGACCTGTCAACATCTCCTCCTTCACATTCTCCCGCAACTGGGGGTGCGAGGAAAAGGCTCAGAATTCCGAGCCCACCCGCTGGCGGTGATGCAGGGCAGTCTGGAGCGACTGCTGATGCTGACATCTGGTCCGGACTGAAGGACCTGACAACGATTACGGACATGTCGTCTACTGTCACTGCATATGATTCTCTCAACATTGAAAGAATGGTGGAGGATTATATGAGTGACCGCATCCAAGTAGGCACGTCACACAGTCCGTACTTATACTGGCAGGAAAAAGAGGCAATTTGGAGGCCCTTGCACAAACTGGCTTTATTCTACCTAAGTTGCCCTCCCACAAGTGTGTACTCCGAAAGAGTGTTTAGTGCCGCCGCTCACCTTGTCAGCAATCGGCGTACGAGGTTACATCCAGAAAATGTGGAGAAGATGATGTTCATTAAAATGAATTATAATCAATTCCTCCGCGGAGACATTGACCAGCAGCAATTGCCTCCACAAAGTACACAGGGAGCTGAGATGGTGGATTTCAGTGGGGACGAATTGATAATCTGTGAGGAGGGGGATGTACACGGTGATATATCGGAGGATGATGATGAGGTGGACATCTTGCCTCTGTAGAGCCAGTTTGTGCAAGGAGAGATTAATTGCTTCTTTTTTGGTGGGGGTCCAAACCAACCTGTCATATCAGTCACAGTCGTGTGGCAGACCCTGTCACTGAAATGATGGGTTGGTTAAAGTGTGCATGTCCTGTTTATACAACATAAGGGTGGGTGGGAGGGCCCAAGGACAATTCCATCTTGCACCTCTTTTTTCTTTAATTTTTCTTTGTGTCATGTGCAGTTTGGGGAGGGTTTTTTGGAAGGGCCATCCTGCGTGACACTGCAGTGCCACTCCTAGATGGGCCCGGTGTTTGTGTCGGCCACTAGGGTCGCTTATCTTACTCACACAGCTACCTCATTGCGCCTCTTTTTTTCTTTGCGTCATGTGCTGTTTGGGGAGGGTTTTTTGGAAGGGCCATCCTGCGTGACACTGCAGTGCCACTCCTAGATGGGCCAGGTGTTTGTGTCGGCCACTAGGGTCGCTTAGCTTAGTCATCCAGCGACCTCGGTGCAAATTTTAGGACTAAAAATAATATTGTGAGGTGTGAGGTATTCAGAATAGACTGAAAATGAGTGGAAATGATGGTTTTTGAGGTTAATAATACTTTGGGATCAAAATGACCCCCAAATTCTATGATTTAAGCTGTTTTTTAGGTTTTTTGGAAAAAAACACCCGAATCCAAAACACACCCGAATCCGACAAAAAAAATTCGGTTAGGTTTTGCCAAAACGCGGTCGAACCCAAAACACGGCCGCGGAACCGAACCCAAAACCAAAACACAAAACCCGAAAAATTTCCGGCGCTCATCTCTATTCTTCGTGTGCACACACTTCACAGGGCATCATCATGCGAACGCTGCACTGAATTAGGCCCTCTATACACTGTTTTCCCCTTTGTAGTTCTTGTAATTTGAATGTACTAAATTTACTATCAGATTTCCATGTCCGTCTACCAATTTGTATCTGCTGTACTTAACCACTTGTGTTCATTTCATTTTTTCATCACTGTTCTCATTTCCAGTAACTGGGAAATTGGGAAAACCTAGTGTATAAAGGAAAAACCAATAGGAGTTGAAAACCCGTCTAGCTAAGCACATGTATAATGTTAAGAAGGGGTTAGATTCACATACTCTGTATTCTCATTTCAAGGCTAAACGTAATTCAAAGGAATGTCATATTAAATCCTTCTGGGCGATCCATCAAATACTCCCCACATGGAGAGCTAGGGATTTAGATCTCAGACTTCCTAAAGCTGAAATGAGGTGGATCCACCATTTAAAAACACTTGTTCCTAATGGCTTGAATGGGCAATTTGAGCTTAAACATTTTCTGTGATTCATCGATATTGTCTCTTTTCTTATCCTCCCTCGTTTTGCTGCTAATACTGATGGTGTTTTAATTTATGATATATTTTATGATTTTTTTAATGTTGTTATCTGTTTTTTTTTTTAGGTCCCCTGTCCACTGTGATGCTGGTTGGCGCTGCTGATAAATCATGTGAAATAGGGATGATATACTGTATAAAGATGTCTGCTGCTTTGTATGCAATGGAATACTGTCCATTTCCATAGGGATACTCTGTGAATCAGCTGATGTCCGTCATTCATATCCGCTCAACTTCCACATCATGGAACGCAGTGGAACGCATGACTCAACTTCCGGTGGAAAGCGGTGGAATGCATAAGCGGAGACATATAAGCCTACACATTGGAGATCAGTGTGTTTCCAGTTGGCGATTAGCAACACAGGAAGCGTGGGGGTGTCAATTAATAACTGTTTATTGATTATCTGATTATGTATTTTATAAATACATGGACTGACGGACTATCCACGATGCTTCTGAAGAAGGACCCTTATATTGATAGTCCGAAACGCTTTAAGCAGGTGGCTTTGCTGGTGACTCCAAGAGAGACTGCTGGTACTCTCATGTATACATCTGTTGACTTGGACCAAGACCGCATGTTCTATGGATCTCTGGATCCCATTACTGTGAAGATTTATTAAATGCACTTTTGCACTTTATAAATGTGAGTGTAATGAGTTATTAAACTGTGTTTTAATTGTCTGATGGTGTTGCACTAAGTCCTTTTCCTTTGATTTTACATGTGCTGGAGTGGAGATACAGTATATGCACTAAGAAAAGGATCTACAAACAAGCAGCAGTGAGGACTCACATATATCAGAAGTTTGGACTTAGGCCAATATCTGAACCATTTTAAGGTTGTTATATTTTATATCATACATGTCACTTTTTTCAGTGCCATGGGTTATTCCCCCTATACTATTGTGCATGTTTTAAGGTTTGGTGAACATTGGTAGACACCTGGGCTGCAGCAAAAGGCTTGTTGTGCAAATAAGGGGTTCCTATCTATATTAAATATATGAGTGTCTGACTAGTTGATATATTTCAGGGAGCAAAATAGAGAAAATATATTAAAGGCTTCACCCTTCCCTACTGTATTTGTACTAAATATGTAAATTGCATTTTTGTCAATTTCCATTATGGAGCTAATGTAGACTTTGACTACAACACTGCTGTTAATTCGGGTATGGATCATCAGATCTACATTACAAAGGTCTACAGTCATTAGGTAGATCACTATTGATCGACATGCAATAGGTTGACAGGGTCAAAAGCTCGACACATGAAATTGTCGACATGACAAAAGGTAGATAGTACAAAAAGGTTTACAGGATCAAAATGTTGATACATGAACAAGCTGACATGACAAAATGTTGACACAAAAAGATTAACACAACATTAAAAAAAAATTGTGTCATTTTCACCGTCAAAAGTCGTGGAACCCCAATAAGTGTACTGCGTCCCCTTGCATGGCTCACTTCACTCCCTAAGAATGTATGTTCATGTGTGCTGATTTAAGATCAAGGTCAACAATGCAGGCAGTATTATCTAACTAATATTTTTCTAAAAATAACCTCAAAATGTAAACATTTTTAATTATTATCAAAGTATGTAATATTAGCTATTAAAACCTGATCTACCATAATTTTTTATGAAATACAGTATGTAGATTTTTTTTGTAGAACAGGGAGGTGCAGCGCCACTTGTGCTATGTCTATTAGCTACAAACAGATTAATATAATGAATCTATAAATACAGATACTCCCCAATAAATAGGGCATCAGCTAACCCCTAAGTAGACAGCATTGGTAAACTACTGTAAACACTAACATATAGAAGAGAGGATAGGGGTATCAGCGACCAATGATGTCATATAAGAGTAATAAAAGGTTGATAGATAAAAATCTATTTTTCTATATAAAAAGGATCAAATAGCCAATATACAATTTTACACAGACACTTTATTTGGGACAGAGTATATATCAAAAAGGGGTATAAAAAATATATTTTATATATATATATATATATATATATATATAAATACAGGCTAAAACATGTATATAAAGAGGGGGGAAAGAACAATGCATATAAGATTCTGAAATATATCTTATCTGTGAGGCAGGAGGTTAAACCCAATGCATTTCGTCCTTAAGACTTCATCGGGTAGTACAGTGCTGGGACAGGGCTCCTTTTTATATGCCTAACATTTAGACATCACTTCCTGATAGGGAGTCGTATGACACACTAATTAAACAATCCATCCATGAAATAAGGTATATACATATGGGAAAACTACATCAGTTAAATATGTAACAAAAACCAGTCATATTTCATGATAAATAGTTCTAGACCGTTTTATTTCGAAGTGTTGCATTTCTGCCAATCTTCCTGTGTCCGCGCCTTCATACTGTGCATGCGCGGCACTTCTGCACGGTTTCCGGGTCCGTTCTGCACATGCATGTGTCCGATTCCCAGAAGTCTTTTCCTGGTGGAGCGCATGTGGAACGCATCATACTTCCTGTGATACAATTCCTGACATCTATGATTGGTATATTCATTAGGAGCAGCGGTCATTTCTTTGTAGGCCACACAGGGGATGTTTCTAAATATGCTGTGTACATCTCCATACATGAGGATGCATGCATATACAGTATACAGGCTCAATGCATATACAGTATATGGTTTACATGAAAAGGTAAAAAAACTGTTTAAATACTTAGAAAATAAATGCTATTATAATCAGCATCCGCTGGTGTTTTTAAAAGAACAATAATCATAATATTGTTAGACATGTGGTAGTAATATTAATAGTAGAGATGTGCACCGGAAATTTTTCGGGTTTTGTGTTTTGGTTTTGGATTTGGTTCCGCGGCCGTGTTTTGGATTTGGACGCGTTTAGGCAAAACCTCCTGAAATTTTTTTGTCGGATTCGGGTGTGTTTTGGATTCGGGTGTATTTTTTTTAAAAACCCTCAAAAACAGCTTAAATCATAGAATATGGGGGTAATTTTGATCCTATAGTATTATTAACCTCAATAACCACAATTTTCACTCATTTCCAGTCTATTCTGTACACCTCACACCTCACAATACTATTTTTAGTCCTAAAATTTGCACCGAGGTCGCTGGCCCATCTAGGAGTGGCACTGCAGTGGCAGACAGGATGGCACTTAAAAAAATTGGCCCCAAACAGTACATGATGCAAAGAAAAGAGAAAAAGAGGTACACTGTGGTCGCTGGACGGCTAAGCTAAGCGACACAAACACCTCAATTTCACAGGAATTATTTGTTCTAATCAATGGTATTATTGGTCTAAATCACTGGAAGAAAATGACAAAATCACTGGAATTATTTGTTCTAATCAATGGTATTATTGGTCCAAATCACTGGAAGAAAATTACAAAATCACTGGAACTATTTGGCAAGATCACTGTAATTAATAATTATAAATCACTTATATTAATTGGTAAAATCTCGCTATTGCCTGCCTAGTGAAGTGGAATCTAGATGGGATTTTGTACCGGGGACACAATAACTTCATCAATTGTCTAAATCCCACTGCACTAATGGCGGAAAACGGGCACACGTCTAACAGTGCACTGATTATACTTAGAAATAATTATACTGATTACTGATGATACTACGGAGAACTGACACTGCGCAGCGAGAACAGCACTGGACTATTGTACTGTAGTATACTGGTCACCACAATGCAGCACTGACACTGAGCACAGATATTAAGCACTGATCAGGATACTAGAAGTGACACAGAGCTGCAAGATACAGCAATGGCCTACTGTACTGTACTACTATAATTATATACTGGTGGTCCCCACAATGCAGCACACTGAGCACAGATATTACCAGGTGTATCTCACACATCGCTCAGTACAGATTACAGGATGTATAATCACCAGGTGTATAACACACGTCGCACAGTACAGTATACAGTATTCTGCTCTGGAGGGATCAGTATTTGGCAGGAAGGCGAGGCCTGGTCCTGGCAGCAGAGTGACAGGCGGCCGTATAGTAGCAGCCAGCTCCAAATCTGGCAGTGTGTGGAGAGGGAGGGGGTGAGGGAAGGGAACGAGCGCTGTAGTGTCTGAGCGGAGAGCTTCGAAGTTCAGGAGGAGTGAGGCGGGAGCTGATCTTCCATAGCAGCGCACAGTGGTGGTGACGGAGTCTGACAAAGGAGGGAGGAGGAGGATTGGGGCAACTGGCCGCAGGGGAGCACTGTGCCGCAGCCATCACCTGCAGGGGGAGTGGAGGGAATCACATCCTATCTGCCCCAGATAAGTGACTTCTGATCAGAGCAATTGAGGGTCGGAGTTTTTCTGACAGGTGGAAAGGAAGGAGTTCTTTTTCATGTAGACTAAAAGGACTACAACAAACTTGGAGTGACTACACTTTTCACCCTAGTTCGACAGCCCTGCTGCCCTTTAATACACAGATGAATGAAGACTCCATTTGGAAAGGAGGCCGCTCAGTGATCAAGAGCTGATGCAGCACATGCAGGTGTTTCTGCAAATATGAAGAAGAAAAGAACATCTCATAAGAAACATCGAAACAATATGGGACCAAGTAAACCAATCTCCCAGCCAAGGTGAAATATTGTAGGCTGTAGAATACAGCATGGGTGGAAAGAGTGCAGTGCGCCAATAAGGAAAGGAACAGTTCTAGATCAAGTACCAGTGAATCCCTCCATCTATCTTATAAAGTATGATGGATTTGATTGTGTCTATGGACTTGAGCTTCACAAGGATGAAAGGGTGTCTGCTCTTGAAGTTCTACAAGACAGAGTTGCCTCATCCTGAATCATCGATGCCCATTTGGCTGACACAATGATTGGTAAAGCAGTGGAGCATATGTTTGAAACAGAGGATGGTTCCAAGGATGAGTGGCGAGGGATGGTATTAGCATGAGCACCTATTGTGAACACATGGTTTTATTATTATATAACCTATGAAAAGGACCCAGTCTTATATATGTATCAACTTTTAGATGACTATAAAGAAGGAGATCTTCGGATCATGCCAGACTCAAATGATTCCCCTCCAGCTGAAAGAGAACCAGGGGATGTTGTGGACAGCATGATGGGCAAGCAAGTGGAATATGCCAAAGAAGATGGCTCAAAAAGAACTGGCATGGTTATTCATCAAGTTGAAGCTAAACCATCTGTGTACTTCAATAAGTTTGATGATGATTTCCATATTTATGTTTACGATTTGGTGAAGACATCCTAAATGGGATTCTGTACCTTTTTTTTTTGCCAAACGTAATCTAATGTAAACATTTGTAGAAAGTCGCTGCTTTCTGATTACAGAAATGCTCAGATATTCCTGCGAATCCACAATCCCTTCCCAGAGGAAAAAGAAATTGAGAAACTGTTGTTTGAGAACGTTTGTTCTCTTTCCCTTACAAAGGAGCAAACCACTTTCCAAGAAGACTGACGTTTTTGGGATTATGGAGACATAATGTTTTTGAATATAAATCCTAAAGCAGGTGGTGTATTAGAGCAAAAGAGTGCAAGAGACCAGCCATGCAGTTTCTGAAATATTATGACAAAATGTTACTGTATTTCATAAGCACTCATTCCTAACTCTGCTAAGTACTGTTTGGTATACTGTATCTGGCTTCCATGAGGTAGTTGTCCATTATTTCAGCTTCCATTGACCTTTTTGAAAGCGGTAGAAGTTATCGATTCTTTTTTTTTTTTTTTTCCTATTTTCTCCTGCATAGCCCAGTAAAATGTTGCAATGTTAAGTATTGACTTGTGCCTTCTGGGGGTCCACTTCTTCACCAAACCCAGCCAAATCTCATCCTAACCCTCTGTTCCACGTTCTCTATGTACCCCATCTGTGTCACCCATGTCTGTCTACCCCTCCCCTTTAGATTGTAAGCTCTCACGAGCAGGGCCCTCTTCCCTCATGTGCTTATCCTTTGTCTTACTTTAATAATCTTCAACTGTACCACATCCAGCAGTCTTCTGTCACCTGATACTTATTCCAGTGTCATCTGCTGATGTAAACTTTGTTTATTTACCCTGTACTTGTCCTATACTGTCATCAATTGTAAGTTGCTGTTTTACTGTTTGATTATTTGTTTATGTACTCTGTAATTGGGCGCTGTGGAACCCTTGTGGCGCCATATAAATAAAGGATAATAATAATAATAATAATATAGGGTGTATAATCCCAAGGTGTATCTCACACACCACACAGTACAGTATATAGGGTGTATAATCTCCAGGTGTATTTTACACATCGCTCAGTACAGATTGCAGGATGTATAATCACCAGGTGTATAACACACGTTGCACAGTACAGTATACAGGGTGTATAATTAATTACCAGGTGTATCACACACATCGCACAGTACAGTATATAGGGTATATAATCCCCAGGTGTATCTCACACATCACACAGTACAGAATATATAGGGTGTATAATCCCAAGGTGTATCTCACACATCGCTCAGTACAGTATACAAGGTGTATAATCACCAGGTGTATCCCAAACGTTGCACAGTACAGTATACAGGGCGTATAATCCCCAGGTGTATCTCACACATCGCTCAGTACAGATTACAGAATGTATAAAATCACCAGGTGTATAACACACGTCGCACAGTACAGTATACATACTGGTCACAACAATGCAGCAGATATTGAGCACTGATCAGGATACTAGAAGTGACACAGAGCTGCAAGATACAGCAATGGCCTACTGTACTGTACTATATGTATACTGCTGGTCACCAAAATGCTGCACTGTCCTACTATATACTGCTCACAATAATGCAGCACAGAGATAGTATACTTGACACAGAGCTGCAAGATACAGCAAAGGCCTACTGTACTGTACTATATGTATACTGCTGGTCACCAAAATGCTGCACTGTCCTACTATATACTGCTCACAATAATGCAGCACAGAGATAGTATACTTGACACAGAGCTGCAAGATACAGCAATGGCCTACTGTACTGTACTATATGTATACTGCTGATCACCAAAATGCTGCACTGTCCTACTATATACTACTCACAATAATGCAGCACAGATATAGTATACTTGACACAGAGCTGCAAGATACAGCAATGGCGTACTGTACTGTACTATATGTATACTGCTGGTCACCAAAATGTTGCACTGTCCTACTATATACTGCTCACAATAATGCAGCACAGAGATAGTATACTTGACACAGAGCTGCAAGATACAGCAATGGCCTACTGTACTGTACTATATGTATACTGCTGGTCACCAAAATGCTGCACTGTCCTACTATATACTGCTCACAATAATGCACACAGAAATTGTATACTTGACACAGACCTGCAAGATACAGCAATGGCCTACTGTACTGTACTATATGTATACTGCTGGTCACCAAAATGCTGTACTGTCCTACTATATACTGCTCAAAATAATGCAGCACAGAGATAGTTTACTTGACACAGAGCTGCAAGATACAGCAATGGCCTACTGTACTGTACTATATGTATACTGCTGGTCACCAAAATGCTGCACTGTCCTACTATATACTGCTCACAATAATGCAGCACAGAGATAGTATACTTGACACAGAGCTGCAAGATACAGCAATGGCCTACTGTACTGTACTATATGTATACTGCTGGTCATCAAAACACTGCACTGTCCTACTATATACTGCTCACAATAATGCAGCACAGAGATAGTATACTTGACACAGAGCTGCAAGATACAGCAATGGCCTACTGTACTGTACTATATGTATACTGCTGGTCACCAAAATGCTGCACTGTCCTACTATATACTGCTCACAATAATGCAGCACAGAGATAGTATACTTGGCACAGAGCTGCAAGATACAGCAATGGCCTACTGTACTATACTACTATAATTATATACTGGTGGTCCCCAGTCCCCACAATGCAGCACACTGAGCACAGATATTTGCAGCACACTGAGCACAGATATGGAGCATTTTCAGGCAGAGAACGTAGATATTTTTAGCACACTGAGCACAGATATTTGCAGCACACTGAGCACAGATATTTGCAGCACATTGAGCACAGATTACGGAGCTTTTCAGGGAAAGAACGCAGCCACGTCCTCTCCGTTCAATCTCCAATGCACGAGTGAAAATGGCGGCAAAGCGCGGCTCTTTATATAGAATACGAATCTCACAGAGAATCCAACAGCGGGATGATGACGTTCAGGCGTGCCCGGGTTAACCAAGCAAGGCGAGAAGATCCGAGGCTGCCTCGGAACCGTGTAAAATAGGTGAAGTTCGGGGGGGTTAAGATCTCGTAGAACCGAACCCGCTCATCTATAATTGATAGTAATCATTTTTAGGATCTTTTTGAAAAGAATAAGTCACCCAGGAGTTGGAGAGTCCTCGGTGCACAGTGTAATTAATGACTTAGTGCTAGGTGCTTAATTGCAATTTACACAATAATTTATCAGGTAATATATATATATATATATATATATATATATCTATATGTGCAAAACTGCTTAGTGCAATTGAAGGTGCTAGGATACATATTTTTATTATTTGTATTATTTGTGCTAAATAACAGTGCTAAATAGCATAATAATTGTGTGCTAATAAATGTGAAAAGTAATTGACAATATTAGTGCATTATTAAGAGGTTTTCGTAACCGGTTATGATAACAGGTTACTCTACAGTACCTGGTCTTCCCAGGTGATCTCCCTTCCTGGAACTAATCAGGCCCAACATTGCTTCGCTTCCAAGATCAGGCGATGTTGGGCTATCCCAGTATTAGCTGATTGTAGACTATGTCACCTAACCTTTAAGTCACTGAGACATACTGAACAATACTATTTACAAAAGACAATAAGGAAAAGAGGTGCAATTAATGTGTTTGAGAAGTGGGAAGGGGGATGGCAGAAAGTGTGGGAGAGGAATAGACCATGGAGACTGCATTTAATAAAAATGGGGTGATCTCATAGATTTCGTTGGGGCCAGTTGGGTGCATAGCTGGAAAATCCAGAACATTTCATGTCTGGAAAATTTATTCTCCTCCTCTTTCCCACAGTTTTACCAGTTCAATGGCTCTATAGGTCATTCATCAGGATTAGAGTCATGTTGTAAATTGAAATGCCTAGAAACCACATGGCTATCACCTTTATTCTTGATGTTCTTAGATTTGCATTTTTAAAGATTTTTTGGTCTTTCCTGCGTACTTTTTTCCACAGTTGCATTCCAATATCTAAATGACAGATGAGTTGTAGCAGTTCATGAAGTCCTTAATTTTCTATTCCTTCTTACCGCTGAGGTCACTGATAGTCTTTCTGTTTGGATGAAGGTACTTACAGATGTTACATCATCCACACTTGTAAAATCCTGTGCATATTGGCATGGAGTTGGCTTATTGATCTTTTCTGTAAACATGCTGGGTGCTAGTACCCAGCATATTACAAGTGTGCTAACACCCTGCATGTTGAAAGAAAAATTTATACACAAATCTACAGCGCTCAAAAGGAAAAAATATATTGATACACCTTTAAAGTGAAAAGATAATAGGTTGATAATCACCCTATCAGGTGATCTCTCTATGGCCCTCATTCCGAGTTGTTCGCTCGGTATTTTTCATCGCATCGCAGTGAGAATTCTCTTAGTGCGCATGCGTAATGTTCGCACTGCGCATGCGTCAAGTAACTTTACTAAGAAGAAAGTAATTTTACTCACGGCTTTTTCGTCGCTCCGGAGAACGCATTGTGATTGACAGGAAATGGGTGTTACTGGGCGGATGTACGGCGTTTTAGGGGCGTGTGGCAGGAAACGCTACCGTTTCCGGGAAAAACGCAGGCGTGTCTGGAGAAACGGTGGGAGTGCTTGGGCGAACGCTGGGTGTGTTTATGACGTCAGCCGGGACCGAAAAGCACTGAATTGATCGCACAGGCAGAGTAAGTCTGGAGTTACTCAGAAACTGCTAACTCGGTTTTGATCGCAATATTGCGAATACATCGGTCGCACATTTAAGATGTTTAGATTCACTCCCAGTAGGCGGCGGCTTAGCGTGTGTAACTCTGCTATAATCGCCTTGCGAGCGAACAACTCGGAATGAGGGCCTATATCCGGACTGAGAGATCACCTGATCAACCTGCTTTTTCCATCTGGGATTGAACCTGAGGGTGGTTGCTGTTTGTCTACCGGATCACATGGATATGTTTTTATGCTGAATAAATCACGTTTGTTTGTAAGTGCTTTGATGTCATTAAATTTCTTATATTTTAAAAGGATCATCGCACTATATTCTCTTTTACTGTTTGTGCCTTAACCTCAAAAACATGGTTATGTGGAGGTAGTCACATTTTCCTAGATACTCAACATCATCTGGATCATTATCCTGGGCTAATGACGATACTGCAACTGCTGTGTGCCTAATGGGAATATATGAGACGTGCTGATTTAATTACAACCGTTTGTAAGTGCATTCGATTGATGAGAATCATTATTTAAAAAAAGGGGTTTTACTGCACTATCTTTTCCTTTATGTGTTCACCCTAACACACACATTGTGTGGAGGAGGTTGCATTGTTTTTTTAGGTTCCAGTTGAGACCGTTTAACTAAAGAAAAAGTGGAATAGAAATTACAAGGTTGTGCTCCTTTGAGAAAATCCTTAGGGTGATTATCAACCTATTATCTTTTCACTTTAAAGGTGTATCAATATATTTTTTCCTTTTGAGCGCTGTAGATTTGTGTATAAATTTTTCTTTCATATCTATCTTTTAGTGTTTGTGGATGTACACTATAATACACTAATCTTTGGCTGCACCTGGGGATTAATTGCGCACCAAGTTTCTCACCCCTTTTTCTAATAACACCCTGCATGTTGACAGAAAAGCACAGGATCTTACATCTGCTTGCACATATTCTTTCTCCAAGCTTTGATACCCCTCCCCCACATTATTGCTTCTCATTTTAAGGCACCTGTTTTTTCTTGTAGGCAGCTGCTCTTTGGTTGAAAGCACTGATTGAGCACTTACCTGTAGATCCACACATACAACAAACTTTGCAAGAATTGCTGATAACACGGTGTATGATTTATTCTAGCTGTTGGTCAGGCCAGTGGGGGGAGCATAATAAGTAACTGGAAACTCCTCCTGAGTTTGCCTATGAGGCAGGAGAGTTCACAATTTCTAAACATAAACCTGATAATACTGGGATGCTATTTTGCTAATCTGGAAGCCATTTCTGTCACTACAGTATGATTAGTAGAGATGAGCGGGTTCGGTTCCTCGGAATCCGAACCCGCCCGAACTTCAGGTTTTTTTACACGGGGCAGAGCGACTCGGATCTTCCCGCCTTGCTCGGTTAACCCGAGCGCGCCCGAACGTCATCATCCCGCTGTCGGATTCTCGCGAGGCTCGTATTCTATCGCGAGACTCGGATTCTATATAAGGAGCTGCGCATCGCCGCCATTTTCACACGTGCATTGAGATTGATAGGGAGAGGACGTGGCTGGCGTCCTCTCCGTTTAGACTAGAGTACTAGAGAGAGACACAAATTTTGGGGAGCATATTATTAGGAGGAGTACTACTTGCTGCTGATAGTGTGACCAGTGACCACCAGTTTAATTAATCCGTTCTCTGCATGAAAAAAAACGATACACAGTGTGACACAGTCACATACCATATCTGTGCTCAGCCCAGTGTGCTGCATCATATGTAATACTGTATATCATTATCTGACTGTGCTGAGTGCTCACTGCTCACACAGCTTAATTGTGGGGGAGACTGGGGAGCAGTTATAGCAGGAGTACATATTTTAAGTACAGTGCACACTTTTGCTGCCAGAGTGCCACTGCCAGTGTGACTGACCAGTGACCACTGACCACCAGTATTGTGATTGTCTGCTGACCACCAGTATATTGTGATTGTCTGCCTGAAAAAGTTAAACACTCGTCGTGTGGTGTTTTTATAAACGCATTCTGCAGACAGTGTCCAGCAGGTCCGTCATTACATAATATATACCTGTCCGGCTGCAGTACTAGTGTGATATATATATATTTTAATTTTATCTCATTATCATCCAGTCTATATTAGCAGCAGACACAGTACGGTAGTCCACGGCTGTAGCTACCTCTGTGTCGGCAGTCGCTCGTCCATCCATAATTGTATACCACCTACCCGTGGTTTTTTTTTTTTTCTATCTTCTTGATACTAGTAGCTTACTTTAGGAGTCTGCAGTGCTGACAGACAGTGTCCAGCAGGTCCGTCATTACATAATATATACCTGTCCGGCTGCAGTACTAGTGTGATATATATATATTTTAATTTTATCTGATTATCATCCAGTCTATATTAGCAGCAGACACAGTACGGTAGTCCACGGCTGTAGCTACCTCTGTGTCGGCAGTCGCTCGTCCATCCATAATTGTATACCACCTACCCGTGGTTTTTTTTTTTTCTATCTTCTTGATACTAGTAGCTTACTTTAGGAGTCTGCAGTGCTGACAGACAGTGTCCAGCAGGTCCGTCATTACATAATATATACCTGTCCGGCTGCAGTACTAGTGTGATATATATATATTTTAATTTTATCTCATTATCATCCAGTCTATATTAGCAGCAGACACAGTACGGTAGTCCACGGCTGTAGCTACCTCTGTGTCGGCAGTCGCTCGTCCATCCATAATTGTATACCACCTACCCGTGTTTTTTTTTTTTTTCTATCTTCTTGATACTAGTAGCTTACTTTAGGAGTCTGCAGTGCTGAGTCTGACAGACAGTGTCCAGCAGGTCCGTCATTACATAATATATACCTGTCTGGCTGCAGTACTAGTGTGATATATATATATATTTTAATTTTATCTCATTATCATCCAGTCTATATTAGCAGCAGACACAGTACGGTAGTCCACGGCTGTAGCTACCTCTGTGTCGGCAGTCGCTCGTCATCCATAAGTATACTAGTATCCATCCATCTCCATTGTTTACCTGAGGTGCCTTTTAGTTGTGCCTATTAAAATATGGAGAACAAAAATGTTGAGGTTCCAAAAATAGGGAAAGATCAAGATCGACTTCCACCTCGTGCTGAAGCTGCTGCCACTAGTCATGGCCGAGACGATGAAATGCCAGCAACGTCGTCTGCCAAGGCCGATGCCCAATGTCATAGTACAGAGCATGTAAAATCCAAAACACCAAATATCAGTAAAAAAAGGACTCAAAAATCTAAAATAAAATTGTCGGAGAAGCGTAAACTTGCCAATATGCCATTTACCACACGGAGTGGCAAGGAACGGCTGAGGCCCTGGCCTATGTTCATGGCTAGTGGTTCAGCTTCACATGAGGATGGAAGCACTCAGCCTCTCGCTAGAAAAATGAAAAGACTCAAGCTGGCAAAAGCACAGCAAAGAACTGTGCGTTCTTCGAAATCCCAAATCCACAAGGAGAGTCCAATTGTGTCGGTTGCGATGCCTGACCTTCCCAACACTGGACGTGAAGAGCATGCGCCTTCCACCATTTGCACGCCCCCTGCAAGTGCTGGAAGGAGCACCCGCAGTCCAGTTCCTGATAGTCATATTGAAGATGTCAGTGTTGAAGTACACCAGGATGAGGAGGATATGGGTGTTGCTGGCGCTGGGGAGGAAATTGACAAGGAGGATTCTGATGGTGAGGTGGTTTGTTTTAGTCAGGCACCCGGGGAGACACCTGTTGTCCGTGGGAGGAATATGGCCATTGACATGCCTGGTGAAAATACCAAAAAAATCAGCTCTTCGGTGTGGAAGTATTTCAACAGAAATGCGGACAACATTTGTCAAGCCGTGTGTTGCCTTTGTCAAGCTGTAATAAGTAGGGGTAAGGACGTTAACCACCTCGGAACATCCTCCCTTATACGTCACCTGCAGCGCATTCATAATAAGTCAGTGACAAGTTCAAAAACTTTGGGCGACAGCGGAAGCAGTCCACTGACCAGTAAATCCCTTCCTCTTGTAACCAAGCTCACGCAAACCACCCCACCAACTCCCTCAGTGTCAATTTCCTCCTTCCCCAGGAATGCCAATAGTCCTGCAGGCCATGTCACTGGCAATTCTGACGAGTCCTCTCCTGCCTGGGATTCCTCCGATGCATCCTTGCGTGTAACGCCTACTGCTGCTGGCGCTGCAGTTGTTGCTGCTGGGAGTCGATGGTCATCCCAGAGGGGAAGTCGTAAGCCCACTTTTACGACTTCCACCAAGCAATTGACTGTCCAACAGTCCTTTGCGAGGACGATGAAATATCACAGCAGTCATCCTGTTGCAAAGCGGATAACTGAGACCTTGACAACTATGTTGGTGTTAGACGTGCGTCCGGTATCCGCCGTTAGTTCACAGGGAACTAGACAATTTCTTGAGGTAGTGTGCCCCCGTTACCAAATACCATCTAGGTTCCACTTCTCTAGGCAGGCGATACCGAGAATGTACACGGACGTCAGAAAAAGACTCACCAGTGTCCTAAAAAATGCAGTTGTACCCAATGTCCACTTAACCACGGACATGTGGACAAGTGGAGCAGGGCAGGGTCAGGACTATATGACTGTGACAGCCCACTGGGTAGATGTATGGACTCCCGCCGCAAGAACAGCAGCGGCGGCACCAGTAGCAGCATCTCGCAAACGCCAACTCTTTCCTAGGCAGGCTACGCTTTGTATCACCGGTTTCCAGAATACGCACACAGCTGAAAACCTCTTACGGCAACTGAGGAAGATCATCGCGGAATGGCTTACCCCAATTGGACTCTCCTGTGGATTTGTGGCATCGGACAACGCCAGCAATATTGTGTGTGCATTAAATATGGGCAAATTCCAGCACGTCCCATGTTTTGCACATACCTTGAATTTGGTGGTGCAGAATTATTTAAAAAACGAGAGGGGCGTGCAAGAGATGCTGTCGGTGGCCAGAAGAATTGCGGGACACTTTCGGCGTACAGGCACCACGTACAGAAGACTGGAGCACCACCAAAAACGCCTGAACCTGCCCTGCCATCATCTAAAGCAAGAAGTGGTAACGAGGTGGAATTCAACCCTATATATGCTTCAGAGGTTGGAGGAGCAGCAAAAGGCCATTCAAGCCTATACAATTGAGCACGATATAGGAGGTGGAATGCACCTGTCTCAAGCGCAGTGGAGAATGATTTCAACGTTGTGCAAGGTTCTGCTGCCCTTTGAACTTGCCACACGTGAAGTCAGTTCAGACACTGCCAGCCTGAGTCAGGTCATTCCCCTCATCAGGCTTTTGCAGAAGAAGCTGGAGACATTGAAGGAGGAGCTAACACACAGCGATTCCGCTAGGCATGTGGGACTTGTGGATGGAGCCCTTAATTCGCTTAACAAGGATTCACGGGTGGTCAATCTGTTGTAATCAGAGCACTACATTTTGGCCACCGTGCTCGATCCTAGATTTAAAACCTACCTTGGATCTCTCTTTCCGGCAGACACAAGTCTGCTGGGGTTCAAAGACCTGCTGGTGAGAAAATTGTCAAGTCAAGCGGAACGCGACCTGTCAACATCTCCTCCTTCACATTCTCCCGCAACTGGGGGTGCGAGGAAAAGGCTCAGAATTCCGAGCCTACCCGCTGGCGGTGATGCAGGGCAGTCTGGAGCGACTGCTGAAGCTGACATCTGGTCCGGACTGAAGGACCTGCCAATGATTACGGACATGTCGTCTACTGGCACTGCATATGATTCTCTCCCCATTGAAAGAATGGTGGAGGATTATATGAGTGACCGCATCCAAGTAGGCACGTCAGACAGTCCGTACTTATACTGGCAGGAAAAAGAGGCAATTTGGAGGCCCTTGCACAAACTGGCTTTATTCTACCTAAGTTGCCCTCCCACAAGTGTGTACTCCGAAAGATTGTTTAGTGCCGCCGCTCACCTTGTCAGCAATCGGCGTACGAGGTTACTTCCAGAAAATGTGGAGAAGATGATGTTCATTAAAATGAATTATAATCAATTCCTCCGTGGAGACATTGACCAGCAGCAATTGCCTCCACAAAGTACACAGGGAGCTGAGATGGTGGATTCCAGTGGGGACGAATTGATAATCTGTGAGGAGGGGGATGTACACGGTGATATATCGGAGGATGATGATGAGGTGGACATCTTGCCTCTGTAGAGCCAGTTTGTGCAAGGAGAGATTAATTGCTTCTTTTTTGGTGGGGGTCCAAACCAACCCGTCATTTCAGTCACAGTCGTGTGGCAGACCCTGTCACTGAAATGATGGGTTGGTTAAAGTGTGCATGTCCTGTTTATACAACATAAGGGTGGGTGGGAGGGCCCAAGGACAATTCCATCTTGCACCTCTTTTTTCTTTCATTTTTCTTTGCGTCATGTGCTGTTTGGGGAGTATTTTTTTGAAGGGCCATCCTGCGTGACACTGCAGTGCAACTCCTAGATGGGCCAGGTGTTTGTGTCGGCCACTAGGGTCGCTTATCTTACTCACACAGCTACCTCATTGCACCTCTTTTTTTCTTTGCGTCATGTGCTGTTTGGGGAGTGTTTTTTGGAAGGGCCATCCTGCGTGACACTGCAGTGCCACTCCTAGATGGGCCAGGTGTTTGTGTCGGCCACTAGGGTCGCTTATCTTACTCACACAGCTACCTCATTGCGCCTCTTTTTTTCTTTGCGTCATGTGCTGTTTGGGGAGTGTTTTTTGGAAGGGCCATCCTGCGTGACACTGCAGTGCCACTCCTAGATGGGCCAGGTGTTTGTGTCGGCCACTAGGGTCGCTTAGCTTACTCACACAGCTACCTCATTGCGCCTCTTTTTTTCTTTGCGTCATGTGCTGTTTGGGGAGTGTTTTTTGGAAGGGCCATCCTGCGTGACACTGCAGTGCCACTCCTAGATGGGCCAGGTGTTTGTGTCGGCCACTAGGGTCGCTTAGCTTAGTCATCCAGGGACCTCGGTGCAAATTTTAGGACTAAAAATAATATTGTGAGGTGTGAGGTGTTCAGAATAGACTGAAAATGAGTGGAAATTATGGTTTTTGAGGTTAATAATACTTTGGGATCAAAATGACCCCCAAATTCTATGATTTAAGCTGTTTTTTAGTGTTTTTTGAAAAAAACACCCGAATCCAAAACACACCCGAATCCGGCAAAAAAAATTTTGTGAGGTTTTGCCAAAACGCGGTCGAACCCAAAACACGGCCGCGGAACCGAACACAAAACCAAAACACAAAACCCGAAAAATTTCAAGTGCACATCTCTAATGCTTAGTTACCCTTGTTTATTTTTTTGTCCACTATCAGTATATTATTACATTGAGATGCAGTTACTATCCCAAAGGATAGAATCCCGGTGGTCGATATACCGATGTCGGAATCCCGAGGGATACCAGAAGCCCGGTGTCTAAATCCTGATGGAGGTCAGGATCCCGGTATCAAAAAGGTTTAGGCATTAGAAGGGGTATTGGGGTTAGGGTGCAGGGACAGGAAAGGTATGCTTATGCACCGAGGAGGATGTGTTAGGTTTAGTCACTTAGAAGGGGAGGTTAGGATTAGGCACCAAGCAGGGAGGGTTAGGTTTAGGCAGCAGGAAAAGGAGGATTAGGTGCCACCAGCGAGGGTTAGGGTTGGGCATCACCGGGGAGAGTTAGGTTTAGGCATGCAGAAGGGAGGGTTAGAGTAGGGGGCAGGGGAGGCTTAGGGTACTTTCCATGGAGCTGTTGGGATTCTGATGGTCAGGATGCCGCTGTCGGTATTCATATGCATATCATACTAAACCCTATTATTGGAATTATGCTTACAATCACATAACAGGTGTTTTGTTTTCCAGAAATACATATTTCTCTCATTTGTACTTGTTTACAGCAAAAATCCTTACAATACCATTAGTCTGTTTATTTCCATGTATAGTATTTTCTCATATGTAGTGGTGAAGCACAAGGAAATTATACTATATATATATATAATGATAACTTAAAAACATTCTTTTTCTAAAGGTACATCCTACAAAGGTCATTTCTGCCATTATAATTTATTGCTGTATAAATCTATAATGTGTTTGTACCAGGTCAGGCAACTGAAGAAAATCTGTGTCTTATAGAAATCAGTCTGAGGATCAAATCATGACTCTCAAATGGAGACCTAAGCACACATCAAACAGTCATATGGACTGTGTTATATATTGGGAATGACCTTACTTATGTAATAAAGTTTTGGAAGTAGTCCTGGCTAACTCTGTTGTTAATGTTTGTATGGAAAAATGACACTTGAAAGGCAAAACCCACCAGATGATTAAAGTGTGCTGATCTATTCCCTCTGTATTGAACTTATTATGAGCGGCATAAATATGAAATGAACCATTTAACCAGCACTTTGTAAGTTTAATCAAATCTCATGGGACTATAATGAAAAATGGATGGTTAAATTACTGCAGATAATCAACTCTCCAGGAGCAAAACATCTTACATAGAAAATTACAGCACTTAAGTTGAGTCCTAATGAATTAATATGTCCAATTTGCGGAAAAATAGTCAATTTGCAAAAAAACAGAAACTATTTAACCTTTGCAAAGGATATACATGTGGAGTTAAAGGGTTAATTGGAATTTACATACTGTATATAATATTGGAACAAAACTTTTGACTATTCGCTTTTTTATAGTCAGGCCATAACTAGTCAATATATTGAAAAATAACAACAATTGACAAATATATATATATATATATATATATATATTTATTCATAAACATATCTGTCTCAATTGCATGATAAGAAAATATCTATATTTCAAAAGACATAATTGTCCAATATGGTATACACATAATTTAATGCAGAAAATAGATATTACTATATTGTGCATGTGCACAAAGATTTGACCTTATGTTAAGCTGGCATTACACTAGACTAACTTTCATCCAACCATCAACTGTCCGTCTGCATACTTAAAAAAAATGTTTAAAAACTTTTGTATGCTATTTAGTTACTTTTTTGTTCAATAATAAAATGTGTTGTTGTTTTTATTGGTGAACTACAGGTCCCAGCATGGTCTGGCTGCCTAGGCAAGTGACAGATTGGCCTGGAACCAGGGACAGCTGGGACTTGTAGTTTTGTAGTTTAAAAAAAGTGTTGGGTTCTTCCCAATTTCTAACCAGCTTGGGCACTTTTCAGTCCAGTGCTGGTTACACCAAAATCAGGAGTAACTAGCATTGGACATTCCCAGTCTGGGCATCTGAAACTTTAGAGGGTGTCCCTGAAATGTGGGGGTCACCCCACCATGCCTCCAACCAGCTGCACACCAGTTGGTACCAGGGCTGGTTTCCCCAGGGTAGTTGGCCTTTAAAAACATGTGTTGGCCCCCACCTCTGGTTATACCCATGGCACCTCCTGTGATTTGGGTATTGGGGTAATGACATGGTTTATATAAAAGAAAAGCTATTTATTTTTTATGAACTACAGGTCCCATCATGGCCCAGCTGCCAATATGGCTCACAGGGCCTGCTTGCACCTGTTATTCACAAAGGATAAGTGCAATAAAATAGTTATCAATAACATGTTAATAATAAACACAGACACAAAGTATACTTTCAGTCATATTTTACTTCATACTTATATCATTCTTATAATTTTCTATTAATACCACTTTTTTAATTGCACTTTTAATGTGTATCATCCTTTAGATATAGCTTTTGCTTCCTAATATTCACTAACACTTTAGCCTCACACTGGTGTGCTGCCCTGGTGTGTCTAGCCCTTTCCAGTTTGTGGGGTGCTACACCCCGGTCTTAGACTCAATGTTAGGTACCCCCAGTACTCAGAGATGCCTTGGGGATTACCATACCTTTGCAAATGTATGCAACTGAGATATCTGAATGCTCTACCACAATGTAGTTATCAAATCCTGTTGCTGATGTCATCCTGTGTGCTGGGGGATACCAGTGTTTATTGTTCAGAATAACCCCTCCCTTTCATGCACCTGGATGACATTACTAATTGGATTAAGCAGTTACCAAACATCTTGTTTTTATTTCATACTTACCTGGTCTCCTCCTGAAGGAGACTACTTACTCTACCTGCTGCTCCCTAAGTAAAGTACATCTTAGCCAGAGGCTAGCTTATCACATTCCAGAACCACTCACTCAACCTTCATAAGCTTTCCTATCCAATTATATCCCCAATGTACAGTCCACACACATTCTCCATATTTTCTATTTCTTCACTTTCCCTTCCTTCTGACCCTGGTTCATCATTGCTGTAATGTGATATCATGCAGCCCACCAAGAACCTTTGCAATCCGGTGGACAACTATGCAATAGATAGCACCTATCCTTGTGTATCGATGCCTATTTCCCTATAGATTGTAAGCTTGAGAGCAGGGCCCTCCTACCTCTATGACTGTTTGTTATCACCCATTTTTTTATCATTGTGTACAATTGTAAAGCGCAACAGAATTTGCTGCGCTATATAAGAAACTGTTAATAAATAAATATATAAATAAATAAAACTGCTCTATCCATACTGAGCAGTTTCTCATATGCCATCTTTATAAAAAAATCATTCAGTTGGAGGATGAGTGTTAAGTTGGGGGGAAAATTACCAACTTTCCCTTAACACTGCTAGTTGGAATGACTTTTTTGTCCATTTTCCAGTGCATGAGAACAAACAATCAACTATTATTTGCTCCCATACACCAGCAGATTATTGTACCAACCAGGTTACTAGTTGACTAGTTGGATCAACAATTTACAGTATGTCTAGCTTTACAGTTGGCCCTCATCACCATGCCCCCACTTTTTCTACAGGGGTGCTGGGAGCAGTTGATCCCCAGCACTGTGTAGCTTTGGGGGGTGGGGTACGAGGACTGGCTATGCCTCATACATTCTCTTTTATTGTTTTTTTCTGTTAAGAAGCTAGACACTTCTTAATGCCGCTGTGTTGTCTATAATGTCTATATAAAAAGATTCCATACTGTCGGCACAGAACATATTGGGTGTGTTCCTCCACAACACAAGCAGAGGTGATAGAAATTATACCACTGCCTAATGCCAGTGGCTTGTGTAGTGTTATCTTCTGTTGGTGTAGTCCCAAAGAAGGTGCCTGGTGAATTGTTAGCTGATTCAGCTTCTCTCTTAGCCCACGTGGCTGTCCATTAATGACCCCATGCTTGTTGAAGTTTTTGTTGTGTCTGTGTAAGTGCTCATTGACACAAACAGACAGGGAGACCAGGAGGTGAGTTCAGCATGCTGCTTTCAACTTTTACTTAACTGCAAATGAACATAAAGCAACACACTTTTGCAGCAAGCTGCACAATAGCACTGAACTGCAAAACAGTGGTGAAAAATGATAGTGCAAGAATAACACAGAATGCACAGCAATTTGAATCTAGCATAGCCAGATTCCAATATCTAACAGTTCCATCCCCATGTAGACCTCTTAACCCATCTTACAAGTCCAGTCTTGGTGGCGCATATCTTACACGATAAGGATAGCAGTGGTCCTCATGAATGACCTATGAACTTGGAGCAGGAGCACTTAAGATGTCTGTAGACTTAACTGTGTCAGTGTTCACTTCAACATTATCATTGGGCTGGAACAATCGTGCAACTCTGGACAGGTCATCTGAACAATCCGCTGTGCCTACTGGTGTGGGTATTGACACCAGAGTTTCTGCAGAAGGTTTTTCTCCATCAATCGCAGGTGATCCATTATGGTCACATAGTTGATCCAGGTGCCTGTGCCACAGTACCTCCAGCTCAATTTCCACTATATATGACATTGGGCCTTTACATTGTTTACAGACAACAGACAAGAGAAAGACAAAATAACCTTGTGTGGAAGCACTCATTAATTGGATATAGAAAAGAATGTGAAAGGAATATATGGTTGAGGAGGGGACCCCTTTGAGTCCTACCTCAAAAAGATTAAAAATTAACTTTTATTGATTATCTTATTAAAATTCGCTTGGGTGAACAAAAAGTAAATAATAATATTACAATTGAATTTATCTAGATTGCCGTTGTACCAAATATGGTTCTAGATGTAATAGGTGAAAATGTAGATATAATTATGGTATAATTGTTTAAAAGAAACAGTATATATGGGTCACAGACCAATCGGAATATATGGTAAGCTTTGAGAAAACAAGAAGAAAGGATGAGATTGGATTTCCTGATAGGAAAAGGGCCCACAGCACCTAGTATTCCCTGGAGGTCTCCCATCCACGTACTGACCAGGCCATACCTGCTTAGCTTCCAAGATCGGACGTGATCGGGCGCATTCAGGATAGTATGGCCGTGGGCCAATTGTATCAGGAATTAAAGTGTTTGTTGGGTTAATTTGAAAAATTAAATGATCCACTAAGGAGTTCCAATCAATAGGACTGGTGTGATGATCGCTTAATGACTGTGGATAAATAAATAAATTGAAACCTGAAGGATGAATATAACTTAGGCATTAGGACCCAGAGGGAAAATATATATAGCTGAAATGTTATAGATTGCCACTTTGAGTGTCTCCACTATGGATGGACACTGGACTTGAATTGATTAATTCAGAGCAACGGTGTTGAGAGTATTGCTTGTCCCTATTTAGAAACGGTGGATGCAGTGTTGGAGGTTGCCACTTTGAGAGTGTCCACTGTAAATAGGCAATAAACTTTGATTGTGTTGCACAAAATTAATGACAAGCGTTCTCTTTTCTCTATTTAGAGATAATTACAAATGATCATGCAATTCCTAATTGGTGGTAACCGTGGGTACTGGATTTATCAAGTCCCACAGTATAGGTTTTGCATCCTGTAAACTTGCTGAAATGAATACAAAGTAGCAAACATTATATGCGAACAGCAAAAATTGTTGCCTTTGTCCCCATGTGGGAATAATGATAGCAATGTTGGTATTGGCAACTTACAATTTAAACCTTTATGAAAAAATGTAAAAAATTAATGAAAAAATGATGAAAAAGAATTGAAAAAGATAGAAAAAAATGGAAAAATGAAAAAGTATATAGAATATAAATGAAAGTCTTATTTTTCCATGTGCTTACAATATTATTCCTTGATTAGTAGTTAATAGGTTCATTCCTAAATACAAATATGGAGCAGGCATTAGAGTAATTAGACCCAAATTGAAGGTCTGTAGCGCTACTGAAGTACAAATGTAGCATATACAGTTACCGCTTCCGGAGATATAAGTGTCCCGGCAGCCGATCGGTGTAACCTGCTAGACGAAGCTGACCGTGCTCCGAGGTCTGAGACCGTGCGGCCGCCCGTTCCGGAGAGGGCGAAGCCGCAGAGACGTCACTGTTTGGACGTCCTTGTTCTGACGTACGTTTCACCTATGGAACAGGCTTGTTCACAGAAGCCCTTTACATTGTTTAACTGTTGCAATTACCCAATTCTGTTCCCCACGATAGTTACAGGCCCACGCAGTCTGGCTTACAGACAAAACTTGCATTTTGCTAGCTCCTGAACTTAGAGACTGCTTCAGTTGCTGATCACGAATCCCTCCATAAATATCCGGTTTGGTCAAATCCAGTCGAGACCTAAGGTTCCTGCCCAGGAACAGCATGGCTGGGGTTTGATACGCTGTGGCATGAACCAAATTCCTGTAGGCAAACAAGAAATTGGAGAGCTTGTGTTGTAAATTGCCCTTTTCTGTGCGCATGGCACAGCAAGCTTGCTTTAAGGTTTGTATGAAGCGTTCAGCCAGTCCATTTGTAGCCGCGTGATATGGGGCGAAGGTACTAAGATGAATTCCATTTTTCTTCAGGAAAGTCTGGAACTCTTCAGCGGTAAACTGAGGGCCATTGTCACTGGCCAACTGCTCTGGTACCCCTATTCTTGCAAAAAGATACCTCAAAATTTCCACCGTGTGTGCAGCTGTAGTAGAAGTAACTGTAAAAACTTCAGGCCATTTGGAACAGACATCCACCACCACCAGGAACATGAACCCTAGAAATGGTCCCACAAAGTCCACATGTATCCGCTGCCATGGAGTGGGTAGCCACTACCATGGATGCAATTGTACTGGAGCAGGCATATTTTGAACAGATTGGCACCCAAAACATTCTCTGGCCAGATCCTCCAACTGTTGATCCAAGCCTGGTCACCACACAAAACTTCTGGCAAGCACCTTCATTTTGACCACGCCCAAATGACCTACATGGAGCTCCTCTAAAACTCTTGCACGCAGCTCAACAGGCACAATGATCCGCAACCTCACGCCTTCGATGAAAGTAAGGGACCAGCTACCAATGCACAGGTGCACCCCACCATTTTTGTGTGGCTGTGAATACTTGAGCCAGGATAGGGTCCCGCGCAGTCTCACATCTGATCATACTGGCAGTTATGAGAAGACATTCGACTTGTGTCATTGTGAAAACATTCCACGAATTCTCAGTTGCTGTGGCAATGGGGCAGTCTGTAAAGGCAGTCGAGACAAACCATCTGCATTGGCATGTTGCGCAGTCCACTTGAATTCAATAGTATAGCAATGTCCATCTAAGAACAGGGCCCAGTGCTGCATCCTTGCAGCCGCCATGACAGGACTACCCTTCTGAGGGTTAAAGATGGAAAAAAGCGGTTGATGGTCAGTCACGAGTGTGAATTTCTTGCCCTATAAATACAGATTGGCTTTAGGCTTTAGGCTTCTCTGTCAATCTGTGCATAGTTACTGTATGTTCAGCCTTGGATAATGTCCGAGATGCAAAAGCTATTCTCCACTCCTGTCCATCTGGCATAGTAAGTGACATGACAGCTCAAATGCCATAAGATGAGGCATCACAGGCCACACAAACAGGAAGCGAGAGGTCGTAGTGGGTTAACACTATGTCTGATGTTGTCAAGTCCTTTGCCTTTGTGAAAGCATGCTCACATTCTAAAGACCATAGCCATTTCTGACTCTGCTGGAGCAACTTATGTAATGGATTCAGAACTGTGGCTAAGTTAGGCAAGAATCTGTGGTAATAGTTAATGAACTCTAAGAAAAAGCAATGCTGGGACACGACTTTTGGTGGGGGTGCCTTTAACACAGCTTCCACTTTTTCTTGACATTTGTGTAGTTCATTTGCATCAATTGTGTGCCCACAGTATGTGACAGAGGCCATGAAGAACTCACACTTATCTCGTTTGACTCTGAGCCCATATTGTACAAGCTAATGCAACATTAGTTTAAGATTTTGGATGTGCTCTGCATCAGACGAATCTGTCACAATAATGTCATCCAGATAGCACTGGGTACCAGGAACCCCTTGTAACACTCGGTTCATGGCTCGTTGCCAAAGGGCTGGGGCAGAAGCAATGCCAAATATCAACTGATTGTACCTGTAAAGTCCTTTGTGTGTGTTAATGGTGAGGAACACCTTTGAATCGTCCTCTATCTCCATTTGTAGATACACATCAGCTAGGTCAATCTTGTTAAACTTCTGTCCTCCAGCCATATTTGGTAAGATATCTTAAATTTTTGGTAATGGGTAGTGATCTGTTTGCAATACTGGATTTATGGTGACCTTGAAATCCCTTCACAGGCATACTGTGCCTTTTTTTTTTACAATTGGAACTACTGGAGTTGCCCAAGGGCTCCACTCCACCTTAGATATGATTTTATCACTTTCCAGCCGGTCTAACTCCAGCTCCACCTTCTGTCTGATAGCGTATGGAACTGGCTGCGTTTTATGGAACCTGGGATCAGCTCCATCTTTGAGCACTAGCTTTCCTTTTATGTGTTGCAAAGTCCCAATGCCTGGTTGAATAACAGCTGTAGTTTGCTTAAGGACTGTTTTCAGGGACAAAGGCAGGGTGTGTGTGAAGCTCAGGCTTTTGATGACTGACCAGTCTAATTGAATTTTTCATAGCCATTACCGACCCTACAATGCTGGGCTGCCTTTTTGAATGATGTATAAGTCCAGAGTTTCCTGCTGGCCTTTATACTGCACAAGTACAGGCAACACTTCGCATGGAATAATTTTCTCCCCAGTATATGTTTTAAGCAGCACCAAAGTTTTGTTTAATTTAACATTTTTAAAATGGCATTTGTACTCTTGTGACATTACAGAGACTGCTGATCCTGTGTCCAGTTCCATTTTAATCAGGTGGCCATTTATTTGTTGAGTAACCCAAATTGCTTGCTTGTCACCCCCTTTCACTGCAAACACTTCCAAACTGCCCAGATCATTTCCTCTGTCCAAGTCCACCTCGTGGTCTTTCAAAACATAGATAGTCGTTAATCTACTGTGATTCTTTCTCCCGCCAGTGGCCTCAGACTGATATGCCTGCGACCAGCAAACAAATTTAATATGCCCCTTTTTGTGTCTGGCAAATTTTGGCAGGGGGGTATTGGTAGATGTTTAAGTTTTCCTCAATAGACAAACAAAATTTTCTGTAATGTCCCTAAGGAGATTTTTTTTTATCTCTCTATTTTTTTTATTAACTGTTTTCCTTGCCACCACCCCTGTTCTTCCCTTTGAGTTATCCTTAACTCATAAATACAATTTTTAGAATTTTCCCCTTCAATGGTTTACGTTTCCCTTTTTCATTGTTTTTCTTGCCAATTTATTTTGGATTTTGGATAGGCTGTATATGTGGCAGTGATGTGCAGTCAGGTGAGGCAACATGTCACTATCGTATGGTGGTGGTGTGAGGGTTCTATAGTCAGTAAATTGCTTTGGAAAGTGCAGAAGAGTAACAGAACTGGTGCACGTTTAAGTTTATAATTATGTAGATTTGTTTGGATTGCACACATGTACATGACTATATTGAGAGCTGCACCACTCTTATGGGGCAGCAAGACCTCCCTCACAAGATGGGTAATGCAGTTTAAAAGGAGTTAAATATCAATTATTCTTGTTCAGATGGTTTGTCTTTGCAGTTTATGTTTTGTTAGTTTTGGTTGAGCATGGTAATAGCCATCCAGTCTTTGCCATGGTACATTTTCTTTAGTAGCTACTGTAAAATAAATGAATATTCTATTAATTAATTGAAACTTAAATAAATAAATAATGGCCTTTATTTTAATGCAATTTACTGTGTCAGTGTCTTTCAGTTAAGTTATTGTTAAATTGGGGTAAATAACTGCTTAGTTGCTTATGAATGTCCTGTGTAAGGACCATCTGGGAAGAGATAGTTATTATATCTCTTTCTAGGTAGGAGTTGCTGTAATTTACTGCATGTACTGCTGTGTTTTAATGTGATATTTGTATGAATTCCTATACACATGCAGTTATCTCTTTCTCTACTCTCGCCGTCATTACAGACAATGGAAAATCTGCCTTTCCTTTCCTGGATGTAAATCCCCATCCATCCTGTCACAGTAACTATCTGAATCAATGTCTGCCTGACAATTTGCTGTCATTAACCCCTCCCTTACCCTTGGAGAGACATAATCATCCACTTTTCCTGGGATGCATCTCTACGTGTCCCTTAAATGCACCTCAGAGTTCCCCATGTGCCCCATTTAATCCACCAGATTCCCCAATATGCCACTTTTGTGTCAGCAGACACCAAATGTTCCTTATGTGCCATCAGTCTCTTCCACATGCCGCTTTATTAGCAGCTTCCATTCAATAATAATCCCTGGATTGTAATATAGTTCTAATGTAAAAGGCTAAACATTAGTGTAGACTATAATAAATGGTACTACTGCTTCGGAACTCCCACGCCAAGACTTTCTATCCTCTTTTACAGTTTGTAAAGGCCACAACATGGGGCTCCAGTGGTTACATAGACCTCCTTCTGTAATGTCAGTTCTGAGTAATCCATAAAGTGCACGGCAGTTGTATCATCACATCACTACTGTTTAATTGCTAAAAGTTAGCAGCCCACTATGTTATGAGTCATGGAATAATGGCAATTTAAGGAATCAAAATAATTGTTCTGTAATTTATGAAAGGTTGACTTAGTGGATCTGTATTTTCTTTAGCCTTTCTAACTACTGTATGGGACTATGCAACATATCATATTAAGATAATGTTTTAACTATGTAAACCACTTTTTGTTCAGCCAATTTTCCAATTTAGGATACTTTGGGATTAAATAAAAATGTTTTTTTTTTCTTTTTCCTATTTTGTATTACATATACCTTTATAACAGAAAATGCTTACCCAGTATGCCACAGCATGTGTCTTGTTATCCGAAATTAGAATTAACTGTAAAATGTATTTCATATACCAATTATTTTTTCTTAAATTAACATCTCAATTTAATTTGTTTAATGATTTATTGATTTACTGATTGTTTAAATTGACTTTTGAATTAACAGATTGACATTCAATACCTATTGAAAATCTACCATTGTAGGTACATGTCTCAGAGGTTGAAACCTTGATTTTGGATGGTCACATAAGGTATACCTTTCCATGTAGGCTATTATGGTTAACAAATACTGCATTTTGAACTATCAAAGGTCGATCAAATATCCTGTTTCTAGTGATTATACAGCAATTTTCAATTCATCTAATCATTCAAGGCAAACCATCATGTAAATCTCGCTTTCAAACTGTAAAACAATTGGTACACTGTATATCTATTGATCATAGAAATTGCCAATTTCTGCACTGTGTGAAATATAAAAGGGTGGTTTGTGACTTCCGGTGGGTGGCACATCCAAGATGGCCACGTTTTAGAAGAGCTCTGCTCTCACAGGCTCTATCCATTGCCATCCGGCCGCTCTGGTGCTGCCTGGCTCGACATCTTGCCTGGCCCTCGTTCTCTGGTGGCTGCTGAGTCCGGAGATACCCTGCTCGGACAAGTGGCGTGGCTGGAGGCCCTATTCCCCGGAGTCAGGCCCGTGATCGGGCCGTCGCATGGTGGGTGTCAGTTCTGCTTCCCCCTCTGCCTGGTTGGATCTCCCCTGAGACTGCCTTACCTCGGCGATCGCTGCCCTTCCCCACTGCCCTGAGACCGTTTGCTGTGCCTCCAGTGACCGGGATCGTTGAAGCTACTCACCCGCCTCGTTCTGGCGCCTCTGCGAGGTGAAGTCCCCTGGCGTCCTGGCTGGCCGGGCCCTCATTTGCGGTAGCGGAGTGGTGTGGGGTCGCTCTCGCTGAGACGACGACGCGGCTCTCTTCTTCTCCCCCTGCCTCACACCCTCCGTGCTTCCGCCTGCCTGCGGTGCTGCCGTGGGGGAGCTCTCTGGTGTGGCACACTGGATACCCGGGCGGCTGCGTGACACGCGAGCGGGGAATCGCCTCATCCGCTGCCCTGTGTGGACGCCCGTCTCTCCCCACTGCCCCCTCAAGGATTGACTACCCGTGCCTGCTGCATACATAGGGACGGCATTGTGTAGCTGGGCCGGCTGTTGGAACTGCACAATATACACCCCCGCTGTGTTTGTATCTGCTTGAGGTACCTGCTGATATCTTGGGGCGGAGAACTAGACGAGAGCCCCGTTCCCCGGAGTCGGGCCCGTACAGAGACTGCTGCGTGGTGAGTACCCGCGCTCCTTGACTTGCCCGCCTGGGCTTCCCCGCGGAGGGCTACGGACTGCCTGCTACGCTCTGGCCCGAGTGAAGAATCCTGCTTTACTCCCCGACACGCCATATCTTCCTGTGTGCCTGTGACCGTGACATCCCGGGGCTACCCGCTGGGTGCCTGTGCTGCGATCGGGCTGCGGTTGTGGACGCGGCGAGTGGAGGCTGGACCTCACTGACAGCTAGAAGCCCGTACCGATTTGCCTGGTGGTCTGAGTGGAGACAGCTGATTACTCTGACCCAGAGATATGCTGCTGATGCTTTCTGCCTCTACTGTAGCAGCCCCTGGACCTTGCTAAAGCCCCTGGACGCTACCGAACTGCCACATATTGGAGCGTGCCTGGTATTATCACCACCTCTGTTTTCTTAGTTACTGTATTCATTTTACATACTACACCTTCCTTCTATTTTTCTCTTGCTGTTCCTCTCATTTCCCCACTCCTCTGATGCTGCCCTCCCTTCCCTACTTTCCCTCTCATTCCCATTCAAATGTTATCATATACCTTCCTTTTTTCTTTTCTTTTTTTCACACTGACCCTGTGCTGCTAGTGGTAATTTTGTTCACTGGCCTGGTAGACACTGCCACCCTGTGGCCGACTGCTACTACTGTGCATATTATCTGCCTCGCTGGTACAATATTATTACTTTATACTCTAATTTTATTTAAATTACTCATTACTGCCTTTGCCATCTCACGTACAAATATTTTTTCTACATGTAATATTTTCGACCGGCACTACCTCTTTTATATCATCAGAGTTTGCTGTTAGTTGCCTTGTTGCTAAATAGCTAAGAGGTGTAGAATTTCTATTTAATTATGTGATATGTTACATACCCTCTTGGGGCGATATACTTTACGATTTCAGATGTTCCTCATCTGATACTTCTATTTACTGGTGAACAGTGTCCGATCCTCTTGGATCTTTCCTATTAAACATTCCATAATTGATGGAGAGGTTTCTGAACAGAACCGTATCAGAAAATATGGTCAAAAGAAAGTCACATAAGACAGGTTTTTCTTCCCCTTCTCAATCACAGCCCGTAACGAATATGGATGGGAATTCCGACCTCACGTCCCACCCTGACACGATCCCCCCAGTGTCCCAAACTGCTAAAGAGATTCTCTCGGTGCTAATGCCCCATATTGATAGGAAATTAGATGAATTTAGGGATTCGTTTCAGTCCACCCTGCGAGAGGTGCTTCGAATACCTCGAGAGTATCGGAGGTGGAGCAGAGAGTCAGTGATTTAGAGGACACGGTCCACAACGTGGAGTCCTCGGCTGACTCGTCCATTGGCATGATTCGGGAACTCCAAGACAAGCTAGATGAACTAGAAAATCGAAATAGGAGAAATAATCTTCGCTTTGTTGGTATCCCGGTACATGTCAAACCCTCCCTATTGGGTGACTTCCTGGCCTGTCAATTAATTCCTGCTCTCCATATATCTGACAATATGGAATTCCCCCAGGTTGAAAGGGTCCATAGGGTGGGGGCTGAACGGGAAGGTCCTAACCCCCCTCCCAGACCGGTGGTGGCCCGTTACTTTGATTATAGGACGAAGGAAATAATATTACGCGCATATAAGAAATTGGGCAAATTAGTCATTGAAGGTACCCGTATATTGATTTTTCAAGATTTTTCAGTGGCGGTCACCCAAAAACGCAGAGCATTCTCACCGGTTTGCAAATTTCTGGTAGAATCGCAAAAACGCTTTGCCTTACTCTACCCTGCCAGACTGAGGGTCACCGACAATGGCCGCACTCTTTTCTTTGACGACCCAGAAGAGGCCCGCAGGCATTTTCTGCCCCCCCTTTCCCCACAGAGTTCACCAGTAACGCTGTCCCAGAGATCTCCCAATCGCTGAATGGGTGTGCAAACACAAATATTGTTTATGTATTTTTACACTGTTCTCAACTTAGCAATGGGGGACGAGGTTCTATTTTTTATTCGCCCCACTTTAATTTACAGTTATTATGTTATCACTTAGGAGAATGGTTCTCCATATTCTGTTCACTGTTTGTTTTTTGTTGATTCTAAGAGTTGGTCGCAGTGTTGTCACTGTGATCCTCCAGGAAAATTTTTGGTATGAGAAAATTCAGAAAAGTTTATTGAAGCATGATTTCTCATTTCTTGATAATTGTGATATGTTTAATCTATTATACTTACAAATGTTTATGTTGTATTTTGGCGCAATGGCGGCAGAGAGATGGGAACACCTAGCCGAGAATGGGTTTGATGGGCTGTCCTCCGCTTGCTGGGACGGGGGACCCCACAGTGCATTGCTGGGACCGTGTGGTGAACCTACCGCAGTGAAATCTGGAATTGGATGATGGCAAGTAATATACATAATTTACCGTACCTGCCTCCCCATGACTCGATTAAATGCCTATCATGGAACGTAGGCGGGCTTAATACCCCCATTAAGCGTCAAAGGGTCCTATCCCATCTTAAGAAATTCAGTCCAGACATCATCTTCCTACAGGAAACCCACTGGAAGGAGGGTGATGGCTCCTCCCTCCGCGCTGGCTGGCTAGGTGATTGTTTTTCGGCCTCATTTGTCAACAAGACCAGAGGGGTGGCTATTCTTTTTGCAAGACACCTCCCATACACCATTTTGAATGTTGTCCCAGATCCTGATGGTCGATATATACTGATAGATGTTAAGATTGGAGATGCCACATACACTCTTATGAACATATACGCCCCCAACACTCAGGTGTCCGAATTTTTAAATAAGGTAACCTTCCAGATACAACAGTGGGAGGCTTTTCCATTAATACTTGGAGGGGACTTCAATACGGTGCGTGATCCGACCCTGGACAAAACTCCAATCCCGTCCAACCGCCATTCTCCTATCTGGTCTGCACTTGTGAAATTTATACTAGGGCTCCAAGTGACTGATGTTTGGAGACTTTTTAACCCATCAGATAAATCTTTCACTTTCCATTCGGGGGTCCACCGCACGGTCTCCCGTATAGACTATTTTTTAGTGGCGGACTCTCTAATATCCGAGGTGACCTCCGCAAACATTGCTGAGATTCTGGTTTCGGATCACGCGCCGATTGAATTTTCATTTAGGATGCCACGCACAGGTCCCACACACCACACCTGGAGATTTCCTGCATATTTATTCCAATCAGAAGAATTTAAGGAGTACTTGAAACGTAATTGGCTAGATTATGTAGACAACAACATCACACACTGGAATGACCCGGTTCTTTTCTGGGAAGCATCGAAGTCTGTGATGCGTGGTAGTATCATCTCATACGTATCTGGTCGCAATAAGATTCAAAAAGACCAATATCGCTCCCTCTCCCATAAGGTGCAGACTACGTTTGCTGAATATGTGGCAGACCCCTCGGAGGAAAAATTAATTATATATAATCAGGCTAAATCTGTACTGGAAAATTTTTTACTTTCTCAGGCTCAATCACGACTAGACTACACGAAAAATAAATATTATAGATGGGGAGCCAGGACGGGACATTTATTGGCCTCATTAACCAAAGGCTATAAGCGAAGAAACCATATTGTTTCCATTAAAGACACTAGGACTTCTCTTTGTCTGACACTAACATCTGACATATCAAAGGCCTTTTATGATTACTATTGCAAACTATATTCTGCAAGACCATCGACCCCAGAATCGTTAGAAGACATTGTTAGGGAGGCCAACTTACCTAGTCTAGATCCAGAACAAACTGATCTTTTGAACTCAGAAATTACTGAGGAGGAAATAAGGTAGGCAATCTCTTCCTTGCACACTGGCAAAACACCGGGACCAGATGGATTCTCGGGAGAATACTTGAAAATCCTATCTACGGACATTGTCCCGACGTTGCTAGAATTATATCGCACTATCCACAAAAAACGCCCACACTACCCCTCTTTTAATGCTGCCTTTACAACTTTCATCCCGAAGCCTGACCGTGACCCCACACTATTGAGTTCCTATCGTCCTATTACTCTATTAAATGTGGACTTTAAAATTCTATCCAAAATAATGTCCTCTAGACTACAATTATTTTCTTCTTCCCTTTGTTCACCTCACCAATCAGGATTTACCCGAGGCAGACAACTAGTCAAAGGTATTCGAACAGCCATTGCTTCCATTGTTGCTTCCAACAATAATCCCACCGTACCCAATATGCTCCTGAGCCTAGACGCCCAGAAAGCTTTTGATACGGTATCCTGGCCCTTCTTATTTAAAGTTCTATCAACCAGAAACTTTGGCTCAGATTTTATCAATCTTATACAGTTCTTCTATAGCTCCCCCACAACTCTTCTCTTAGTAAAAGGCACGAGAAGTGATCCTATTGTCATGTCTAGAGGCACCCGCCAGGGCTGTCCTTTATCTCCCTTACTTTTTAATTTGTCCCTCGACCCCTTACTCCGTATAATTGATTCTTGGCCCACCCTGAAGGGTATTTCGGTTGGCTCGGTGGAAGTAAAACTCACTGCATTTGCGGATGACGTCCTGATATACATGTCTAATCCTAAACATTCCCTCGGGCCATTGCTGGAACTGCTTGACAGGGTGGGATCTCTATCTGGCTTCTTCATTAACTTTGAAAAATCTAGTGCATTCTATCTTAAAAAGGGTTTTTATAGACCTTTGTGGGCGAAGCAACTACCTTTAAACTGGGCTAAAAAGAAACTTCCATACCTGGGAGTTCTCCTCCCCAAGAACATTATAGACCTCTATGATGTAAATATTGGGAAAACACTTTTAAAACTCACAAGGGATATTGAGGCAATGGTACACTTGCCACGTTCCTTTTTAGGAAGGATGAATATAATAAAAATGATATACTTCCCAAAACTCCCTTACCCACTACAAGTCCTCCCCCTTATACTTTCTAGACAAGATCTCTTACAAATAACGGCGGCCTTTAGGAAATTTATCTGGAACAACAAGCGCGCGAGAATTGGTCTATTTAAATTAGGTCAGCCTAAAACAAATGGGGGAGTTAACTTTCCAGACATTCTGACGTATAGTTATGCTTCCCATGTTCGTTATATCAAAGACTGGTTGTCTAATACCCACACCTACGCTGACTCGCTTCTCGAACAAAATTTCATTCCGCATGTGTCCTTGGTAGCTTTTTTACATCTGACTGACGCTGAGATCTCCTCTGACTTAATGATCAATCCCCTCTTAATGACTACGAGGAAAGTTTGGCTGTCTTTGAGACATAAATACAAACTACATAAACATATATCTATTCTTGCCTTTTCTACGCAATCCGGGTTTTCAAAATGGAGAGGCCGCTCCTTCTTTTAAGGACTGGAAATCTTTAGGAATTTGCAACATAGGCCAGCTCATTGATCCTAGATCCCATAAACCATTAACATATGCGGAGGCCTTATCTAAATACCCTTGTATTGGCCCCCAGAACTTTGCTTTCTTTCAAGCCCAACATTATGTTAGTAAAATTTCCAGATTAATACCTACAACTGATTGGGGAAACCAATTAGACCAAATATTAATGCGACCAGAACAATCTAAAGGGGCTATCTCATTCTACTACAAACAATTCCATACCACACTAGACCATTCTTTATATAAAACTGGTATAGCCCAATGGTTGGAACACTTTCCCAACTTAGATGTAGATGGGTTACTGCGCATGTTACATTTTTCAATAGCTACGTTCTCAGCTGCTAAATACACAGAAATGTACCTAAACATCTTTCATAGATCTTATATTTCTCCCCACAGGGGTTTCTTGATAGGCCTATTAGCTGACCCTTCCTGTCCCAAATGTGGCCATCCTTCGGCTGATCTGTATCACTGTTTCTGGGCCTGTCCACTTCTAAGAAGGTTCTGGTTAGCAGTATGGCGCTTTGCCTCCCAGCATTTAGTGAATTACATTCCCCTTACACCGGAATGGACCATATTTGGTATCACGCCCCCTGGTATCAGAGTTTCCAAACCTGTCAAAAAATTGTTGTTGGCAATCTCTTCGGCAGCTAGGAAAGCTATCTTGCAAATGTGGGTCCATAGCTCTGCTCCGACACTGGAAATGTTTAGGGACAAACTATTTTTCATTTGTCATATGGATTGGCTGGAGGTCTCACTTCAAAAAGAATCTCGCACAGAATCTTTTTTCGCAACATGGGAAAGTTTTATTGAAACACTTCCTACCCATACCAAAGAGGCCATTAGTCTGTGTTTTCGCAACACACTCTGGTATGAAACCAGGATTTTCCTTAGAGACCCTCCCATCACGTTTGATAGCGCTGATTAGGGGCTGTGACGTGTTCCTGTCTCTCTGTAGGCCTATGGGGTATTTACAGATGTTGTTTGGTACCTTATAATATTGTGCAAACTGCCCGTATCTGTGTTCCTCCTTGCGCCATGTACTACATTTTGTGACTGCTACGTTATATCTTTTTTGTTTTGTTCTTCTTTTCTTTGATTGCCAACCACAATGTCACTGTGCTTATTGTTACTTTATCTAAAGAAATGCTTCAATAAAGAAAGAAATGTTTAAAAAAAAAAAAAGGGTGGTTTGTAAGATTCACATATGAAAATTCTTGGCGCAGCATTTAAAGGATGAAAGTGAAGACAGAGACAATTGTCAGACTGAATTAATGTGAATAACATTTAATGATCACAAATTAAAATGTTTTGCTTATTAAGCATGCAGTTAAAATACCTAATTCATTCAATAAGTATAACCGGTATAAAATACTCTATATTGGATACATTTGATTAAAAGTCAATGCCTAAACGGCAAAAAATGTCCTGAGACCTTGTATCCTTAGCCAGATAGGCTTGCAGTTTATCTCACCAAACAAATCTATACAGTTTGGAATAACAATCCTTTAACGGTATAGCCTCTTATCTTTTTACACTTTCCTGTGCAAATGGCTCAATACACACTGGGAACCTTTCCGTAACATGCAGCTTTAATGGTATATTGACAGGGAATATTAATCATATGTGATTAACTTCAACCAGTGAGGGTACTGGTCTGATCTACGGCTGCACCATTTTGTTTTGTCATTTCTGCAGAAACTTCTCTGTTTCTTCTTTTTTTCATTCTTTTCTTCTAAGGAGTTAGCGCAGATAATATTATATTCCAATTTTGGTTTGTAAGATTGCCCAGGAAATCTGAAAAACAGTTAATTTGAATGGACAGAGTATTTCAGAGAGTATAGAGAGTCCATAGAAATGCATTTAAATGACAAGTCAAGAAAGATTAAATACTGACATGTTGGTGCTAGTGGTACTAGTCCTAGTAATTGCTAGGGCTTGTGGAGTTACAAGTTGCAGCACGTGATGCCAGCCTGTTAATGCTGGAACAGTTCCAAAGCAGTATTTCCTTATATTGCTGTCAGCAGCAATGTTGTTATTTGAGTTGGATGGCAATAACTGTTCAGCCAATCACAGGTGGTCACTACCACATAATTTTTGCTTGTGATAGTCTGAGGTTTGTCCTTTAATTTCTAATGGTAATTAATTTCAAGGGACTGTTCAAATGAAAGGGAAAAAACAATGATTTTACTCTAGAATAAGATAATTTACCAGCCTGAATTGAGGTTTTGGGTGAAAACTGATATGGGCTGTATCTACTGTATCTTCCACCTAGATGGGACCCTGTTTGAAATAAAACCCATCATCCCAGTGCTGTGAGGCAGCAGTACATATCACTGTGCTACCAGGTACAGTGTTTTTGCCACCACTTTCACCTCATTTATAACATTGATGGGAACTGACAACTGACCTACAGTAGTACACAAGGTTGTGGGTGATTTGATTTGTGTCTCTAACCCAAACCAGAGAGATACCTATGCATATCCCCCATGGTCACTACAGTTTCAACAGGAATACTTATTATGACCCAAACACTAGGTCATGGGCGCCATTTTATTTGCCTTCAATTGAAATGTAATTCCATGTTTAGGTCACTATGTTTAGCCTTAGAAGCATTATGGCGGATATACTGTAACTGTTTATATAGTTATATTGACAGCTGCCAAACACCACTGAGTATCGTTGGACACTAGTATTAAGTAAACTATAACAGTAGTACACTGAAACTGTTTAGATTGAAGACATCATACTAAAGTTAATATAAATGACAATAGTGTAGCATTTTGTGTAACACATTATGCAGTTATTACTAAATGTGTAAAAGAGCTTAAAATATTTTGTGCTGTAATTATTACCTGAAATGGGAAAAAAAGGTTTGACAGTACTTTCTCATATCATGTCTTTAGATACTTTTCCTTTAGTTTCCTACTGTACAGTATATCGGCATAATATTTGCATGCACGAAAAAGGTAATACTTTTGTGTCAAACAAAGAAAACACACTCATATCTGTGCAGTTTGTGTAATGTCATTTATTATGTATTTTTACATTTCAGTTAAAAGGATATTGAGTGACACTAAAAATGTAGCATTCATATCTTGCTCCAGTCTTGTCTTTATTACATTTTCTTTGATATAAGTTATGGATTTTAACTTGAAGGTGAATATGAAATAGTGCATCTGTGGAACATTCCTCCATAGCGCCAGGCTTCGCTCTTCTCTAATCCTTTAAGCACCAAAGTTCTCTGTGTTGTGGTTTAAATATAGTTGCTCCCATCTCCTGTTATTAACAAGCTGTGATATGAAGCCCTACAGCACATAATGTAAGTGTTTTAACAGAATGCTTAACTAGATGTCTGTCACCTCTGAAAGGAAAATGAACACCACCGGTTAGCTTTATACACTTTGCTGAACACTATTTGCCTGACAATGGATAGGAATCAGAAGACGACCACAATTTAAAAATAAACGTAATTTCTTGTTTAAATTCTGGTCCAGAAACGTGACAATTCTGTTGATCAAAGTAGGTGTTGAATGTCTAATACTGTAAAATACCAATCAGTAATTACTAGAGGTACTAGTGGTTATTAAAATGATCTTTTAAGATAAGAAAACCAATACTTAAAGAAAGATTTTTATTTCATGTTAACATGTTTCTTAATGTGAAATTAAAGTTGATGTTAGCATAGTTGATGCATAATTTTCAGGAAACTATGTTTGTGCAGTTGACCATTGTGCCCTATTGATTTATGTACAGTTCTGTACCAAAATATGGCAAGTATATTCTGACCTAGAAAACCCATGGGTCCCAGCTTTTTAAGGGTGGTTCTCTTTTTTTTAAATCTGAAATCTTATTCACTATGTAATTTATCATAATTAAGATTAATAAGATTCCTGATGCACAGGACAGCTGGGTAAAGTTTGCTATGACTGTTTTGCTTTATGTGACAACTGTGAAAAGGATAGGGTGACAATTTTCAGTTCACATTAATCTAGCTGGAACTGTGCACAATGGGCCAAATCCATGCTGACTGCCTTGGGCCAGAGATAAAAAAGAAATGGAAGAAAGCAATGGTTGAAGTGAAAGAAGCTGCACAAAGGTAAATTGTAGAGGCACTCTATGGCCAGTATTCAGTTCACCGAAAAACAGATGCTTTTCACAATTTTTACTGTTAATTCTCCATTTTTTTTATCGCGCTGTCAAAGTAGTTTTCGGGCTGTCAAAGTAGGTCGCTAGAAAAAAAATGCCAAAAAATGTTTTTGGTAAAAACAGCTGTTTTGGGGAATTTTGCTTTGCCTGCCTGACTGCCTTTAATTTCACTAGGGTTCACGCAGGCACACAAAGCCCCCGGCATCTGGCGGAAGGAGCTTTGTGTGCAGAGGCAAAGAGGGATCCAGTAGGATCCCTGTTAGCTAGCCGGGACTGCTTCCCATAGAGTAGCAGCAGGGGTGTGGGAGAATTCTGCAGATGGCAAATGCTCTCGCAGTCAAGCTCCAAAGATATTGTATTTTCAGAGCTTGATGAATGTCATCCCTATACTAGTGTATGGGGACAATGGGACAGTTTGCGAGGGAAAGTTAAGTAGAAGATACAGTATCTATGATATTTCCAGCATTACCTTCATGAGGAATGACCCCAAAATGTAATTTTTACAAAAGTTTTTACTTTTGTATAAATTAAGTGATGATGAATAGACCCCGAAGACTGGCACTCACACACAAAACACAATCAGGACTTAAACAAAAGAAAGACAATAAACAAAACAGACAAATAATAAGACTAAAATATATATCAAGAAGACAGCTATCAACAATCTTAAATAGCAAATATGCTCCTTGCCAATCTACAGCAAACAGCCATACTCTCAAACAGGGCTGGCGACGGGGGGGTCAATGGGGACACCTGTACTGAGCCCCAAGGATCAGAGGGGCCCCAAGGATATGCCACTTAGTGCCTGGCAGGGATGTGAGCCATCTTGTCCAAATAGAGCAGCAAGCTGTAAGAGGTGTGGGAGCAGCCTCAGAGTGACAGGAGCCTCTCACACAGAGTGACTGTGCGGCACGATTGTGCGCCTGTTCATGGCAGCAGTGCTGTTGGCTGGGATTCTGGTGACCTGCCCTGGCCTCTTCTGGTGTGGTGTGATGGCCACATGGAGCCTGCTGTGCGGTGTTCGGGTCTGGATACTGGGGAGTACAGTTCAGGTGAGTCTCTCCCCAGGTTGAGAGTGGATTGGTGAAGGGATACAGGGCTCTGGGATGGGGTGGGGGAGCTGGAAATGCAGCATGGAGTCATTGGGGAGATAGACTGTGGAGTGTTTGATACTGCAAAGATGATATGAATAATACAAAGATGATATTTATAGGGTATAAATATATGTTCTTTTTATTATTATGATCATTTTTTTTTTAAATATATATTTATTGAGAAGGAACATGTAATAAAATAAAATACAAGTCGTATGTCACATTGCTTGTGAGAAAACAGTCAACCACTGCAAGGTACAGAAAGTGCCAATAAAAGAGTTGTACAAACACTGTTGAATAGTATAAACAAGGTTATGAGGACAATCAACCATATAGTTCAAGCAGGAGAACGTAACATCAGTCTATTAAATTTGTATTTATTTATTTATTTATTTATTTAATTAAAAGGGTGGTGAGCCTTTAATGAGGGATTCTGTATTATACCATGTTGTCAATCTAACTACTTTGCGCACATATTCCCTGGTGGCAGGCGGTAGCGTGAGCAGCTAGGGTAACCAAATGGCGAAAAAATTTTGCGAGTGCGACTCTGCGTCCAGGGAACAATCAACCCAATCCATTTGATATAGGTATGTTAAACGTGGTAACATGAGGGAAAGGGGTATCGGCTCCGAATGTATCCATTGGGATAGGATGGTTTTCTTTGCTGCAGCAGCCACACGAGCCAACAGTAATTTCGTCCCTTTGGAATATGGGGGATCCTGAGTTTATGAAGTTCCAGAAAGCCCAGACCATAGTAATATTAAAAGAAATGCGAAGTTCCACATTAATATATGTTTGGACTGCTGTCCAGAATGTTTGTACTAACGGGCATGCCCAGAGACAATGAATAATATCAGCTTCGGGAGAATTACATTTAAAACATAAAGAGTTGTCAGATACTCCAGTGAGGAACCTAAGTCTAGGGGTGTAGTAGGCTCTGTGTAGTATTTTAAAATGCATCTCTGCATAAGAAGATGAAACTAGTTGTTTATTTAGCACACCACACCACCGAATCACTGTCAGGAGATCGGTGTCAGGGAGGGTGTCTGTCCATTTGGCCATCCCTGTTGTGAGCTTAGACAGATCCAACCTTCGCCTAGTATGGGAATAGATTAATGAAGTGTTATATGGGGCTCCTGGAGACTGTCGTACCAGGCCATCAAGGGGAAAGGTGAAGTCCGCGGGGTGCAATCGTGACAATTTACTAGTAACAGAGCTACGAATTTGGAAATAGGCAAACAGAGGAAAATGTAGAGTGGGGTATTTTACTTTTAGTTGTGCTAGAGTTAATATCGCAGAGCATTCTACATTCAGAAATTGGTATAAGAAGGATAGGCCCTGGAGATGCCAGCCACGAACAATCCCATTATCCTCTCCACCCTGGAATTGTGGATTACACAATAAAGGCTGAAATAGAGAATCCGTTAGGGAGAGGTCTAAACGTTTCCTAAGTTTACGCCAAGCTGTACATGGGGCATGTAATAACGAATTATGGAGTCTATCATGATGAGGAGGGACCGCGGCAAAATGCAACAAATGTACTAAAGTGTGTTGAGGTGAGAAAGCCTGTTCCAAAGCTCTATTAACAAAATTGTCACTATCCCCTATCCAATCCAGAGCGTATCTGTAGTTGGCGGCAAGGGAGTAGTCTTCAGGACAGGGGAGATTAATACCTCCAAGTGCCGAGGGTTGTTGTAACTTAAAAAGTGCAATGCGGGGACGTTTGTTTGCCAAGATAAATTTAGTGAGGGCCTTATTAATAGAATGGACATCGCGTTTGGACAATATGAATGGGAGCATCTGGATTGGATAAAGTAGTCGAGGGAAGGAAACCATCTTATATAAGTGGCACCTACCCAGATAAGAAATCGGGAGATGTTGCCACTTCAAAAAGTCATTCGTCATTTGAGTGATGTGGTAAGAAAAGTTCACTGTATATAGGTCAGTGAGGAGTGGCGGGATACGGAGGCCTAGATATTTTAAATATCGGTGGGCCCATCTGAAGGGAAATGAGTCGCCCCAATCCTGTGCCGCCTCTCCTCCCAATGCCAGCGCTTCTGTCTTATCAAAATTAATAAGAAATCCGGAGATTAAATTAAAATCATGCAGTGTGGTTAGTAACGATGGAAATGCCTGTTTGGGGTTGGTAAAATATAGTAACAGGTCATCAGCAAAAGCAGACACCTTGACTTCGTTGTTGCCTACCATAATACCTTGCCAAGTAGGATCTAGTATAAAATGACGTATCAAAGGGTCTAGGGCCAAATTAAATAGCAGGGGGGAAAGAGGGCATCCCTGACGGGTCCCTCTACCTAACGTGAAGGCAGACGAGTTTAAACCATTTATAGTCAGATGCGCCTGAGGTAATGTATATAACATTCCAAATAGATGAATAAATTCCTCACCAAATTGCTGGACATGAAAAATACGTAGCAAATGAGACCAGGAGACGCGATCAAACGCCTTATCGGCGTCGGAGCTCACAACAAGAGCGTTTGGGCAGGGAGATTGTTGCGCACTATACATTGCTGCAATCAGCGTACGTATATTATGAACTGAGGTTCTACCTTTAACAAACCCTGTTTGAGCAGGATGCAGAACTCGATTCAGAATTGGTTGAAGTCTTGTTGCAATTAATTTTGTAAAACGCTTCATGTCCTGATTCAATAATGAAATAGGTCTGTAAGATTGAGTATATCGGGGATCTTTTCCCGGTTTCGTAAACAGCACAATTCTGGCTTCACTAAATCCCGCGAGGGGAGGTTTACCCTCTAGCAGTGCATTGAAAAGAGATAATAAATGGGGTGACAAATGGGGGGCCAGGATTCGGTAATACTCCGCCCCAAACCCGTCCGGGCCAGGAGATTTGCCATTGTGCAGTGATTTAATCAAAGAAAGTAATTCCGGTTCTGTGACCGGTTCTGTTAAGGATTTCCTTTCCTCTTCCGTTAAAACAGGTAATTTTGCCCTCTCAAGGAATTGCTTTCCAAGAGTCGGATGATCCAAGGGGGCTTTATAGAGAGTGTTATAATATTGTAAGAAGGCCTCAGAAATTGAGGGGGTATCAAAGATGGCTGCAGACGAATTTGTGAGTAGTTGGGGAATACGAGAAGGGGCGGAGCACGACCGAACCAGATTTGCCAACAATCTCCCGGATTTATTACCCCCTCTGAAAAATCTATTCCGTTGTAAATCGTATGAAAATCTCGCCCGCTCCGTATGTAATGAGTCATATAGTTGCTTAGCAGCAAGATAGGCCTGTCGGTTGTCAGGTGAGTCCCTCAACAAAAGTGCGTCATAGGTTTTGGTCAGGTTACAAGCAGGGTCCCGTAATTGGATAGCGAGTAGCTTACGTCTCCTAGAAACATACTCCATAATATGTCCTCGAATCACTGGCTTCGAAGCTGACCAAAACAAATTGATGTCCTCCATATGAGTACTATTGTCTGCTACATAATTACGAAACGTTTGTTCTAGGTGGGTGCAAAAATCAGAGGATTTTGTAAGATAGGCTGGAAACCTCCAATTATATGACTGAGAGATAGGGGAGTGTAAATTTAGGGTAAACCAAACTGGGGCATGGTCGGACAATGATATGGGTTCTATTTTAGTTTCAGCCACGCGCTGTAATAAGGTGTCAGTGATTAGCCAATAGTGAGGCGAGAAGAGGAGTGATGTGGATGAGAGTAAAATGTGTACTCTCGGGAGTCAGGGTGTTGGCATCTCCAGGGGTCGCAGAGCCGCAGTGAGTCGGTTAATAAGGACAGGGATTGGGGCGGTGTAGAAATATGCGATCTAGCAGAGGTGGATCTGTCCAAACTTGGAGACTGGACAGTATTAAAGTCTCCGCCTAAAATAATCTCCCCCTCCGCCCATTCTTGCAGTTTATTTTAAATTTTAGAAAAAAAGAGTGAGTTAGGACCAGTAGGTGCGTAGATAGTAGCTATGGTGTAGAGAACACCGAAAATAGTTATTTTTATAAATAAATAGCGGCCTTCAGGGTCACTGAGACTATCATTTATTTGATATGTGAGGCGTCTATTAAAAAGAATCAGTACACCCCTTCGTTTGGCTGAATAAGAGGCCGATTTGAATTCCCCTATCCAGGAATCTCTCACAACATTAGGGTCTGCATTTTTCCAATGAGTCTCTTGTAAGAAAACTATATCAGGCTTTAAACGTTTAAGATAGGAGATAATCTTTCTCCTTTTGACTGGGGTGTTTAAACCCTCCACACTCCAGGTTACAAATTTAATATGGGACTGTACTCTAGTGGAGGTGGCAGCATTCGAGGACATTTAACCTACACCTACTCTAGGCCAAAATTCCCATTTAACTAGTAATGATAGACCCAACCAGCCCGTCCCAGCAAGCGGGCTGGCGAGCAAAATACCTGTACCAAAGCAGTATAAGAATAAGAGGAACAATGGTGACAACGACATACAATAAATTTGTACAACATCTAAATTAAAATCCCAACTCAAAATTATTTTAAGTATTATACAAACCAAAGTGTTGAGGTCAATGGAGCGGCCCACCGAGACGACTAATTGATTTCGACTTAAAACATGTGTATAGTGGAGAACCGCGCCAAGAGACCATGCATTAAGCAAACATAACAATAACAGATAAGGAAAGGAAAAAAGGGGGGTGAGGTTTAGTCGGAGAAGAGGAGGAAGAAAAAGAGTCAAAGAAAGTAGAGAGCATTTCAAGGAGAATTGAGAACAACAGGATAAGTGGTCAGAGAGAGAGAGAGAGTATTTCGAGAGATGCAATAGGGAATAGGTGACCGTATACCCACATATATATAGATAAACAAACTATATATCAACCAGTGGGAGGACCCACTCTTAGTAGTTACTAAGAACCTGAATGTGTACTGTTCGAGAAGATGCAAATATACAAGGCCAACGGGTATCAGTCCTCATCGTCCATCCCGGCAGTGGGGCGTAAGGAAAGTGAATCTACAAAGTTCATGGCCGTCTTTGGAGTCTCGAAGAAGTAGGCCTTTCCCGCATGAGTGACTCTCAATTTAGCCGGATAGAGAAGCGCAAAGCGGTGACCCAGTTCAAAAAGTCTCTTGCAGACAGGCGAGAATTCTCTACGTTTGGAAGCAACCATATAGGAAAAGTCCTGGAAAAGCAGCAATTTAGCATCTTGGTATTTCAGGTCAGAACATTTTCTATAGGCATCTAGTATCATGACCTTGTCAGCGTAATTGAGGACTCTAAAGATGACGGGCCGGGGTCTATCTCTTGTGGACTGCCGTTCAGGGCCAATACGGTGTACACGTTCCACTACTATAGATCCAGAACCTGAAACACAGCCCAGTTCCCTAGGTATCCATTGAGAGACGAGCGTCATGAGGTCATGTGGTTTCACCGACTCTGGTAGGCCGATGAGGCGCACATTGTTTCTCCTGTTACGGTTTTCCAGGTCCTCAAGCTTATCCTGAATAGATGCAACAAATTTTTCTTGGTCAGAGAGAGCCGTCTTAGCCGTAGTGAGATCATCCTCTAGGTCGGATATTCTCTGTTCTGCCTCGGTGAGTCGCTGAGCATGTTGGTTCAGTTGAGTGAGAGCGGAATCAAGCGAGTCTTTTAGAGGAGCCAATTTTTGGTCTAATAACTTATACAGGATATCTGTTATCTCATTCGTCGAGCAGGATTTTGCAGAATCCATTGCGGATATGGACACAGGCTGGCTTCGGGGGCTAAAGTGTGAACCCAATGAGGGTGACGGAGGGCTGTCTACCGAGGAGCTATCACGGCCACGGCCTCTACCCGACTGAGTGCTACGAGTGCCCCGCGACTGTTTGGCTGCAAATTTATCCATCATCAGAATAATGAGATAATAACAGCAGTGAGTGCGGCCGTAGACGGCTTGAGATATATAATAATATGAGCCGCAATACAATGTTCCTCCAGCAGAGGGAGTTGAATCCGAGCAATGAGATAATAGGTGTGTTATAGATGAGTGATATTTCTTTCAGAAATAGAGTGTAGAGGTTGAGGGTATAATTAGAAGAGGGTATGGGATCCCAGGTCAAATTTAATAGGTTCCAACCTGTCCAGAGAGGACAGTCAGCAAGGATCACGGACCTGCCAGTGACCACAGCTGACTGCCTGTAGCAGCAGGGAGCTTTCAGCTCACCAGCTCGCCTCCTCCAAGATGGCCGCCAGATGCAGGGGAGATGTGATGCAGCCCGGGGAGAAGTCTCTTCCCGGCTGCCTAGCGCCTTAATGCTGCCTTTTCGGGACCCAACAGGTCAGTGGCCGCCCTCCTGGGGGGGGGTATGGTGGGCTGGTGGCTCAGCCGCGGGCGCGGGCGAAGCAGAATCCTCCGCTCCGCTGCCCTGGAAGTCCGCGGCGGGTCACGGCCAAAATCGAGGCCCCGGCCTGTGGATGTAGTGTAGGCCGCGGGGCTCCGGAGCTCCGTGAGCGGTCCCCGGCTCCCGGAAAAGTGTCCCCCGATAGCGGGCCCGGCAGGCAGAGAGGCAAGAGAGCGGGTGGCGCAGTATGTGTGGGCCAGAGGCAGGGGGAGGCAAATGTGTAGCGGACGCCGTGCAGATAGCTCCAGGGCACGTCCTCCTCCCCTGCTGGCCACCATTATGATCATTTTTATAGTCAAAACTCTGTAGTATTATGGAGTATAACAGGTGATGCTCTGCCTACCCTGACCGCACGTCTCTGGTTATTAGTATCTACAAACTGATTACCTTTCTGTTCTGATCCTGCAAGCCTTGTGTCGAAAGCTTCATTAGCCTTTTTTGTAATGGATCTTTGGAACTGCTTTTTGACTTTGCATTTTGGATCATCCTGAACAGTGGCTTCACCCCATGTCTGTCTTTAGCACCGGAGCTAAAGGGGTTAATTCAGACCTGGTAGCTCGCTAGCTGTTTTTTGCAGTCCTGCGTTCGCATAGTCTCCGCCCACCGGGGAGTGTATTTTAGCTGTGCAAGTGTGCGATCGCATGTGCAGCCGAGCGGTACAAAAAGATTTTGTGCAGTTTCTGAGTAGCCCAGGACTTACTCAGCCGCTGCAATCACTTCAGCCTGTCCGGGACTGGAATTGACGTCAGACACCCGCCCTGCAAAAGCTTGGGAACGCCTGCATTTTTCCAAACACTTCCAGAAAACGGTCAGTTGCCACCCATAAATGCCTTTTTCCTGTCAATCTCCTTGTGATCATCTGTGCGAATGGATTCTTTGTAAAACCCATTGCACAGCAACGATCCGCTTTGTACCCATGCAACGCGCCTGCGCATTGTGGTGCATACGCATGTTCAGTTCTGACCAGATCGCAGCGTTGCAAAAAACGCTAGCATGCAATCAGGTCTGAATTACCCCCAAAGTTATATTGTGCTTACTGCCACAAATCTGAAAGCTCAAGTAGTTCCTGTGTATCTATTATTATTTTTTTTTTTGATACTTCATTAAAGTCTACATATCCACAAGTTCCTACATCACAGATTCCTGACCTTTGGAATTCAATCTCTGAAACTACAGACTTCAAAGTTATAGTTGCTGGGACAATTTGCAACTGCACTTGCAGATTAAAGTTCTATTATTGCCATCCACCCAAATTCATAATATTTCCAAATAGATCAGCCTGTTTCTAGGTAAGATGAGTTCTTATAGCAAAAGGACACCATGTGCTGTAGTCTGCTTTTGCTGCCATAATTTTTCCACCTTCAAAAACTTTCTGTTCTGCTGTAATTTCCTTCCTGCTGTTGTATTCATAAATTGATTTGCCTTTAACAAACTTTAATGACATTAGTTATAATAAAGCAACATAATTCAGGAAGGCTGCACAAAACTAAAGTCCTGTTATATTCTCTCAAATTCTAGAAGAATAATATTTAACTGCTGTTTCATTTCCTAATAATTTTGTGTTGTATCATTTATTTAACAGTTACAGTTTACTATATAAATTCATTTTTTTTCTCCTGCAGTGATTTCCACATTAAGTTTGCATTGATATGATTATCATTGTCCAGTTATCTAATTACTGCTTTTGTTTGCCTGTTATTTATCCCAATTCTTGGGATTGCAATATAGTGTAGGCCATCTGTGTTATAAACTTCCTCCATGTAATTTCAACATTAAGAGTCTGATTCTGTGTTGAGCGTTACAGTTCTTTTGCTGGTATTGCTTCTGTGACTGTATGCAAATACTGCTACAAGTCCTTCCCTGGTGTAACATCTGTGCTGTGAGGTGGTATTTGAGAAAAAACTGTTGGGCAGAGGGGTCATATGAGGAACAGATTTCAAATAGAGGGGGCATGTGAATAAAAGTTTGTAGGCAAAGGAATTATCGGGGTCATTCCGAGTTGACCGCTCGCTAGCAACTTTTTGCAGCGCTGCGATCAGATAGTCGCCACCTATGGAGGAGTGTATTTTCGCTTTGCAAGTGTACGAACGCCTTTGCAGCCAAGCGGTACAAAAACAGTTTGTGCATTTTCTGAGTAGCTCTGGACTTACTCAGCCGCTGTGATCACTTCAGTCTTTTTGGTCCCGGAATTGACGTCAGACACCCGCCCTGCAAACTCTTGGACACGCCTGCGTTTTCCCAAACACTCCCAGAAAATGGTCAGTTGACACCCATAAACTCCCTCTTTCTGTCAATCACCTTGTGATCGACTGTGCGAATGGATTCTTTGTTAAATCCATCGCCCAGCACCGATCCTCTTTGTACCCATATGACATGCCTGCGCATTGTGGTGCATACGCATGCGCAGTTTTGCAAAGTTTTAACCTGACCGCAGCGCTGCTAAAAGTTGCTAGCAAGTGATCAACTCGGAATGACCCCCTGTGTGAGAAGAAAAACTGGTGGTCAATGGAGATGTAAGAAAAAAACTGGTGGTCAAAGGAGACATGTGAGGGAAAGCTGGTGGGCAAAAGAGACATACTGTATGTAGAAAAGCTGGTGGGCAGAAGTGGCATATAGGGAAAAACTAATGGCCAGGGGTGCATGCCATTAGAAAAGCTGGTATAGATTTTAATGTTTTCATATATGTTTTCTATTATTCATAGTTGTGCAGATACACAGGCATTTACCAGTTTCTAAAAATAAGTGCATAATACATAAATAAGGGACACAAATCATCACAGAAAAGTGTCTGTTGCCTGCTTATTGTAACAAGTTGATGTTTTTTACTTTGTTTTTTTTTGTTTTTTTGTTTTTGTTTGCTTGATTTGTTTTTACAAAATTTTACATTTGTAAACACCCTGCATTTTGAAATCCCTTGTTTGCCTCCAGTCAGAGGTGGAGCCAGGATATCATTCTGTATCAGAGATCTGTGCATCTACAGTATATACTGTACCTGTGAATCTATACATCATTGCTTCTGAACTGCATAGTTTAATGTCAGAAGAATGTAGGGTTATTTTTATTTTCAAAAGAAAATGTGTGAGGTTCTGGGAAGTGAATACTTGGGGAATAGAAGCAGTAGACTTAGGGGGTAATTCAGACCTGATCGTAGAAGCAAATTTGTTAGCAGTTGGGCAAAACCATGGGGCTAATTCAGACCTGTTCGCTCGCTAGAGTTTTTTTGCAGTCCTGCGATCGCATAGTTGCCGCCTATAGAGGAGTGTATTTTCCAGGGACGTGCAGTCAGGGGAGGCAGGGGAGGCAGGGGAAGCAGTGCCTCCCCTGTCATAATGAGTAAATTAATACAAAGAAGATATTTATAGCACATATTCTGTGTCATAATTATCTTCTTTGCATTCTTCTAATAATTTTGCCCCTGAAAATGCAGTCCAATCTTGATGGAAGGCAGCGAGATCTCTGCCTCCCGTTGATAATAGTAAACTGTCTGAAGCGGGGGGCGGGGCCAAACCACGGGCTGTAAAAGCCCACTGAAAAATTGAGGAAAGAGGCAGCTATACAGCTGCCTCATTGACGGGGCTGTGCCTTTAGCACACATGAAAGCACGCCCCCTGTCAGTCATTGGGCAGAGGATCCTGCACTGATTTAGAGGAAATGGCTGCTAGAGCTTAGAAACGTGTTATGCCTCGCCCCCTACTATGACTCTGCAGCAAAGCAGTGCAAGGGCTCCCAGCATATTTGACTTTTCTCAGCGTTAGCTGATTAATAGGTACAATTTGCCATGTGCATGACCCCTGCCTGGAGGAGACTGATAAAATCACGGGAGACAGCAGTGCTGTGTACACCAAAGGTCAGCAGCCAGGGATCATCAATTATATGACACTCTGCACTACAGTATATGACCGAGACATAGGAGTCAGCAATGCAGGGTGAGTAACCCATAGCTCTGTAACTTTCCTCACAGACACAGGTTAGAGTTACTCCCTAGTCCTTTCTGCACTGTGGCCTTATTTAGATCTGGACACAGCTGCACATTTACACTCAGCGACCTCATCCATAGGTTGTGTGCATACACTCCGGCCGTGTGCACAGGCTGTCATGATGTGATCGCATCCCGGAATATGAGTTCGCATCGTGATTGACAGTTGCTGGCGTCGGGGGGGGGGGGGGGGATGAGCGTTTGATGGACATGCTCTTGTCAATGCAAGTGCAAATGCCGCTGCGGGACAAAAGATGGTGCCGGATCGCCTTCTAGTGCAGCTAGACTGCGCAGGTAGGAGACATCCTCTAATCGATGCATTTGCAATTCAATTGTGAACTCATCACAACACACATGCTGGGTGGCTTTGCACTGTGCTGTGCGGCCCCAAGCATGTGAGTAGACGGATGCAGATCTTGCTGCGGAAGCAAGATCTGCATCCATCTTTGAATAGCCCCTTGTATACAGTATTGTGATCTTAAATCTGTGCTTCATCACCCATCAAAAAGGTCTGCACAGGCCCTTATTGTATGGCTGTCCATTATAAAGCAATGGGATCTATGGGAATGAAATTTGCTTATATTCACTGCTTTGCAGCCTTGCATATTTCTGTTCTAATGTGTGAGCTCTGCGTTATATGGTATTGGATAATAGACTCTGGAATGTCGGCCCGTACTGACGTCCTGCAACAAACTCAGCCATTCTGGAGCTTGCAGTGTCCCACCCAGGGGCATGTCTGTGACCGCTGTCGCCGGGGAGGGAGAGATTACAGCCTCCCTGTATAGTCCGGAGATGGCTAATAACCGGAACAGACCGTACCATACGGGGAGGCTGTAATCTCTCCCTCCCCGTCTCCCTGGTGACAGCAGTCACAGACACCCCCCCTCCGACTGGACACCCCCCCCAGATGGGGAGGGACATGGATGAGCACTACAAGCTCCAGAATGGCAGAGTTTGTTACAGGGAGCCAGTCCAGCATACCGGGGTCCGGACCGTTCTGTTTTTATTAATCTACATCTGCACTATACTGTGGTTTTATTCACACAAACAAAACTGTCAAGATACCCCCCCTCCCCCCCCCCAAGCGTGCCTCCCCAGTCACTGACCTCACCGCGCGCCACTGGTATTTTCGCTTTGCAAGTGTTAGAATGCATGTGTAGCAGAGCTGTACAAACAGATTTTGTGCAGTCTCTGAGTAGCCCAGGACTTACTCAGCCACTGTGAACACCTCAGCCTGTGCGGGGCCGAAATTGACGTCAGACACCTGCCCTGCAAATGCTTGGACACGCTTGCGTTTTTCCAAACACTCCCAGAAAACGGTCAGTTACCACCCACAGACGCCTTCTTCCTGTCAATCTCCATGTGAACGCCCATGCGAATGGATCCTTCGCACAAACCCATTGCTGAGCAGTGATCTGCTTTCTACCCATGTGACGCGCCTGCGCATTGTGGTATACATGCATGCTCAGTTTAGACTTGATCGCCCGCTGTACGAAAATGCCGCCTAGCGATCGGGTCTGAAATAGGCCCCATGTGCATGGCAGTGGGGACAGATATAACATGTGCAGAGAGAGATAGATTTGGGTGTGGTGTGTTCAAACTGAAATCTAAATTGCAGTGTAAAAATAAAGCAGCCAGTATTTACCCTGCACAGAAACAAAATAACCCACCCAAATCTAACTCTCTGTGCACATGTTATGTCTGCCCCACATGTAGTGCACATGGGGCCTAATTCAGACCTGATCATAGCCGTGCAAAATTTTGCACGGCTACGATCAGTTACTCAGACATGCAGGTGATGCCCATCACAGGACTAGTCCGCCCCGCATGTCTGGTCCTACCACCCCCCGCACAAGTAGAAAAGCATCACACAGCAGCGATGCTTTTGTACTTGACGAGTAGCTCCCTACCTGCGCTGCTCCTGCGCGGTGGCAGGGAGCTACCTGTCACTGTCCGAGTCGCAACAGCTGTGTGTGACATTACGCAGCCACCGCGGCCCGCCCCCTGCATGGTCTGTGCATGCCTGCCTTGCTCGGACCGCGCCCCCCAAAATGGCGGCCAAATACCGCTGGCCCTCCCGCCCATCGACCGCCTCTGCCTGTCAATCAGGAGGGAGTGTCCTCTCCAAAAGACTTATATACTTAAAACATTTACTTTGACTGACCACCCATCCATGGTTACTTTGGAGTTATGTCAAAAATATATTGTTAGAGGGGATCCCAGAGCAATTTGAGAACATTTTATTACTGGTGTTAAGTAGTTCAGGAAATAGGTTCCAAAGTCTGCTCTCTACATTGCTTAACAGCGTGATATGTAGGACCATTCAGATTCTGCTTTACATGGACCACAGCCCCACACACACATGCACAGCTCTTTCCCCGTGGTAGTAGGAAAGGATGTTGTTGCCTTTGTGACAACATTGACTGAGTGTACAGATAGGGATAGTTGGGCCACAGATATGAGCACAACTCTGTATACAGGCAAATAAATGCATTTAGCTCCATGCAATGCGTGTGCAATTATGGGTGACTTGCTTTGTATGTCATTATTTATTCACTTTGGAATATTAAAGTACATATTTTTTTATGGGTGCAGTTCTTCTTAAAAAAAACCATTGCTGTAGGTAATCAGGGGTTAACCTGTAGAACCCGTGTGGGTTTCCTAACTCCTGGTTTTGCCGTATGGCTGGGGAGTTTGAATTATATCAAAATCTAAGGATCCTTCTTTGTAAGCAAAATCTCCAAAACATTTGGAATGCTTAATAAGCAGGGTTGCCATCAGAAATTGTGGGACCTGGGACTCACAAAATATGCAGCTACCTCCCTACCCCCCCTCCCACACACACACACACACACACACACACACACACACACACACACACACACACACACTGCACCAATATCCTTACTCATACATTGTCTCCATAACCGCACACACACTTTGCTCCCACACACACCCTGCCCCCATATCTGCACACACAGCCCCCATAGCTGCAAACTCAGTCCCCATAGCTGCAAGCGCACACACTGCTGCTACAGCCGCACTTACACACACTCTTCCCATAGCTACACACACACTGCCCCAATAGCCGCACACAAACACAAACTTTCCCCATAGCTAAACACACACACTGCCCCTATAGCTTCACACAAACATACACACTGCCCCCACAGCCACACACACTGCCCCCATAGCCACATACGCACACACACACACAACCCTATAGTGGCGCACACACACACTGCCCACATAGCTGCACATACACACTGCCTCCATAGCAACACACACACATTGTCCCCATAGGCTCACCCAACACACACACACTGCCCCCATATCCGCACACAAAACACTGCCTCCATAACAACACACACACATTGTTCCAATAGGCTCACTTAGCACAGACACACACACTGCCCCCATAGCCACACACTGCCCCATAGGCTCACTCAACACACACACACACACACACACACACACACACACACACACACACACACACACACACTTCCAGCAGCCTAATAGTGGAAAATGAACTAAACAGTCTGTGCAGCCAGCCATCCCCTCACCCCATCACTCTTCCAGTCTGTCTTCTCTAGCACCAATCCCCGGAGCCCGAGATGCTGTGCTGCTCCTCCCCACTGCCAGAAGGACTGCCTGTCACACTGTGACCCAGGAAGCCTGCAGACTAAGGGGGAGATTAAATTTTTTGAAAAATCAGTTTGGTGTGTTTTCTCCTATCTAATATATAGGAAAAAACAGACACCCAACTGACTTTTCAAACATTTGAATTCCCCCCTAAGATTTTCCACTGCTACCTGGAGACTCCAGATACCAGAAGTAGGAGCCAGGGGCAGGCCACCTCTCTGTCTATGCCTGGGAATGGAGTCTTGGCAGTCCCCCTCTGATGGTGGCCCTGCTTGTAAGTACATGATCCAGGTACTTCAAATGCAGTTTAGATATAAAGGGGTCTATTTACTAAGCCTTGGATGGAGATAAAGTCGCTGGAGATAAAGTCCCAGCCAATCGGCTCCTAACTGACAAGTCACAGGCTGTGTTTGAAAAATGACAGTTAGGAGCTTGTTGGCTGGTACTTTATCTCCAGTGACTTTATCTCCGTCCAAGGCTTAGTATATAGACCCCAAAGTCTTTAAGAGGTTGTTGCTTACCAGAGAGTTAGAATAATATGCAAGTCCACAGATCTCTTTCCACTATCATGGCGGTCCGGTGATTCCTTCGACATCGTTGGTTATTCACAGTTCCAGGGTCCTGCAGAATTGTATTAGTGCAGTGGTTCTCAAACTCGGTCCTCAGGACCCCAAACACCCCAAGTCACCTAGCAGGTACACAGGTGTATTCATCACCGACACATTTACTCACTGACACATTTTAAAACATCCACAGATGGAGCTAATTATTTCCTTGTGTTTCTGTGTAGAGACATGAACAGACATGAACTGTTAGGGGTTCTGAGGACTGATTTTAAAAACCACTGGATTAGTGAATCCTAAACTGCAGTCTCCAGCTGTGCTCACCAGCAGGGTGCTGACTCTTCCGGGTGGTCAGACTAAAGGGCCCTACACACTGGCCGATTTTTTGAAAGATATGAACGATCTCGTTCATAAATGAACGAGAACTCGTTCATATCTTTCAGTGTGGAGACTCCTGCGATGAACGATGCGCGGCTCCGCGCTCGTTCATCGCTGGTCTCCCGTCGGCTGTGCATGCAGGCCAATATGGACGATCTCGTCCATATTTGCCTGCACTTCAATGCAGCCGCGTGACGGGGGGAGTGAAGAAACTTCACTCCCCCCGTCACTGCCCCCCCGCCGCCGGGTCGCTCGTCGGCCGTATCCGCCGTCGGGCAGCTCGGCGGCGGGTCGGCCAGTGAGTAGGGCCCTTTACTCTGCATCACTAGTTATAGTGCTACTAACCAACATGTTTCTCCTGCTTTTTAAGTTATTGACTTACTGTAATACGAGTAAAAAGAATTTTGCACAAAATCGCTGTGAAATGTTCCAGATTGCTGTTGAACATGTTATTTAAATAATTTGAAAAGAGAGTGCTAGCAAACTTTGTGTGTGGTTGCCTTTAGGCTAACCAAACCTAGTGTAACCAAAAGGGATTAGGCCACTTGGCATGATTACTGTACGCCTAGATATCATGCAATGTCTAACCATATTTCATTTGTAATAACCTTAGCTGGATTACATAAACTACTGTATCAACTATTTTATAGAGGTAGTTCATTTAAGATGTTTAGTTCAATCTATTTCCATTAAAAAGTAAATGGGAAAAATCAGAAGCTGAGTGTTAAACTATGCTAAATACTCCGGTTAGTTGTCATGTATAGTATGTATATGAACAGAATTACTTTTTCTCCAATAACATATATAGCATGTGTATGAAATCTAGTTACTAACCTAAGCGAATGCATTATTAACTGCTAAATTAAAATTAATTGCTTGCCTGCCTTGACAATTATCTTGCCATTGATCAATTTTGAAGAAAGAGGCAGAGTAATGTATTGCAATCAGTTAAGCAATCAGTTAAGCTCAAAACAGTTGATAAACCTTTAACCTTTTTGTTTATCAAAAGAAATGACAGCTTAGGTGTTATGAGCCATGTAAATATTATTGAAGCTCTTTCTTTTATGCATAAAACTGAATGTTTTTTAGTATTATATTTATATGCATGAATGTATTAGTATGCATTTGCACATTCATAAGGTGGCACAGTAAATTAATAAGGAAGGCCTGATATAGACTTGCAAGCAATTCCATGGTGGGTGTGGGTGGGGCCGTTTTGATGGAATTGCATACCTACCAACATGACCCTCTCCAGGAGGGATACAATGCTCTGCTTCTGGACTTTTCTCTTAATTTGTGATTGCCGGCACTTGCTTTAAACAGGTTTATGGATAAGAAAGGTGTTTCAGCACAGGTGAATTAGGAGGGAAGTGCAGGGGCAGAGCATTCTGTCCCTCCTGGAGAGGGTCATGTTGGGAGGTATGGAATTGCATATGTAGAGATCCATCTGACTTCAGTTATATCTCTTGCACCAAAAATAGGGCTAACGCAAATGCTAGTGCTGATAATGATGACAACTATAATCACAAGTGGATGGATGGAGATGGTGCGGTTGCAAAGATGCATCCATCTCTGAATACATGTAGAAATTTGTATTTATTTAAAAACATGGAAAGCAGGTGCAATTGCTGCCGCTTCATGCACCTAGTACAGCCTGGTTAATTGTATGCACCATACTAGTGCCCTGTATCACATTATACCACACAGTGCCCCCAATTCCCACTATGTTACTGTATCCCCAGTTCACATTATGCCACATTCTGATGCCCCAGTACAAATGATGTCACATCAAATTGCCCCCAGTTCACATTATGCAACACAGTGCACCTATTTTTTTTTATTATGGCAACAGTGCTCCCAGTACATATTATACCACATTGTAATATCTCCAGCTCAAATGAAGCCATATTGTAGTACCCTTAGTTCATATTATGTCTCATTCTAGTGCTCACAGTTCAGTTATGTCTCAAAGTGCCAGTGCCCCCTGTTCCCAATTGCAGGATCCTACTTAACTCACTCCTTGACCTCTGCAACTTTATTCTTCCCCTTGTGCTCTGTTCACTGGGTCTGCTGCACATAATCCACTGCAATGTGGAGGGATGGTAGAAAGGGACATTCTACAAACTACTCACCAGTCACCACAATCTAATATACTCAAAATCTTGTATGGTATAAACAAGAATTGTGGTGAATATTCGGTAGACTCATCTTTTCTGTATTTAGTACATTGTTACCTGTTCTTGACTTCTTACCAAGCCGATTACCACTGGTGCAGATATGAGATGGGTGCAAAGGAGGTGGGCTCACTAAGCCTCTGGACCCACCCCATATATAGCAACCCCTGCACCTACTGTTGTTACACCCAAGGGGTTGTAGTTTCTTGTGACAACAAACTCATTCTGTGAATAAAGACACTTTAAAAAGACAAGTGTATAATGGAATGAAACAGCAATACTACCACAGCTGTTACTAGCTTGAAATATATGTAAAAAATTAAAAGGGAGAAGGGGGGTGGGGTAAGAGGATGCTTATAATGTCCATTAAAAATATATTTAGTTAATAAAATCCATAACATATTTAATTTACAATTTTGTCCAACTCAGTATGGTAAATTTATGAGATAATCTAAGTACCTGTTTGTTTAAACTGATGTGCAGTATTATTCTTTACTGTCTCTTAAAGTCAGTAAAACATAAACAGGTTCTGTCTTTGATTATAAGCAGAGGGTTTATATTATTTGGTTGTCAAACAACTACATAGATTGATATATATTCAAATTTGTTTTGTGCTGCAACTCATTACACTGATGCTCAGTGATGTTATTCAATTTCGTTGTTTAGTGCAATTTTTAATCCAACAAAGATGTTTTGAAACGTATCTCTGGCAATTGTTTCAGTTTTAAAAGGTATAGCCTCTATGTTGTTGGTCAATTATCTCTACTGGCACCAAAATCTACTCTAGAATCATTCTCTTGTTACTGTATTATTTACCTTCGCCACCAAACTCATAAGTCTTAAAATGAATGAGAAAGTAATAGAGAAGGGACAGACTCATTACAGCTAGGAAAAGTAAATCATATTTTGCTGTAACTGCTGGGTCATCTCCTTTATTATCTATATTAATCAACATTACAAAAAAAACAATGTATAAAATAAAAAATAAAAAACATACTGTACTTTAGGGAGTTATTCAGGTTTGTTAGCAAACCAAAGAAGAACACTAATGGCCAAAACCATGTTGCACTGCAGGTGGGGCAGATGTAACATGTGCAAAGAGATTTAGATTTGGGTGGGTAATATTGTTTCTGTGCATGGTAAATACTGGCTGATTTATCTTTACACTGCAAATTAGATTTATGTTTTAACACACCCCATCCAATTCTCTCTGCACATGTTACATCTGCCCCACCTGCAGTGCAACATGTTTTGCCCATGAGTGTGCTTTTTTGGTTTGCTAGAAAACCTGACTAAGGCCCATAGTTTTAAACACTTTGGACCGTATTCAGCTGGGATCGCTACTGAGACTTAATCCTGTTTCTGCTAAAAATCACATGTGAAAAGCTCCCGAGAAAGGAAAAAGATGTCCACAGATGCAATCGCAAAATTGCATATGCAATTGAACAAATTTGCGATGCACATGAAGAGATCAAGTACCATTGACAGTTGCAGATGACCCAGGGCTAATCAGAACAATGAGAATGCAGTCGCACTGTATTTTCAATCGCAGGAATCGCAGCTGATATCACCAGCCCCGAAAATGGCCATGACATGTCTACGTTTCCCGCACCACTCCCCACCAATGCTGCATCGCCACCCCAAACGCCCGCCATCTATCAATCACTATGAGATCGCATTGTGAAAGTCAGTGCATGAAAAATGTGGTTGCATATCATGAGGTGTCGTCCGATAATCGTCCAATCTGCATTTTAGCAATTTTGCAACTGAAGTTGAACGTAGACACTTCCTTTCAGTTATCTGCACTGTGCTCACAGTAAACAATGACTGTTTCATATTTTGTTATGCTGAAAGTTCTTATACCCTGTGACTATTTAGTTTGGGAGACATTAAGGGGTAGATTTACTAAAGCATCTAAAAGTGAAAAGATGTGATATTGCCTATAGCAACTCATCAGATTCTCTCTATCATTTCTTTATTGCATCCTAGGAAATGATAGAGATAATCTGATTAGTTGCTATGGCCAACATCACCCCTTGGAAGCTTTAGTAAATTTACCCCTAAGGGTCATTTGCAATTTGGCAAACGCAAATTTGCAGAGCAAATGCTCTTTTGTTATGTCATATATCTTCTCTTGCTCAAATGCAGGTGATTTGAAAATTTGTAGTTTTGGAAGGAAAAAGAGACTGTGTTGGGGCACTCCTTGCATATATGAAATATATTAAAACTTAACTTTTATTAAAGTTGATCATAAAAAGATCTGCACAGACTTTTGTATAAAAACAGTCAACCTTAGAGGAATTGAATGATGCTCATATAGGGGTTTAAATACACTGTGTGAACACTAGTCGTGTTCGTTATTGCAGTTCAAATGCACCTAGGTGAACAATGTTAAAAACAAAGATATATGTAATATCTGGGGGGCATCAGGAGTACTTATATCAAATGATATTAGGGACAAAGATTTTTTTGTAATAACAAATATACTCCGTGATGATGGCTCTCTTGGTGTAATATGATATTACACTAAAAAGTTTTCTTCTGGTATTGATTTATACCTTCCTTCGTAAGGCTGGGTCTAGATTCCTCTTGTGTTATAGTAGGAGATATGTTGAGAGATCCCTCTTCCTGAGAATAGGATGTAGAAATAGAGGTAAGGCCAATGTTTACTCCACCACTTCTACTGTTTGTCGATAATTCTGCATTGGGACTGCTGTACCTGATATTCCAAGGTAGTCACCTAACCTTGTACTGATTAGGCCTGTCACTGTTTTACTTCCAAGATTAGATGGATTTGGACATATCCAGTGAAATGTGGCAGTAGTGATATGGCCCAACAAATGTGAGAGTGTGTGGTTTTGGCATAAATACCAAATGTGAGAACTTCTGCTGTCCCACTGGTCTGCCCCAAGTCCCTGTTACTGATGTAGTGCAAGGTACTTAATATCTGGCAATGGATGAGAGAGTTCTTGAATGAGTATGGATAGAAAGGGAGAACCCCTACTTCTGCTGTCCACTGTCATATATGATTATAGAGGACAGTGGATGAGAGAGATGGGGTACGGAAGAAGAGAATGGTAGAAAGTTAGAAAATCTCCTGATTACAGCATAAGAGAGGAAAAAGAGTATTTGAAAGTACTCACAATATAGTCTCTTTGTTCAAGAATGCATAACAACAATTCACCTTAAACAGTAGGTGGTATTTGCCAAGTGATTAATAAGATTTAGTATTGGCTCTGTTACCCCATATCTATGACTTTTAAATAAGGGTCAGTAAACACATATGTTCAACACATTCAAGAGAGATTGGGTACAGAAGGAAAGGGAAGGTATAAATCAATACCAGTAGAAAACTTTTTAGTGTAATATCATATTACACCAAGAGAGCCATCATCAAGGAGTATATTTGTTATTACAAAAAAATCTTTGTTCCTAATATCATTTGATATAAGTACTCCTTATGCACACAGTCTGTGCAGATCTTTTTTATGATCAACTTTAATAAAAGTTAGGTTTTAATATATTTCATATATGCAAAGAGTGCACCAACACAGAGTGTCTCTTTTTTTCTTTCCAAAACTACTACTTGTACTATTGACTCTGGGAGCACCACCAACACACATATGCACAACAGATACCCCTATTAGGGATCTTCTGATTATCATATATTGTTGGCATTTACGAAGGTATATATACAATCCTCCACAATAAAAAGTCCAGTGTGGCCTCCAACCCTACTGAGCCTACACTTAGCAATTGCTGATTTTAAAATCTGTACAGATATTTGGAGGCCAAGATTGTGGCAAACGTTTGTCCTTAATGAGAGCGAAAGTTCAGAAAGGAGTTTGTGTTGCTCAGAGCTGTTTAGGTCCAAACACTTCTAGTTTAATGACTCATAATGGGAAAGATAAGTGGAGGGAGATAAAGTACCATAGACTCTGTACTAACATTTACACTACTTCCACCATTTGCATATTTAAGTGGACCTGTGATTCCACAAATATAGGTGCATCTCCTATGCACAGTGATATTTTTTTTTAAGTAGATAGTAGGGAAGCATTTTTAAATGTGATAGTTTTAAATTGTGGAAAATAGAATACATGTAGTGAGGATTTGCATCTTTTTGGAACTGATTATTTTCATTCATTTATATAGTGCAGCTATATTATGCACATATTTAGAGAAAATATTTTCTATTCACATCAATCCCTGCTTCACTGGACCTTACAGCTTAATTTTTCTAACACAAACATGCTAGGGTCCATTTTATTTTGTCAATTAATCTATTTATTTTTGAACTGTAGGAGGCAACTAAAGTACACAGAGAACACCCACACAAACATTTAAACTCTACACATCTAGGGCCCTCATTGTCTCTAAAGCTGTATGGTGGAAATGCTAACCACTGGCACAATACCACTTTATTTAACACATCTTGAACACTAACTGCAAGAAACACACAATACATACATTTGTTGAGAAAAGGAGAGCCTACATACTTACTCTAATACCAAAAATTTGTGAGTACAATGGGGAGCAGAATAGGGTATGACTCCTTTATCTAAATAAAAAAATAAACAAAGCCCACCACCAAGTAGACAAAGCCTTGATTGTGTCTAATAGGTTCTGACAACTAGAGATGAGCAGGATCGGTTCTCTGAGAACCAAGCCCACCAAAAATGATCCAATCTGAGTGGATCCGAGCAGGAACATGAATCTCCCCACCAGTTTCGGATTCCAAAATGAGGCAAAACATCATCATCCTGTCATCAGATCTTGTGGGTTTTGAATTCTATATAAGTCAATTTGGTGGTGAATAAGATGCCATTTCCCACAGGACAACTGGAGAGGTGTGTAATCAGACAGTTGTGTGATCAGACAGTTTGTGCTGACTCCATGCTGACTCCACTCTAGTGGCTGAACTCACTATCCACTCTAGTGCTGCTGAGCTGACTTAACTGTCCAGTGTCCTGTCCATTCACTCCAGTGCTGCTGAGCTGACTTAACCATCCAGTGTCCACTCAAGTGCTGCTGAGCTGACTTACATCCACTCCAGTGCTTGTGAGCTGACATACATCTACTTCAGTGCTGCTGAGATTACTTATCTGTCCAGTGTCCTGTCAATCCACTCCAGTGCAGCAGAGCTGGCATATGTCCATTCCAGTGCTGCTGAGCTGACATACATCCTTTGCAGTGGTGTTGAGCTGACCTAATTGTCCAGGATCCATTCACTCCAGTGCTGCCCAGCTGACCTATCTGTCCAGTGTCCATCCACTCCAATACTGCTAAGCTGAACTACTGTATCTGTCCACTCCAGTCCCCTTAGTGTTACTATTGGCTGAGCTAGAAACAGTACAGTTAGCCAGTCAGTATTTATTATTTTTTATAGTGCAGGAACTTGGAATTTACATCTATTGCCTAAGTGTGTCACAATGGTGCTGTTATGTGATCACAAGTGCTGTACCCCACTGTATTCACATAAATATAATCACTGTGACTCCACAGTGTGAGTTGTTATTTGAGAAAAAGTTTTAAAAAAAGAGTTCAAAAAGTAAAAAAATGTTTTTTTGTACATTCTGTATGTGCTGTACCCCACTGTGACTTTGTTCATATAAATATAAGTGGTGTGACTCCCGCACAGGATGAATTGTCATTTGTGAAAAAAGTAAAAAAAACAATTATTTTCTTTGTACAATCTGTGTGCGCTGTACACCACTGTGACTTTGTTTACATAAATATAAGTGGCTTGTCTCCCCGCAGTGTGAGTTGTCATTTGCAAGAAAAGAAAAAAAAGTATTTTGTATGTACAACCTGTGTGCGCTGTACCTCACTGTGACTTTGTCCACATAAATATAAGTGGTGTGACTCACGACAACATGAGTAGTCATTTGCTAAAAAGTAAAAAAAATAAAAAATAGTTCTTTTCTATGTACTACTGGTGTGTGCTGTACTGCACCCCACTACATCTGTTCACAACTTTGCATAAATATAAGCACTGTGACTCTGAAGTGAGTTGTCATTTACAAAAAAAAATTAAGAAAAGTTTAAGCACTTCTTTTTTCTACAACTGGTGTGTGTTTATCGATCAGTCAAGAGAAGAGCAGGAGCAGCAAAAAAACACAAGAGCTGCAGCTACTGCCAGTCATGATAGTACAACATATACTAGAGGTTTCCCAGGTGGCAGAAGGCTTAGGAAAAGGCATCTGAAATTGAAATCTTTCACAATGTTATAAAAGGTAGAGGTGTCTCCTTAAATAGAGGTGTCTCCTTAAATAAAAACAATCAGTGCCCCCCAAAAAAACACTGGGGCTCAAACTGTATGTTCACAAAACCCTGAGGAGAGTCTAGGTGTGTGCTTGTTAGCTATGTGTTAGTCTGACAATTATCACTATGCCATACAGAAGCCTATTTCACCTCCTTCCACCATTTCTGCACCATCTGCACATGTGGGGAGTAGTTCAAGTAAAGATGGGGATGATGACATAATAGAAATTGAGGATGCTTGTGTGGAAGTGGAAAAGGATGAGGGGCATAATTGTGTACAACTACTTACTATCTGGCATTAATGAGGAGAATGAGGATGTTGATTATGTTGTTTATGTAAATTAGCCACCAGTAGCTGCAGCTCTTACCCGAGATAAAAAGGATGTGACTGTGATGTATAGGCATAAGGTCAAAAAAGCCACCTCTTGGGTGTGAGATTATTTTTACCCAAATCCTGACAAAGTTTGTGAAGGTACCTGCTCCATTTGTGAGGCCAAAGTTTGTAGAGGTAGGGGCGTTGGCCATATTGGCACCTCCTCCATATTACATCATTTGTGGTGAGGTCATGAAATCTATTTTACAAGATTATAATGTAATTAACTTCCTCATTATCAATGTCCTCATTAGTAATTGGAGCTAATCCTTCTAAAAATTGGTTTGTGGAGGCCAAAATAAGCCAAGCACTTCAGCTACATAAGTGGCAGTCTCTGTCACTAAAGTGCTTGGTTTGTTAAGCTGTGCATGTTCTTCATAAAATTGGGTAGGAGGGCCCAATGTTAATTCCATCCTACACCCCTTTTATTTTCATAATGGGCTGTATTTTTTTTTTTTGGGGAGGGGGGGGGGGCATTAAGGGTGGTCTGTTTTCATAGGCATTTTTATTGGTTATTGCAACAACACATTATTAATTTCATTAATTAATCAATCTTTTATGTTTTGTGGCCTTTTCGTCTCCTCCTGAGCTGCTGCAGAACAGTATAGTTATGGTCTATTTTGCATAATTTTATTTCTACAACACATTGCTGATTTAATTAATTAATCAATCAATAAATCAATCATTCTTGTATTTTTTATTGTCTTTTGTCTCCTCCTGAGCTGCTAATCTGTTTTGCATAGTCAAAACATTTTTATTGGTTAATTCTCCAACATATTACTAATTTAATTAATCAACCAACCAATCAATCAATCAATCAATCAATCAATCAATCAATCAATCATACTTGTATTTATTGCATTTTCCCCCTGCAGAGCAGTCTAACATGTTAATTATAATGAATTAATCAATTGATCATTCTTGTATTCTTTTATGGCTTTTAATTACTGATTTGCTGTAAAAAAGAAGGTCGATATAGTACATGTTTCAATTTAAAAAACATTTTTAATAATCAATCATTCACTCAATCAATCATTATTTTACCTTCCTTCCACTGTATAGTCCACCTCCATTTCACTGTACCCCAGGACTCTGAGCTAGTTTTTGATTAATGAAAATATTCTTGCTTACTTTCTATGGGTCACATAGTTTATTAAACAGCCATCCTCTCTGCCACTGCAGTGCCACTCTGTTTCCTAGATGTGACATTATTGCTAAAGCAAAACCAAAACACAAAGTTAATCCAAATCCTAAACCAAAACACAGGGGTCTGCGCACATCTTTAGGGTCTGTCAAACTATGCTGTTGGTTTTACTTAACACCTATCCTATAAAATAAAGATTACCATGTTCCATGACACCATGTTCCTGAAACATAAAAAAAACTTTCAGCCACCTATAGTATTTACTTAAAAACAGAAGCAGCACAAAACTCAGCTATCTTCTCATATGCCACTTAACTACATGCCGAACTATAAGTTACCCACTCTTCTACTAACATACAAATGCATGTGTATGAATAGAAAACTATACTGTAGGTAGATTTAAATTTCTAATAGTAAATAAGAGAGGCAACAACACATTTGAAGTGTAGAGGTATATTATAAAATCAAAAGTATTGGTTTTAATTAATGATGTGTCATAGAAGGCAGGAAAGCAATGAGCATAAATAACTCTGTTTTATCTTATGGTTTACATTATAAATTATATTGTCAAAACAATATCCCATAAGCAATTGTGCATCGGAAAAATACATGTACAAGACCTTTTGTTGACTTGCCAATTATTTTTGTGCTGATTTTTTATTTATTGCAATCACAGATATTGCTCTGTGTGATATATAATACAACCATTCTATTTTAAAATATAGTTTATGGTAAAGAGCATTTTAAAGTTATGTTTAATGTACATTTATTTTTTCTAGCCTCTCTGACTCATCCAATTATTTCTGCTGAACTTTTCTGATGAAGGGATGAAAAATAACTTGAGGTAATTAAAAATGTATGCAGCTACAGTAGATGAGGATTTGTTTTGCATTGTGGTGAACTTTTCAATGTAGTATATCATAGCATAAATTCTACATATCACCAAAACATAATTATCTCATAAATAGCTGAATCTGAGAATACTGTAGGTGCAAGGGATCAGATCAATGTATAAAGAAACTAGAACATGTAATTAAACTTTCTTAAATATATGGTACAGTTGTCAAATAAAACTGAAATTTCCAGTCTGCAACCCTAAAAATTTGTTTTTGTGGACAAGCGTAACTGAGTTGGAAGTCTTTTGGGTATTAATTAACATGAAAAATATATCAAAGCAGATTCAGGTATAGGTAGCCACAAAATAAGAAAATTTACATAATACACTGACAATATATAAATATATCTTAATGAGCACAAGTATACCAAGTACTAATATAGCAATTTTAATTTAAGAGCTACTGTAAGTAAATACTAATATTTATAAGTTAAATGTAGCAGCCATAGAAACACTTTGTATTGCAACTAAGCTAACCCAGAAGAGCTAATATAACATCATAAAAAAGAGGCAGTTCAAAATGAAATGTACAGTACTGGGGAATTGTTCCTAGAAGGTATCATTCTCAGTAGAATAATGTAACTTTATATATTTGATTATATAGAAAACCTAAAATTAGCCAGTGCTGTCACTGTAATACATTACCCTCACTTCTACAGGATCCTTTAAAATTAATTATTAGAGCAAAACAGGCAACATTGAAATAAAGACTGAATTTGCAGTAATATATATATATATATATATATATATATAAATAAATAAATATATATATATATATGTATATATATATATATATATAAACAAGGTAAGCTCGGCATTTCTCCGCATTGCTGAAAATACCTTTACCCATTGCCTTCCGCTAAAGGAGGGCTCTGCAGCTCCCTTATAGAAACAAGCAAGTACGGCGGCACTCAAGAAAATAAGGACAGGACAAGCAGCCTCTGTTGCCACAGAGGCTGCTTGTCCTGTCCTTATTTTCCTGAGTGCCGCCATACACACTTGTTTATTTATATATATATATATATATATATATCCAAAAAGGTCCTGCACTCTCATCTCATTAATTCCAACGCGGCGGGTGCTCCCAATGGACCCAATCGGTCCACTCGAATAGCAATGTTTCCACAGTGTGGAGGGTGCACTCACGCATGTGTATAAATTAGTCCATACATAAAAGAAGGACATTTTTATTGAAGTCGTCAAAAAGCCTTGTTGTCGACGTTTCGGTTCGATGACGAACCTTTCTCAAGACCGGCAACACATAATAGTAGTATCAACATCAATCGCCATAGAATTATAATGTATCTAAAACAAAAACAAATACGCATGTTAGGAGACTCTACCTCCCAGGCCATATGACATCCAGGTATCAAAAGTATATAATTATTAATGAAGGGAGTTCATAATACATCGCTATCCACATCTCAACCCGCCACCAACTATATATATAATTAGTGCTGTGTGTTATTTTGATTATAGAATAGCTGCCATGCTCATTATATGCAAAATATCACTGCATGGAGACTTATAACTTAGAAGAGTTGGAAAGTGTTGTTCTAAATATTATTTTATGGATTTCTGTGACTTGAGACTGTGGTAATTGAGGCAGCACCATACCCCACAAGCTGGAAAACTGGAGAAGTACATTTATTGTTAAGAAGAATATATAAATATATATATATATATATATAAAAACAGGATTCAATTCCTGCGCTGCATGTCCATGTTTCCAGAGTCTCTATCTATTAGAGTCTAAATCTATTTGAAACATTACAAACACCTGATTATAGAGAACAGAAGACACATTTTTTCAGAGAGATCGCAATTGGAGGGAACGGAGAAATTTACACAACAGGGAACCAAACCCCAGTCCAATATTTGGGACAAAAAGAAAGAAAGAAGAACAAAGAGAGGGAAGAGAGGAGGAAAGAGGGGTAAAAATGAGAAAACAGAACTCCCAGTAAAAACAGATGTCTTTAATCTATCTGACCATGTGTTAAGCAAAAATGAAATCTCCTTGCTGTCAAAGGGTTTATCCTTTGCCCCTAACACTGCTCCAAAAGGTTTTGAATTATTTATAGACATAAATAAGTTTACGAGAAATCTGACCTTGAAACGCCATTTTGCTAAGAATAAAAAGGTTACAGAAATGGAAGAGACTCCAAATAATACTATTATTTTTAAAAAGAGATCAAACTTTTATCCGGTAGAATCGAGGGGGAACTTTATTGATACGTTCTCTAAACTAGTTAAAAAGGATCTGGACAAGATGTGTAGTAATGAATTCAGATTCAAAGATAATCTAAATAAAGGGGAGAGAGCAGCCCTAAAAAGCTTAGAGAATGACCCCCTATTGGTAATAAAAATGGCGGATAAGGGTGGGGGTATTGTTTTATTAAATAGAAAAGATTATCTCATGGAATGTGAGAGACTCCTGAGTGATAATAAAACTTATAAAAAATTGTTGGAAGATCCCACCAAACGAATTATTGAAGAGATTCGAACACTTCTAGATAAGGGTGTAAAAAATGGTAGTATAAGTATAGATGAAATGAGTTTTATGTTTAACCCATACCCTCGAGTTCCTTTATTTTATAGTTTACCTAAAATACATAAGCGACTAGAGAAACCCCCTGGCCGCCCGATAATCTCGGGAATTGGGTCTGCTTCCTCAAATATGTCTGAATTTATTGATGTGCACATTAAGGATTATGTTTTGGGTCTAACCTCTTATATTAAAGACTCCACACAGGTGCTTAAAGAAATGGGGGATTTGGAGTGGAAAACTGAGTTTAATTGGGTAACGACTGACGTCGAGGCCCTTTACACGAGTATCCCACATGATGGGGGAATAAGTGCTGTAAAAATGTTTTTGGAGGAGGACTTGAAAATGAGTAATAACAAGAAGGGATTCATATTGGAATGTATTGAATATATACTTAAAAATAATTACTTCAACTTTCAGGGAACCTTTTTTAACCAAGAGTGCGGTGTAGCTATGGGAACGCCTTATGCCCCGAGTCTAGCAAACTTATATATGGGTAAATGGGAAAGGGAAGTCATATTTAACAATAATCGATTTTTGAAATATATACATAAATATAAGCGGTTTATAGACGATATTATTGTGGTATGGTCTGGAGGTATAGATCTGCTGGATGAATTTATGATTGAACTGAATAATGAATTTAATTTGCACTTTACCTATAAGTATAATAATGATACCATAGAGTTTTTAGATCTCGTATTGGATAGTAGTAAATCCTGTGAAGGAGCAAAGATTGATACTTATACATATATTAAAAGCGTAGATCGTAACAGTTATATACACTTCCAAAGCTGTCATTATAAAAAATGGATTGAGAACATTCCTTATTCTCAGTTCATTCGTCTTAAACGGAACTGTTCTGAACAAACTAAATTTAAAGAACAGGTTCAGATCTACAGCGAGAGATTTAAGGAGAAAAAGTACCCAGATAATCTAATACAGGAGTGCTATGAGAAAGCGTTAAATAGAGATAGACAAGAACTTTTGGTATATAAGGATAGAAGAAAAGAAAAAGAACATATGGATAAACTCGGAGTACCTTTTGTAACCCGCTTTAATAAGGGCGGAGGGGAGATTAAGAAAATTCTAAATAAACATTGGGGCATATTAAGCCTTGATCCGTTACTTAAAGATGTGATCACACAACATCCCAGAATTATATATAAAAAATCACGTTCCCTGAAGGATCGTCTAGCCCCTAGTAATATGAAAAAAGTTGACAAATACGAGGAATGTAATAGATTGGAAGGGTTTTTCCCTTGCAATAAATGCAAAATGTGTCAGTTTGTAAATAGAGATAATAAACAATTCTCGAATTCTTGTAATGATAAATCATGGAAAATTAAAGGTAAACTAAGTTGTGTAAGCACCCATGTAATCTATATGTTGGAGTGCAAATGTGGGAAACGCTATATTGGAAAGACCAAGCGTATGTTAAAACTACGTATACTTGAACACACTCGCAATATACTACATAAAGTAGATAATCATAGTGTTCCACGACACTTCTTAGAGTGTACTAATTCCAGTTTAAATGGTTTCTCCTTTAAGGCAATAGAGAAGATCTGCCTGGATGAGAGAGGTGGAGATCTGTTGAAAAAATTAAGCCAGAGAGAAACATACTGGATTTATACACTAAATACGTTCGTACCATTTGGTCTTAATGAGGGATGTGATATAGTACCCTGTTTACACTGCTAAATGTGAAAGTCAGGTCCCTTCTGATGATCCAAACGTGGCAGTGGCTAAATCCCGGCGAGTGGATCTATGGGGGGGTTCATGGCTGACACACACTTTTTATTCTATCTCACTCTCTCTTCCGTTACAGCCTATTAATAAGAAACAACTCTTTCCTTTTAGCTAGCTATCTAAGATTAGATTTGTAAATTAATCTATTTCTATATATAAAAAACTCTTTTTAAAAATTCATGCCAATAGGGTGTTTTGGAAACAGGCAAATAAACAATAGCAGCGTGTTTTACTGAAATAGAGTCTATGTTCAGATTAGATATATAAGCCTCTATAACCATTGTGATATATCTGGTAATATATTTTAAATTAGGATATATGTATATTGAATAACATTGTTTTTTAAATTTATGTAGTATTAAAATGAACTGTCAATGGTAGCGACCACTCTGAACTTTGTGAAGTGAGAGCTGTCAATCCCATTTTCTGCTTTATAATGAACAGCTGGGACCAACTGTGTCTGGTAGCAGACAGCTAGACTATGGAACAACTGTTTCTAATTAAAACCATTCTGGAGATTTATAATTTAATTTAAATTCTGGATCAAAGGATATGCAATAAATGGGATGGACAATTCTTGCTGAAAAGCTTGTATGGATAATCTGCCGTTTTGAACTAATTGTTAAATGTAATTGCACTATTATGGAATACAATTAATTGTTAGCAGCTGTTATCAGTTTGAATGGGTATATAAGACCGTACCTACACACATTAACCACATCCCCTGACGAAGACTGTGATAGGTCGAAACGCGTTGGGCGTGGCTATCTGCTGAGGACGTTGTGACGTCACCCGCCGGGTCCGGAGCCGACGAGACAGTTCCAGCTCGGTTGAGCACAATTCTGATGGTCGTGTGGACCTCGCTGAGTTTGGATACTTTTACTGCAATGTATGTGGATATTACTTTTTCTATATAAAGTGAATGATTTTACGTTTACCGGTGCGCTCTCCTTATTTGTTTCTAGCATATATATATATATAACACGGTGTAAGGAGAGCACTCCTGGTGAAGGAAGTAAGAGTCCCGGTGCCAGCGGTAGGTATTTCTCACAGAAATCCAGTATATATGAGAATGGGTGATCCACAGCACACAGTCATAAATGCAGGCAAAAGACAGCAGGATAACTGCAACGTTTCGATATTTATTATATCGTCTTCAGGCACAATAACAATACAAACATACAACTGACCTTATATCCCGTAACACCCACATGGCAGGGATCGCGCCGGAAGCAGGGGGACGGCGCACATAAGTGACGTCATCACCACCCGTCCGTTGCTAGGTTCCCAAGCCAAACAACAACATTAAAAACAAGATAAAATCAGCTGAAAGTCACAAGCAGAAACATTGTATAGGAGTATTATAAATGTCTAAAACAATATATCATAATTAATGTACACATAATGGCATCAAATAGAATCAAGTAATTACTCAGATACACGCAGATACGCCTGAATACTCATTCAAGCCCTTGGGAGATAAAGGAGGATTTTGGTACTTACCGATAAATCCATTTCTCTGAATCCTCTAGGGGACACTGGAGTCCTATACAGTAGGGGTGTGAAGCCTTGAACCGGAGGTGTGGCACAATCTAAATTAGCATTGTCTGCACAGCTGGCTCCTCCCCCTTCACATCCCTCCTCCCTCAGTTTGAAAAATTTGACTGAGAGAATAGGACATGACACTATAGCACATGGCGAGGAACCGAACCGTACAACATATCAAACAGCGGCCAAGAACTCTTAACCGAAAAAAAGGAACGCTGTTTATACGAACTGTTTTAAAACAAGAACTTAGAACACAGCAGGTTTGACAGCATCGAGGCGGGCGTCCAGTGTCCCCTAGAGGATTCAGAGAAATGGATTTATCGGTAAGTACCAAAATCCTCCTTTCTCTTTCATCCACTAGGGGACACTGGAGTCCTATACAGTAGGGGACGTCCCAAAGTTTTCCCCCAGGGAGGGAGTGCTGTCGGTGGCCTGCAAAACTAAACGTCCGAACTTAGATTCTCCGGACGCAAAAGTATCAAACTTGTAAAATCTTGCGAACGTGTGGGCTGAAGACCACGTCGCTGCTCTGCAAAGTTGAGTAGTGGAGGCACCTCTGGCCGCCGCCCACGAGGCACCCACTGATCGGGTAGTATGAGCACCCGTCTGAACCGGAACCTGTTTGCCACAGGAAATATAAGCCTGCCGAATGGCAAGTCTAATCCATCTGGACAAAGTCTGCTTAGAGGCCGGCCAACCCCTCTTTGGCCCATCATAAAGAACAAACAAATGGTCCGATTTTCGGAAAGACGACGTAACCTGTACGTATACCCGTAAGGCTCGGACAACATCCAATGACACATCCTCAGCTGTGAGACCCTGGAAAGATGGGACCACTATTGGCTGGTTTACATGAAAACCCGACACCACCTTCGGAAGGAAGTCTGCTCTTGTACGGAGTTCCGCCCTATCCTCATGAAAAACTAAGAAAGGACTCTTACAGGATAAGGCTCCCAACTCAGAAACCCGCCTAGCCGAAGCCAAGGCAAGTAATAACGTGACCTTCCAAGAAATATATTTCAGGTCTGTACTTGTCAACGGCTCAAAAGTCGGTGAATTCAAATATTCTAACACCAAACCTAAGTCCCATGGTGCCGTGGGAGGACGAAAAGGGGGTTGAATCCTCAGAACCCCCTGTAAAAAGGTTTAAATCTCTGGCAAGGATGCTAACCGCTGTTGAAAAAGGATGGAGAGAGCCGAAATCTGAACCTTCAAAGAGCCCAATCTGAGTCCTCCCTCTAGACCGGCCTGAAGGAACAGTAGAAGTCGCGATAAATGGAAGTTTGATGAATTCCATCCCCTTTCCTGACACCAAGCCATGTACCGTCTCCAAATTCTGTAGTAGTGCCTGGCTGTGACCGGCTTCCTAGCGGCAATCATTGTAGGAATGGCCGTTCGTGGGATCCCTCTGTCTCTTAAGATCCGGGTTTCAATAGCCACGCCGTCAAACGTAGCCTGTTTAGGTCGGGGTGCAGGAACGGTCCCTGAGATAGCAGGTCCTCTCTCTGAGGTAACCTCCAAGGATCCTCCGCCAGTAACCCTCGCAGGTCGGTGTACCAACTCCTGCGGGGCCAATCTGGTGCGATTAGAATAACCCACACTCGTTCCCGCTTTACTCTTTTCAGAGCCCTGGGTATGAGTGGGAATGGTGGAAATATGTAAACCTTCCTGTAACACCACGGAAGTGTCAATGCGTCCACTCCTTCTGCTGCTGGATCTCGAGTTCTTGACACATATCTGGGCAGTTGATGGTTTTGTCGAGACGCCATTAGGTCCACCTGAGGTAGACCCCATCGTCTCACAATCATGTTGAAAATCCGTGGATGAAGGCACCACTCCCCCGGATGCATGTCCTGGCGACTGAGGTAATCTGCTTCCCAGTTCTCCACACCTGGAATGAACACTGCGGAGAGAATGATGTCTCGTCCTTCTGCCCACAACAAGATCTTTGTGGCCTCCTTTAACGCCATCCTGCTCTTTGTTCCTCCTTGACGGTTTATGTAAGCCGTCGTCGTGACATTGTCTGACTGAATCCTTATGTTTTGATTCATGACTAGGTCTTCTGCTAAGAGGAGGGCATTGTAGACTGCTCTTAGTTCGAGGATGTTTATGGGTAATTTGCTTTCCTGTAGCGTCCATCGTCCCTGAAACTGATGGTCGTCTAGGACGGCCCCCCAACCTCTGAGACTGGCGTCCATCGTCAAGATCTTCCAATCCCAAATGCCGCATTTCTTGCCGGCTGTAAGGTTCTTGTGTAAAGACCACCATATCAAGGAGACCCTTACTTGTGGTTGAAGTCGAATTTTCCGATGGAGAAGCCAGTGTGAGCCTGCTCCCTGAGCAATGAGGTTCAATTGGAATGGTCGTGAATGAAGTCTGCCGTACTGGAGGGCTTTGAACAACGCCACCATCTTCCCGAGAAGTTGCACACAGAGGTGCAGAGAAACGGTCTGCGTGCTCAGTACCTGAGCCACCAATCTCTGTAGGTCCTGTACCTTGTTCTCTGGTAGGAACACACGTAATAGGACCATGTCCAAGATGAGACCGAGGAATTGAATCCGTTGAGTCGGTATGAGGTTGGACTTTTTGAAGTTTACAATCCATCCATGTTGAATTAGAAATTGATGGGATGTCTGGACATCCTTGAGCAGTCGATTCTGAGATGGAGCTTTGATCAGTAAATCGTCCAGATAAGGTATAATCGTGACCCCCAACAGTCTCAGTCCTGCCACCATGATCGCCATGATCTTTGTGAAAATTCTTGGGGCTGACGCTAGACCAAACGGCAAGGCCCGGAATTGGTAGTGCTCCGCCACCAGTGCGAACCGTAAGTAAGCCTGGTGAGGAGTCCAGATTGGGATATGCAGATATGCATCCTTTATGTCCATGGATACCATGAATTCGCTTGGTTCTAAGCCTGCAATAACCAATTGGATTGATTCCATCTTGAATTTGTAGACTCTTAAAAACTGGTTGAAAACTTTTAAATTGAGAATTGGTCTGACCGTCCCGTCTGGTTTTGGCACGACAAAAAGATTGGAATATAACCCTGTTCCTCTCTGAGAAGCGGGAACCGGAATAATGACCTCTGCTTGCAGCAATTTTTGAATTGCTGCCCGTAGTGCCCTTGCTTTTTGAGGGCACTGAGGCAATCCTGTTGTAAAAAACTGACTGTGAGGCCTCTGTTGAAATTCCAGTTTGTATCCCTGAGAGATTAAGTTGTTCACCCAAAGCTCTGGTGAGGTTTTGGCCCAGATGTCCTGAAAACCTTCCAGTCGGCCACCCACCAAGGGGGACCCCAGGTGAGCTGGGAGGCCGTCATGCCACGGTCTTGTCAGCAGGTTTATCCTGCTTTCTGGTTGCTGCTTGCGAGCGGCCTCTACCTCTGCCCCCGCGTGCCTGTGTATCGAAACCCCTACCTCGGGCTCGAAAGGACTGTGATCTAAATGACGTAAACGATGGTCCCGAATAACCTCTCCTAGTTTGTGGAGCGGTTCTCGTATACGGAGTAGGCAGAAAAGTGGACGTCCCCGCTGTAGCCTGCGAAATCCACTTGTCTAATTCCGGTCCGAACAGCATTTCACCCCCAAAGGATTCTACCGCCTTCTTGGTCTCAGAGTCACCCTGCCATTCTCTGAGCCATAAAATCCTTCTAGCCGATATGGCCGATGCAGATATGCGCGATGTTATTCTGCTAATATCCTTAGAAGCTTGACACAAGTACGATGCAGATTCTCGAATGTGTTCCGCCAGTTGGGTAATCTCTTCTAAGCTATTTTCCTCCTCAATAGCTTGTACAATACGCCCGGACCATGCACCCATGGCCTTGTTGACCCAAGCACAGACGATCGCAGGTCTCTGCGCTGCACCAGCTGCAACAAAAATTGACTTTAACGCAGTATCAACCTTACGGTCTGACGCATCCTTTAAAGTAGTCACGTTAGGAATTGGTAAAATTGTCTTTTTTGACAACCTTCCTAGGGAAGCATCCACTACCGGCGGAGTCTCCCACTTGTCCATTATACCCTTAGGTAGGGGATAAGTTACTTGAAAATGTTTCAGAAATTGAAACCGTTTGTCAGGTTGTTTCCAAGCCTCCTCTATCTGATATTGGAGGGATTTAGGAATAGGAAACACTGCTGAACGCGGCTTCTGGGATTCGAACAAATCGAAGTCCTCCGGCTCCCGTATTTGCTCGTCCTTAAAACTTAGGATCTCTTTTACCGCTTCAATTAAGGAGTCCAGACCTGAGATTGCCGAGTTCTCCTCTGGAAAGTCGGCGTCTAGGTTAGGTTCAATTAACTCACCTTCCTCCGTATCAGGAAGAAAACCCTCTTCCTCCTCTGATTCTTGTATCATAGGGAGAGTTCTTTTAACCGCTTTGCGCACACTCGTTTCTACGGGTGCGGGCGGCGTTAACCTGATGAGGAATTCCTCCATCGTCTTCGAGAATCCCGCAGCCCATTCTGATTGCTGCTTGCGCGACTCAGCCATCTCTATTGAGATTCTATTAGCCAGGTTGTCTTCCCATACCTTGGCCAGAGCACTGCTCCCGGGTGGAGCGTGCTTGTCTAAGCAGGAGTCGCACACCCCGGAGCTGCCAACCCCCGTGCTCTTCTTGTTACATTTCGTACAAACATAACAGGTCTTGGAGGTCTTGGCCGCCTTAGACATGCTGTTTAGAAAACCCTATACTAGGGTAGCCTGCCGCGCTTTCACCCTTTAAACTAGGAAGAGAAAGACTGGGAGATGACGGAAGCGAAGGTATTGGATCCGGCTGGAATTACCTGTCCTTTTCGTATATAAAAGGAGCAGGTCAATAACTTTACTTAAATTAACCTTAATAAAAAATTAAAGAAAAAAAAAAAATTAAAACACCAGCCGACTCTCAATTCTCACACCCCAACTGTAATCAGCTACGATGTTAGAGTTGGTATTCGCTTGCTTCCGTGTATTTTCTGCAGGATCTTTGAAATAGAAGTCCCTTGAAAATATAAATTGTAAAGTTGATTACTTTTCAGGAGATCCTCATCTGTATATATATTTTTCACCAGCAGAGGGAGCAGTTACCTAATGATCTCCCTGCTATTTTCTACTATGCACTATGCAGTCAGTGCAGCAGGGGGAGCTAGTTCTTTCTTAAACAACTTCCCTTATGTTATCTACTGGGGTGAGGGGGAGGTTATTACCTCAGCCTGGCGCCATAATCAGTACACTTGTCCCCACCAATGTCTTGCAAGACTTTTGCAAATATATCTATATACTGCTGTTAAAGGAACCCTAGCCATTAGGCTATACGAGTTCCACTTGCTGCTGCCTCGGATGTACCTTTATACCAGTCCCCTTCTGCTGGCCGGCGCGCGCCGAGTACACTCTCTGGCGCTCTGTGCAGACACTATTTTGGCGCCCTCCGGACCCGCTGGCCGGCGCGTGCCTGAACAGCTTCCCGCAGCGGCGCCTGAGCTCCACTTCGGCTGTCAGCTCTCTCGCTGTGCAGCGCGCCGCTCTGCCGTCCCTCCCTGCTCACAGGGAGGAAAGGCCAAGTCCCGCGCCGCACTCTGCTCCCGCGCCCGCCGCTGTAACTGCTGTGAGGGGCTATTTATACCGGAGTCAGCATTACAGTTAGCTATTACAGGAGGCAGCTCCTGTACAGTGAGAGGCAGCTTACAACAGAGATCATTACAGGATCTCAGCAGATAGCCCAGTCTGTGACATTTCTGGTCTCTCCCTGCTCACTATAAAATAAATAAAAATACATTGAGGGACCCTAACTCTTCCTTCTACCAGTACTCACTGTTAGAAATCTTGGAGGATCTCCTGTGGAGAGAGGCAGGTCCCTTCAATAGGGATCTTTGTCTCTCTGATATTAGGCAGCCTTGTCCCCCTTTTATTAGGGTTACGCAGCCCCTTTTAGTATCTCTTGTCAGGAGCTCTGTGCTCCCACGTGCTTCACCTCAAGCACAATTTTTCAAACTAAGGGAGGAGGGATATGAAGGGGGAGGAGCCGGCTGTGCAGACAATGCTAATTTAGATTGTGCCACACCTCCGGTTCAAGGCTTCACACCCCTACTGTATAGGACTCCAGTGTCCCCTAGTGGATGAAAGAGAAAGTTTGTAAGCGGTGAATCCACCGAGCCTCATACTTCAACAATTTAGAGGCACGATCGCCCCATCTTAAATTAGCTGGTATATGGTCAATAATCATGTAGCGCAACGTAGCCAAACTATGCCCCGCCTGCATGAAATGATGGGCCACTGGTTGGTCACTATGGTTGGTAGTAATTGCCTGTCGAATTGCGTATCTATGGGTAGCCATCTGTTCTCGCAGGGTACGCTCAGTTTTTCCTACATAACTGAGTCCACAGGGACATGTAATAAGATACACAATGTAGCGTGTAGTACAAGACAACCGGTGTCTAATGTAAAACTTCTTGCCGCTGTATGGATGGCAGAAACTGTCGCCCACAACAAGGGAGCAACAGGTGGTGCAATCCAAACAGCGGTAGCACCCATTTTTACGCTTGAGAAAACCTCTAGTCATAGGTTGTTGCTGTAGATCAGTGACATCAGTATGCATGACTATGTCTCTGATATTGCGGCCACGCGTGTAACAATTCATAACTCTCGTCTCGGTAAGATTCAAAGCTCCATCCGATTGAACAATGGGCCACAATTTTTTGCTGATCTGGCTAATGGTCCCACTAGCAGGATTGAAGTGATTAACCCATGGCATAACACTATTGGTGGGTCCCTTCCTATTGCATTGCAGCAATTTGGAGCGAGGAATGCGGAGTGCTTTCTCTTTAGCTTTATTAAGTTGGCATAACTCATAGCCTCTTTGCACAAAATCAATGATTTGTTTGTCTATATTGGCTATGGCTGTTTCTTTATTGCTGCATATACGGCAGGCACGAATGAACTGAGAGAAAGGGAGACCATACTTAAGAGGTTTGGGATGGAAGCTACCAGCATGAAGGATGGAATTCCTATCACTGGATTTCTGATAGAGTGAAGTTACAAGTTCAGTACCCTGTATCGTAATCTGTACATCCAAGTAATGTATACTAGATTCATCAGCGTTATAGGTGAATTTAATGGGACTACTAGATTCATTATGTGTAGATATAAAACTATCAAATTCAGATCTAGAGCGGGGTTATCTGTATTGTGATGTTATCTCCGAACCAACTATAAGGAGAAAGAGGAGACTGTTGTCAATCACCTACAATTGTATTCGGACAACGCTAAGAGTCATACTGCTTAAAGTGTGGAATAACACATCTCCTCTGTATCAATATTGATTTTGAAGTTATTATGTCTTTTAATAAATTTTATATGTTGGAACATGTTATTACTTTGTTTTAAACATCATTAGCCATTCAAGGGTTAAAAAAATTGGGATTTGATACGACCGCCTGGCGCCGATTCTCCTATTGTTGTGTATATATATATATATATATATATATATATATATATATCTCTGTGCAATTACCCCGGCACTCTCCTTATCCACAGCGGGATATGTCTCGCTCCTGTGCCTTCCCCCTCCAGGGGTCTCCCTCCGGTATAGACAGCAGTAGAAGAAAGAGGCGGCACTCGGAGACTGTACAATCAATGTGTATTGAAAAAAAGTGCCATCAACGTTTCGGGGACCAGTTCCCCTTCTTCAGGATAAAGTGACAGTGCATAAAACAGTGTTTAAATACCATTCCCCGTACTCACCACCCTCCACATGCATGCAATCTTCCCAGCGTTTCCAGCTGGTCGCCTCGTCGGAGCTTCCACCCGGCGCCTCCGCTCGCGTCAGCGTAACCAGGAAGTGACGTCGCAGGAACCCTCCGATGCGACCATGGAAACACTGTAAACAAGCATTTCGTGGAACATCGACATAGTATGGCCACCTTAAAACATCGGATCATTGACCATGTCCCAGAATCAGCTCGAGGGGGGAACAGGGGCAAAAAAACTCTTACAACTAGAGTCCGTATGGATACATAGATTAAATACATTGAAACCAGGGGGGCTAAATGATAATTTAGGTCTGATTAATTTTCTATAACTATATACTGCATCCCACAATATGTTAGTAGACTGGGAATTTCCAGTGCATGTAGGAAGTAACAATTTAGTACATCTGTCTAGACCTCTTATCACCCAGAATGTTTAGCCCACCAGAGTGTTTGCCACGATAGGTACCCTAGCAGGTGCATCCCGGGCTTTGTGAGGCTCTTTAAGTTCAGTTCCGTCTGAGATTTTATAGTGTGATTCAGGTTGTCACCATACTGAATTAATAGGGTTACCGTGATGACAATGCTGCAGCTTGATTCATAAGTATCTAAAGATGATATGTTTTTAGCATACATGTATATTTTTATTGATAGTGTTTACTGTTTGATTTAGACTTCAATACTGATGCATTTTTGGCACATAAGTACTTTATTGACCAAGTGGTCATCGTATACCCAGCTATGCTGCACAAGCACCTCACGCATTGATAACTTGTTGTTTTTGTTTACAGTGTTTCCATGGTCGCATCGTAGGGTTCCCGCGACGTCACTTCCTGGTTACGCTGACGCGAGCGGAGGCGCCGGGCGGAAGCTCCGACGAGGCGACCAGCTGGAAACGCTGGGAAGATTGCATGCACGTGGAGGGTGGTGAGTACGGGGAATGGTATTTAAACACTGTTTTATGCACTGTCACTTTATCCTGAAGAAGGGGAACTGGTCCCCGAAACGTTGCTGGCACTTTTTTTCAATACACATTGATTGTACAGTCTCCGAGTGCCGCCTCTTTCTTCTACTGCTGTCTATACCGGAGGGAGACCCCCGGAGGGGGAGGGCACAGGAGCGAGACATATCCCGCTGTGGATAAGGAGAGTGCCGGGGTAATTGCACAGAAATATTTTGGAGCCGCATGCATTGCTTTTTGCACTAAGGCCCCCAGCTCAAGGCACGTCACCGGGTCCTTTTGGACCAATTATTTCTTCATTTCTCCAGGATTCATCCTCACGCACAGTTCACGAGCACAGCACGGTGAGCTTGTCCGTTAGGCAAGCCCCAATCGGAGTTGACGCACTGAATCTAGCACTAGCACTTTTGACATCTGCACCATGGCATCTGTGGTACCCGACCTCAATGATGTTTCATCATTTCTCTTGCACTGTGACACACTTGAGACGCTAAGCTTCTCAGACCTGGAAGCAGAAGCAATTTTACACAAGGAACCAGCCTTCGCGGAAGGGGTCTTCACAACCGGTTCAGAGGCAGTTAAGTAACCTTTACGCCTCAAGAAGCGCGAGACAGATTACATCTACCACAGTCGGACTCTATTGGACTACTTCAGGGCCAAACAATTACCAAGGGGCTTCAGGGTCCACAATGTACCATCTATTGGACGCTATAACATGGAATTTTGCAAAAGATGGATCCAGGTACTTAACAAGTGCTCCATGGACCTAATTCTCTTGGTGATAGAGGAGTCCACTAGAGAAGTAGAGAAAATAAAAGGGCTCATTAATAATCTGGAAGCTGAACATGGTGCACTGCTGGCTTCCGAACAGTCGAAGGACCTATTGGAGAAGCTGAAAGTCCAGGTGGAACAATACAGAATCAATCTGTTGAAATTCAAAAAAGAAAAATTTAACAAAGTACAAATGGACTACACACACCACAGGGTATACCCGTGGTTGGGCAACTCCTCGAATTCCAGTGATAGGTCCCGACCGCCCTTTAAGTATAGGCCCCGGAGGGGAACGGGAGGTAATACGACTTCAGCGAGCGACTCTGATGATGTCCGCGGGTCCTCAATGGCTGTTTCACAACGAGGGACCCCTTTGGGGGCAAGAACCCGTGCTGGGATTGCGGCACGGGGAGGAAATGCCGAAGCACCAGAAGAGGTGGACAAAATAAAATGCAAAAACAAGGCAAAACCCCCGAAAGGAAAGAAACGTTAATTTTTAACCTCTCATCTGCACACAGGCTGAAGAGAGGGTGCTCAATAAAGGGCTCACGTATGTACCCACTAGCTTTGGAGACGATTTTAGATGGAAGGTCAATACCTTCAAATTGCACCGCACTTTAAAATTGAAAGAGCACTTTAGTAAACAGCCTGTAGCACGTGACAAGACCCCATTGCCGCAGAGGATACAGAAACTAGGTCCCAATTCAAGATTTGACCCAGTGTCCCATAATGCTTCCATCAAAACGTTCCATAGGATGCTAGAAGCCACCAGTGTTGAGGAGAGGTCCCCCTCTTACCACAATCTAAAACAGGATGAGAGACTAGCACTAAAGTCATTAAGCAACAGAAAAGACTTAATAATACGTGGGGCGGACAAAGGCGGATCCATCGTTGTCCAAGACACCAAGGACTATATTGCCGAATGCCTGAGACTGCTAAACGATCAAGACACCTATAGTATTTTAAGCAAAGACCCTTCACAGGACTATAAAGAAGAACTTAGGCTGTTACTTGAGCAAGCCCGGTCAGAAGGCATCATTTCTTCTGAGGTGTATGTAAAATTGTTTTCTGAATTCCCTGTGTCTCCCCTTTTCTATACCATACCAAAGATCCACAAGGACACACAGAAACCCCCGGGCAGACCAATCATCTCTGCCCGGGAGTCTCTGTGTGAACCAGTGGCTGTCTACCTCGATGCTTATCTGCAACCCTGTGTACAGGGCACCAGTACACATTTGAAAGATTCTAGCACCTTGCTCAAAAAATTAGCCACCATTGAACAGGTGCCAGAAGATGTTTCTTTGGCCACCATTGACGTCACCAGCCTCTATACCTGTATACCACACCAAGCAGGTCTACAGGCAGTCAGGAGATTAATTACCGGTAACACTCTGTACACAGGTCCTGATATTGATTTTTTTATGAATTTGTTACAGTTTACTTTGTCACACAATTTTTTCATTTTTGATGGTAAATTTTACCGACAGCGAACGGGGTGTGCCATGGGATCTTCCGTGGCACCCTCGTTAGCAAACGCCTTCATGTGGGAGGTTGAATGTGAGCTATTTCTAGCCAATCCCATGGTAGCTGAACGTCTATTTTTATATTATTGTTATATAGACGACGTGCTGGTGATGTGGCATGGTGATATACAGGATTTGATTAACTTAGTTAATATGCATAATCAATCAGAGAGTCCTGTTAAACTCACCATGGTCAGCAGTCCGCATGAAATTTGTTTTTTGGACATATTGATTAAAATACAAGACGGCAGAATAGTCACATGTTTGTATAAGAAACCCACTGATCGTAATACAATATTACGTTATGACAGTTTCCATCCACCCGCCACCATTAAAGGTCTGCCATATTCACAGTTCCTTCGAGTTTGCAGGACTAATAGCCAAGAGCAGATTAGAGACTCACAGCTTGATGAAATGGAACGTAAGTTCCTGGACAGAGGCTACCCACAGAAATTATTGTCGTCAGCATGCACTAAAGCGGTAGCAGCTAAGAGGGAGGATTTACTTACACCAGCCAAAGATAAAGATATGTCCAAGATAATTCCCTGGGTATGTGAACATAGAACCAATAGTAGGCAAGTGCAACAAAAACTACGGGCTCTATGGCCCATAGTGTCAAGTGATCCTGATTTGGGAATTTTCCGTGACACACGGGTCATGCCCAGCTATACAAAAGGAAGAAGTATCAAGGACATATTGGTTAAAACTGATAAGGCCAAACTTAAAGTTAAGCCCACCCACTTTATGACAAGAAAAAATGGGTGTTTTAAGTGCACAGGGTGCACGACCTGTACCTACATGTCACCAGGTGACACCTTTTCACACCCATTTTCAGGCAAGAGCTTTAAGATCAAATGGCCTCTAACCTGCAGCTCAAAATGTGTGATATATGCCATCATGTGCCCCTGTGGGCGTTACTATGTTGGCAAAACCGAATGCCAATTTAAGGTGAGAATGGTGCAGCACCGGCAAGCCATCAGAAATGCCCTAGCCGCAGGGAGTGGCGACCAGCCGGTGGCCAAGCATTTCGTGGAACATCGACATAGTATGGCCACCTTAAAACATCGGATCATTGACCATGTCCCAGAATCAGCTCGAGGGGGGAACAGGGGCAAAAAACTCTTACAACTAGAGTCCGTATGGATACATAGATTAAATACGTTGAAACCAGGGGGGCTAAATGATAATTTAGGTCTGATTAATTTTCTATAACTATATACTGCATCCCACAATATGTTAGTAGACTGGGAATTTCCAGTGCATGTAGGAAGTAACAATTTAGTACATCTGTCTAGACCTCTTATCACCCAGAATGTTTAGCCCACCAGAGTGTTTGCCACGATAGGTACCCTAGCAGGTGCATCCCGGGCTTTGTGAGGCTCTTTAAGTTCAGTTCCGTCTGAGATTTTATAGTGTGATTCAGGTTGTCACCATACTGAGCCTGATTCATAAGTGTCTAAAGATGATATGTTTTTAGCATACATGTATATTTTTATTGATAGTGTTCACTGTTTGATTTAGACTTCAATACTGATGCATTTTTGGCACATAAGTACTTTATTGACCAAGTGGTCATCGTATACCCAGCTATGCTGCACAAGCACCTCACGCATTGATAACTTGTTGTTTTTGTTTACAGTGTTTCCATGGTCGCATCGTAGGGTTCCCGCAATGTCACTTCGTGGTTACGCTGACGCGAGCGGAGGCGCCGGGCGGAAGCTCCGACGAGGCGACCTGCTGGAAACGCTGGGAAGATTGCATGCACGTGGAGGGTGGTGAGTACGGGGAATGGTATTTAAACACTGTTTTATGCACTGTCACTTTATCCTGAAGAAGGGGAACTGGTCCCCGAAACGTTGATGGCACTTTTTTTCAATACACATTGATTGTACAGTCTCCGAGTGCCGCCTCTTTCTTCTAGTGCAAAACCTCCCTGAAAAATTTTTGTCGGATTCGGGTGTGTTTTGGATTTGGGTGTTTTTTACAAAAAGCCCTCAAAAATAGCTTAAATCATAGCATTTGGGGGTCATTTTGATCCCATAGTATTTTTAACCTCAATAACCATAATTTCCACTCATTTTCAGTCTATTCTGAACACCTCACACCTCACAATATTATTTTTAATCAAAAAATGTGCACCGAGGTCGCTGGATGACTAAACTAAGCGACCCAAGTGGCCGCCACAAACACCTGGCCCATCTAGGAGTGGCACTGCAGTGTCAGGCAGGATGGCACTTCAAAAAAATAGTCCCCAAACAGCACATGATGCAAAGAAAAAAAAAGATGCACCAAGGTCGCTGGATGGCTAAGCTAAGCGACACAAGTGGCCAACACAAACACCTGGCCCATCTAGGAGTGGCACTGCAGTGTCAGGCAGGATGGCACTTCAAAAAAATAGTCCCCAAACAGCACATGATGCAAAGAAAAATGAAAGAAAAAAGAGGTGCAAGATGGAATTGTCCTTGGGCCCTCCCACCCACCCTTATGTTGTATAAACAGGACATGCACACTTTAACAAACCCATCATTTCAGCGACAGGGTCTGCCACACAACTGTGACTGAAATGACTGGTTGGTTTGGGCCCCCACCAAAAAAAGAAGCAATCAATCTCTCCTTGCACAAACTGGCTCTACAGAGGCAAGATGTCCACCTCCACTTCATCATCCGATTCCTCACCCCTTTCACTGTGTACATCCCCCTCCTCACAGATTATTAATTCGTCCCCACTGGAATCCACCATCTCAGGTCCCTGTGTACTTTCTGGAGGCATTTGCTGGTGAATGTCTCCAAGGAGGAATTGATTATAATTAATTTTGATGAACATCATCTTCTCCACATTTTCTGGAAGTAACCTCATACGCCGATTGCTGACAAGGTGAGCGGCTGCACTAAACACTCTTTCGGAGTACACACTGGAGGGTGGGCAACTTACGTAAAATAAAGCCAGTTTCTGCAAGTGCCTCCAAATTGCCTCTTTTTCCTGCCAGTATACGTACGGACTGTCTGACGTGCCTACTTGGATGCGGTCACTCATATAATCCTCCACTATTCTTTCAATGGTGAGAGAATCATATGCAGTGACAGTAGACGACATGTCAGTAATCGTTGGCAGGTCCTTTAGTCCGGACCAGATGTCAGCACTCGCTCCAGACTGCCCTGCATCACCGCCAGCGGGTGGGCTCGGAATTCTTAGCCTTTTCCTCGCACCCCCAGTTGCGGGAGAATGTGAAGGAGGAGCTGTTGACGGGTCACGTTCCGCTTGACTTGACAATTTTCTCACCAGCAGGTCTTTGAACCTCAGCAGACTTGTGTCTGCCGGAATAGAGATACAACGTAGGTTTTAAATCTAGGATCGAGCACAGTGGCCAAAATGTAGTGCTCTAATTTTAACAGATTGACCACCCGTGAATCCTGGTTAAGCGAATTAAGGGCTCCATCCACAAGTCCCACATGCCTAGCGGAATCGCTCTGTTTTAGCTCTTCCTTCAATGTCTCCAGCTTCTTCTGCAAAAGCCTGATGAGGGGAATGACCTGACTCAGGCTGGCAGTGTCTGAACTGACTTCACGTGTAGCAAGTTCAAAGGGTTGCAGAACCTTGCACAACGTTGAAATCATTCTCCACTGCGCTTGAGTCAGATGCATTCCCCCTCCTTTGCCTATATCATAGGCAGATGTATAGGCTTGAATGGCCTTTTGCTGCTCCTCCATCCTCTGAAGCATATAGAGGGTTTAATTCCACCTCGTTACCACCTCTTGCTTCAGATGATGGCAGGGCAGGTTCAGGACTGTTTGCTGGTGCTCCAGTCTTCGGCACGCGGTGGCTGAATGCCGAAAGTGGCCCGCAATTCTTCGAGCCACCGACAGCATCTCTTGCACGCCCCTGTAATTTTTTAAATAATTCTGCACCACCAAATTCAATGTATGTGCAAAACATGGGACGTGCTGGAATTTTCCCAGATGTAATGCACTCACAATATTGCTGGCGTTGTCCGATGTCACAAATCCCCAGGAGAGTCCATTTGGGGTAAGCCGTTCTGCGATGATGTTTCTCAGTTTCCGTAAGAGGTTGTCAGCTGTGTGCCTCTTCTGGAAAGTGGTGATACAAAGCGTAGCCTGCCTGGGAACGAGTTGGCGTTTGTGAGATGCTGCTACTGGTGCCGCCACTGCTGTTCTTGCTGCGGGATGCAATACATCTACCCAGTGGGCTGTCACAGTCATATAGTCCTGAGTCTGCCCTGCTCCACTTGTCCACATGTCCGTGGTTAAGTGGACATTGGGTACAACTGCATTTTTTAGGACACTGGTGACTCTTTTTCTGAGGTCTGTGTACATTTTCGGTATCGCCTGCCTAGAGAAATGGAACTTAGATGGTATTTGGTACCGGGGACACAGTATCTCAATCAAGTCTGTAGTTGCCTGTGAATTAACGGTGTATACCGGAAACATGTTTCTCACCGCCCAGGCTGCCAAGGCATGAGTTAACCGCTTTGCAGCAGGATGACTGCTGTGATATTTCATCTTCCTCGCAAAGGACTGTTGGACAGTCAATTGCTTACTGGAAGTAGTACAAGTGGTCTTCCGACTTCCCCTCTGGGATGACGATCGACTCCCAGCAGCAACAACAGCAGCACCAGCTGCAGTAGGCGTTACACTCAAGGATGCATCGGAGGAATCCCAGGCAGGAGAGGACTCGTCAGACTTGCCAGTGACATGGCCTGCAGGACTATTGGCTTTCATGTGTAAGGAGGAAATTGACACTGAGAGAGTTGGTGGTGTGGTTTGCAGGAGCTTGGTTACAAGAGGAAGGGATTTAGTGGTCAGTGGACTGCTTCCTCTGTCATCCAAAGTTTTTGAACTTGTCACTGAGTTATGATGAATGCGCTGCAGGTGACATATAAGGGAGGATGTTCCGAGGTGGTTAACGTCCTTACCCCTACTTATTACAGCTTGACAAAGGCAACACACGGCTTGACACCTGTTGTCCGCATTTGTGTTAAAATAATTCCACACCGAAGAGGTGATTTTTTTTTGTAATTTGACCAGGCATGTCAATGGCCATATTCGTCCCACGGACAACAGGTGTCTCCCCGGGTGCCTGACTTAAACAAACCACCTCACCATCAGAATCCTCCTTATCAATTTCCTCCTCAGCGCCAGCAACAACCATATCCTCATCCTGGTGTACTTCAACAGTGACATCTTCAATTTGACTATCAGGAACTGGACTGCGGGTGCTCCTTCCAGCACTTGCAGGGGGCGTGCAAATGGTGGAAGGCACCACCTCTTCCCGTCCAGTGTTGGGAAGGTCAGGCATCGCAGCCGACACAATTGGACTCTCCTTGGGGATTTGTGATTTAGAAGAACGCACAGTTCTTTGCTGTGCTTTTGCCAGCTTAAGTCTTTTCATTTTTCTAGCGAGAGGATGAGTGCTTCCATCCTCATGTGAAGCTGAACCACTAGCCATGAACATAGGCCAGGGCCTCAGCCGTTCCTTGCCACTAGAGATGAGCGGGTTCGGTTCCTCGGAATCCGAACCCGCCCGAACTTCATGTTTTTTTTCACGGGTCCGAGTGACTCGGATCTTCCCGCCTTGCTCGGTTAACCCGAGCGCGCCCGAACGTCATCATGACGCTGTCGGATTCTCGCGAGACTCGGATTCTATATAAGGAGCCACGCGTCGCCGCCATTTTCACACGTGCATTGAGATTGATAGGGAGAGGACGTGGCTGGCGTCCTCTCCATTTAGATTAGAAGAGAGAGAGTGAGATTGATTTGAGACAGAGACATTTGATTTACTGGAGCTTAGGAGTACTGTAGAGAGTGCAGAGTTTAGTAGTGACTGACCACAGTGACCACCAGACAGTGCAGTTTTATTTAATATAATCCGTTCTCTGCCTGAAAAAAACGATACACAGTGACTCAGTCACATACCATATCTGTGTGCACTGCTCAGCCCAGTGTGCTGCATCATCTATGTATATATCTGACTGTGCTCACACAGCTTATAATTGTGGGGGAGACTGGGGAGCAGTGCCAGTTATAGGTTATAGCAGGAGCCAGCAGTACATATTATTAAAATTAAACAGTGCACACTTTTGCTGCAGGAGTGCCACTGCCAGTGTGACTGACCAGTGACCTGACCACACTGACCACCAGTATAGTTAGTAGTATACTATATTGTGATTGCCTGAAAAAGTTAAACACTCGTCGTGTGACTTGTGTGGTGTTTTTTTTTTTATTCTATAAAAAACTCATTCTGCTGACAGACAGTGTCCAGCAGGTCCGTCATTATATAATATATACCTGTCCGGCTGCAGTAGTGATATATATATATTATTTATATCATTATTTATCATCCAGTCGCAGCAGACACAGTACGGTAGTTCACGGCTGTAGCTACCTCTGTGTCGGCACTCGGCAGTCCATCCATAATTGTATACCACCTACCCGTGGTTTTTTTTTCTTTCTTCTTTATACATACATACTACATCTCTTTATCAACCAGTCTATATTAGCAGCAGACACAGTACAGTAGTCCACGGCTGTAGCTACCTCTGTGTCGGCACTCGGCAGTCCATCCATAATTGTATACCACCTACCCGTGGTTTTTTTTTCTTTCTTCTTTATACATACATACTACATCTCTTTATCAACCAGTCTATATTAGCAGCAGACACAGTACAGTAGTCCACGGCTGTAGCTACCTCTGTGTCGGCACTCGGCAGTCCATCCATAATTGTATACCACCTACCCGTGGTTTTTTTTTCTTTCTTCTTTATACATACATACTACATCTCTTAATCAACCAGTCTATATTAGCAGCAGACACAGTACAGTAGTCCACGGCTGTAGCTACCTCTGTGTCGGCACTCGGCAGTCCGTCCATAATTGTATACCACCTACCCGTGGTTTTTTTTTCTTTCTTCTTTATACATACATACTACATCTCTTTATCAACCAGTCTATATTAGCAGCAGACACAGTACAGTAGTCCACGGCTGTAGCTACCTCTGTGTCGGCACTCGGCAGTCCATCCATAATTGTATACCACCTACCCGTGGTTTTTTTTTCTTTCTTCTTTATACATACATACTACATCTCTTTATCAACCAGTCTATATTAGCAGCAGACACAGTACAGTACGGTAGTCCACGGCTGTAGCTACCTCTGTGTCGGCACTCGGCAGTCCGTCCATAATTGTATACCACCTACCCGTGGTTTTTTTTTCTTTCTTCTTTATACATACATACTACATCTCTTTATCAACCAGTCTATATTAGCAGCAGACACAGTACAGTAGTCCACGGCTGTAGCTACCTCTGTGTCGGCACTCGGCAGTCCATCCATAATTGTATACCACCTACCCGTGGTTTTTTTTTCTTTCTTCTTTATACATACATACTACATCTCTTTATCAACCAGTCTATATTAGCAGCAGACACAGTACAGTACGGTAGTCCACGGCTGTAGCTACCTCTGTGTCGGCACTCGGCAGTCCGTCCATAATTGTATACCACCTACCCGTGTTTTTTTTTTCTTTCTTCTTTATACATACTACATCTCATTATCATCCAGTCTATATTAGCAGCAGACACAGTACAGTACGGTAGTCCACGGCTGTAGCTACCTCTGTGTCGGCACTCGGCAGTCCGTCCATAATTGTATACCACCTACCCGTGGTTTTTTTTTTCTTTCTTCTTTATACATACTACATCTCATTATCAACCAGTCTATATTAGCAGCAGACACAGTACGGTAGTCCACGGCTGTAGCTACCTCTGTGTCGGCACTCGGCAGTCCGTCCATAATTGTATACCACCTACCCGTGGTTTTTTTTCTTCTTTCTTCTTTATACATACTACATCTCATTATCAACCAGTCTATATTAGCAGCAGACACAGTACGGTAGTCCACGGCTGTAGCTACCTCTGTGTCGGCACTCGGCAGTCCATCCATAATTGTATACCACCTACCCGTGGTTTTTTTTTCTTTCTTCTTTATACATACATACTACATCTCATTATCATCCAGTCTATATTAGCAGCAGACACAGTACAGTACAATAGTCCACGGCTGTAGCTACCTCTGTGTCGGCACTCGGCAGTCCATCCATAATTGTATACTAGTATCCATCCATCTCCATTGTTTACCTGAGGTGCCTTTTAGTTGTGCCTATTAAAATATGGAGAACAAAAATGTTGAGGTTCCAAAATTAGGGAAAGATCAAGATCCACTTCCACCTCGTGCTGAAGCTGCTGCCACTAGTCATGGCCGAGACGATGAAATGCCAGCAACGTCGTCTGCCAAGGCCGATGCCCAATGTCATAGTACAGAGCATGTCAAATCCAAAACACCAAATATCAGTAAAAAAAGGACTCCAAAACCTAAAATAAAATTGTCGGAGGAGAAGCGTAAACTTGCCAATATGCCATTTACCACACGGAGTGGCAAGGAACGGCTGAGGCCCTGGCCTATGTTCATGGCTAGTGGTTCAGCTTCACATGAGGATGGAAGCACTCAGCCTCTCGCTAGAAAACTGAAAAGACTCAAGCTGGCAAAAGCACCGCAAAGAACTGTGCGTTCTTCGAAATCCCAAATCCACAAGGAGAGTCCAATTGTGTCGGTTGCGATGCCTGACCTTCCCAACACTGGACGTGAAGAGCATGCGCCTTCCACCATTTGCACGCCCCCTGCAAGTGCTGGAAGGAGCACCCGCAGTCCAGTTCCTGATAGTCAGATTGAAGATGTCAGTGTTGAAGTACACCAGGATGAGGAGGATATGGGTGTTGCTGGCGCTGGGGAGGAAATTGACCAGGAGGATTCTGATGGTGAGGTGGTTTGTTTAAGTCAGGCACCCGGGGAGACACCTGTTGTCCGTGGGAGGAATATGGCCGTTGACATGCCTGGTGAAAATACCAAAAAAATCAGCTCTTCGGTGTGGAAGTATTTCACCAGAAATGCGGACAACATTTGTCAAGCCGTGTGTTCCCTTTGTCAAGCTGTAATAAGTAGGGGTAAGGACGTTAACCACCTCGGAACATCCTCCCTTATACGTCACCTGCAGCGCATTCATAATAAGTCAGTGACAAGTTCAAAAACTTTGGGCGACAGCGGAAGCAGTCCACTGACCAGTAAATCCCTTCCTCTTGTAACCAAGCTCACGCAAACCACCCCACCAACTCCCTCAGTGTCAATTTCCTCCTTCCCCAGGAATGCCAATAGTCCTGCAGGCCATGTCACTGGCAATTCTGACGAGTCCTCTCCTGCCTGGGATTCCTCCGATGCATCCTTGCGTGTAACGCCTACTGCTGCTGGCGCTGCTGTTGTTGCTGCTGGGAGTCGATGGTCATCCCAGAGGGGAAGTCGTAAGCCCACTTGTACTACTTCCAGTAAGCAATTGACTGTCCAACAGTCCTTTGCGAGGAAGATGAAATATCACAGCAGTCATCCTGCTGCAAAGCGGATAACTGAGGCCTTGACAACTATGTTGGTGTTAGACGTGCGTCCGGTATCCGCCGTTAGTTCACAGGGAACTAGACAATTTATTGAGGCAGTGTGCCCCCGTTACCAAATACCATCAAGGTTCCACTTCTGTAGGCAGGCTATACCGAGAATGTACACGGACGTCAGAAAAAGACTCACCAGTGTCCTAAAAAATGCAGTTGTACCCAATGTCCACTTAACCACGGACATGTGGACAAGTGGAGCAGGGCAGGGTCAGGACTATATGACTGTGACAGCCCACTGGGTAGATGTATGGACTCCCGCCGCAAGAACAGCAGCGGCGGCACCAGTAGCAGCATCTCGCAAACGCCAACTCTTTCCTAGGCAGGCTACGCTTTGTATCACCGCTTTCCAGAATACGCACACAGCTAAAAACCTCTTACGGCAACTGAGGAAGATCATCGCAGAATGGCTTACCCCAATTGGACTCTCCTGTGGATTTGTGGCATCGGACAACGCCAGCAATATTGTGTGTGCATTAAATATGGGCAAATTCCAGCACGTCCCATGTTTTGCACATACCTTGAATTTGGTGGTGCAGAATTTTTTAAAAAACGACAGGGGCGTGCAAGAGATGCTGTCGGTGGCCAGAAGAATTGCGGGACACTTTCGGCGTACAGGCACCACGTACAGAAGACTGGAGCACCACCAAAAACTACTGAACCTGCCCTGCCATCATCTGAAGCAAGAAGTGGTAACGAGGTGGAATTCAACCCTCTATATGCTTCAGAGGTTGGAGGAGCAGCAAAAGGCCATTCAAGCCTATACAATTGAGCACGATATAGGAGGTGGAATGCACCTGTCTCAAGTGCAGTGGAGAATGATTTCAACGTTGTGCAAGGTTCTGATGCCCTTTGAACTTGCCACACGTGAAGTCAGTTCAGACACTGCCAGCCTGAGTCAGGTCATTCCCCTCATCAGGCTTTTGCAGAAGAAGCTGGAGACATTGAAGGAGGAGCTAACACGGAGCGATTCCGCTAGGCATGTGGGACTTGTGGATGGAGCCCTTAATTCGCTTAACAAGGATTCACGGGTGGTCAATCTGTTGAAATCAGAGCACTACATTTTGGCCACCGTGCTCGATCCTAGATTTAAAACCTACCTTGGATCTCTCTTTCCGGCAGACACAAGTCTGCTGGGGTTGAAAGACCTGCTGGTGAGAAAATTGTCAAGTCAAGCGGAACGCGACCTGTCAACATCTCCTCCTTCACATTCTCCCGCAACTGGGGGTGCGAGGAAAAGGCTCAGAATTCCGAGCCCACCCGCTGGCGGTGATGCAGGGCAGTCTGGAGCAACTGCTGATGCTGACATCTGGTCCGGACTGAAGGACCTGACAACGATTACGGACATGTCGTCTACTGTCACTGCATATGATTCTCTCAACATTGAAAGAATGGTGGAGGATTATATGAGTGACCGCATCCAAGTAGGCACGTCACACAGTCCATACTTATACTGGCAGGAAAAAGAGGCAATTTGGAGGCCCTTGCACAAACTGGCTTTATTCTACCTAAGTTGCCCTCCCACAAGTGTGTACTCCGAAAGAGTGTTTAGTGCCGCCGCTCACCTTGTCAGCAATCGGCGTACGAGGTTACATCCAGAAAATGTGGAGAAGATGATGTTCATTAAAATGAATTATAATCAATTCCTCCGCGGAGACATTGACCAGCAGCAGTTGCCTCCACAAAGTACACAGGGAGCTGAGATGGTGGATTCCAGTGGGGACGAATTGATAATCTGTGAGGAGGGGGATGTACACGGTGATATATCGGAGGATGATGATGAGGTGGACATCTTGCCTCTGTAGAGCCAGTTTGTGCAAGGAGAGATTAATTGCTTCTTTTTTGGGGGGGGTCCAAACCAACCCGTCATATCAGTCACAGTCGTGTGGCAGACCCTGTCACTGAAATGATGGGTTGGTTAAAGTGTGCATGTCCTGTTTATACAACATAAGGGTGGGTGGGAGGGCCCAAGGACAATTCCATCTTGCACCTCTTTTTTCTTTTATTTTTCTTTGCGTCATGTGCTGTTTGGGGAGGGTTTTTTGGAAGGGCCATCCTGCGTGACACTGCAGTGCCACTCCTAGATGGGCCCGGTGTTTGTGTCGGCCACTAGGGTCGCTTATCTTACTCACACAGTCAGCTACCTCATTGCGCCTCTTTTTTTCTTTGCGTCATGTGCTGTTTGGGGAGGGTTTTTTGGAAGGGCCATCCTGCGTGACACTGCAGTGCCACTCCTAGATGGGCCCAGTGTTTGTGTCGGCCACTAGGGTCGCTTATCTTACTCACACAGTCAGCTACCTCATTGCGCCTCTTTTTTTCTTTGCGTCATGTGCTGTTTGGGGAGGGTTTTTTGGAAGGGCCATCCTGCGTGACACTGCAGTGCCACTACTAGATGGGCCCGGTGTTTGTGTCGGCCACTAGGGTCGCTTATCTTACTCACACAGTCAGCTACCTCATTGCGCCTCTTTTTTTCTTTGCGTCATGTGCTGTTTGGGGAGGGTTTTTTGGAAGGGACATCCTGCGTGACACTGCAGTGCCACTCCTAGATGGGCCCGGTGTTTGTGTCGGCCACTAGGGTCGCTTATCTTACTCACACAGTCAGCTACCTCATTGCGCCTCTTTTTTTCTTTGCGTCATGTGCTGTTTGGGGAGGGTTTTTTGGAAGGGACATCCTGCGTGACACTGCAGTGCCACTCCTAGATGGGCCCGGTGTTTGTGTCGGCCACTATGGTCGCTTATCTTACTCACACAGCGACCTCGGTGCAAATTTTAGGACTAAAAATAATATTGTGAGGTGTGAGGTATTCAGAATAGACTGAAAATGAGTGTAAATTATGGTTTTTGAGGTTAATAATACTTTGGGATCAAAATGACCCCCAAATTCTATGATTTAAGCTGTTTTTTAGGGTTTTTTGAAAAAAACACCCGAATCCAAAACACACCCGAATCCGACAAAAAAAATTCGGTGAGGTTTTGCCAAAACGCGGTCGAACCCAAAACACGGCCGCGGAACCGAACCCAAAACCAAAACACAAAACCCGAAAAATTTCCGGCGCTCATCTCTACTTGCCACTCCGTGTCGTAAATGGCATATTGGCAAGTTTACGCTTCTCCTCAGACACTTTTCATTTAGATTTTTGGGTCATTTTACTGAACTTTTGTGTTTTGGATTTTACATGCTCTCTACTATGACAATGGGCATCGGCCTTGGCAGACGACGTTGATGGCATTTCATCGTCTCAGCCATGACTAGTGGCAGCAGCTTCAGCACGAGGTGGAAGTGGATCTTGATCTCTCCCTATTTTACCCTCCACATTTTTGTTCTCCATTTTTTAATGTGTGGAATTATATGCCAGTATCAATAGCAATGGCCTACTACTATATATACTGCGCACAACTGAAATACACCACAGGTATGGATGGATAGTATACTTGACGACACAGAGGTAGGTAGAAAAGTGGCCAACTGTACCGCACTGCTATATATTATATACTGGTGGTCAGCAAACTGTGCAAAACTGAAATGCACCCCAGGTATGGATGGATAGTATACTTGACGACACAGAGGTAGGTAGAGCAGTGGCCTACTGTACTGTAATGCTATATATTATATACTGGTGGTCAGCAAACTGTGCAAAACTTAAATGCACCACAGGTATGGATGGATAGTATACTTGACGACACAGAGGTAGGTAGAGCAGTGGCCTACTGTACCGTACTGCTATATATTATATACTGGTAGTCAGCAAACTGTGCAAAACTGAAATGCACCACAGGTATGGATGGATAGTATACTTGACGACACAGAGGTAGGTAGAGCAGTGGCCTACTGTACCGTACTGCTATATATTATATACTGGTGGTCAGCAAACTGTACAAAACTGAAATGCACCACAGGTATGGATGGATAGCATACTTGACGACACAGAGGTTGGTAGAGCAGTGGCCTTCTGTACCGTACTCCTATATATTATATACTGGTGGTCAGCAAAATTATGCACTGTACTCCTACTATATACTACAATGCAGCACAGATATGGAGCGTTTTTCAGGCAGAGAACGTATAATACTGGTGGTCACTGGTCAGCAAAACTCTGCACTGTACTCCTCCTATATAATACTGCTGGTCCCCAGTCCCCACAATAAAGCAGTGTGAGCACAAATATATGCAGCACACTGAGCACAGATATGGAGCGTTTTTCAGGCAGAGAACATATAATACTGGTGGTCACTGGTCAGCAAAACTCTGCACTGTACTCCTCCTATATAATACTGCTGGTCCCCAGTCCCCACAATAAAGCAGTGTGAGCACAGATATATGCAGCACACTGAGCACAGATATGGAGCGTTTTTCAGGCAGACAACATATAATACTGGTGGTCACTGGTCAGCAAAACTCTGCACTGTACTCCTCCTATATAATACTGCTGGTCCCCAGTCCCCATAATAAAGCAGTGTGAGCACAGATATATGCAGCACACTGAGCACAGATATGGAGCGTTTTTCAGGCAGACAACGTATAATACTGGTGGTCACTGGTCAGCAAAACTCTGCACTGTACTCCTCCTATAATACTGCTGGTCCCCAGAATAAAGATATGCAGCCCCCTGAAACAAAGTGAGAGGACGCCAGCCACGTCCTCTCACTATCATTTCCAATGCACGAGTGAAAAATGGCGGCGACGCGCGGCTCCTTATATAGAATCCGAATCTTGCGAGAATCCGACAGCGGGATGATGACGTTCGGGCGCGCTCGGGTTAACCGAGCCATAAGGGAGAATTCGAGTATGCCTCGGACCCGTGTAAAATGGGTGAAGTTCGGGGGGGTTCAGATTCCGAGGAACCGAACACGCTCATCTCTAATATATATATATATATATATATATATATATATATATACATACATACATACATACATACACACACATACCGTTTGGAGAGTATGGAAACCTTTAAAATGCCTTGGATTAAGAATTTTAGTGTCAGATCATCTGGCATCAATTATATTTTCAAAAGACTATGGTCTGTATTAGAAACTGATAAAGATCTACAACTTTCCAAAATAGACCTGATGCCGAGATCCAGGAATCTAAGAGACATCTTTGTGAAAAATAACATTCCTCTACCTGTGAAATCTGTACTAAAAATGTTCTGTCTTAAGTTTTGAGAGGATGTACAAAATGTTCATATACTACTTGTAGGTATCTTATTAGTGGGGATGCTTTTTATAATCCCCATAGTGGTAAAAAAATATAAGATATATTAGATATCATCTCACATGTGAGAGTACCAATGTCATTTACCAGATAACATTCCCTTGCAGCTTGTCATATGTCAGCAAGAAACAGTGTAAGTTCAAAGATCACATAGTGGCACACCGCTCCTCCATTAAAATGGCACTGGAGAACGGACAGAGTGAGCAACCTGTCACAAGACAATTCTTAGCGGCCAGACACAGTTTGGATATCTTGAAATATCAGATGATAGACCATGTCCCCACTCTTAAAGGGGGGGAAGGGTGTAGGTTGATATGCTAGTCTATTAATGAGAAAAGAAATGGAAAGGATCATCCATTTAAATGTTATAACACTGAGGAGTTTAAATTATTACATCTCAATAGGAGCATTATTATAAGCTGTATGCACCTATTAATGTTCCCTTGTGGATAGCATAATAGCTTTAATATTTAAATAACTGGATCATTGTGTAATAATGGTGCTGGTATACTTAATTTACCCTTATTGATTCCATGTCACCCACTAGCGCACGCAGGGGGGTTTCAGTGTACCCAGAAACCCCCCCTGACAGACCAAATTATTTTTTTAAGCAAAAAAATTGAGTCGCAGTCCGCTATTTAGGCTCCACCCCTCCGGATTTTGGCCCGGCCCCTTCACACAACCGCAAATCGCGGGTTGTGCACTTGCCCAAGCTCTGCTGTGTGTGCCTTGGAAGCTGCTCTGATTGCCTCAGTCCCCACTGGTTGCTGCTTCCTGTTACTACCCAGCCTACTGCCTGATCTTCACTTGTAAGTGCAATTATTATACTTGCATATATTTTTCATCATGCAGTATCATTATATATATATATATATATATATATATATATATATATACAGTGTGGGTGTTTGCAGTGTAAAAGCCAAAACAGTCCATAGGCCTTATATCCACAGAAACAGGCGGCACTCCACGGATTTGATGTGAAAACAAATTCTTTTATAAAGTGAGCAGCATGACGAGTCCAACGTTTCAACACCGCGGCGGGTGTTTTTGTCAAGGACACATGGACCATGTGTCCTTGACAAAAACACCCGCCGCGGTGTTGAAACGTTGGACTCGTCATGCTGCTCACTTTATAAAAGAATTTGTTTTCACATCAAATCCGTGGAGTGCCGCCTGTTTCTGTGGATATAAGGCCTATGGACTGTTTTGGCTTTTACACTGCAAACACCCACACTGTGCATTATCTCAAGGAGGGCACCCCGGTCTATGCTTTGGTATTTTGGAGTGCCAACTATCCCCATTGTAATTATATATATATATATATATTAGAGATGAGCGCCTGAAATTTTTCGGGTTTTGTGTTTTGGTTTTGGGTTCGGTTCCGCGGCCGTGTTTTGGGTTCGAACGCGTTTTGGCAAAACCTCACCGAATTATTTTTGTCGGATTCGGGTGTGTTTTGGATTCGGGTGTTTTTTTCAAAAAACCCTAAAAAACAGCTTAAATCATAGAATTTGGGGGTAATTTTGATCCCAAAGTATTATTAACCTCAAAAAACATAATTTACACTCATTTTCAGCCTATTCTGAACACATCACACCTCACAATATTATTTTTAGTCCTAAAATTTGCACCGAGGTCGCTGTGTGAGTAAGATAAGCGACCCTAGTGGCCGACACAAACACCGGGCCCATCTAGGAGTGGCACTGCAGTGTCACGCAGGATGTCCCTTCCAAAAAACCCTCCCCAAACAGCACATGACGCAAAGAAAAAAAGAGGCGCAATGAGGTAGCTGTGTGAGTAAGATTAGCGACCCTAGTGGCCGACACAAACACCGGGCCCATCTAGGAGTGGCACTGCAGTGTCACGCAGGATGGCCCTTCCAAAAAACCCTCCCCAAACAGCACATGACGCAAAGAAAAAAAGAGGCGCAATGAGGTAGCTGTGTGAGTAAGATTAGCGACCCTAGTGGCCGACACAAACACCGGGCCCATCTAGGAGTGGCACTGCAGTGTCACGCAGGATGGCCCTTCCAAAAAACCCTCCCCAAACAGCACATGACGCAAAGAAAAAAAGAGGCGCAATGAGGTAGCTGACTGTGTGAGTAAGATTAGCGACCCTAGTGGCCGACACAAACACCGGGCACATCTAGGAGTGGCACTGCAGTGTCACGCAGGATGTCCCTTCCAAAAAACCCTCCCCAAACAGCACATGACGCAAAGAAAAAAAGAGGCGCAATGAGGTAGCTGTGTGAGTAAGATTAGCGACCCTAGTGGCCGACACAAACACCGGGCCCATCTAGGAGTGGCACTGCAGTGTCACGCAGGATGTCCCTTCCAAAAAACCCTCCCCAATCAGCACATGATGCAAAGAAAAAGAAAAGAAAAAAGAGGTGCAAGATGGAATTATCCTTGGGCCCTCCCACCCACCCTTATGTTGTATAAACAAAACAGGACATGCACACTTTAACCAACCCATCATTTCAGTGACAGGGTCTGCCACACGACTGTGACTGATATGACGGGTTGGTTTGGACCCCCCCCAAAAAAGAAGCAATTAATCTCTCCTTGCACAAACTGGCTCTACAGAGGCAAGATGTCCACCTCATCTTCACCCTCCGATATATCACCGTGTACATCCCCCTCCTCACAGATTATCAATTCGTCCCCACTGGAATCCACCATCTCAGCTCCCTGTGTACTTTGTGGAGGCAATTGCTGCTGGTCAATGTCTCCGCGGAGGAATTGATTATAATTCATTTTAATGAACATCATCTTCTCCACATTTTCTGGATGTAACCTCGTACGCCGATTGCTGACAAGGTGAGCGGCGGCACTAAACACTCTTTCGGAGTACACACTTGTGGGAGGGCAACTTAGGTAGAATAAAGCCAGTTTGTGCAAGGGCCTCCAAATTGCCTCTTTTTCCTGCCAGTATAAGTACGGACTGTGTGACGTGCCTACTTGGATGCGGTCACTCATATAATCCTCCACCATTCTATCAATGTTGAGAGAATCATATGCAGTGACAGTAGACGACATGTCCGTAATCGTTGTCAGGTCCTTCAGTCCGGACCAGATGTCAGCATCAGCAGTCGCTCCAGACTGCCCTGCATCACCGCCAGCGGGTGGGCTCGGAATTCTGAGCCTTTTCCTCGCACCCCCAGTTGCGGGAGAATGTGAAGGAGGAGATGTTGACAGGTCGCGTTCCGCTTGACTTGACAATTTTGTCACCAGCAGGTCTTTCAACCCCAGCAGACCTGTGTCTGCCGGAAAGAGAGATCCAAGGTAGGCTTTAAATCTAGGATCGAGCACGGTGGCCAAAATGTAGTGCTCTGATTTCAACAGATTGACCACCCGTGAATCCTTGTTAAGCGAATTAAGGGCTGCATCCACAAGTCCCACATGCCTAGCGGAATCGCTCCGTGTTAGCTCCTTCTTCAATGCCTCCAGCTTCTTCTGCAAAAGCCTGATGAGGGGAATGACCTGACTCAGGCTGGCAGTGTCTGAACTGACTTCACGTGTGGCAAGTTCAAAGGGCATCAGAACCTTGCACAACGTTGAAATCATTCTCCACTGCACTTGAGACAGGTGCATTCCATCTCCTATATCGTGCTCAATTGTATAGGCTTGAATGGCCTTTTGCTGCTCCTCCAACCTCTGAAGCATATAGAGGGTTGAATTCCACCTCGTTACCACTTCTTGCTTCAGATGATGGCAGGGCAGGTTCAGTAGTTTTTGGTGGTGCTCCAGTCTTCTGTACGTGGTGCCTGTACGCCGAAAGTGTCCCGCAATTTTTCTGGCCACCGACAGCATCTCTTGCACGCCCCTGTCGTTTTTTAAAAAATTCTGCACCACCAAATTCAAGGTATGTGCAAAACATGGGACGTGCTGGAATTTGCCCATATTTAATGCACACACAATATTGCTGGCGTTGTCCGATGCCACAAATCCACAGGAGAGTCCAATTGGGGTAAGCCATTCCGCGATGATCTTCCTCAGTTGCCGTAAGAGGTTTTCAGCTGTGTGCGTATTCTGGAAAGCGGTGATACAAAGCGTAGCCTGCCTAGGAAAGAGTTGGCGTTTGCGAGATGCTGCTACTGGTGCCGCCGCTGCTGTTCTTGCGGCGGGAGTCCATACATCTACCCAGTGGGCTGTCACAGTCATATAGTCCTGACCCTGCCCTGCTCCACTTGTCCACATGTCCGTGGTTAAGTGGACATTGGGTACAACTGCATTTTTTAGGACACTGGTGAGTCTTTTTCTGACGTCCGTGTACATTCTCGGTATCGCCTGCCTAGAGAAGTGGAACCTAGATGGTATTTGGTAACGGGGGCACACTGCCTCAATAAATTGTCTAGTTCCCTGTGAACTAACGGCGGATACCGGATGCACGTCTAACACCAACATAGTTGTCAAGGACTCAGTTATCCGCTTTGCAGTAGGATGACTGCTGTGATATTCCATCTTCCTCGCAAAGGACTGTTGAACAGTCAATTGCTTACTGGAAGTAGTACAAGTGGGCTTACGACTTCCCCTCTGGGATGACCATCGACTCCCAGCGGCAACAACAGCAGCGCCAGCAGCAGTAGGCGTTACACGCAAGGATGCATCGGAGGAATCCCAGGCAGGAAAGGACTCGTCAGACTTGCCAGTGACATGGCCTGCAGGACTATTGGCATTCCTGGGGAAGGAGGAAATTGACACTGAGGGAGTTGGTGGGGTGGTTTGCATGAGCTTGGTTACAAGAGGAAGGGATTTACTGGTCAGTGGACTGCTTCCGCTGTCACCCAAAGTTTTTGAACTTGTCACTGACTTATTATGAATGCGCTGCAGGTGACGTATAAGGGAGGATGTTCCGAGGTGGTTAACGTCCTTACCCCTACTTATTACAGCTTGACAAAGGGAACACACGGCTTGACACCTGTTGTCCGCATTTCTGGTGAAATACCTCCACACCGAAGAGCTGATTTTTTTGGTATTTTCACCTGGCATGTCAACGGCCATATTCCTCCCACGGACAACAGGTGTCTCCCCGGGTGCCTGACTTAAACAAACCACCTCACCATCAGAATCCTCCTGGTCAATTTCCTCCCCAGCGCCAGCAACACCCATATCCTCCTCATCCTGGTGTACTTCAACACTAACATCTTCAATCTGACTATCAGGAACTGGACTGCGGGTGCTCCTTCCAGCACTTGCAGGGGGCGTGCAAATAGTGGAAGGCGCATGCTCTTCACGTCCAGTGTTGGGAAGGTCAGGCATCGCAAACGACACAATTGGACTCTCCTTGTGGATTTGGGATTTCAAAGAACGCACAGTTCTTTGCGGTGCTTTTGCCAGCTTGAGTCTTTTCAGTTTTCTAGCGAGAGGCTGAGTGCTTCCATCCTCATGTGAAGCTGAACCACTAGCCATGAACATAGGCCAGGGCCTCAGCCGTTCCTTGCCACTCCGTGTGGTAAATGGCATATTGGCAAGTTTACGCTTCTCCTCCGACAATTTTATTTTAGGTTTTGGAGTCCTTTTTTTTCTGATATTTGGTGTTTTGGATTTGACATGCTCTGTACTATGACATTGGGCATCGGCCTTGGCAGACGACGTTGCTGGCATTTCATCGTCTCGGCCATGACTAGTGGCAGCAGCTTCAGCACGAGGTGGAAGTGGATCTTGATCTTTCCCTAATTTTGGAACCTCAACTTTTTTGTTCTCCATATTTTATAGGCAGAACTAAAAGGCACCTCAGGTAAACAATGGAGATGGATGGATTGGATAGTTTACTAGTATACAATTATGGACGGACTGCCACGGTTAGGTGGTATAAAAAAACCACGGTTAGGTGGTATATATTATAATAATAATACAATTATGGATGGACGGACTGCCTGCCGACTGCCGACACAGAGGTAGCCACAGCCGTGAACTACCGCACTGTACACTGGTTGATAAAGAGATAGTAGTATACTCGTAACAACTAGTATGACACTATGACGACGGTATAAAGAATGGAAAAAAAACCACGGTTAGGTGGTATATATTATAATAATAATACAATTATGGATGGACGGACTGCCTGCCGACTGCCGACACAGAGGTAGCCACAGCCGTGAACTACCGCACTGTACACTGGTTGATAAAGAGATAGTAGTATACTCGTAACAACTAGTATGACACTATGACGACGGTATAAAGAATGGAAAAAAAACCACGGTTAGGTGGTATATATTATAATAATAATACAATTATGGATGGACGGACTGCCTGCCGACTGCCGACACAGAGGTAGCCACAGCCGTGAACTACCGCACTGTACACTGGTTGATAAAGAGATAGTAGTATACTCGTAACAACTAGTATGACACTATGACGACGGTATAAAGAATGGAAAAAAAAACACGGTTAGGTGGTATATATTATAATAATAATACAATTATGGATGGACGGACTGCCTGCCGACTGCCGACACAGAGGTAGCCACAGCCGTGAACTACCGCACTGTACACTGGTTGATAAAGAGATAGTAGTATACTCGTAACAACTAGTATGACACTATGACGACGGTATAAAGAATGAAAAAAAAACCACGGTTAGGTGGTATATATTATAATAATAATACAATTATGGATGGACGGACTGCCTGCCGACTGCCGACACAGAGGTAGCCACAGCCGTGAACTACCGCACTGTACACTGGTTGATAAAGAGATAGTAGTATACTCGTAACAACTAGTATGACACTATGACGACGGTATAAAGAATGGAAAAAAAACCACGGTTAGGTGGTATATATTATAATAATAATACAATTATGGATGGACGGACTGCCTGCCGACTGCCGACACAGAGGTAGCCACAGCCGTGTACTACCGCACTGTACACTGGTTGATAAAGAGATAGTAGTATACTCGTAACAACTAGTATGACACTATGACGACGGTATAAAGAATGGAAAAAAAACCACGGTTAGGTGGTATATATTATAATAATAATACAATTATGGATGGACGGACTGCCTGCCGACTGCCGACACAGAGGTAGCCACAGCCGTGAACTACCGCACTGTACACTGGTTGATAAAGAGATAGTAGTATACTCGTAACAACTAGTATGACACTATGACGACGGTATAAAGAATGGAAAAAAAACCACGGTTAGGTGGTATATATTATAATAATAATACAATTATGGATGGACGGACTGCCTGCCGACTGCCGACACAGAGGTAGCCACAGCCGTGAACTACCGCACTGTACACTGGTTGATAAAGAGATAGTAGTATACTCGTAACAACTAGTATGACACTATGACGACGGTATAAAGAATGGAAAAAAAACCACGGTTAGGTGGTATATATTATAATAATAATACAATTATGGATGGACGGACTGCCTGCCGACTGCCGACACAGAGGTAGCCACAGCCGTGAACTACCGCACTGTACACTGGTTGATAAAGAGATAGTAGTATACTCGTAACAACTAGTATGACACTATGACGGTATAAAGAAAGAAAAAAAAATACCACGGTTAGGTGGTATATATTGTAATACAATTATGGATGGACGGACTGCCTGCCGAGTTCCGACTGCCGACACAGAGGTAGCCACAGCCGTGAACTACCGCACTGTACTGTGTCTGCTGCTAACATAGACTGGTTGATAAAGAGATAGTATACAATACATACAACAATGAATATACTACTATACTGGTGGTCAGGCACTGTGGTCACCACTAGTCACACTGGCAGTGGCACTCCTGCAGCAAAAGTGTGCACTGTTTAATTTTAAATTAATATAATATTATGTACTCCTGGGGGCTCCTGCTATAACAACCTGCAGTGCTCCCCAGTCTCCCCCACAATTATTATAAGCTTTGCCTTTTATACATTGATGTGCAGCACACTGGGCTGAGCTGAGTGCACACAGACTGAGTCACACTGTGTGACTGGCTGCTGCTGTGTATCGTTTTTTTTCAGGCAGAGAACGGATATAGCAGAGAACGGATATATATTAAAATAAATAAAAGTTAACTAACAACAACTGCACTGGTCACTGTGGTAAACTCTGTCTGACTCTGCACAATCTCTCTCTCTCTTCTAATCTAATTTCTAATGGAGAGGACGCCAGCCACGTCCTCTCCCTATCAATCTCAATGCACGTGTGAAAATGGCGGCGACGCGCGGCTCCTTATATAGAATCCGAGTCTCGCGAGAATCCGACAGCGTCATGATGACGTTCTGGCGCGCTCGGGTTAACCGAGCAAGGCGGGAGGATCCGAGTCTGCTCGGACCCGTGAAAAAAACATGAAGTTCGTGCGGGTTCGGTTTCAGAGAAACCGAACCCGCTCATCTCTAATATATATATATATATATATATATATATATATAAAATGAAGTATATAAAAGCGCCTAATAGTGTTGGTGAAAAAGTATGTGCATTCAGGTGTAATAAGTTATAACAATAAGTAACAACTTAGCTTCGAATAATTTCAGGCTGATGACTCTTAGAGGCAGGACATGTGGAGAAAAAATGAAAGCAACATAGTGTGTACTGTTTTTTAAAAAAAACAATAATTTTTACAGCAGCTCAAGAATTAGGAATTTTTGCTCATTCCAATAATTTTCAAGAGAGCGAGTTAAAAAACAAGCAACAACAATTTTAATAAACAAAATCCTGCCACAGATGCAGGTAACCAACATACAAAAATCTATATAAAACAATTCATATATCCGTAAATGCAGGTAGCGCACGTACAAGATTGAGAAATAAAAGCGGCTTATCTGTCCACATGAAGAGAGTCCAGAGAGTGGGCAGCAACTCTCTGTTTTACAAATGCAAGTAGCAGACGTACACGGATATAATTAAAATAGGCAGTTCATCTGTGCTTAAGTATAGGTAGCACACGTACCGGATTGAAAAATCAAAACAGCTTATCTGTCCATATGTGGGGAGTCCAAGGGGAAATTAGCAGGTCCCTGTTCCAACGCGTTTCGTCCTATTGTTTGGACTTCATCAACTTCTCTTCATGTGGACAGATAAGCCGCTTTTATTTCTCAATCTTGTACGTGCGCTACCTGCATTTACGGATATATGAATTGTTTTTATATAGTCTTTTGTATGTTGGTTACCTGCATCTGTGGCAGGATTTTGTTTATTAAAATTGTTGTTGCTTGTTTTTTAACTCGCTCTCTTGAAAATTATTGGAATGAGCAAAAATTCCTAATTCTTGAGCTGCTGTAAAAATGATTGGTTTATTTTTAAAAAACAGTACACACTATGTTGCTTTCATTTTTTCTCCACATGTTCTGCCTTTAAGAGTCATTAGCCTGAAATTATTCGAAGCTAAGTTGTTACTTATTGTTATAACTTATTACACCTGAATGCACATACTTTTTCACCAACACTATTAGGCGCTTTTATATACTTCATTTTTTATCTTTATCCACACACTGTACTATAGCTGCCACTCATTCCATTGATGAGGTGTGTTGTATAAAAGGTTTCTAAAAAGAAAATCCTTCCTACCTTCGTGTTCTATTAGTTTTACCCAGGCGCTTTCCTTCATTATTCCTATATATATATATATATATATACACACACACACACACACACACACACACACACACACACACACACACACACACACACACACACATATATATATATATATGTATATATATATTTTTTTTTATATATATATATATACACTATATATATGTATGTGTGTGTGTGTGTATATATATATATATATATATATATTGTATGGCCGGCACTCCCTGATGTAAAATATAAAACTCTGGTGCCCTCCAGCAGCAGCAACAGTCCAACATAAAAGAGGCGTCACTCTGAGATTTAAAATCAGTTGAATAGTGTATTAAACACACATATTGACAGATGATGTTTTGTGGCCACTCGCGCCCCTTTGTCATCTCATCTCATGTAGGTCTGTCTTTCTACAATAGTTTAATGAACACAGCATAGGCTGGGTCACTCCAGTCTCCACCCCCATGCTTGGCTCATCCCCCCACCCCACCCCCCGAAAATCCCCCTCCTGCAAATCCTGCATTTGCCCTTGTCACCATGGAGGATCTTGGCTGAGCTTTCCCCCTAGTTACATACAGTATATAGCCTATATTGGGACACTGGGGGTGTAATATGTATTTTATGTAGTTTTAGTGTCTTCTTGGCACCAAAGATGTGTGTGGTTGTCTATTTTGCATATGCAGATATAGCTTATATTGAAATTCCATGTGTGTAATTGTTTAAACATCTATTTACTAAGCCTCAGATGGAGATAAAGTGGATGGAGATAAAGTCCCAACCAACCAGCTCCTAACTGTCATTTTTCAAACACAGCCAGTAACATGGCTGTTAGGAGCTGATCGGCTGGGACTTTATCTCCGTCCACTTTATCTCCATCCAAGGATTAGTAAATAGACCCCTAACTTAGTTGGTTCTCATGTAAGCTTGTGCCTCATTTGTTTAGATAATACTGTTCTGGTCTCCATGGAAATGTATACTATGTGTGGACATACGTCGCATGGATGTGCAATGACATCATCAGGCAGGTCCCGGGTATGACACTACCATCCATAAAATAAAGACACTGTCACTGCTCTTATCAATGTTTCAGTGTTAATCACACAGTCTTCAGTATATACTGTATGGTCTGAATAACAAAGAATGATAAGAGCAGTGTCAGTGTCTTTAGTTTATGGATGGGAGTGCTGCACCTTGGGACCTGTATTACTATTACGTGTGAGGTGTTGCACTTGATATGCCGGCTACCAACAACTATTTTCCCTCTTGGGGTGTCCACAACACCCCTGAAGGGAGAATAAACACTGTGCCCGCAGCATGGTGAGTGCAGCGAGCCCCAAGGGGCTCTTTTGCGCTCGCCCCGCTGCCAGTATACCATGGAGTGCTGGGCCATGAGGACAGTATATATATATATATATATATAATATGATTTATATTTATATGAAAAATGTATATTAGTAATTGAAATAAGAATCCTTATCACCATAACTACCCCTCTCACAAACTTATATAATTCCATTTTATCAGGAGACACTCTTCAAACTTATTTTAATGAAGCTACTAATCCAGCTTCATATTGTCCTATATCTGTAGATTATAAAATCTTTACCAAAGTAATGGCCAACATAGTCAAAATGGTGGTCCCACACTTGGTTCATTCTGACCAAACTGGTTTTGTTTGGGGTAGGAGTGCAGATCCTAACATCAGGAAAGTCCTGAACCTATTGCAACATTTAGATGAGATACATAAGGACAAATTAGAAGTCCTTTTATCATTAGATGTCGAAAAGGCATTTGATCTAGTAGTGTGGGACCACTTATATGAATCACTTTGCAATAATGGCTTCCCAGAGCAGTTTATCTCATATTTAAATACATTAAACTTCTTCCCTTCATCTCGTATTTTAGTAAATAGCACTTTGTCTTCCAATGTTCTTATACAAAGAGGCACAAGACAGGGTTGTCCTCTATTCCTGCGTATATTTACCCTGATTTTGGAACCTCTGGCTATAGCACTTCGTCCTGATCCTTCGTTTCATGGTATTAAGATAAGGAGGTTAGAGTTGAAGCTGTCATTGTTCGCTGACGATATACTGGTTTATTTCTCAGCCGACTATCTCTGTCTCCACGATACTACAAACAATCACATCTTTTGGTACTTTTGCTGGATATAAAATTAATTTTCAAAAATCAGAAGTGTTACCACTGATGAGACCCGCCCTGTTGCCTCACTGCGCAATTCTTTCAGATAACTTTACAATTTCCACCTCCAATTTAAAATATTTGGGAATAGTTATTGCACTATCAATATGTCAAATTTACACATCAAATTTTCCACCAATAATTGAGAAGGTTTTACAACTTATCCAACACTGGATGCCTTTGTGTCATGATCCGGGTAACTGGACGCCATTACTTACCATCCAAATGTCTCCTGAGGCTGGCTCAGCATTCCAGGGCTGGATCTCAGCGGTATAGCTGAGATCCATAATCTGTATTTCCCTCCTGTCATCCCGCAGCACTGTCACAGCGGCCTCATGTTGTTTTCAGATTGGCGTCTCCAGCCCGCCGTGGCCTCCACCGCCGCTCCTATGTTTGCAATTCACAGAGTCTTCGGGATAGCGTCTACTGTCTGCTGCGGCTTCTGATGTCGCTTGGGAGTTCCAGTGTACAAGTTGTTTGTGTGGCGGCTCTTGCTCTCTGTGGCATCCTCCGCCATTACTACTGAACTTTCCACATGGTTTTCTCAAACTAACTTTTCCCCCCAAGTGCTGCATGGGCGCAGCTATGTTTGTTTCAGTCACATGATTCACTTTACTCCAACCTGCTGCTCCACTGAAAGCTGCATTATTGCTCAGCCAATGCCTACCTCCCTGCAGGTATAAATATCCTGTGTCTGGGCCTAGAATCTGTCAGTGCTTTGGTTGTCAAACCTTGTGTTACCAGGTCTCTCCTTGCTGTGGACATTGCTGTTACAGGTTTCCAGCTCCTGCTCTCAACCTCCACTAGAGACCCGCACCAACCTTCCTCCTTGCGGTGCCGCCTGACTCCTATGTGCTCTGCCTTTGTCATTCCTGGCTATTGTTACACCAGCTTCCAGCGCCAAGCTAACAGTGGTGTTTTGTCTTCTCACATTACCAGTGCTCTGCCACTGTGTATCTACAGTTTCATCGCACTCTAGCATCATACCTGCACAGTACTGGTTACCTTGTCATCTGACCGGTTCCGTCCGGTACGCCCAGCAGTCTACCACATTACCCAGTATTGCCAGCTTCTAAGAAACACCTGCTGGCTAGTTCCTTATCTCTACTTCTGTATCCTGCAGACGGGTTCTCTGGTTAAGGACATACCAACTCCTGGTCTATAAGAACGGTACATGATATTACCAGTGCCCTGTGGCATCCACCATTCTGCAAGCTCTAAGGAACTGTGGTTTTTTCTGCATTTATTATATTCGTGCAAAGTACTACTGCTGTGTTTAAAGAACTGTGCTCAATAAAATCCATAGACTTTTATCTCATTTGTCGTGGTCACATCTTCGGGCATTTATACTACAGCCCATCTGCATGTCTAGGGGTCTAATTCAACCCTCTAAGTTTAATTTTACCTCAGCCCCTACAACTGAGGCTTCCTCTCGTCAGCTCCAGCCCTCAGTTGTGACACTTAGCCCTCATCCCTGTTGGGGAGAATCACAGTTTTGAAAAGTATTCTTTTCCCAAAACTTGCTTACCCTTTACAAATGATACCTATGCCTTTATCTAAGAATGATGATTTAAAATGTAAAGCCGCATTTCAACGGTTTGTGTAGAACAAGAAAAAACCCAGAATAGCCAGATCAAGACTACTTCTATCAAAGAGCAGGGGTGGTCTGGGTCTTCCAGATACTTTCACATACTCTTGTGCCGCAGCTTTTTGGTACATCTCGGACTGGTGCCTGAACCAATCTAATTTCACTAATTTGAATTTGGAGGAGGAATTACTCATTCCCTATGCTCCGGCAGTGTTGCTCCATCTACCTCCTTCAAAGTTACCAGAGGGTATCAAACACAATGTATTTTTTCTGGGAACATACAGGGCTTGGGCTACAGTTACTAAAAGACTGGGATCAGACCCGCATTCTTCAAAATTTTTGCCATTGTGGGGTAATCCTGATTTCCCCCATCCCTTCTGAATGCACAGTATCAGAGTTGGAAATTAAGGGAATAGCAGCTGTCCGCAACATTTTTGATCCTGGAGGTTCTCTGCTTACTATTCAACAACTCAGAGATTCATATACTATCCCAAACTCTCACTTTTATTTATATTAACAGATCCATCACTACATACAAAACCAAACCTGATTTGTATGACTCTGTTTTGAACATCGGTACTCCCTCAATGATGTCTACATTGTTTCGGCTAGTATCTACTTGTAAGTACAAACTTAGATATTTGTATAATGACTTAATTCCTTCTAACATTGATGTCCTATGGGAAAAGACCTGGAAGTCTTGGACCGAAGATTTTCCTACTTTCAATGGCCAGGAAAGGATTGTGAGCCAATTTTTGTCCATATATAAATGGGTGGGTTCTGCAAAATTATAAGAACTACACTTTAAATTTATAAATAGAGCCTTTATTTCTCAAAGTCAAAGGAGCCATATATTTCGAGAGGTTTCACCTGCTTGTCCTAAATGCCACACTTCTTCTGCAAACTTTATTCATAATGTATGATAATGCACCAAAGTGAAAATGTTTTGGTATAAAGTACATAACTTTTTACAAAATCTGGTCAAGCAACATTTACCTTTTTCATGGGAACCATTTATGTTTGCAGATTTTGTAATCTGGTCACCCACTATTTTTCCAAAGGATTTATTGCCACTTTTTATTGTTGTAATCACACTGGTGAGACAATTAATTTGATGTCATTGGCTTGATAAGCAAGCGCCTACTATAGCAGAATTGCAAACTGAAATTTTACAATTGATATATTTTGATAGATGGAAAGCCCTTATCGATATAGAGAAAGGGGTTTCTCATTTCTATTCTAAATGGGGAACTTACCTAGAGTATCTCCCAATGGCCACCTCTGATGCATTTATGCAAGTATTTGAAAATACCACTTGGGTATTACTATGGAATATTTTGTAAATGGTTAAGTACTACAGAGACATTTCTCATGATCAGTGTCTATATATCTGAAAGAGCATGCTTCCTGAACAACATACAGCTACCAAAGCAAGTTTACCCTCTCCATGCCCCCCCCCCTTCTTGTCTTCGTCTATCCATTCTTATGTTTCTATTACTCTTTTCTTTTTTCTTTCTTTCTTTTTCTCTTTCATTCTTTCTTTCTTTCTTTCTTTCTTTCTTTCTTTCTTTCTTTCTTTCTTTCTTTCTTTCTTTCTTTCTTTCTTTCTTTCTTCCTTCCTTCCTTTCTTCCTCTATTCTTCTTTTCTTTTTCTTTTCTGAATAAAATAAAAAATAATGTTTTCAGGTTACATGATGATAATCTTTCTTTTTTACCATATGATTGACTGCTCTAGATATTCAATAGAGTTTCCTGGAAATCTATACACATGATAGTATACGTGATCTGTAACGGACTCTTGTTTGTACTGTGATGCTTTTGTAGAAATGTATCTTAAGTCATTTTTATTTGTTTCTGTAACCTGGATCATTTAATAAAATGGTTAATAAAAAAAAAGAATCCTTATCACTACATGTCACCATGTCACCACCATGACAGGGGTCCTAATATGCCCAAGAGCCTATCACCCTAGCTTCACTTGGTCTTGCTCTTTTTCCTTTTTGGTATTTATTTTGCCTCAACAATGGCCATGTGTTGTGATCCCACACCTCTTACTACCCCCACAGTGATGTTGTTTTTGTCTGTTCTTGACATCTATCATATATTGTGTAAATTGTATGATTGCTTACTGCTAAGCATTTATATCCTATACCATTATTATGCAAACTTTACAATGTCTCTATTCTGGTGATTAACATATTATTCAAAATTATAAGTAGAATTATAAACATATTATGCAAAAAATGAATTAGAATAACATTTTTCAAAGAAATTTAATATATTCTATACACACACCAATGTAAATTGTGTATTATTTATTTATTACATATAACTGTCCAGTTTTATATATACAGTACATACAGTATCTTTGGTTGGCTAGAATCTCTCCTGAACAAGGTTTCAATAGCAACCTCTATCTTTTATAGTTTGTAGCTGTTCATTTATGAACTCTGCAATTGTTGAACTCACTACTCATTGCTCTGTGCTGCTAGTCACTGTGTTGTCACTTGCTCAGTAATACCCCTTTTCCACTTCTGTAGCACGGGTAGCAGCCGTGTCGCCTGACACGGCTGCGACCCATGCTACAGCCCCCTTCCCGCAGCGCTCACAACCCGGCATATTGCTGGATTGGTGACGCTGCTTCTGACGCGGCAGGGGCGGCACTGGAGATCACATGATCTCCCAGCGCCGCCCTCCCAATACACTGTGAACGGGAGCCGTGTCGCCTCGACGCGGCTCCCGTTCACACTAGACAGCTAGCCGGGTTGAAAACGTGTTCAACCCGGCTAGCTACCCAGGTAGGATTCCCGAATCACTTGATCCGGGAAGTTGCCGGGGAACCCTTTTCCACTAGGGAAAAACACGGGTAAATGCGCGCCCCCGCGCATTTACCCGTGTTTAAAAAAGCTAGTGGAAAAGGGGTATAAACTTTCTCTGGGATAGAGCACATGAGTGCAGGGCCGGCTCTACCATTAGGCAGCTTTAGGCACCACTGAATTTATCTAGCAAAAAACTGAAGGATACTTCCTCCTTTTACGCTGCGCTGGCCACTGTTGTGGATTAAATCAGGTGCAGCCGCCACTACAACATAGTGTTTTAGTGCTTCCTCCATGTCAACACGTGTAACATCAATTCATGTTAAGTCACATAGGAAGTGAATATAACTATGGCTCCTGAGGGACGCCCCAATGGCCACTCCTGATGCACTTCCTCTAGGACTCTGGATCCCATCTCTCCAGCAGCAAGCAGCACATGACTACATGTCTGCACCCAGCAGCGTCACTGTAATGCTACTGCCACTTACAAGAGGAATCCTGCCAATGCCAAGGGAAAAACAAGAAAACAGCTTAAGGTGCAGTAAGTAACCCATGGGGGTTTCTGCAGGACCACAGACAGAACAGATCTTAAATAGCATAACAGCATAATAAGGAAAACACAGGCACTGGGCACAATATGGTACAAATGGAGGAGGGGGGGGCTCAGTAATGAACTTACAGATAGGAGGATGAAACACAATAAAGTGCAAACAATTATATTATATGTATGTCTGTGCGTATATATGTATGTATACACAAATAAAGGGATGTAGTTGTCATCCCGGCAGATGGGATGCTTGCATTCAGAATACTGTTGCCGGAATCCTGACAATGTCAGTATGCAGATGCTGGAATCCCGACAGCCAGCACCGTAAATATATGTATACCAGAGAAGATTAGAGTTAGGCTTATGCTGTGGGGAGGGAGGGTTAGGGGGAAATGTTAATTAATTTCATTCAAAATGTCCGGATTATGGTGGTCAGGATGCCACTTTTGGTATTCTGACCGTCAGCATCCCATACCATAGCCAATTAAATATTCCCACCAGACCCCATATACAGTATACAGATGGAGCTACACTAGTCGGGGCTCCATCTGTGCCTGGGCATACCTGCTCGGGCGCGCCTATTGCCTAGAGAGTTTTTGGCCGGCTGTGCGCCCGTGATGGAGACGTGTCTAATTCATTAGAATGGGAGAGCATCTCCGTTGTGCACCCAGACAGAGACGCACAGGATGTCCATACGGCAAGCATTAGAAGGATCGGAATCAGAGCAACCAGTGGCCAGGAATTTCAAGCTTTTCAAATAGTTTGGCCACACTCCGCTACAAAATCATTGATCAAGTACCCCCAAGTAAAAGGGGGTGGGGGGGAGACAGAGGCAAAAGGTTGCTCAAGCTTGAATCACAATGGATTTACACACTATACTCTGTGGCCCCCATGGGGTTAAATGAGCAGCTCAACTGGAACTGTTTTTTTTAGTACACAGAGATGTTCTGTTATTTACAGTAATTATGCTTTATCAGTGGACACTGGTTCTCTATGTCTCTTTCTCTGTCGTTCTCATTTTTATCACCAGGTGCTTTGCCCCTTCAGAAATTGCATTGACATTTATCTATCTGTTTATTAGGCGTAGTTATAACAATTGGAATGTCAATCTCATTTTCAGCATTATAGATAAGTATTGCGGTATTATATTACTAACAGCTCATTAATGCACAGGGAGAACAAATAGTAATGTCTATTTTGCATTAGGTATCTCCTGTCCCTGATGATATTCTAAGCATAATCTTTTTAATCAGCTCTGTTAGCTCAGACTATGGGGTATTTTCAATTAGGGTCAAAAACTGCCATCTGTTGAAAAGACGTCAGTTTTCGACTTTTTAAGGTCGAATCATGATTCGACCTATTCAATCCCTGCAGTTTTTATTCAACAAGGTGTGGAATTCGACTTGTCGAATAGTACGTGAATCGGCGGTATAGCTACCTATTCACATACTTTTGAGTGAAACGGGGCCAAATTCGACAGGATTTGGCCCCGTTTCCGACCATCTCAGTCCGACATAAGAAATGTCGGACTGAGATGTGGGACCCAGAGGGGGAGAGGGTGGGCAGCCGTGGGCATACAGGGGAGAGCAGCACTACAGCGGTGCAGCAGGATGTTTCACAGCCGTGCCGCTCATGGCAGCATTCATCTGGCTCCAGCAAGTGAGGTCACGCTTGCTGGAGCCGGGTGGACACTGCTGTGAGGTCTGGCGGCTGTGAGACATCCTTCTGCTGCTGTAGCGCTCCTCTCCTCCATCTACCCACGGCTGTCCCCACTGGTCTCCCCCCTCTCCTCCCTCTCAGGTACCTCATCTCAATTCGACTTTTTAAAAGTCGAATTGAGATGATATTGAATAGGCGTTGTCGGATCCATTCCGACAAATGCATGTCGGAATGGATCCGACCCTAATTGAATATACCCCTATATGTCTGGAACAGCGGGGCAAATGCCACATTACATTGTTGTTACTTTTTATTATATAAACAGCGCTCTGCTCATCTCCTTGTCTCTTGGTGACAGCACAATCAAGGTATGTCTTGGTGGTTGCTAGGTAACACCTAATTCAGCACTCACCATAGCAAGCTCACTTATCCTCACAACATCAATGAATAAATGATGGGGTTTAGTTAGTGAATTGGCTGATGAACGGAAGCCTGCAAACCGATCACCAAGGTACCCCACCTTCATGCAGATCCTACACTATCACGGAGAGTAGGACCTGCATGAAGGTGGGGCAGGTGCACATTAAACCATGTAGGCATATTTGCAGTTATAGTATGTGTGATACAGTTGCCAGGTTTTAATTTTTGAGACTCTGTGATTGTGTAGGACCTGCATGAAGGTGGGATACCTTGGCGATCGTTTTGTAGGCTTCCGTGCATTGGCCAATTCACTAACTAAACCCCCATCATTTATTTATTAATGTTGTGAGGATAAGTGAGCTTGCTATGGTGAGTGCTGAATTTTCTGTTTGTATATATTTAAGTAGGTGGCCATAGGCTACATGCACCCCACCCTATGAGTGGTGTGTGCAGACATTGCACTCCGCTTCTGGGGTGGCGAGTGCTGTGGTTTTATATTTGTTTGTATATTGCAGGGTTAATCTTTGGTTAACTCTTATTAACTATGGCCACAAGCTTTTTCATGCACCCCTATGTAAACTCAATTGCCTTAAACCTCTGTCAACTGTTCCTTAGTAATTTTTCAGCCAGTGTCAGGTGACTAGTGTACCTTTAAAAGCCATTAGGTATGTGGTAGAAGCACATTAAACCAAGTAGGCATATTTTCAGTAATATTATGTGTGATACAGTTGACATGTTTTATCTTTTGAGACTCTGTGATTGTGTAGGACCTGCATGAAGGTGGGGTACCTTGGCGATCGGTTTGCAGGCTTCCGTGCATTGGCCAATTCACTAACTAAACCCCCATAATTTATTTATTGATGTTGTGAGGATAAGTGAGCTTGCTATGGTGAGTGCTGAATTTTCTGTTTATATATATTTAAGTAGGTGGCCATAGGCTACATGCACCCCACCCTATAAGTGGTGTGTGCAGACATTGCACCCCGCTTCTGGGGTGGCGAGTGCTGTGGTTTTATATTTGTTTGTATATTGCAGGGTTAATCTTTGGTTAACTCTTATTAACTGTAGCCACAAGCTTTTTCATGCACCCCTATGTAAACTCAACTGCCTTAAACCTGTGTCAGCTGTTCCTTAGTAATTTTTCAGCCAGTGTTAGGTGACTAGTGTACCTTTAAAAGCCATAAGGTACTGTATGTGGCAGGTGCACATTAAACCAAGCAGGCATATTTGCAGTTATATTATGTGTGATACAGTTGCCAGGTTTTAATTTTTGAGACTCTGTGATAGTGTAGGACCTGCATGAAGGTAGGATACCTTGGCGATCGTTTTGCAGGCTTCCGTGCATTGGCCAATTCACTAACTAAACCCCCATCATTTATTTATTAATGTTGTGAGGATAAGTGAGCTTGCTATGGTGAGTGCTGAATTTTCTGTTTGTATATATTTAAGTAGGTGGCCATAGGCTACATGCACCCCACCCTATGAGTGGTGTGTGCAGACATTGCACTCCGCTTCTGGGGTGGCGAGTGCTGTGGTTTTATATTTGTTTGTATATTGCAGGGTTAATCTTTGGTTAACTATTATTAACTATGGCCACAAGCTTTTTCATGCACCCCTATGTAAACTCAATTGCCTTAAACCTCTGTCAGCTGTTCCTTAGTAATTTTTCAGCCAGTGTCAGGTGACTAGTGTACCTTTAAAAGCCATAAGGTATGTGGTAGAAGCACATTAAACCAAGTAGGCATATTTTCAGTAATATTATGTGTGATACAGTTGACATGTTTTAGCTTTTGAGACTCTGTGATTGTGTAGGACCTGCATGAAGGTGGGGTACCTTGGTGATCGGTTTGCAGGCTTCCGTGCATTGGCCAATTCACTAACTAAACCCCCATAATTTATTTATTGATGTTGTGAGGATAAGTGAGCTTGCTATGATGAGTGCTGAATTTTCTGTTTATATATATTTAAGTAGGTGGCCATAGGCTACATGCACCCCACCCTATAAGTGGTGTGTGCAGACATTGCACCCCGCTTCTGGGGTGGCGAGTGCTGTGGTTTTATATTTGTTTGTATATTGCAGGGTTAATCTTTGGTTAACTCTTATTAACTGTAGCCACAAGCTTTTTCATGCACCCCTATGTAAACTCAACTGCCTTAAACCTGTGTCAGCTGTTCCTTAGTAATTTTTCAGCCAGTGTTAGGTGACTAGTGTACCTTTAAAAGCCATAAGGTACTGTATGTGGCAGGTGCACATTAAACCAAGCAGGCATATTTGCAGTTATATTATGTGTGATACAGTTGCCAGGTTTTAATTTTTGAGACTCTGTGATAGTGTAGGACCTGCATGAAGGTGGGGTACCTTAGCGATCAGTTTGCAGGCTTCCGTGCATTGGCCAATTCACTAACTAAACCCCATCATTTATTTATTGATGTTGTGAGGATAAGTGAGCTTGCTATGGTGAGTGCTGAATTTTCTGTTTGTATATATATATATATATATATATATATATATATATATACAATGCTAAAAAAATAAAGGGAACACTTAAACAACACAATGTAACTCCAAGTCAATCACACTTCTGTGAAATCAAACTGTCCACTTAGGAAGCAACACTGATTGACAATCAATTTCACATGCTGTTGTGTAAATGGAATAGACAACAGATGGAAATTATAGGCAATTAACAAGACACCCCCAATAAAGGAGTTGTTCTGCAGGTGGTGACCACAGACCACTTCTCAGCTCCTATGCTTTCTGGCTGATGTTTTGGTCACTTTTGAAAGCTGGCAGTGCTTTCACTCTAGTGGTAGCATCAGATGGAGTCTACAACCCACACAAGTGGCTAAGGTAGTGCAGCTCATCCAGGATGGCACATCAATGCGAGCTGTGTCTGTCAGCGTAGTGTCCAGAGCATGGAGGCACTACCAGGAGACAGGCCAGTACATCAGGAGACGTGGAGGAGGCCATAGGAGGGCAACAACCCAGCAGCAGGACCGCTACCTCCGCCCTTGTGCAAGGAGGAACAGGAGGAGCCCTGCCAGAGCCCTGCAAAATGACCTCCAGCAAGCCACAAATGTGCATGTGTCTACTCAAACGATCAGAAACAGACTCCATGAGGGTGATATGAGGGCCCGACGTCCACAGGTGGGGGTTGTGCTTAAAGCCCAACACCGTGCAGGACGTTTGGCATTTGCCAGAGAACACCAAGATTGGCAAATTCGCCACTGGCGTCCTGTGCTCTCCACAGATGAAAGCAGGTTCTCACTGAGCACATGTGACAGACCTGACAGAGTCTGGAGACACCAAGGAGAACATTCTGCTGCCTCCAACATCCTCCAGCATGACTGGTTTGGCAGTGGGTCAGTAATGGTGTGGAGTGGCATTTCTTTGGGGGGCTGCACAGCCCTACATGTGCTCGCCAGAAGTAGCCTGACTGCCATTAGGTACCAAGATGAGATCCTCAGACCCCTTGTGAGACCATATGCTGTTGCGGTTGGCCCTGGGTTCCTCCTAATGCAAGACAATGCTAGGCCTCATGTGGCTGGAGTGTGTCAGCAGTTCCTGCAAGACGAAGGCATTGATGCTATGGACTGGCCCGCCCGTTCCCCAGACCTGAATCCAATTGAGCAAATCTGGGACATCATGTCTCGCTCCATCCACCAACGTTGCACCACAGACTGTCCAGGAGTGGGCGGATGCTTTAGTCCAGGTCTGGGAGGAGATCCCTCAGGAGACCATCTGCCACCTCATCAGGAGCATGCCCAGGCATTGTAGGGAGGTCATACAGGCACGTGGAGGCCACACACACTACTGAGCCTCATTTTGACTTGTTTTAAGGACATTACATCAAAGTTGGATCAGCCTGTAGTGTGTTTTTCCACTTTAATTTTGAGTGTGACTCCAAATCCAGACCTCCATGGGTTAATAAATTTTATTTCCATTGATAATTTTTGTGTGATTTTGTTGTCAGCACATTCAACTATGTAAAGAACAAAGTATTTAATAAGAATATTTAATTCATTCAGATCTAGGATGTGTTGTTTAAGTGTTCCCTTTATTTTTTTGAGCAGTGTATATATATATATATTATTATTATTATCCTTTATTTATATGGCGCCACAAGGGTTCCGCAGCACCCAATTACAGAGTACATAAACAAATAATCAACCAGGAAAACAGCAACTTACAGTTGACTACAATATAGGACAAGTACAGGGTAAATAAACATAGCTACATATGCAGATGACACTGGAATAAGTATCAGGTGGCAGAAGACTGCTGGATTTGGTGCAGCTGAAGATTATTAAAGTAAGAAAAGGGTAAGCACATGAGGGAAGAGGGCCCTGCTCGTGAGAGCTTACATTCTGAAGGGGAGGGGTAGACAGACAGGGGTGAGACAGATGGGGTACATAGAGAGCGTGGAACAGAGGTTTAGGATGAGATTTGGCTGGGTTTGGTGAAGAAGTGGGTCTTGAGAGCCCGTTTGAAGTTTTGTAGAGAGGTGGAGAGTCTGAGGGGGAGAGGTAGGGAATTCCATAGAAGTGGTGCAGCACGTGAAAAATCTTGGAGGTAGGAGTGGGAGGAAGTAATCCGTAGGCAGGAGAGTCGGCGAGCATTAGCAGAGCGAAGAGGACGGGTGGGAGTGTGAAGCGAGATAAGATCAGAGATGTAGATGGGAGAGGAGTGGGTGAGGGCTTTGTAAGCAAGTGTGAGAAGCTTGAAATGGATTCTGAAAGGGAAGGGGAGCCAGTGAAGGTCTAGTAAGAGAGGAGAGGTGGACGTAGTGCGTTTGGTGAGGAAAATGAGCCGGGCAGCAGCATTGAGGATAGATTGGAGTGGAGAGTGGTATTTGTCAGGAATGCCAGTTAGGAGGAGATTACAGTAGTCCAGTCTGGAAATGACCAGTGAGTGGATAAGAGTCTTAGTAGCATCCTGGGTCAGAAAGGGTCTGATCCTGGAAATATTTTTTAGATGAAAACGGCAGGTTTGTGAGAGGTGCTGAATGTGTGGTTTGAAGGAGAGGGAGGAGTCAAGGATTACTCCAAGACAGCGCACTTGGGGGGTAGAGGAGATAGTAGTGCCATCAATAGATAATGAGATTGTAGGAGGTGAGGTTATGCGGGAGGGAGGGAAGATGATCAGCTCGGTCTTAGACATGTTAAGTTTAAGAAAGCACTGGGACATCCAGGAAGAAATAGTAGAGAGACAGTTGGAGATACGAGTGAGGAGAGTAGTGGAGAGGTCTGGAGAGGAAAGATAGATTTGAGTGTCATCAGCATAGAGATGATATTGGAAACCAAAAGAACTAATGAGCTTACCTAGTGAGGACGTATAGAGAGAGAAGAGAAGAGGACCAAGGACAGAACCTTGGGGTACCCCTACAGTTAGTGGAAGTGAGGGGGAGGTGGAGTCATGAGAGGAGACAGAGAATGAACGGTCAGAAAGGTAGGATGACAACCAAGAGAGGGCAGTGTCACGCAGACCAATGGAGTGAAGGATTTGCAGTAGGAGAGGATGGTCCACAGTGTCAAAAGCAGCAGAGAGATCAAGTAGAATAAGTAGAGAGTAGTGTCCCTTAGATTTAGCAGCATGGAGGTCATTGCATACTTTTGTAAGGGCAGTTTCAGTGGAGTGGAGAGGACGGAAGCCAGATTGGAATGGGTCAAGCAGTGAGTGTGAGGAAAGAAAGGAAGTAAGGCGGTTGTAGACAATACGCTCAAGGAGTTTGGAGGCAAAAGGGAGGAGAGAGATGGGTCGGTAGTTGGAGAGAGTGTTTGGATCAAGGGTAGGTTTTTTAAGAATAGGAGAGATGAGTGCGTGCTTGAAGGCAGAGGGGACAGTGCCTGACGAGAGGGAGAGATTGAGAAGGTGGGAAAGATGGGAACAAGCAGAAGAAGAGAGGTAGCGGAGGAGGCGGGAGGGGATAGGGTCAAGTGGGGAGGTGGTGAGGGGACAGGAACGAATGAGGGCCATGACTTCCTCTCCAGATGCATGGGAGAAAGATGACAGAGTTGGTGCGAGGGATGGGGAGGGTTGGTAAGGGATGGGAGAAGGCTGGTTACTGATGGTCTGGTGTGATGTGATGTCTTGACGTATGGAGTCAATTTTGGATGTGAAGTAAGTGGCAAAGTCAAGAGCAGAGAGTGAGGAAAGGAGACGAGGTGGAGGTGGGCAGAGGAGTGAATTGAGAGTGGCATAGAGGCGCCGGGGGTTGGAAGACTGGGAGGAGATGAGGTTCTTGAAGTATGACTGTTTAGCAAGAGAAAGGGCAGCACTGAAGGATGAGAGCATAAGTTTGAAATGGAGGAAATCTGCCTTAGAGCGTGATTTCCTCCAGTGTCGCTCAGCAGTACGTGAGCATTTTTGCAGATATCTGGTGCATTTGGTGTGCCAGGGTTGAGGTGTTAATTTGCGAGGGTGAATAGTGGTTGGTGGAGCAACAGAGTCAAGAGCAGAAGTAAGGGAAGCATTGTACGTGGAAGTGGCTTGTTCAGGGCATGAGAGAGAGAGAATAGGAGAGAGAAGTGAGTCAAACAGGGAGGAAAGGAATGTGGTGTCAATAGCTTCAATGTTACGCTTAGTGATGGTAGCCTTAGGAGGTTGAGATGGGGAAGTCGAGAGAGATAGGTTAAAGGAGAGCAGGTGGTGGTCAGAGAGGGGAAATGGGGAGTTGGAAAAATCAGAGATATCACAGCGGTGAGTGAAGACCAGATCCAGTGAGCTCCCATTCACATGGGAGGGTGAGGAGGTCCACTGGGAGAGACCAAGTGAGGAGGTGAGGTTAAGGAGTTTAGAGGCAGGGGATTGTGTGGGGATGTCAATAGGGATGTTGAAATCGCCTAGGATAATGGTTGGAATGTCAGAAGAGAGGAAGTGAGGAAGCCAAGAAGCAAAGTTGTCGATGAATTTGGAAGCAGTGCCAGGGGGGCGGTAAATGACAGCTACTCTAAGATGGACTGGTTGGAAGAGGCGTATGGCGTGGACCTCAAATGTAGAGAATATAAGGGATGGTTCTGGTGGTATGAGTTGGTAGGAGTAACTAGAAGGTAAAAGGACCCCAACACCACCCCCATGGTGACCCCCAGGTCGGGGGGGGGGTGTGAATGTGAGGCCCCCAGCAGAGAGAGCAGCAGCAGAAGTAGTGTCAGAGGGCGTAATCCAAGTTTCAGTAATGGCTAGTAGGTGTAGGGATTTGGAAATGAAAAGGTCATGAGTGGGGACCAGTTTGTTACAAACAGATCTGGCATTCCAGAGTGCACAGGATAGGGGGTATAAGTCTGTGGGAGAGATGTGAATGAGATTATCAGGGTTGCTGTAGCGATGAGGTGGGATTAACTTTGAGGGCAGGGATGATGAGAGAGTAGTGATGGTACGGGTGCCTGAGCTAGGAGGGGAAACTGCAGGAGGTGGGCAGGGAGGGAGGTCAGTGTGATGTGGATGGGGGTGTGGGGAGGTGACAGGGAAGGGAGAGAGGGAGCAGGGCTGAGTTGTGGGGTAGCAGGACCATGGGGCAGAGGTGAATGAAAGTGGGGTAACAGGAAAGGTGGGGGAAGGAAACAGAGGGAAGGAGGGGAGACAGAGGAGGGGAGAGATGAGGAGGTGTAGGAGACTAGGGGGTAAGGATAAAGATACATTATTAGGTAGACACTGAGTGATGTGGGGGGTATAGGAAAGCCTTGACATAGTGTTAAGTAGGTAAATAGGTTGAGGGAAAGTGGAAGTAGGAGAGGAGACTGTAAGGGAATCCAAGCAGAACAATTGCAGAAATGCAGGTGAGAAAAGCAGTGTAGGCTGAAGGGGTGTAGATTTAGTATGAAATGAGTCAAAAGTGTAGATAAAGTGGGTGCAGAAATGTATTTGGAGTGTAAGAAATGAAAGGATTGTGAGAGGTTTAAGAAGCAATGGTACTTATGTTAGATGTTTTAAGTGTTTGCAGGTAAAATTGCATTGGTGCAGCTGTGCATAAAAATCAAAATTACAATAATACAGATACAAGCATTTGTAGGTGAAATGGATGGTTTTTGAATTGTCCAAGTAAGGTTGTTCCGTGCTATTTATTCAGATGCAACAATCATATATATGTCAATCATATATATGATTGTTGCATCTGAATAAATAGCACGGAATATGTCCGTGCTATTTATTCAGATGCAACATATATATATGTCAAGAAGCAAAGGAGCCGGCGCTTTGGTACTATTCGCAGTACTAAACTTATATAGTGGCGTATATGCATTAAAACTGAGACATAACACTCCTCAAATTTTGTATCAGTGGCAGCTTGTGAAACAAAGAATTGTGTATTTTAGACACATGCAGTGAATATAGGTAATGGAGAACACAAGCGCTGAAACAAATACATATGGTGGTGAGTTAGGTTGGGTCACTTATCTGGTTTAGGAAGGCAGTGATCTTTCAATCATCATTTGGATTCAGTACATGGAAATAGAGAAACAGCAAAGCATAGTGTGTACCATTCGTAAACAAATCACATAACACTGTCTGAATCAAAGCGGCATCATTAGGGAACTAGCATATTCCCACTAGTGAACACTTCTTAGCCACAGCAGTGAAAAGTTTTAAAAACATAAATTTAATAAAATGACATAAGAATGGCTGAATAACACACGTACAAGAATTAAAAACATATAAAGCTTATCTGTCCATAAATGGAATATCTGCAAAGCGTACCAACGCGTTTCATCCGTCTGTGTCTGGACTTTATCAAGGGGATAACCACAGTGAGTCTGTAGGCTCCATTTATACCGAAGAGGGGTGATTTCCAATGTCCAATAATTATTACCTCACTTCCTGTACTCCTGAGTTATTGTGTATTTTAACCTTAAACAAGTGATTCTTCCAGTGAAAAAGCTTATGCAGTGATGCAAAGTGAATATACATCCAGCTATTGAGTGAAACAAGTAAAGAGTGTATAAAGGAGGCTAAAATAGCTTTTCCGCGTGTGGAAACGGAGGTGGAACGCATTTGGAACTCACCGCCGTAAATTGCTGCGGTGGAACGCACCGCCATTTTGGAAATGCTACGTCCGCCGAAAACAGGGTTGTTAGCGGCGGTTTGAGATGATTGTACCACGAGGGTGTATTGTGGACTAGGTAGTGGCCAGAAAGAGGTTTATAGCTATACAGAGAGGGTTGGAACAGTAATAAAAGCATTTAAATGGCGGTGAAACGCACCACCATTTTGAAGACGTCACTTCCTTTATAAACAGGGAAATTACATTAGAAATGCTATAGTGGGATAAAGTGCATTAGGATAAGTTGTGAATTAGATACGAGATACTGGGTGAAGTTTAGTGACATGGTGGTTTTTAAAGGGTGATATTATTAATAATCAAGTATGTGTTGCGCGGTGAAACGCACCGCCATTTTGGGGAGCTGCAGTGGAACGCACGCAGTGTCTAGATTATAGAGAGTGAATTAATTACTTGCTTATGTGCTAATAAGCACTAGTTCATATATTTTATCAATTCAGAAGAGGCTCATGTTGAAAATAAAGCATAAGTCCAGTCCATTTTGTGTGTGTCCATAGTCTTTTTAAAAAACAATCTCTTTAGGAGGATGCTTTCTTGATTTGAAGATGGCTGGATCCTTTTATGCTGAAAAATATATACATTTGCCAAGTTTGGTAATGCCTGATCTAGGGACAATAAGGGTATGTTTACATACTATACCTATATAAATATAAATGTATGAAGTATATATAGTGTACGACAAAGTAGGAGGGAGGGGAAAAAGAGGAACTAGTGAAAAAAGTGATGAAGTGTTGATTCAAAGAAAGGGGGCAATCTCGAAAGCTTCATTAAGTCCTGAGGGTGAGAGAGATTTCAATTCATGAATCCAAAACATTTCTCGTTTAGATAGCTTGTTAAGGATGTCACCACCTCGTTCGCCTAGTTTTACTAATTCTATTGCCTTGAAGGATATTTCTTCCGGGTTAGATCTGTGTTTTTCTAGAAAGTGCTTGGATACTGTGTGGTTCTCGACTTTATTTTTAATATTTCGAATATGTTCTTGGATACGCAATTTAAGAATACTCTTGGTTTTTCCAACATATTTGAACCCACAGGTACATTCCAGTAGGTATATTACCATGGTTGAATTGCAATTCAGAAAGTCCTTGATAAAATATTCTTTTGTGTTGTTGTGGTTCAGGAACTTCTTTCTATTTGGGTGGAGAAATTTGCAAATATTGCAGTTTCCACATTTGAAGCATCATTTACATTTTATGGCAGTGGTTGTAGTTTTTCTAGGCAAGCGGCTCGGTGCCAATATATCCTTTAGATTACTTGTTTTCCTGAATACGATGTCAGGTCTGGGGGGGAGAATTTCTTTAAGTATTGGGTCTAGAAGTAGAATATCCCAATGTTTATTGATAGATTGTTTGATGATGGATTCTTGATTGCTGTAGGTAGTGATAAATGGGATGAATTTTTCCGACTTTTTTGGGGGGGTTTTGGTAAAAAGTTCTTGTCTATTTGTGTTTGCAGTTTTCACTAAAGCCTTGTCGATGACATGTTGAGGGTATTTTCTTTCCTTGAATCTGTCAGCATATGTTTTTAGTCGATTTGTTTAAGATTAAAATACACAATAACTCAGGAGTACAGGAAGTGAGGTCATAACTATTGGACATTGGAAATCACCCCTCTCCGGTATAAATGGAGCCTCCAGACTCACTGTGGTTATCCCCTTGATGAAGTCCAGACACAGACAGACGAAACGCGTTTGGACGCTTTGCAGATATTCCATTTATGGACAGATAAGCTTTATATGTTTTTAATTCTAGTACGTGTGTTATTCAGCCATTCTTATGTCATTTTATTAAATTTATGTTTTTAAAACTTTTCACTGATGTGGCTAAGAAGAGTTAACTAGTGGGAATATGCTATTTCTCTAATGATGCCGCTTTGATTCAGACAGTGTTATGTGATTTGTTTACGAATGGTACACACTATGTTTTGCTGTTTCTCTATTTCCATGTACTGAATCCAAATGATGATTGAAAGATCACTGCCTTTCTAAACCAGATAAGTGATCCAACCTAACTCACCACCATATGTATTTGTTGTCACCTTTCCATACAATTTTAAACACAATTTGGCGCTTGTGTTCTCCATTTCCTATATGGGTTAATCGCTACACGACTGCTACCACTGGTATTTCCAAACAGGCAAAGAAATTATGACCCATTGTTAATACTGACAAGTCTTTACCGGCTTTGCAGGGCACTAAATTATTACCCAGTTACACCAGGGGCAGAAGTATAGCGGATCGAGTGGTCAAACTTGATGTTTATCCCCTTACCAGGCAGCAACAGACCCACTTTCTACGACCTAAGGTGGGGTGCTTCCGGTGCCTGGGTTGTTCTACTTGTAATACACTTTTAACTGGCTCTACCTTCTGCCACCCTCACACTGGCAAGAGCTTTAAAATTCAGCATCGTGTTACTTGTACAACCACTCATGTCATCTACATGTTGAAGCGTCCCTGCGGTCTTGCCTACGTGGGCAAGACGCAGCGACAATTCCGTGAACGTATGGCACTCCATCGGAGTGCCATTAAACAGGCATACGAGAAGGGGAATAGTGAACAGCCAGTTGCTCGTCATTGTTTACGGGCAAAACAAAATGTAGCCAGCTTAAGGGTTATTATTATTGATCATATCCCTCCATCCCATCGGGGTGGGGACCGTAACAAGATCCTCCTACAGAGAGAGAGTAGGTGGATTTATGTCCTTAACACACTATCACCGAGGGGACTGAATGAAACTTTAGGGCTACAATGTTTCTTGTAACATGACCAAGTGTTTACCTACATGCTTCCCCTCTGTTTGCTTCGCCTAGGCTAATATTGCTATCTATTATTGCCAGTTATTTATGTATTTTTGGCCTATTTGATATTTGGCATGTATACTCTTTATTTTCAATTACTACAGTCTGTACAGATTTATGCTTGCAGACGTATATTTTCCTGTGCTTATTACCATCCTGTGCTTTTAAACGGGTTGTTTTGGGTTTGGGAGTGTTCTCACGTTTTTAAATGTACATTTTGTGTGTTTATTTACAGGCGTTTCCTAGTAACGTGGGCAATGCTTTCCGATTGGCTCAGACTCTCTGGCGCCGGCTGTTTACGTCATCTCCCTGAGACCCGCATTCAGTGCGGCTGGACGCGGCGGGAACGGCGGCGCCGGACAGGTGAGCACAATCTGTTCAATGATCACTGGTTATTGTGGGTATAAGTACTCTGTATTTGCACAGTTTGTTTATGTATCGCTTGTCCCTGACGACGGGGCTTGACCCCGAAATGGCGTAGGACCACATTAAAGGCATAAATATTTTTCTTCAAGTCTGCTGAGTGCCGCTGTCTTCTATGCATTATTAAGGATCTAGCCATTGATCTACGGAGGGCAACGTAGCAAGTATTTGTGTCTACCCATTTGGAGTGCCGAGCCTTACTGCTGCTTGTATTGGAGGCTTTCTATTTAGCACTTATTGCCTATGTGCTTGAGGACCTTCTGGCTAAGGCACCCACGGGAACTGTTTTTTGATTATTACTTTACCAGTATCTTGATGACAAGCAGTTGTTGGACTTCTTATTTTTAATTGTTTGTTACATCACAGGATGGACTTATGATATTTTAAGCCAGGTTTTGAGTGATTGGCAATATGACAGACGCTGGTTCTGATATGGAAGTGGCCTGGGAGCTGGCACAGCAAGATGCCAAAGAGCGTTTCAGTTACTCTGATGCCGAAGCCCAGGCAATCCTGATATCACAAAGATTGGACGATGATCCATCTTCCTCCACCACGGAGGATTTATTTCGTCAATGGCTGCGTTTAAAACAGCGCGAATGTGACTTCATGTATCATGGGATCAGCCTTTCAGATTACTACCGGAATCATCAAATCCCCAGGGGGTTCAGGATCCGTAATACTCCGACCATCGGGCTCTATAGTATTCCATTCTGTTGCCGATGGGTTGCGATATTGAACAAATGTTCAATGGACCTCCTGCTACTGGTAATAGAGGAATCGACGAGGGAACTGACACTAATAAAAGAACAGCTTTCTGTATTTGAAACTGCACATAAAGCTACATTGGCTCAAGATAATAGCATAAATTGGCTTGACAAACTGCAAGTCCAGATGGACCAATACAGGGGTGATCTGATCAAATATAAAAAAAGAAAATCTGCACAAGGTGCAGCAGGACTATCAGCAGAGGAGGGTGTATGCCTGGCTTAACAACACCAGTTCTGGCTATGATCGACCGCAGCACCATAAAATATACCGTCAATGTAGGTTCTTTCCAGATCAGTCTGGATCTAGCACGTCTGCTAGTGAAGGGGAACAGGTCAATTCATCTACGGCCTCCGCTTATACTGTTCACCCTTTAGGAGTGGCTACCAGATCAGGACACCAACCGATGCCCCCTCGTGGACGAGGAGGTCGGGGCAGAACAAAAGGCTACAACACATGTCGACCGCCCCGCCGTTAACTGACCTAGTTATCAATCTCTCTACCTCAACTTTGACTGACCTGGAGCTTCAAGTTCTCTCTAAAGGACTCACTTTTGTACCGACGGTTAAACCTGATGCCTTTATGACTCAAGTGGAGAATTATAAGTTGAATCGTACATTACGTCTTAAAGAACACTTTGGTACCAGTATTAATACCCGCCTGGCTACAACGGTCCTGAAAAACTTAAGAAAGTAATGGCCCGGTCTAAATTCGACCCGAACACTAATAATCCTTCTATTCGGACTTTTACTAGACTGATGGAGCAGGCTTACCAACAAGAACCAGCTCCTTGTTGATATTCGAACCTTAATGGCCAGGAGCGGGCAGCCTTGAACGATTTGTCTAAAAGAGTAGATCTGGTAATACGTAGTGCAGACAAGGGTGGCGCTGTCGTCATACAAGACTTGTCTGACTACGTAGTTGAATGCAATCGACAATTATCTGACGAGCTTACATATAGTTTATTAACATATGACCCGACTACACGCTTTAAGAGTGAGCTTGATAGTATTTTGTTGCAGGCCCAGCAGTCAGGGTTGTTATCCAAAGACCAGGTATCTGCTATGATGGTTGACTCCCCTAAAGTACCTTTATTTTACACCTTACCAAAGGTGCATAAATCATTGGTCAACCCGCCGGGTCGACCGAATGTATCTGCTAGAAACTCGTTGTATCATCCAGTTGCAATTTTTTTAGATGCTTATTTAAATCCATGCATTCAGGCTGTCCCTTCATATTTGCAGGATACTACGGCATTACTGATGTGTTTACAAACACTGGATAATCCACCGGAGGGTTTGATTCTCTGTAATGCGGATGTGACCAGCCTCTACACCTGCATCCCGCATGATGCAGGTGTAGAGGCCGTTCGTTCATTGATTACTGATAATCCGCTGTACCTTGGTCCCGCAGTGGACTTGTTTGTACAGTTACTTAAATTGGTACTAACACGCAATTATTTTTCTTTCAATGGGCGGATCTATCTACAAGTATCAGGCTGTGCGATGGGGTCCCCAGTGGCCCCATCGTACACGAATACTTTCATGTACTCAGTAGAAAAAGAATTGTTTGGTTTTCCATTGGTATCATCTATGTACTTCCATAAGAGGTACATAGATGATCTCTTGATTTTTTGGCAGGGCTCTCCAGATGCCTTAGAGAGACTACTTGATGAACACAACAGGTCCGATAGTCGTGTTAAATTTACATACCAGATGTCACTGTTTGAGATACACTTCCTAGACGTGGCAATTACATTACATGACCGAAAGTTGCATACAGCTTTATACACTAAACCCACGGTTCGGAATTCTGTGCTTCATCATGGGAGCTTTCATCCCTTGCCTTTACGCAAGTGTCTCCCGTACTCGCAGTTTCTGCGGGCGAGGAGGATCATTTCTGACCCTCAACAGGCGGAATCCACCATTGACCAGATGGTACTTAGGTTTGAGCAACGGGGATATCCACTTAAAGAGCTTTTGATGAGTAAAACTAAAGCACTTGAACATACCAGGCAATCCCTTTTGAGCACAAATTCCTCTTGTTTTGATAGGACGAGTGGTGAAACACCCAGAATTCCATGGGTTAATCGCTACACGACTGCTGCCACTGGTATTTCCAAACAGGCAAAGAAATTATGGCCCATTGTTAATACTGACAAGTCTTTACCGGCTTTGCAGGGCACTAAATTATTACCCAGTTACACCAGGGGCAGAAGTATAGCGGATCAAGTGGTCAAACTTGATGTTTATCCCCTTACCAGGCAGCAACAGACCCACTTTCTACGACCTAAGGTGGGGTGCTTCCGGTGCCTGGGTTGTTCTACTTGTAATACACTTTTAACTGGCTCTACCTTCTGCCACCCTCACACTGGCAAGAGCTTTAAAATTCAGCATCGTGTTACTTGTACAACCACTCATGTCATCTACATGTTGAAGTGTCCCTGCGGTCTTGCCTACGTTTGCAAGACGCAGCGACAATTCCGTGAACGTATGGCACTCCATCGGAGTGCCATTAAATAGGCATACGAGAAGGGGAATAGTGAACAGCCAGTTGCTCGTCATTGTTTGCGGGCAAAACAAAATGTAGCCAGCTTAAGGGTTATTATTATTGATCATATCCCTCCATCCCATCGGGGTGGGGACCGTAACAAGATCCTCCTACAGAGAGAGAGTAGGTGGATTTATGTCCTTAACACACTATCACCGAGGGGACTGAATTAAACTTTAGGGCTACAATGTTTCTTGTAACATGACCAAGTGTTTACCTACATGCTTCCCCTCTGTTTGCTTCGCCTAGGCTAATATTGCTATCTATTATTGCCAGTTATTTATGTATTTTTGGCCTATTTGATATTTGGCATGTATACTCTTTATTTTCAATTACTACAGTCTGTACAGATTTATGCTTGCAGACGTATATTTTCCTGTGCTTATTACCATCCTGTGTTTTTAAACGGGTTGTTTTGGGTTTGGGAGTGTTCTCACGTTTTTAAATGTACATTTTGTGTGTTTATTTACAGGTGTTTCCTAGTAACGTGGGCAATGCTTTCCGATTGGCTCAGACTCTCTGGCGCCGGCTGTTTACGTCATCTCCCTGAGACCCGCATTCAGTGCGGCTGGACGCGGCGTGAACGGCGGCGGCGGACAATGAGCACAATCTGTTCAATGATCACTGGTTATTGTGGGTATAAGTACTCTGTATTTGCACAGTTTGTTTATGTATCGCTTGTCCCTAACGACGGGGCTTGACCCCGAAAATGGCGTAGGACCACATTAAAGGCATAAATATTTTTCTTCAAGTCTGCTGAGTGCCGCTGTCTTCTATGCATTATTAAGGATCTAGCCATTGATCTACGGAGGGCAACGTAGCAAGTATTTGTGTCTACCCATTTGGAGTGCCAAGCCTTACTGCTGCTTGTATTGGAGGCTTTCTATTTAGCACTTATTGCCTATGTGGTTGAGGACCTTCTGGCTAAGGCACCCACGGGAACTGTTTTTTGATTATTACTTTACCAGTATCTTGATGACAAGCAGTTGTTGGACTTCTTATTTTTAATTGTTTGTTACATCACAGGATGGACTTATGATATTTTAAGCCAGGTTTTGAGTGATTGGCAATATGACAGACGCTGGTTCTGATATGGAAGTGGCCTGGGAGCTGGCACAGCAAGATGCCAAAGAGCGTTTCAGTTACTCTGATGCCGAAGCCCAGGCAATCCTGATATCACAAAGATTGGACGATGATCCATCTTCCTCCACCACGGAGGATTTATTTCGTCAATGGCTGCGTTTAAAACAGCGCGAATGTGACTTCATGTATCATGGGATCAGCCTTTCAGATTACTACCGGAATCATCAAATCCCCAGGGGGTTCAGGATCCGTAATACTCCGACCATCGGGCGCTATAGTATTCCATTCTGTCGCCGATGGGTCGCGATATTGAACAAATGTTCAATGGACCTCCTGCTACTGGTAATAGAGGAATCGACGAGGGAACTGACACTAATAAAGGAACAGCTTTCTGTATTTGAAACTGCACATAAAGCTACATTGGCTCAAGATAATAGCATAAATTGGCTTGACAAACTGCAAGTCCAGATGGACCAATACAGGGGTGATCTGATCAAATATAAAAAAGAAAATCTGCACAAGGTGCAGCAGGACTATCAGCAGAGGAGGGTGTATGCCTGGCTTAACAACACCAGTTCTGGCTATGATCGACCGCAGCACCATAAAAGATACCGTCAACGTAGGTTCTTTCCAGATCAGTCTGGATCTAGAACGTCTGCTAGTGAAGGGGAACAGGTCAATTCATCTACGTCCTCCGCTTATACTGTTCACTCTTTAGGAGTGGCTACCAGATCAGGACACCAACCGATGCCCCCTCGTGGACGAGGAGGTCGGGGCAGAACAAAAGGCTACAACACACGTCGACCGCCCCGCCGTTAACTGACCTAGTTATCAATCTCTCTACCTCAACTTTGACTGACCTGGAGCTTCAAGTTCTCTCTAAAGGACTCACTTTTGTACCGACGGTTAAACCTGATGCCTTTATGACTCAAGTGGAGAATTATAAGTTGAATCGTACTTTACGTCTTAAAGAACACTTTGGTACCAGTATTAATACCCGCCTGGCTACAACGGTCCTGAAAAACTTAAGAAAGTAATGGCCCGGTCTAAATTCGACCCGAACACTAATAATCCTTCTATTCGGACTTTTACTAGACTGATGGAGCAGGCTTACCAACAAGAACCAGCTCCTTGTTGATATTCGAACCTTAATGGCCAGGAGCGGGCAGCCTTGAACGATTTGTCTAAAAGAGTAGATCTGGTAATACGTAGTGCAGACAAGGGTGGCGCTGTCGTCATACAAGACTTGTCTGACTACGTAGTTGAATGCAATCGACAATTATCTGACGAGCTTACATATAGTTTATTAACATATGACCCGACTACACGCTTTAAGAGTGAGCTTGATAGTATTTTGTTGCAGGCCCAGCAGTCAGGGTTGTTATCCAAAGACCAGGTATCTGCTATGATGGTTGACTCCCCTAAAGTACCTTTATTTTACACCTTACCAAAGGTGCATAAATCATTGGTCAACCCGCCGGGTCGACCGAATGTATCTGCTAGAAACTCGTTGTATCATCCAGTTGCAATTTTTTTAGATGCTTATTTAAATCCATGCATTCAGGCTGTCCCTTCATATTTGCAGGATACTACGGCATTACTGATGTGTTTACAAACACTGGATAATCCACCGGAGGGTTTGATTCTCTGTAATGCGGATGTGACCAGCCTCTACACCTGCATCCCGCATGATGCAGGTGTAGAGGCCGTTCGTTCATTGATTACTGATAATCCGCTGTACCTTGGTCCCGCAGTGGACTTGTTTGTACAGTTACTTAAATTGGTACTAACACGCAATTATTTTTCTTTCAATGGGCGGATCTATCTACAAGTATCAGGCTGTGCGATGGGGTCCCCAGTGGCCCCATCGTACACGAATACTTTCATGTACTCAGTAGAAAAAGAATTGTTTGGTTTTCCATTGGTATCATCTATGTACTTCCATAAGAGGTACATAGATGATCTCTTGATTTTTTGGCAGGGCTCTCCAGATGCCTTAGAGAGACTACTTGATGAACACAACAGGTCCGATAGTCGTGTTAAATTTACATACCAGATGTCACTGTTTGAGATACACTTCCTAGACGTGGCAATTACATTACATGACCGAAAGTTGCATACAGCTTTATACACTAAACCCACGGTTCGGAATTCTGTGCTTCATCATGGGAGCTTTCATCCCTAGCCTTTACGCAAGTGTCTCCCATACTCGCAGTTTCTGCGGGCGAGGAGGATCATTTCTGACCCTCAACAGGCGGAATCCACCATTGACCAGATGGTACTTAGGTTTGAGCAACGGGGATATCCACTTAAAGAGCTTTTGATGAGTAAAACTAAAGCACTTGAACATACCAGGCAATCCCTTTTGAGCACAAATTCCTCTTGTTTTGATAGGACGAGTGGTGAAACACCCAGAATTCCATGGGTTAATCGCTACACGACTGCTGCCACTGGTATTTCCAAACAGGCAAAGAAATTATGGCCCATTGTTAATACTGACAAGTCTTTACCTGCTTTGCAGGGCACTAAATTATTACCCAGTTACACCAGGGGCAGAAGTATAGCGGATCAAGTGGTCAAACTTGATGTTTATCCCCTTACCAGGCAGCAACAGACCCACTTTCTACGACCTAAGGTGGGGTGCTTCCGGTGCCTGGGTTGTTCTACTTGTAATACACTTTTAACTGGCTCTACCTTCTGCCACCCTCACACTGGCAAGAGCTTTAAAATTCAGCATCGTGTTACTTGTACAACCACTCATGTCATCTACATGTTGAAGTGTCCCTGCGGTCTTGCCTACGTTTGCAAGACGCAGCGACAATTCCGTGAACGTATGGCACTCCATCGGAGTGCCATTAAATAGGCATACGAGAAGGGGAATAGTGAACAGCCAGTTGCTCGTCATTGTTTGCGGGCAAAACAAAATGTAGCCAGCTTAAGGGTTATTATTATTGATCATATCCCTCCATCCCATCGGGGTGGGGACCGTAACAAGATCCTCCTACAGAGAGAGAGTAGGTGGATTTATGTCCTTAACACACTATCACCGAGGGGACTGAATGAAACTTTAGGGCTACAATGTTTCTTGTAACATGACCAAGTGTTTACCTACATGCTTCCCCTCTGTTTGCTTCGCCTAGGCTAATATTGCTATCTATTATTGCCAGTTATTTATGTATTTTTGGCCTATTTGATATTTGGCATGTATACTCTTTATTTTCAATTACTACAGTCTGTACAGATTTATGCTTGCAGACGTATATTTTCCTGTGCTTATTACCATCCTGTGTTTTTAAACGGGTTGTTTTGGGTTTGGGAGTGTTCTCACGTTTTTAAATGTACATTTTGTGTGTTTATTTACAGGTGTTTCCTAGTAACGTGGGCAATGCTTTCCGATTGGCTCAGACTCTCTGGCGCCAGCTGTTTACGTCATCTCCCTGAGACCCGCATTCAGTGCGGCTGGACGCGGCGTGAACGGCGGCGGCGGACAATGAGCACAATCTGTTCAATGATCACTGGTTATTGTGGGTATAAGTACTCTGTATTTGCACAGTTTGTTTATGTATCGCTTGTCCCTGACGACGGGGCTTGACCCCGAAAATGGCGTAGGACCACATTAAAGGCATAAATATTTTTCTTCAAGTCTGCTGAGTGCCGCTGTCTTCTATGCATTATTAAGGATCTAGCCATTGATCTACGGAGGGCAACGTAGCAAGTATTTGTGTCTACCCATTTGGAGTGCCAAGCCTTACTGCTGCTTGTATTGGAGGCTTTCTATTTAGCACTTATTGCCTATGTGGTTGAGGACCTTCTGGCTAAGGCACCCACGGGAACTGTTTTTTGATTATTACTTTACCAGTATCTTGATGACAAGCAGTTGTTGGACTTCTTATTTTTAATTGTTTGTTACATCACAGGATGGACTTATGATATTTTAAGCCAGGTTTTGAGTGATTGGCAATATGACAGACGCTGGTTCTGATATGGAAGTGGCCTGGGAGCTGGCACAGCAAGATGCCAAAGAGCGTTTCAGTTACTCTGATGCCGAAGCCCAGGCAATCCTGATATCACAAAGATTGGACGATGATCCATCTTCCTCCACCACGGAGGATTTATTTCGTCAATGGCTGCGTTTAAAACAGCGCGAATGTGACTTCATGTATCATGGGATCAGCCTTTCAGATTACTACCGGAATCATCAAATCCCCAGGGGGTTCAGGATCCGTAATACTCCGACCATCGGGCGCTATAGTATTCCATTCTGTCGCCGATGGGTCGCGATATTGAACAAATGTTCAATGGACCTCCTGCTACTGGTAATAGAGGAATCGACGAGGGAACTGACACTAATAAAGGAACAGCTTTCTGTATTTGAAACTGCACATAAAGCTACATTGGCTCAAGATAATAGCATAAATTGGCTTGACAAACTGCAAGTCCAGATGGACCAATACAGGGGTGATCTGATCAAATATAAAAAAGAAAATCTGCACAAGGTGCAGCAGGACTATCAGCAGAGGAGGGTGTATGCCTGGCTTAACAACACCAGTTCTGGCTATGATCGACCGCAGCACCATAAAAGATACCGTCAACGTAGGTTCTTTCCAGATCAGTCTGGATCTAGAACGTCTGCTAGTGAAGGGGAACAGGTCAATTCATCTACGGCCTCCGCTTATACTGTTCACCCTTTAGGAGTGGCTACCAGATCAGGACACCAACCGATGCCCCCTCGTGGACGAGGAGGTCGGGGCAGAACAAAAGGCTACAACACACGTCGACCGCCCCGCCGTTAACTGACCTAGTTATCAATCTCTCTACCTCAACTTTGACTGACCTGGAGCTTCAAGTTCTCTCTAAAGGACTCACTTTTGTACCGACGGTTAAACCTGATGCCTTTATGACTCAAGTGGAGAATTATAAGTTGAATCGTACATTACGTCTTAAAGAACACTTTGGTACCAGTATTAATACCCGCCTGGCTACAACGGTCCTGAAAAACTTAAGAAAGTAATGGCCCGGTCTAAATTCGACCCAAACACTAATAATCCTTCTATTCGGACTTTTACTAGACTGATGGAGCAGGCTTACCAACAAGAACCAGCTCCTTGTTGATATTCGAACCTTAATGGCCAGGAGCGGGCAGCCTTGAACGATTTGTCTAAAAGAGTAGATCTGGTAATACGTAGTGCAGACAAGGGTGGCGCTGTCGTCATACAAGACTTGTCTGACTACGTAGTTGAATGCAATCGACAATTATCTGACGAGCTTACATATAGTTTATTAACATATGATCCGACTACACGCTTTAAGAGTGAGCTTGATAGTATTTTGTTGCAGGCCCAGCAGTCAGGGTTGTTATCCAAAGACCAGGTATCTGCTATGATGGTTGACTCCCCTAAAGTACCTTTATTTTACACCTTACCAAAGGTGCATAAATCATTGGTCAACCCGCCGGGTCGACCGAATGTATCTGCTAGAAACTCGTTGTATCATCCAGTTGCAATTTTTTTAGATGCTTATTTAAATCCATGCATTCAGGCTGTCCCTTCATATTTGCAGGATACTACGGCATTACTGATGTGTTTACAAACACTGGATAAGCCACCGGAGGGTTTGATTCTCTGTAATGCGGATGTGACCAGCCTCTACACCTGCATCCCGCATGATGCAGGTGTAGAGGCCGTTCGTTCATTGATTACTGATAATCCGCTGTACCTTGGTCCCGCAGTGGACTTGTTTGTACAGTTACTTAAATTGGTACTAACACGCAATTATTTTTCTTTCAATGGGCGGATCTATCTAAAAGTATCAGGCTGTGCGATGGGGTCCCCAGTGGCCCCATCGTACACGAATACTTTCATGTGCTCAGTAGAAAAAGAATTGTTTGGTTTTCCATTGGTATCATCTATGTACTTCCATAAGAGGTACATAGATGATCTCTTGATTTTTTGGCAGGGCTCTCCAGATGCCTTAGAGAGACTACTTGATGAACACAACAGGTCCGATAGTCGTGTTAAATTTACATACCAGATGTCACTGTTTGAGATACACTTCCTAGACGTGGCAATTACATTACATGACCGAAAGTTGCATACAGCTTTATACACTAAACCCACGGTTCGGAATTCTGTGCTTCATCATGGGAGCTTTCATCCCTTGCCTTTACGCAAGTGTCTCCCGTACTCGCAGTTTCTGCAGGCGAGGAGGATCATTTCTGACCCTCAACAGGCGGAATCCACCATTGACCAGATGGTACTTAGGTTTGAGCAACGGGGATATCCACTTAAAGAGCTTTTGATGAGTAAAACTAAAGCACTTGAACATACCAGGCAATCCCTTTTGAGCACAAATTCCTCTTGTTTTGATAGGACGAGTGGTGAAACACCCAGAATTCCATGGGTTAATCGCTACACGACTGCTACCACTGGTATTTCCAAACAGGCAAAGAAATTATGGCCCATTGTTAATACTGACAAGTCTTTACCGGCTTTGCAGGGCACTAAATTATTACCCAGTTACACCAGGGGCAGAAGTATAGCGGATCGAGTGGTCAAACTTGATGTTTATCCCCTTACCAGGCAGCAACAGACCCACTTTCTACGACCTAAGGTGGGGTGCTTCCGGTGCCTGGGTTGTTCTACTTGTAATACACTTTTAACTGGCTCTACCTTCTGCCACCCTCACACTGGCAAGAGCTTTAAAATTCAGCATCGTGTTACTTGTACAACCACTCATGTCATCTACATGTTGAAGTGTCCCTGCGGTCTTGCCTACGTGGGCAAGACGCAGCGACAATTCCGTGAACGTATGGCACTCCACCGGAGTGCCATTAAATAGGCATACGAGAAGGGGAATAGTGAACAGCCAGTTGCTCGTCATTGTTTACGGGCAAAACAAAATGTAGCCAGCTTAAGGGTTATTATTATTGATCATATCCCTCCATCCCATCGGGGTGGGGACCGTAACAAGATCCTCCTACAGAGAGAGAGTAGGTGGATTTATGTCCTTAACACACTATCACCGAGGGGACTGAATGAAACTTTAGGGCTACAATGTTTCTTGTAACATGACCAAGTGTTTACCTACATGCTTCCCCTCTGTTTGCTTCGCCTAGGCTAATATTGCTATCTATTATTGCCAGTTATTTATGTATTTTTGGCCTATTTGATATTTGGCATGTATACTCTTTATTTTCAATTACTACAGTCTGTACAGATTTATGCTTGCAGACGTATATTTTCCTGTGCTTATTACCATCCTGTGCTTTTAAACGGGTTGTTTTGGGTTTGGGAGTGTTCTCATGTTTTTAAATGTACATTTTGTGTGTTTATTTACAGGCGTTTCCTAGTAACGTGGGCAATGCTTTCCGATTGGCTCAGACTCTCTGGCGCCGGCTGTTTACGTCATCTCCCTGAGACCCGCATTCAGTGCGGCTGGACGCGGCGGGAACGGCGGCGCCGGACAGGTGAGCACAATCTGTTCAATGATCACTGGTTATTGTGGGTATAAGTACTCTGTATTTGCACAGTTTGTTTATGTATCGCTTGTCCCTGACGACGGGGCTTGACCCCGAAATGGCGTAGGACCACATTAAAGGCATAAATATTTTTCTTCAAGTCTGCTGAGTGCCGCTGTCTTCTATGCATTATTAAGGATCTAGCCATTGATCTACGGAGGGCAACGTAGCAAGTATTTGTGTCTACCCATTTGGAGTGCCGAGCCTTACTGCTGCTTGTATTGGAGGCTTTCTATTTAGCACTTATTGCCTATGTGCTTGAGGACCTTCTGGCTAAGGCACCCACGGGAACTGTTTTTTGATTATTACTTTTCCAGTATCTTGATGACAAGCAGTTGTTGGACTTCTTATTTTTAATTGTTTGTTACATCACAGGATGGACTTATGATATTTTAAGCCAGGTTTTGAGTGATTGGCAATATGACAGACGCTGGTTCTGATATGGAAGTGGCCTGGGAGCTGGCACAGCAAGATGCCAAAGAGCGTTTCAGTTACTCTGATGCCGAAGCCCAGGCAATCCTGATATCACAAAGATTGGACGATGATCCATCTTCCTCCACCACGGAGGATTTATTTCGTCAATGGCTGCGTTTAAAACAGCGCGAATGTGACTTCATGTATCATGGGATCAGCCTTTCAGATTACTACCGGAATCATCAAATCCCCAGGGGGTTCAGGATCCGTAATACTCCGACCATCGGGCGCTATAGTATTCCATTCTGTCGCCGATGGGTCGCGATATTGAACAAATGTTCAATGGACCTCCTGCTACTGGTAATAGAGGAATCGACGAGGGAACTGACACTAATAAAGGAACAGCTTTCTGTATTTGAAACTGCACATAAAGCTACAGTGGCTCAAGATAATAGCATAAATTGGCTTGACAAACTGCAAGTCCAGATGGACCAATACAGGGGTGATCTGATCAAATATAAAAAAGAAAATCTGCACAAGGTGCAGCAGGACTATCAGCAGAGGAGGGTGTATGCCTGGCTTAACAACACCAGTTCTGGCTATGATCGACCGCAGCACCATAAAAGATACCGTCAACGTAGGTTCTTTCCAGATCAGTCTGGATCTAGCACGTCTGCTAGTGAAGGGGAACAGGTCAATTCATCTACGGCCTCCGCTTATACTGTTCACCCTTTAGGAGTGGCTACCAGATCAGGACACCAACCGATGCCCCCTCGTGGACGAGGAGGTCGGGGCAGAACAAAAGGCTACAACACACGTCGACCGCCCCGCCGTTAACTGACCTAGTTATCAATCTCTCTACCTCAACTTTGACTGACCTGGAGCTTCAAGTTCTCTCTAAAGGACTCACTTTTGTACCGACGGTTAAACCTGAAGCCTTTATGACTCAAGTGGAGAATTATAAGTTGAGTCGTACTTTACGTCTTAAAGAACACTTTGGTACCAGTATTAATACCCGCCTGGCTACAACGGTCCTGAAAAACTTAAGAAAGTAATGGCCCGGTCTAAATTCGACCCGAACACTAATAATCCTTCTATTCGGACTTTTACTAGACTGATGGAGCAGGCTTACCAACAAGAACCAGCTCCTTGTTGATATTCGAACCTTAATGGCCAGGAGCCTTGAACGATTTGTCTAAAAGAGTAGATCTGGTAATACGTAGTGCAGACAAGGGTGGCGCTGTCGTCATACAAGACTTGTCTGACTACGTAGTTGAATGCAATCGACAATTATCTGACGAGCTTACATATAGTTTATTAACATATGACCCGACTACACGCTTTAAGAGTGAGCTTGATAGTATTTTGTTGCAGGCCCAGCAGTCAGGGTTGTTATCCAAAGACCAGGTATCTGCTATGATGGTTGACTCCCCTAAAGTACCTTTATTTTACACCTTACCAAAGGTGCATAAATCATTGGTCAACCCGCCGGGTCGACCGAATGTATCTGCTAGAAACTCGTTGTATCATCCAGTTGCAATTTTTTTAGATGCTTATTTAAATCCATGCATTCAGGCTGTCCCTTCATATTTGCAGGATACTACGGAATTACTGATGTGTTTACAAACACTGGATAATCCACCGGAGGGTTTGATTCTCTGTAATGCGGATGTGACCAGCCTCTACACCTGCATCCCGCATGATGCAGGTGTAGAGGCCGTTCGTTCATTGATTACTGATAATCCGCTGTACCTTGGTCCCGCAGTGGACTTGTTTGTACAGTTACTTAAATTGGTACTAACACGCAATTATTTTTCTATCAATGGGCGGATCTATCTACAAGTATCAGGCTGTGCGATGTGGTCCCCAGTGGCCCCATCGTACACGAATACTTTCATGTGCTCAGTAGAAAAAGAATTGTTTGGTTTTCCATTGGTATCATCTATGTACTTCCATAAGAGGTACATAGATGATCTCTTGATTTTTTGGCAGGGCTCTCCAGATGCCTTAGAGCAGGGGTGGCCAACCTGTGGCTCTTGAGCCGCATGTGGCTCTTTCTTTCTTTAATGTGGCTCCTGACACTTTAAGTCACATTACCGCAACAGATCTGGTAACCACTGCACTCCAGAAAGACACACAGAAGCACTATGAGGGCTGTGGACTGAGGAAGCCAGATACTAGAGATAAAACACCCACCGTCAAACAGAGGATCCTTAAGCCCCTTTCACATCGCCAATGCAGGATCCCACATGGGAATTAGAAACGGTCCTTCCCGGGTGGGATCTGGCATTGGACCCTAACAGGTGGCTTCCCGAACCGGCAATTTGCTGGGTAGGTTACCATAGCTGAAGAGGGAGGGGCGTGGGGGTGGAGGCGGCGTTGGGAGATGAGATCATCTCCGTGCCACCTCTCCCTATGTAGTAAACGGGTCCCATCGACCCGGGAACCCGATTACGCTGCCACTGACCTGGTATTCAACCCAGGAATAACACTGCTTATAACCCGGGTTGAATTATCGGGTCAGGCAACCCAGGACCATGGCCCATTCACACCGCACACCAACTTGGATCGATACCGGGATATTTGCACGGTGTGAAAGGGGTAATAAGGAGCTGCTACAATGGCATGAGTTGGTGGGGGGCTCTGAAGTGACACATGAAGGGTTCTAGCAGGAGTGACACATGGGAAAGCTGGATGAAGTGACATAGGAGGGTGCTAGCAGGAGTGACACGTGGGGGAGCTGACTGGAGTGACACAGCAGGGTGCTGGCTGAAGTGACACATGGGAGAGCGGATGTGTACTATGTGAATCATCTTTCATTATATTTTATATAGTTATGGCTTTTTCAATTATTTTATGCAGAAGTGACTTCTTCAATGCATTTTATGTTGGATCTGGCTTCAAAAATGTATTTATGTGGATCTGGATCTTTCAATGTATATTATACCAGGGCGAGGCCTAGCGAGCACAAGGCCACACTCCATTTTTGCACGCTCACCTTCGGCTCTTTGACGTACCTAACAAGATTTTTTGGCTCTTTGACTCGGACTGGTTGGCCACCCCTGCCTTAGAGAGACTACTTGATGAACACAACAGGTCCGATAGTCGTGTTAAATTTACATACCAGATGTCACTGTTTGAGATACACTTCCTAGACGTGGCAATTACATTACATGACCGGAAGTTGCATACAGCTTTATACACTAAACCCACGGTTCGGAATTCTGTGCTTCATCATGGGAGCTTTCATCCCTTGCCTTTACGCAAGTGTCTCCCGTACTCGCAGTTTCTGCGGGCGAGGAGGATCATTTCTGACCCTCAACAGGTGGAATCCACCATTGACCAGATGGTACTTAGGTTTGAGCAACGGGGATATCCACGTAAAGAGCTTTTGATGAGTAAAACTAAAGCACTTGAACATACCAGGCAATCCCTTTTGAGCACAAATTCCTCTTGTTTTGATAGGACGAGTGGTGAAACACCCAGAATTCCATGGGTTAATCGCTACACGACTGCTATCACTGGTATTTCCAAACAGGCAAAGAAATTATGGCCCATTGTTAATACTGACAAGTCTTTACCGGCTTTGCGGGGCACTAAATTATTACCCAGTTACACCAGGGGCAGAAGTATAGCGGATCGAGTGGTCAAACTTGATGTTTATCCCCTTACCAGGCAGCAACAGACCCACTTTCTACGACCTAAGGTGGGGTGCTTCCGGTGCCTAGGTTGTTCTACTTGTAATACACTTTTAACTGGCTCTACCTTCTGCCACCCTCACACTGACAAGAGCTTTAAAATTCAGCATCGTGTTACTTGTACAACCACTCATGTCATCTACATGTTGAAGTGTCCCTGCGGTCTTGCCTACGTGGGCAAGACGCAGCGACAATTCCGTGAACGTATGGCACTCCATCGGAATGCCATTAAACAGGCATACGATTGTTGTCCCCGTTACACTGTTCTCGCAGTTCAGACAGGATATATGATTACTCCTTCGTCAGCCATGCTTTTCTTGGTATGCTTTTGTTCATAAGTTTGCCTGGGTTCATGCTCCCTTTTTTCTTTGTTCTACTTTCTGTCCCTTTGTGGGGGGCGGGGGGGGGGAGTGTTATATACTTGGCCTGATATGGGTGGTATCATGTTACCCGTATATGTTTTATTTTGGGTTTTAGATAGACCTAGGGGGTGGGTCGCTATGATCTCCCCTCATTTGTTTTTGTTTTTGAGGGGGGTATGGTTGATGGCTGGGAGCTACCTCCTAATTTTTTTCTATTCTGTTCTCTATTCCCGAGAGTCATTACATTCTTGGCCCCTATTAAGGAGAGTGTGCACTGGTTGATGGTGCAACAAAGTGGTATACAGGGCGGGGGGTGGGGGAGGACGTTAGGTTATATTTACTTTTTTGGGGGAAATGTTGGTTGCGAAAGTACATGGTCTGTTATTATGCTGTTTAGGCAGTGGTGTCTGGTTGCTGAATCTGTGCGTGGCGGGGCTGGCTGGCCGCGGGGTGATGCATCTATTATACTTGTGATGTACTATGACGGGGCTTAAGGTGTTATCGTGGAATGTGAGAGGGCTCAATGATAAAGTTAAGAGGTCTCTCGTACTCCGACAGATTAAACACTATGCCGCTGATATTGTCTGCCTTATGGAAACACACTTGGTGGGGAGTAAGATTCTCTCGTTGAAGAGACCCTGGGTGGGCTGGGCATACCATTCCATGCATACGTCTGCCTCACGTGGGGTTTCGGTCCTTATTAGGCGGACCGTCCCCTTTGTAATGGAATCTATACAATCGGATCCCTGGGGGAGATATGTGTTTTTGAAATGTAGATTATTTTATGTCCCTGTCCTCCTGCTAGCTGTTTATGTGCCCCCTCCCTACTCTCCTGATGTTCTTAAGAAGGTTGCTGGGTTCATGGCCTCATCCCCCGGGATATCTGTTATTTGCCTCGGGGATTTCAATAATGTGCTAGATATGGTGAAGGATAGGCTATCTATGTCTCCGTCTGCCGCATGTCCTGGGGGATCTGGTTTTGCAAATGTGGTGTCGGGGCTGGGCCTGGTCGATCCGTGGAGATTGAGACATCCTTCTCTTAAACAATACTCGTGTTTCTCACACTCCCACTCTTCTTTCTCTAGGATTGACCTGGCCCTCCTCTCGAGCGACATGGTTCCCCGCGTCGGTAATATTAGATATGAGACTAGGGGTATATCAGACCATTCCCCTTTAACCTTTCACTTAGACTTTAACTGCGAGAGGGGTCAAGCTGTATGGAAATTTAACCCATTTTGGCTTGTTCACATGGGGGACGGCTCTGATCTGGTGGCCGCATGGCGGGAGTTCTTTGAGCTGAATAGTGCTGACCAGGCTATCTCTAATTTATGGGACACGTTTAAGGCCTTTTTACGGGGAAGTTTGATTAAACGGGTATCTGGTTTGAAATCCTTCTATAAGCGAAGGGAGGCTGAGTTGGAGGTCCGGAGTGTCGCTGCAGAGCTGCAATACTTGCAGGATTCGTTGAACAGTTCCAAGTTGGCTTGGCTGTCAGCTCAGAGGGAATGGAGAGATTACCTAATGGAAAAGACTCAGCATAGACTCCTTTTCTCATCTCATACCTTTTACGCTACTGGGGACAGGCCCGGGACATACCTGGCCTCTTTGGCTCGGGGAGACAGACCTACTAGTGTAGTGGTAGAGATTGTAGACTCTGATGGTGTTCACCTGACCCAGACTCCACAAATGACGGCTGAATTTGTATCCTTTTATAGCTGTTTGTATGAATCTAAATTGGATTGTACCTCATTGCAACTTAACGATTACTTGAACGGTGTCTGTTTTCCCACCCTATCTGGTGAAGCGTGTGACCTCCTGGAAGCGCCTATCTCCCCCGATGAAATTAGGGCAGCAATTGAGGCATCCCCTAGTGGGAAAGCCCCGGGCTTGGATGGCATACCCTCTGAGATCTATAAGTATAACTTAGATTTTTTTGTCCCGCGCCTACTTGAGTTATATGGCCAGATTTTTGCACAAGAGTCTCTCCCCCCGTCTATGGCGGAGGCGGTGATTGTGGTTCTCCCTAAGCCTGACAAGGATCTTAGGAAGGTGGAGTCCTACCGCCCTATATCCCTTTTACCTACTGATATTAAAATTTTGGCTAAGGTGTTGGCTGGCAGATTAAATACAGTTATTTCTCACATTATACACCCTGATCAGACGGGATTTATGCCCAATAAATCGACCTCCATTAATCTTAGACGTCTGTTTACTCACCTACAGATCCCCCGGGCGGACCCTTCCTCCTCCATAGTCGTCTCGTTAGATGCCGCTAAGGCTTTTGACTCTGTGGAGTGGGAATATCTATGGGAAGTTATGCGTAGATTTGGTATTGGCCCGAATTTTATTAAATATGTCCGGCTGATGTATTCCTCTCCCTCGGCGAGGGTGGCGGTTAATGGTTTCGTATCTCATTCCTTTCCCTTATCTAGAGGCACGCGACAGGGTTGCCCCTTGTCCCCTACCCTGTTTGCTATGGCCATCGAGCCCCTTGCGTGTCTTTTGAGGGCAGATGCGGGGATATATGGACTTAAAGTGGGTGCTCGGGAGGACAGGGTGGCCCTATATGCTGATGACGTTCTGCTGTTTGTGGATCGCTATGCTGAGTCTATGCCTAGAATCTTGGAAATTATTGTTCAGTTCGGGCGATACTCTGGTCTCCTGATTAATTGGGAGAAATCCTTTATTATCCCACTTAGGGGCGAAGTCCCCGTCTCCCCGTTGGTGGCTCTTCCGTTGAGGTGGGTGGAATCCTTCAAATATTTGGGTATTTGGGTGTCTAACGACCCTCAAAAATTCTCTTCTCTTAATATTACCCCTCAAATAGTGTATCTCCGCGGCCGGGTGCAGACGTGGGGTAAATTGCCTTTAACGGTCACGGGGAGGGTTAAAATGGTCTTCCAGCCCAAACTTCTCTATGTCTTGCAGCAATCTCCTGTTTATATTCCACAGAAGGTTTTTAAACAAATAGATGGGTTGCTTTCCTCCCTGGTGTGGGCCAGTAGGCGGGCACGTTTAAGACTAGATACCATGACCAGATCACGAGAAATGGGGGGTCTGGCCCTCCCCAACTTCCGTTTCTACTATTATGCGGCGCAACTGACGCATGTATGGGAGTGGGTTAATGACCTCGATGCCCTGGCCCTGCATTCGCTGATGCTGCACCACGACTACCCGGGGGGCTCCCCACTACAGCTACTTCTTTGTGGTAGTGTTAAAATGTCCACATTACCACTTATTAAGCAATCCATTCTAATATGGAAATTGGTGCACTTTGTGATGCGGGGCCATGGTGTTGACCCTGACACCCCACTGGACAACTTATACGGGCTGCCAGAACTGTGTCATCTTCAGGTCCGAGAGGTTTGGGGAAAGTGGGGAGTATCATCTTTGGGCCATTTATATAGTGATGGGATTCTTAACTCATTCCAACAACTTCAGCGTGCACACAACATCCCCTCTGGGTTCTTTTTTCGATTCTTACAATTGAGACACGCGTTGGCAGCCCAGTTCCCACATGGCCCTCCAGTCCTGGCTGACTCCCCGGTTAAATTAATGTTGCAGACGCTGGACTCGGGACATCTAGTCTCTAGGATATATGGTCGTATTCTGCAAATGCATCATAATGACCCTCTTACAGTTCTTCGGGGTAGATGGGAGTCCGATGTGGGTATGCTATCGGACGATGCATGGAACACTGCTATGGGAGCTCATCGGATCTCCACTTCCTCTGTTAGATACCAGCAAGTACAACTATACATTCTGCACAGGGTGTATATGACCCCGGTGAGGTTAGCGCATATTGGGGGCTCCCACAGCTCACAATGCCCTAGATGTGGAGCCATGGATGCGGATTTTTGGCATTTACTGTGGCTGTGCCCTGGCGTGTCTCTGTTTTGGAAGGCTGTTATACGTATCCTCTGTGATACAGGTGTTCCCTCCTTTATATGTACCCCTGCGCTCTGTACACTGCTGATTGTGGATGAGGAAGTTCTAGATCCGCATAGTAGGCGATATGTTATTAATTTGTGCGCCTTAGCTAGGGTTTGTATTGCCCGGCTGTGGCTGGCTAGTGAGGCCCCGACATCTGGGGCGTGGATATCCCTAGTCAACGAAACAATTGCACATGAAAAATTTGTGTTTCTGGCTAGGAAGGTGGAGAGGAAATGGGCTACAATATGGGGTAGATGGATGGACTCTAAATACTACAAAGATAGGTAATGACTAGATCTGTTTTCCTCTCCGTGCTTTAGTCTGGGAATTTGTGGGAGGTGGGCACCCCCGCGGCCGGTCTTGCCTTGCTATGTTATAGGTAACATTCTGTGCCAATTCTGCTACGCATATGAGTATAATGGAAATGTCGTGCTTAAGTTATGTAGACCTAAGACACCAGTGCTATACGTTTATATGTCCTATGAGTTATATTATCTAACGGATGTAATTCATGCTGTATACATGTACTGCTGTTTATACACATGTTGTGTATGGGTAGTTTCTGTGTGTTGTTTGTGTGAAGTGTTAATGCAAAATTGAAAAACTTCAATAAAAAACATTGAATTTAAAAAAAAAAAACAGGCATACGAGAAGGGGAATAGTGAACAGCCAGTTGCTCGTCATTGTTTACGGGCAAAACACAATGTAGCCAGCTTAAGGGTTATTATTATTGATCATATCCCTCCATCCCATCGGGGTGGGGACCGTAACAAGATCCTCCTACAGAGAGAGAGTAGGTGGATTTATGTCCTTAACACACTATCACCGAGGGGACTGAATGAAACCTTAGGGCTACAATGTTTCTTGTAACATGACCAAGTGTTTACCTACATGCTTCCCCTCTGTTTGCTTCGCCTAGGCTAATATTGCTATCTGTTATTGCCAGTTATTTATGTATTTTTGGCCTATTTGATATTTGGCATGTATACTCTTTATTTTCAATTACTACAGTCTGTACAGATTTATGCTTGCAGACGTATATTTTCCTGTGCTTATTACCATCCTGTGTTTTTAAACGGGTTGTTTTGGGTTTGGGAGTGTTCTCATGTTTTTAAATGTACATTTTGTGTGTTTATTTACAGGCGTTTCCTAGTAACGTGGGCAATGCTTTCCGATTGGCTCAGACTCTCTGGCGCCGGCTGTTTACGTCATCTCACTGAGACCCGCATTCAGTGCGGCGGGAACGGCGGCGCCGGACAGGTGAGCACAATCTGTTCAATGATCACTGGTTATTGTGGGTATAAGTACTCTGTATTTGCACAGTTTGTTTATGTACCGCTTGTCCCTGACGACGGGGCTTGACCCCGAAACGGCGTAGGACCACATTAAAGGCATAAATATTTTTCTTCAAGTCTGCTGAGTGCCGCTGTCTTCTATGCACTATATATATATATATATATATATATAAAATAGAAGAGAATGGACGGAAATCCCACACTTCCAATGACTAGTAACCCTCCCCCTACCCCACCCCCCCCCGATTATTGTGATTTCATCAAGATGTTATCAAGTCATGTAATGTTGATAGCTTCACCTCCTGCTGGTAGCAGTTCTTTTCTTCTACTCAGTGGAAGTGTGGGAGTACGGTCCATTTTGTTCTGTTATTTAAGATTTATTTGGGACAGGCAACCTAACACATTGTGTTTGTGATTGGTGTGGCAGTCAATACCAAGACACACACACATACATCTACTGTATTTAAAATATTGTAGGAATAAAAAGAAGTGTAACAGAATTTTAACTGTTTCTATACATTTTCATGAAAACCAAAACTAAATCCCAATCCGAACTAAAACAGTTGAGAGTGGTTTTGTCAAAGAATAAAACAAAAATGAAACACTGAAGTTGGTTTGGGCAAAACCAAAACATGCACACATCACTGCACATTAAGGTAAAAGTATATCATGCTCTATATATCTATGGCACACTTTCAGAGGCTGTAGGTGTAGATGGGCTAAAGGAATGATTTATTGTACTGTAAAAATTATGGCAAAACCAGTTCTAGCTGTGTCATTACTACAGCACTGCTGGATAGAGTAAATATGGGTGTGCACCGGCCCATTTTTCGTGTTTTGTGTTTTGGTTTTGGATCTGGCTCTCCTTCATGTTTTGGATCTGGATTGGTTATGCCAAAACCACCCTTGTGGGTTTTGGTTTTGGTTTTGGATCTGGATTTTTTTTTCATCAAAAATCATGAAAGCAGCTAAAATAACAGAATTTGGGGGTGTTTTTGTTCCTACAGTATTATTAACCTCAATAAATTTCATTTCCAGCAGCCCTTGGATGTATATACTGGGAGAACAAAATATTAAAAATAAGAATGTATTTAAAAAAAGATGCATTAGGCAAGGCTCAGGATTTCAGTTCACAAAAAGATGATCAGGCAAAGAAGACTAAAAAAAGACAATATTTTAGATTTAATTTATTTATTTGATTTATTTTAATTACAATTTATTTTAATTAAATTTATTAAATTTATTTAGAATCAAATTCTTAATTTCCTCCAAGATATCTTTGATATGCAGAAAGTTTACTATATGAGTGTGGAGAGTTTATTTATATTCATTTAATTTCAATTTATCTAATTTACAATTGTTATTATTATTAATAATATTAATTTGAATTAATTACAATGTGGTGATAAGAAGAGTTATGAAAATTGGACAATAAGTTATAATAAGAATATGAGCTACAGACACCACACCCTGAAATGGATGGAGCATACCTGGATGTATTCTGGGAGGAAACAGAGCAAAATATAAAAAAGATGTCTTTTTATTTTGGGTGGACTGACAGAACACCCACAGATGGACAAAGCAGCTGCAGTCCCTGGATGTATACTGGCACGACACAGCACAAAATATTAATTTAAATCAAAATATATATATTATTTTTTATATCACACACTGCGGTTACAGTGTTGCACAAATGAGTCAAAAATATGTAGAAGTATTTTTTATATCACATACCAGCTTCACATAAATTAATCAGAAATATATATAATATTACACACTGCGGTTGACTACACCAACTGCTTCACACAATGAGTTTATGAGTAGGAAATAATATACTGCAGTCTCACCAGAAGTGTCACAGTTCTTATAAAAATAAAATAAAAATTGTATAGTACACTGAGGTACAGCACAAACCAAAAAAATATATATTTTTTTACAATTATAATTTTAGGCTTTTTGTTTTTAGCTTTTATTATTTTAATTTTACACTCGGGCAGAGCCCCTGGATGGATGGACAGATCACCCCTTTCAGATACAGCAGACATAGCACCCATTTCAAATACATAATGGCAGCCGCTGTACTAGTAGTCAGAGTGACACACCGAAATAGAAATATATTTTTTGCTTTGGATCGCACACAGAGGATATATAGCAGTAGTGTACGGCAGTACTGGTAGTCATCACTGAGTGACGCACCAATAGAAATATATTTTTGCTCTGAATCAAACACAGAGGATATATAGCAGTAGTGTACGTCAGCTGCTGTACTAGTAGTCAGAGTGACGCACCATTAGATATATATTTATTGCTGTGGATCACATACAGAGGATATATAGCAGTAGTGTACAGCAGTACACAGCCCCTTATAGACAGAGAACAACACCTGGTCTATACACAGCCACAGTATGCTATATGCAGTGCACTGTCTACTATGCAGAGCCCTAACACAGTGACAGTCACAGAACACCTACACAAGCAGCACCCCAGGTTAATTCCACTCTCCTGCTGCAACCCCTCTGCTCTCTCCTGCCACCCTTCCTTAACCTGCCTATCCGATTATGGCACAGAATACTGCACAGAATACAGCACAGAAGGAACACAACCTTTCTGTGGACTCTCCATTTCCGGAGTGAAGATGGCGCAGATCACCTGGACTACATATAGAATCCAGAACCCGCAAGATCCAGCAGTGGGATGATGACGTTTTGCCTCACTTTCGGATCCGAGTTAGGCACAAAAAAACAAGCCTGCCTCAGATCCAGGTTCGGACCTCAAAGTTCGAGGAGGTTTGGTTCTCAGAGAACCAAACCCGCTCGTCCCTAATAATAATTTCTCCCATACAGAAGCATACAGTAGGTGCTCAATCACTTCCGATAGTTGGTGAATAATAGTGAGATTAACATTTTATAGTGCTGATGGGACTTGATAATTACAGTAGGCACTAAATTATTTAACTACTAAAAATGTATCTCAAACTTTAACACATTTTGAACTTTTAAAAAATGAATAATGTAAATACAAAATATACAAATGAACAATGAAAAATTGCTTTACAAGCCCTGTTCTATAACACTTGAGTCAAGAGGAACCTCATTCTTCTTGCTGTTGCTTGATATACAGTATATTCACATACTAGCTAATGTGCCTATATTATCTCTGAATAAGGCGCATATGACAATGCGTCATTTGTATGTTACCGTGTGTCATTAATTTCATGCATTACGGGGGTAATTCTGAGTTGATCGCAGCAGGTACTTTGTTAGCAGTTGGGCAAAACCATGTGCACTGCAGGGGAGACAGATATAACATGTGCAGAGAGAGTTAGATTTGGGTGGGGTGTGTTCAATCTGCAATCTAAATTGCATCGTAAAAATAAAGCAGCCAGTATTTACCCTGCACAGAAACAAAATAACCCACCCAAATCTAACTCTTTCTGCACATGTTATATCTGCCTCCCCTGCAGTGCACATGGTTTTGCCCAATTGCTAACAAAATTCCTGCTGCGATCAACTCAGAATTACCCCCTACATGTGTATGTTTGTAAGGAGCAGCAGGAATCCAAAAGGCTTCAAATATTCAAGGAGAAATCTAAAAATTAACTGAGAGTACATATCTTTATTGGAAAGTATGTTCTTCTCATCGCACCTTTTATACTCTTTGCTAGGTACAATAAATTCAAATGCGTAACATTTTTCTTTTTCTGTAGAAATATTCACTTTACAGCAATCAACTTAGTCTGGAATACAGTATGTATATGTAGTTATTTAAGTTTACAAAGTCTACAGATGTCTGCCAAAAGGCACCCACAAAAGTGCATACAAGTCATACAGCATATGGAGAGGGCAAAGAATATCAATGGAACAGAAAATTGTGATCTTGCTGTTCAGCAATTTTGCCTTCCATTAGTCTGGATATTGTACATTGAGTAGTACAAATCAGCAATTTCTTAAACTTAATGAGGCATACCAAATAGCAAGACTGCATATAGTGATGGTTTAAACTTTCATTACTCTAGCTAGACAGATCATTACTGTTTGACATGGTCTAATGAGCATATTGCTTATCCAATATGCTTCTTACTTTAAACCCAATGAAAATGAGAGGACAAAGCAACAAAACATGCCTGCAGTGCCTGCGCTCAGTCACCTCTGTGGTATATGTGTTGACTGAACATTTTTTGAAACAGTTAAAGAGATAAGAGAACGTAAAACAAGGTTGCAAGACTGCTACAAACAGAAAGGCTAAAAGTCCTTCAGCCCTATTTAAAGCTTAGACACATAAAAATATAAATGATGTGAAATTCATTTTAAACAAAAATAAATAATGAATTTAATTGAAAGCATAACAAATAATGACAGTATTATTGTTATTATTGTTCATTGAACATTGTACAACTTTCCTGTCAATAACAAGCACCAAGGAATGTCTACAGAAATATCAAGTAAAAGATACCACATAATAGAACAAGCAGCAGTTACATTTAAAAATAACTCAAGTATAGATGTAGCCACGCTCATCTTATCTGCGCCACAGCTGCACGGGAACACATGCTGCACTAAGCCGCGGCACACCTTGTGCTCTAAACTATGACTGGGTATAGAGCCCATTCATTCCTTTGGCATGCATTAACACTCGCCAGCCCACTAGTGGCACCTGCTCTGCCGTGGATAAGACACTCGGTGGCAAAGCTGAACATGGCTCCATCTGTAAGAACATTTCAACAATTTAATGTGCACATAACAGTAGAAAAATAACTATTGTACAATAATTTTATGTGCGTACACATTAGAGATGAGCGGGTTCGGTTTCTCTGAAACCGAACCCGCACGAACTTCATGTTTTTTTCACGGGTCCGAGCAGACTCGGATCCTCCCACCTTGCTCGGTTAACCCGAGCGCGCCCGAACGTCATCATGACGCTGTCGGATTCTCGCGAGACTCGGATTCTATATAAGGAGCAGCGCGTCGCCGCCATTTTCACACGTGCATTGAGATTGATAGGGAGAGGACGTGGCTGGCGTCCTCTCCATTAGAAATTAGATTAGAAGAGAGAGAGAGATTGTGCAGAGTCAGACAGAGTTTACCACAGTGACCAGTGCAGTTGTTGTTAGTTAACTTTTATTTATTTTAATATAATATATCCGTTCTCTGCTATATCCGTTCTCTGCCTGAAAAAAAACGATACACAGCAGCAGCCAGTCACACAGTGTGACTCAGTCTGTGTGCACTCAGCTCAGCCCAGTGTGCTGCACATCAATGTATAAAAGGCAAAGCTTATAATAATTGTGGGGGAGACTGGGGAGCACTGCAGGTTGTTATAGCAGGAGCCCCCAGGAGTACATAATATTATATTAATTTAAAATTAAACAGTGCACACTTTTGCTGCAGGAGTGCCACTGCCAGTGTGACTAGTGGTGACCAGTGCCTGACCACCAGTATAGTAGTATATTGTTGTATGTATTGTATACTATCTCTTTATCAACCAGTCTATATTAGCAGCAGACACAGTACAGTGCGGTAGTTCACGGCTGTGGCTACCTCTGTGTCGGCAGTCGGAACTCGGCAGGCAGTCCGTCCATCCATAATTGTATTACAATATATACCACCTAACCGTGGTATTTTTTTTTCTTTCTTTATACCGTCGTCATAGTGTCATACTAGTTGTTACGAGTATACTACTATCTCTTTATCAACCAGTGTACAGTGCGGTAGTTCACGGCTGTGGCTACCTCTGTGTCGGCAGTCGGCAGGCAGTCCGTCCATCCATAATTGTATTATTATTATAATATATACCACCTAACCGTGGTTTTTTTTTCATTCTTTATACCGTCATAGTGTCATACTAGTTGTTACGAGTATACTACTATCTCTTTATCAACCAGTGTACAGTGCGGTAGTTCACGGCTGTGGCTACCTCTGTGTCGGCAGTCGGCAGGCAGTCCGTCCATCCATAATTGTATTATTATTATAATATATACCACCTAACCGTGGTTTTTTTTTCATTCTTTATACCGTCGTCATAGTGTCATACTAGTTGTTACGAGTATACTACTATCTCTTTATCAACCAGTGTACAGTGCGGTAGTTCACGGCTGTGGCTACCTCTGTGTCGGCAGTCGGCAGGCAGTCCGTCCATCCATAATTGTATTATTATTATAATATATACCACCTAACCGTGGTTTTTTTTTCATTCTTTATACCGTCGTCATAGTGTCATACTAGTTGTTACGAGTATACTACTATCTCTTTATCAACCAGTGTACAGTGCGGTAGTTCACGGCTGTGGCTACCTCTGTGTCGGCAGTCGGCAGGCAGTCCGTCCATCCATAATTGTATTATTATTATAATATATACCACCTAACTGTGGTATTTTTTTTTCTTTCTTTATACCGTCGTCATAGTGTCATACTAGTTGTTACGAGTATACTACTATCTCTTTATCAACCAGTGTACAGTGCGGTAGTTCACGGCTGTGGCTACCTCTGTGTCGGCAGTCGGCAGGCAGTCCGTCCATCCATAATTGTATTATTATTATAATATATACCACCTAACCGTGGTTTTTTTTTCATTCTTTATACCGTCATAGTGTCATACTAGTTGTTACGAGTATACTACTATCTCTTTATCAACCAGTGTACAGTGCGGTAGTTCACGGCTGTGGCTACCTCTGTGTCGGCAGTCGGCAGGCAGTCCGTCCATCCATAATTGTATTATTATTATAATATATACCACCTAACCGTGGTTTTTTTTTCATTCTTTATACCGTCGTCATAGTGTCATACTAGTTGTTACGAGTATACTACTATCTCTTTATCAACCAGTGTACAGTGCGGTAGTTCACGGCTGTGGCTACCTCTGTGTCGGCAGTCGGCAGGCAGTCCGTCCATCCATAATTGTATTATTATAATATATACCACCTAACCGTGGTTTTTTTTTCATTCTTTATACCGTCGTCATAGTGTCATACTAGTTGTTACGAGTATACTACTATCTCTTTATCAACCAGTGTACAGTGCGGTAGTTCACGGCTGTGGCTACCTCTGTGTCGGCAGTCGGCAGGCAGTCCGTCCATCCATAATTGTATTATTATTATAATATATACCACCTAACCGTGGTTTTTTTTTCATTCTTTATACCGTCGTCATAGTGTCATACTAGTTGTTACGAGTATACTACTATCTCTTTATCAACCAGTGTACAGTGCGGTAGTTCACGGCTGTGGCTACCTCTGTGTCGGCAGTCGGCAGGCAGTCCGTCCATCCATAATTGTATTATTATTATAATATATACCACCTAACCGTGGTTTTTTTTTCATTCTTTATACCGTCGTCATAGTGTCATACTAGTTGTTACGAGTATACTACTATCTCTTTATCAACCAGTGTACAGTGCGGTAGTTCACGGCTGTGGCTACCTCTGTGTCGGCAGTCGGCAGGCAGTCCGTCCATCCATAATTGTATTATTATTATAATATATACCACCTAACTGTGGTATTTTTTTTTCTTTCTTTATACCGTCGTCATAGTGTCATACTAGTTGTTACGAGTATACTACTATCTCTTTATCAACCAGTGTACAGTGCGGTAGTTCACGGCTGTGGCTACCTCTGTGTCGGCAGTCGGCAGGCAGTCCGTCCATCCATAATTGTATTATTATTATAATATATACCACCTAACCGTGGTTTTTTTTTCATTCTTTATACCGTCGTCATAGTGTCATACTAGTTGTTACGAGTATACTACTATCTCTTTATCAACCAGTGTACAGTGCGGTAGTTCACGGCTGTGGCTACCTCTGTGTCGGCAGTCGGCAGGCAGTCCGTCCATCCATAATTGTATTATTATTATAATATATACCACCTAACCGTGGTTTTTTTTTCATTCTTTATACCGTCGTCATAGTGTCATACTAGTTGTTACGAGTATACTACTATCTCTTTATCAACCAGTGTACAGTGCGGTAGTTCACGGCTGTGGCTACCTCTGTGTCGGCAGTCGGCAGGCAGTCCGTCCATCCATAATTGTATTATTATTATAATATATACCACCTAACTGTGGTATTTTTTTTTCTTTCTTTATACCGTCGTCATAGTGTCATACTAGTTGTTACGAGTATACTACTATCTCTTTATCAACCAGTGTACAGTGCGGTAGTTCACGGCTGTGGCTACCTCTGTGTCGGCAGTCGGCAGGCAGTCCGTCCATCCATAATTGTATTATTATTATAATATATACCACCTAACCGTGGTTTTTTTTTCATTCTTTATACCGTCGTCATAGTGTCATACTAGTTGTTACGAGTATACTACTATCTCTTTATCAACCAGTGTACAGTGCGGTAGTTCACGGCTGTGGCTACCTCTGTGTCGGCAGTCGGCAGGCAGTCCGTCCATCCATAATTGTATTATTATTATAATATATACCACCTAACCGTGGTTTTTTTTTCATTCTTTATACCGTCGTCATAGTGTCATACTAGTTGTTACGAGTATACTACTATCTCTTTATCAACCAGTGTACAGTGCGGTAGTTCACGGCTGTGGCTACCTCTGTGTCGGCAGTCGGCAGGCAGTCCGTCCATCCATAATTGTATTATTATTATAATATATACCACCTAACCGTGGTTTTTTTTTCATTCTTTATACCGTCGTCATAGTGTCATACTAGTTGTTACGAGTATACTACTATCTCTTTATCAACCAGTGTACAGTGCGGTAGTTCACGGCTGTGGCTACCTCTGTGTCGGCAGTCGGCAGGCAGTCCGTCCATCCTTAATTGTATTATTATAATATATACCACCTAACCGTGTTTTTTTTTTCATTCTTTATACCGTCGTCATAGTGTCATACTAGTTGTTACGAGTATACTACTATCTCTTTATCAACCAGTGTACAGTGCGGTAGTTCACGGCTGTGGCTACCTCTGTGTCGGCAGTCGGCAGGCAGTCCGTCCATCCATAATTGTATTATTATTATAATATATACCACCTAACCGTGGTTTTTTTTTCATTCTTTATACCGTCGTCATAGTGTCATACTAGTTGTTACGAGTATACTACTATCTCTTTATCAACCAGTGTACAGTGCGGTAGTTCACGGCTGTGGCTACCTCTGTGTCGGCAGTCGGCAGGCAGTCCGTCCATCCATAATTGTATTATTATTATAATATATACCACCTAACCGTGGTTTTTTTTTCATTCTTTATACCGTCGTCATAGTGTCATACTAGTTGTTACGAGTATACTACTATCTCTTTATCAACCAGTGTACAGTGCGGTAGTTCACGGCTGTGGCTACCTCTGTGTCGGCAGTCGGCAGGCAGTCCGTCCATCCATAATTGTATTATTATTATAATATATACCACCTAACCGTGGTTTTTTTTTCATTCTTTATACCGTCGTCATAGTGTCATACTAGTTGTTACGAGTATACTACTATCTCTTTATCAACCAGTGTACAGTGCGGTAGTTCACGGCTGTGGCTACCTCTGTGTCGGCAGTCGGCAGGCAGTCCGTCCATCCATAATTGTATTATTATTATAATATATACCACCTAACCGTGGTTTTTTTTTCATTCTTTATACCGTCGTCATAGTGTCATACTAGTTGTTACGAGTATACTACTATCTCTTTATCAACCAGTGTACAGTGCGGTAGTTCACGGCTGTGGCTACCTCTGTGTCGGCAGTCGGCAGGCAGTCCGTCCATCCATAATTGTATTATTATTATAATATATACCACCTAACTGTGGTATTTTTTTTTCTTTCTTTATACCGTCGTCATAGTGTCATACTAGTTGTTACGAGTATACTACTATCTCTTTATCAACCAGTGTACAGTGCGGTAGTTCACGGCTGTGGCTACCTCTGTGTCGGCAGTCGGCAGGCAGTCCGTCCATCCATAATTGTATTATTATTATAATATATACCACCTAACCGTGGTTTTTTTTTCATTCTTTATACCGTCGTCATAGTGTCATACTAGTTGTTACGAGTATACTACTATCTCTTTATCAACCAGTGTACAGTGCGGTAGTTCACGGCTGTGGCTACCTCTGTGTCGGCAGTCGGCAGGCAGTCCGTCCATCCATAATTGTATTATTATTATAATATATACCACCTAACCGTGGTTTTTTTTTCATTCTTTATACCGTCGTCATAGTGTCATACTAGTTGTTACGAGTATACTACTATCTCTTTATCAACCAGTGTACAGTGCGGTAGTTCACGGCTGTGGCTACCTCTGTGTCGGCAGTCGGCAGGCAGTCCGTCCATCCATAATTGTATTATTATTATAATATATACCACCTAACCGTGGTTTTTTTTTCATTCTTTATACCGTCGTCATAGTGTCATACTAGTTGTTACGAGTATACTACTATCTCTTTATCAACCAGTGTACAGTGCGGTAGTTCACGGCTGTGGCTACCTCTGTGTCGGCAGTCGGCAGGCAGTCCGTCCATCCATAATTGTATTATTATTATAATATATACCACCTAACCGTGGTTTTTTTTTCATTCTTTATACCGTCGTCATAGTGTCATAATAGTTGTTACGAGTATACTACTATCTCTTTATCAACCAGTGTACAGTGCGGTAGTTCACGGCTGTGGCTACCTCTGTGTCGGCAGTCGGCAGGCAGTCCGTCCATCCATAATTGTATTATTATTATAATATATACCACCTAACTGTGGTATTTTTTTTTCTTTCTTTATACCGTCGTCATAGTGTCATACTAGTTGTTACGAGTATACTACTATCTCTTTATCAACCAGTGTACAGTGCGGTAGTTCACGGCTGTGGCTACCTCTGTGTCGGCAGTCGGCAGGCAGTCCGTCCATCCATAATTGTATTATTATTATAATATATACCACCTAACCGTGGTTTTTTTTTCATTCTTTATACCGTCGTCATAGTGTCATACTAGTTGTTACGAGTATACTACTATCTCTTTATCAACCAGTGTACAGTGCGGTAGTTCACGGCTGTGGCTACCTCTGTGTCGGCAGTCGGCAGGCAGTCCGTCCATCCATAATTGTATTATTATTATAATATATACCACCTAACCGTGGTTTTTTTTTCATTCTTTATACCGTCGTCATAGTGTCATACTAGTTGTTACGAGTATACTACTATCTCTTTATCAACCAGTGTACAGTGCGGTAGTTCACGGCTGTGGCTACCTCTGTGTCGGCAGTCGGCAGGCAGTCCGTCCATCCATAATTGTATTATTATTATAATATATACCACCTAACCGTGGTTTTTTTTTCATTCTTTATACCGTCGTCATAGTGTCATACTAGTTGTTACGAGTATACTACTATCTCTTTATCAACCAGTGTACAGTGCGGTAGTTCACGGCTGTGGCTACCTCTGTGTCGGCAGTCGGCAGGCAGTCCGTCCATCCTTAATTGTATTATTATAATATATACCACCTAACCGTGTTTTTTTTTTCATTCTTTATACCGTCGTCATAGTGTCATACTAGTTGTTACGAGTATACTACTATCTCTTTATCAACCAGTGTACAGTGCGGTAGTTCACGGCTGTGGCTACCTCTGTGTCGGCAGTCGGCAGGCAGTCCGTCCATCCATAATTGTATTATTATTATAATATATACCACCTAACCGTGGTTTTTTTTTCATTCTTTATACCGTCGTCATAGTGTCATACTAGTTGTTACGAGTATACTACTATCTCTTTATCAACCAGTGTACAGTGCGGTAGTTCACGGCTGTGGCTACCTCTGTGTCGGCAGTCGGCAGGCAGTCCGTCCATCCATAATTGTATTATTATTATAATATATACCACCTAACCGTGGTTTTTTTTTCATTCTTTATACCGTCGTCATAGTGTCATACTAGTTGTTACGAGTATACTACTATCTCTTTATCAACCAGTGTACAGTGCGGTAGTTCACGGCTGTGGCTACCTCTGTGTCGGCAGTCGGCAGGCAGTCCGTCCATCCATAATTGTATTATTATTATAATATATACCACCTAACCGTGGTTTTTTTTTCATTCTTTATACCGTCGTCATAGTGTCATACTAGTTGTTACGAGTATACTACTATCTCTTTATCAACCAGTGTACAGTGCGGTAGTTCACGGCTGTGGCTACCTCTGTGTCGGCAGTCGGCAGGCAGTCCGTCCATCCATAATTGTATTATTATTATAATATATACCACCTAACCGTGGTTTTTTTTTCATTCTTTATACCGTCGTCATAGTGTCATACTAGTTGTTACGAGTATACTACTATCTCTTTATCAACCAGTGTACAGTGCGGTAGTTCACGGCTGTGGCTACCTCTGTGTCGGCAGTCGGCAGGCAGTCCGTCCATCCATAATTGTATTATTATTATAATATATACCACCTAACTGTGGTATTTTTTTTTCTTTCTTTATACCGTCGTCATAGTGTCATACTAGTTGTTACGAGTATACTACTATCTCTTTATCAACCAGTGTACAGTGCGGTAGTTCACGGCTGTGGCTACCTCTGTGTCGGCAGTCGGCAGGCAGTCCGTCCATCCATAATTGTATTATTATTATAATATATACCACCTAACCGTGGTTTTTTTTTCATTCTTTATACCGTCGTCATAGTGTCATACTAGTTGTTACGAGTATACTACTATCTCTTTATCAACCAGTGTACAGTGCGGTAGTTCACGGCTGTGGCTACCTCTGTGTCGGCAGTCGGCAGGCAGTCCGTCCATCCATAATTGTATTATTATTATAATATATACCACCTAACCGTGGTTTTTTTTTCATTCTTTATACCGTCGTCATAGTGTCATACTAGTTGTTACGAGTATACTACTATCTCTTTATCAACCAGTGTACAGTGCGGTAGTTCACGGCTGTGGCTACCTCTGTGTCGGCAGTCGGCAGGCAGTCCGTCCATCCATAATTGTATTATTATTATAATATATACCACCTAACCGTGGTTTTTTTTTCATTCTTTATACCGTCGTCATAGTGTCATACTAGTTGTTACGAGTATACTACTATCTCTTTATCAACCAGTGTACAGTGCGGTAGTTCACGGCTGTGGCTACCTCTGTGTCGGCAGTCGGCAGGCAGTCCGTCCATCCATAATTGTATTATTATTATAATATATACCACCTAACCGTGGTTTTTTTTTCATTCTTTATACCGTCGTCATAGTGTCATACTAGTTGTTACGAGTATACTACTATCTCTTTATCAACCAGTGTACAGTGCGGTAGTTCACGGCTGTGGCTACCTCTGTGTCGGCAGTCGGCAGGCAGTCCGTCCATCCATAATTGTATTATTATTATAATATATACCACCTAACCGTGGTATTTTTTTTTTCTTTCTTTATACCGTCGTCATAGTGTCATACTAGTTGTTACGAGTATACTACTATCTCTTTATCAACCAGTGTACAGTGCGGTAGTTCACGGCTGTGGCTACCTCTGTGTCGGCAGTCGGCAGGCAGTCCGTCCATCCATAATTGTATTATTATTATAATATATACCACCTAACCGTGGTTTTTTTATACCACCTAACCGTGGCAGTCCGTCCATAATTGTATACTAGTATCCAATCCATCCATCTCCATTGTTTACCTGAGGTGCCTTTTAGTTCTGCCTATAAAATATGGAGAACAAAAAAGTTGAGGTTCCAAAATTAGGGAAAGATCAAGATCCACTTCCACCTCGTGCTGAAGCTGCTGCCACTAGTCATGGCCGAGACGATGAAATGCCAGCAACGTCGTCTGCCAAGGCCGATGCCCAATGTCATAGTACAGAGCATGTCAAATCCAAAACACCAAATATCAGAAAAAAAAGGACTCCAAAACCTAAACTAAAATTGTCGGAGGAGAAGCGTAAACTTGCCAATATGCCATTTACCACACGGAGTGGCAAGGAACGGCTGAGGCCCTGGCCTATGTTCATGGCTAGTGGTTCAGCTTCACATGAGGATGGAAGCACTCAGCCTCTCGCTAGAAAAATGAAACGACTCAAGCTGGCAAAAGCACAGCAAAGAACTGTGCGTTCTTCGAAATCCCAAATCCACAAGGAGAGTCCAATTGTGTCGGTTGCGATGCCTGACCTTCCCAACACTGGATGTGAAGAGCATGCGCCTTCCACCATTTGCACGCCCCCTGCAAGTGCTGGAAGGAGCACCCGCAGTCCAGTTCCTGATAGTGAGATTGAAGATGTCAGTGTTGAAGTCCACCAGGATGAGGAGGATATGGGTGTTGCTGGCGCTGGGGAGGAAATTGACAAGGAGGATTCTGATGGTGAGGTGGTTTGTTTAAGTCAGGCACCCGGGGAGACACCTGTTGTCCGTGGGACGAATATGGCCATTGACATGCCAGGTGAAAATACCAAAAAAATCAGCTCTTCGGTGTGGAGGTATTTCACCAGAAATGCGGACAACAGGTGTCAAGCCGTGTGTTCCCTTTGTCAAGCTGTAATAAGTAGGGGTAAGGACGTTAACCACCTCGGAACATCCTCCCTTATACGTCACCTGCAGCGCATTCATAATAAGTCAGTGACAAGTTCAAAAACTTTGGGTGACAGCGGAAGCACTCCACTGACCAGTAAATCCCTTCCTCTTGTAACCAAGCTCACGCAAACCACCCCACCAACTCCCTCAGTGTCAATTTCCTCCTTCCCCAGGAATGCCAATAGTCCTGCAGGCCATGTCACTGGCAATTCTGACGATTCCTCTCCTGCCTGGGATTCCTCCGATGCATCCTTGCGTGTAACGCCTACTGCTGCTGGCGCTGCTGTTGTTGCTGCTGGGAGTCGATGGTCATCCCAGAGAGGAAGTCGTAAGACCACTTTTACTACTTCCACCAAGCAATTGACTGTCCAACAGTCATTTGCGAGGAAGATTAAATATCACAGCAGTCATCCTACTGCAAAGCGGATAACTGAGGCCTTGACATCCTGGGTGGTGAGAAACGTGGTTCCGGTATCCATCATTACTGCAGAGCCAACTAAAGACTTGTTGGAGGTACTGTGTCCCCGGTACCAAATACCATCTAGGTTCCATTTCTCTAGGGTTGCGATACCGAAAATGTACACAGACCTCAGAAAAAGAGTCACCAGTGTCCTAAAAAATGCAGCTGTACCCAATGTCCACTTAACCACGGACATGTGGACAAGTGGAGCAGGGCAGGGTCAGGACTATATGACTGTGACAGCCCACTGGGTAGATGTATGGACTCCCGCCGCAAGAACAGCAGCGGCGGCACCAGTAGCAGCATCTCGCAAACGCCAACTCGTTCCTAGGCAGGCTACGCTTTGTATCACCGGTTTCCAGAATACGCACACAGCTGAAAACCTCTTACGGCAACTGAGGAAGATCATCGCGGAATGGCTTACCCCAATTGGACTCTCCTGTGGATTTGTGGCATCGGACAACGCCAGCAATATTGTGCGTGCATTACATCTGGGCAAATTCCAGCACGTCCCATGTTTTGCACATACCTTGAATTTGGTGGTGCAGAATTTTTTAAAAAACGACAGGGGCGTGCAAGAGATGCTGTCGGTGGCCAGAAAAATTGCGGGACACTTTCGGCGTACAGGCAGCACGTACAGAAGACTGGAGCACCACCAAAAACGCCTGAACCTGCCCTGCCATCATCTGAAGCAGGAGGTGGTAACGAGGTGGAATTCAACCCTCTATATGCTTCAGAGGTTGGAGGAGCAGCAAAAGGCCATTCAAGCCTATACAACTGACCACGATATAGGAGGTGGAATGCACCTGTCTCAAGCGCAGTGGAGAATGATTTCAACGTTGTGCAAGGTTCTGCAACCTTTTGAACTTGCCACACGTGAAGTCAGTTCAGACACTGCCAGCCTGAGTCAGGTCATTCCCCTCATCAGGCTTTTGCAGAAGAAGCTGGAGACATTGAAGGAGGAGCTAAGACAGAGCGATTCCGCTAGGCATGTGGGACTTGTGGATGGAGCCCTTAATTCGCTTAACAAGGATTCACGGGTGGTCAATCTGTTGAAATCAGAGCACTACATTTTGGCCACCGTGCTCGATCCTAGATTTAAAACCTACCTTGGATCTCTCTTTCCGGCGCACACAAGTCTGCTGGGTTTCAAAGACCTGCTGGTGAGAAAATTGTCAAGTCAAGCGGAACGCGACCTGTCAACATCTCCTCCTTCACATTCTCCCGCAACTGGGGGTGCGAGGAAAAGGCTCAGAATTCCGAGCCCACCCGCTGGCGGTGATGCAGGGCAGTCTGGAGCGACTGCTGATGCTGACATCTGGTCCGGACTGAAGGACCTGACAACCATTACGGACATGTCGTCTACTGTCACTGCATATGATTCTATCACCATTGATAGAATGGTGGAGGATTATATGAGTGACCGCATCCAAGTAGGCACGTCACACAGTCCGTACTTATACTGGCAGGAAAAAGAGGCAATTTGGAGGCCCTTGCACAAACTGGCTTTATTCTACCTAAGTTGCCCTCCCACAAGTGTGTACTCCGAAAGAGTGTTTAGTGCCGCCGCTCACCTTGTCAGCAATCGGCGTACGAGGTTACATCCAGAAAATGTGGAGAAGATGATGTTCATTAAAATGAATTATAATCAATTCCTCCGCGGAGACATTGACCAGCAGCAATTGCCTCCACAAAGTACACAGGGAGCTGACATGGTGGATTCCAGTGGGGACGAATTGATAATCTGTGAGGAGGGGGATGTACACGGTGATATATCGGAGGATGATGATGAGGTGGACATCTTGCCTCTGTAGAGCCAGTTTGTGCAAGGAGAGATTAATTGCTTCTTTTTTGGTGGGGGTCCAAACCAACCCGTCATTTCAGTCACAGTCGTGTGGCAGACCCTGTCACTGAAATGATGGGTTGGTTAAAGTGTGCATGTCCTGTTTTGTTTATACAACATAAGGGTGGGTGGGAAGGGCCCAAGGACAATTCCATCTTGCACCTCTTTTTTCTTTTATTTTTCTTTGCGTCATGTGCTGTTTGGGGAGGGTTTTTTGGAAGGGACATCCTGCGTGACACTGCAGTGCCACTCCTAGATGGGCCCGGTGTTTGTGTCGGCCACTAGGGTCGCTTATCTTTCTCACACAGCTACCTCATTGCGCCTCTTTTTTTCTTTGCGTCATGTGCTGTTTGGGGAGGGTTTTTTGGAAGGGACATCCTGCGTGACACTGCAGTGCCACTCCTAGATGGGCCCGGTGTTTGTGTCGGCCACTAGGGTCGCTTATCTTTCTCACACAGTCAGCTACCTCATTGCGCCTCTTTTTTTCTTTGCGTCATGTGCTGTTTGGGGAGGGTTTTTTGGAAGGGACATCCTGCGTGACACTGCAGTGCCACTCCTAGATGGGCCCGGTGTTTGTGTCGGCCACTAGGGTCGCTAATCTTACTCACACAGCTACCTCATTGCGCCTCTTTTTTTCTTTGCGTCATGTGCTGTTTGGGGAGGGTTTTTTGGAAGGGACATCCTGCGTGACACTGCAGTGCCACTCCTAGATGGGCCCGGTGTTTGTGTCGGCCACTAGGGTCGCTTATCTTTCTCACACAGTCAGCTACCTCATTGCGCCTCTTTTTTTCTTTGCGTCATGTGCTGTTTGGGGAGGGTTTTTTGGAAGGGACATCCTGCGTGACACTGCAGTGCCACTCCTAGATGGGCCCGGTGTTTGTGTCGGCCACTAGGGTCGCTTATCTTTCTCACACAGTCAGCTACCTCATTGCGCCTCTTTTTTTCTTTGCGTCATGTGCTGTTTGGGGAGGGTTTTTTGGAAGGGACATCCTGCGTGACACTGCAGTGCCACTCCTAGATGGGCCCGGTGTTTGTGTCGGCCACTAGGGTCGCTAATCTTACTCACACAGCTACCTCATTGCGCCTCTTTTTTTCTTTGCGTCATGTGCTGTTTGGGGAGGGTTTTTTGGAAGGGACATCCTGCGTGACACTGCAGTGCCACTCCTAGATGGGCCCGGTGTTTGTGTCGGCCACTAGGGTCGCTTATCTTACTCACACAGCGACCTCGGTGCAAATTTTAGGACTAAAAATAATATTGTGAGGTGTGATGTGTTCAGAATAGGCTGAAAATGAGTGTAAATTATGTTTTTTGAGGTTAATAATACTTTGGGATCAAAATGACCCCCAAATTCTATGATTTAAGCTGTTTTTTAGGGTTTTTTGAAAAAAACACCCGAATCCAAAACACACCCGAATCCGACAAAAAAAATTCGGTGAGGTTTTGCCAAAACGCGGTCGAACCCAAAACACGGCCGCGGAACCGAACCCAAAACCAAAACACAAAACCCGAAAAATTTTCGGCGCTCATCTCTAGTACACATACCTCTAAAATATCGCATAATTAGGATGACTGGGGTCTTCCAAAATATCCTTTGATTTCTTGAGAACTCTTTTTATCAGAGATCTCCTGCCTACGTGGTAACATAACACTAATGACTCTAGACCTGTCCTGACCCGTTGATCTAGGGCATTACTTTCTGCAACAGTACAGTTCCCAAACCATGTGGCAATACTATAGGTCAGAATACTCCACAATGCCACAATAAAAATTTAACAATATCTCTTTGCTTACATAGCACCAACATATTCTATAGTACAATAACATAACAATACAGATGTGAGATGTTCCTGCTCGTTGGAACTGACAGTTTATGAGATTTGTAAAAGTAGTCTCATATTCACCATGTAAGTTACAATTCTCATTTAAGTATTCTTGAACTCATATCAAACAGAGTATTACACAAGCGTGGCTCATATCTTTAAACACTAATTCTATGCGTAGATATCTCAGAACACTGCTTTATGGCAGACCTCCATTTGTAGTTAATTTATACAATAAGTCTGTAATCTGTAGCACTGAGACGCAAACTGTACCCTTGGGGTTTACTGCATACAACAGAATGGCATGATGCCTCAAATATTAACAAGACATTTCTACAAATTAGAAAACACATTGTGACAAATAAAAACCTGCCATGCTTTTTACTTTAACTGGTTGCAATAACCTTCTGCTAATTGAATTCAGATGCAAATGACTCATCCCAGACTCTATGGCAATAAGTAATGTGCACATAACTTATTATGCATGGACAGCTGAGTAATTTAATGTATTTCCATATTATAGAGGCACATGTGACTTCTAATTTAATCCAGTATAATTTTTTCTTTTATTTAGCGTTCCTTGTTTATCATCGCTCCATAAATACATCTACAGATATAAAAGCTTAATGTAAAATAAAATAATATGTAGTCTTAATAAACACATTAACACCAGCAAACAAATGGTAAAAGGAAACTTCCAGCTGCTAAGTACACGCCCCATTTACCGAAAAAAGTAATTGAACTACATTTGATCTTTTTTTAATCCTCCTTGTTTAATTGTGGCAAATAAAAATAAATGAGCTACATAAAAAAATGCAATGAAATATATTTTTGGAAATAGTGGGAAAAATGTAATACTACCATAAAAAATTCCACATTTGTTTTATTAGATTTGCAGTCAACAGAGGTGCAGTTAGGCAATGTCACCAAGGGTCCACTTCCAGAGTTTTAAGTCCAATACCCAGGTTCTAGCAGAAAATCCTTTTGTATTCTAGAAAGTTTTTTGATATACTGCTGTATAACTCCAACATGGGAATGTACTTTTTTTATGTGTCACATAAATGTAAAGCTGTGTGTTAAGTAAAGTATGACAATATGGAGAAATGTACTAGATGTCGGATTTGCTGTAAAATGATTGGACTATCCAGTGGATTACAGTCTAAAAAAGCAGTTCATCAATTTTTTTCAATCAAAAATCCACTGGATAATGTATTTCCAATAGAAAATGCTGTTAAATGACAGATTGAATCCAATGGACATCCGGTAGGTTGGTTTGAACCTACCACATACTATATTTACATTACCCCTTAGAAAGTGCCAAAACCGCACTGACACATTGTGAGGGCATAATGAGTTGGCTTATATTTGTTGGAGAGAGGAGATTACTGTTTGGAGGAATTTAGTGAAAATTTCTAGTGATTGTTGCAAGTTTTCGCGTCTAGTGTATGTCCATGTAGCCATTTTAAAGTTTGTCATAGTTTCTGTCTACTGTTTAATTATTATGTGAGTCTAATCAGTTTATTTGTCTGTGCATGTGGTATTGTTTGTGTTAGTTTACATTTTTTTTTCCAGTATTTGTCTTGTGTTTTATGTTAGTATGGAGGAGGTAAGAAGAAGGAGTAGGGGGAGGATAGTGAGGGGTTTGAGATGATGTGTTGAATGTCATGCTGAACTCTGAGGAGGAGAGTCAGCCCACCAAAACCAAACCACACATTAGGTTCAATTATGATGAAAATGTGGTCCTGGCAAATGCTGTTGTGCCTAATTATGATGTGCTGTCGGGGAGGCTGGTTGCAAAAATCTCAGTGTGCAGTAAAAAGCAGATCTGGCAGTCTGTGGTGTGGGCTATGAATGCTGTGGGGAATATATAGACTTACCATACTATGGGATCTATTCAGACCAGAATGCAGCCATGCATCTGTATGCACGCACTAGCCACTGTGTGCATGCGTGACCCTTCACCATGCAGCCGCATCCTGGAAGGACAGAGCCGCAAGATGGTGCCAGCCGTCGAAGGTGCATCGATGCAGCATTGCGTGCAAAATGGGGGCATGGCAGGAGCATTTTCAGGACAGCTGCATGATGCCATGTGCAGCTGCTCTGATAAAAAAAAAATGGCACCGGCCCGCCTGCCAGTACAACCAGTATGTACTGGCAGGGGTTGACCTTAAATTGATGCGTCCGCAATTACATTGCGGGTGCATCGCGGGGTGGCACCACACACATGCTGAGCATCCTCGCCCTCTGCTGGGCAGCCCCCTACATGTGAGTAGATGGACACAGATTTTGCTGCGGGAAGACTTAAAATTATTTTTAATTTCAACGTTTTGGGCTCCTGCCCACCGTCAGAAAAATATGATTACAAATGATATAACAAAGACAAACTAACTACACTCCCATTAAGACATATAGTTACCAGACTGGCTTCACCTGGATGCTCCCTCCACCCACCCCCCAGACACTGGCATCTAACTGACCATGCAGCGGGAAGCGGCTCCGTACCATCATGTACCGTCACCCTAGCAACAAATTACAATCTATATACAGATGCAAAGTTAAAATGTTAGTCATATAATATTTAAAAAAACGGTTACTCAAGATAGATAATGGAACCTATGAGAAAATACTTGCTATAGCTCTGTGCTTAATCCTAGAGGGAGCACTGCAGTCCCAAAGAGTCATTTAGACCTGTAGGAGTCAGTATTTCAAGCTGAAAGATCCATTTACTTTCTAATTGTAACAATTTCTTCTCTCTATTTCCATCCCTGATGTTCGCTGGGACATGATCTTTTAATTTAGTCCTTATGTCAGCAATACTGTGTTTTGCCAGTGCACAATGACGTCACCGTGGAATTTCGTAGCACAACTGCATATCTTATCTTATCTTTTATAAGATACGCACTAACTTGTACCACGAAATTCGTGGTCTACATTCTGTCTTGCCCATGTGGGTCGAACTATGTGGGAAAGACAGAAAGACAGTTCAAGGAAAAGATGGTGGGCCACTGGCCTGCCATAGGAACTGCACTGGAGACAGGAGGAAGCGATCAGCCAGTGGCATGTCATTGTGCACTGGCAAAACACAGTATTGCTAGCATAAGGACTAAATTTATAGATCATGTCCCAGCGAACATCAGGGGTTTGAAACATAGGGGAGAAATTGTTATAATTAGAAAGTAATTAGGTATTATGTACTACCACCCTAAGAGAGAGAATCTATTAAGTTTAGTTTGTGCCCAGATGGGTAAGGATTTATTTTTATGTTTTGCTTAATAAAACTAGCCACAGCTAGATTGCACGAAGACCTTGGGCTGTTGGGCTGTTGTGCTGTTTTCTTGGCTGCTGTGTATTTGGAGGTACCCATCTACCCCAGGAGAGGGCACCCCTACCCTGGTCTCACAAATAAATAAATATCTATCTATCTACTGTATCTATCTATATGTGTGTGTGTGTGTATGTAAAAGGAAGAATAAACCTGGCGCCACAAGATGCAAGTCTATAGTGATTATAGGTATATTTATATATATGGTCACTCCTTAAGGTAATAAGTGGCAGCTGGTGATCAGTGATGTGCAATGGTGAGTCTCACTAGAGGAAGTAAAATTGGTAAATGGAGACCTCCAGCGCCTTCTAGTGGTATAATTCGAAAGTGCACGTAGTGAAATAGAAAATTAAAAATAAATAAATAAATAGGCTTATCTTGTGGCTTTTTCTTCAGACCATTGGCTGGTCCGTGCAATCATAATAAAAGGAATTTCAAACAGAGCTTTTTCATACCCACATCCTGGCTCTGGTCTTCTGTTTAACGCCAGCATTTATCCTTGTAACATTATAATTGGCCATAAACAGACTTGCTGGAGTTAGATGAGATGGATTCTGTTATGGATAGCCCTGCTCAAATTTTAGCATGGCAGAGCTGGCTCTTAACTACGATTTTGTCTCTGAGATGTTTAACTCCAGAAGGGGTATCCATTGTTCCTTTCAATGTTCAGATTCCAGGAGCGGTGTCAAATGTTCATTTTCCACGAGCAGTGTCCGATGTTCAGATTCAAGGAGCCATGTCCGATGTTCTGATTCCCGGAGCCATGGCCCTCATTCCGAGTTGTTCGCTCACTGCTAATTTTAGCAGAATTGCTAATAGTCTAAAATCCGGCAGTTCTGCGCATGCGTATGCATCTCAGTGCGCACGCGCTAAGCAAATTTACACAAAACTATGCTATTTTACTCACAGGCGAACTAAGCTTTTCAATCGCTCTGCTGATTGACAGGAAGTGGGTGTTTCTGGGCGGAAACTGGCCGTTTTCAGGGAGTGTGCTAAAAAACGCAGGCGTGCCAGGTAAAAACGCAGGAGTGGCTGGAGAAACGGAGGAGTGGCTGGTCGGACGCTGGGCGTGTTTGTGACGTCAAACCAGGAACTAAACAGACTGAGGTGATCGCAATCTAGGAGTAGGTCTGGAGCTGCTCAGAAACTGCAAGGAAATTGCTTTCGTTAGCAATTCTGCTAATATTAGCAGAATTGCTAATCTTTCGTTAGCAATTCTGCTATGCTAATATACACTCCCAGAGGGCGGTGGCTTTGTTTTGCATTTCTGCAAAAAGTAGCTAGCGAGCAAACAACTCGGAATGAGGGCCCATGTCTGGTGTTCAGATTCCAGGAGCTGTGTCAGATGTTCTGATCCTAGGAGGGCAGTCCCATTTGCCGACCCCAGACCGAGCACCTCTGGACTGATACTGACAGAAAACACCAGCCTCTGAATGTACACTAGAGATGAGCGCCTGAAATTTTTCGGGTTTTGTGTTTTGGTTTTGGGTTCGGTTCCGCGGCCGCGTTTTGGGTTCGACCGCGTTTTGGCAAAACCTCACCGAATTTTTTTTGTCGGATTCGGGTGTGTTTTGGATTCGGGTGTTTTTTTCAAAAAACCCTAAAAAACAGCTTAAATCATAGAATTTGGGGGTCATTTTGATCCCATATTATTATTAACCTCAAAAACCATAATTTCCACTCATTTTCAGTCTATTCTGAATACCTCACACCTCACAATATTATTTTTAGTCCTAAAATTTGCACCGAGGTCGCTGGATGACTAAGCTAAGCGACCCTAGTGGCCGACACAAACACCTGGCCCATCTAGGAGTGGCACTGCAGTGTCACGCAGGATGTCCCTTCCAAAAAACCCTCCCCAAACAGCACATGACGCAAAGAAAAAAAGAGGCGCAATGAGGTAGCTGACTGTGTGAGTAAGATAAGCGACCCTAGTGGCCGACACAAACACCGGGCCCATCTAGGAGTGGCACTGCAGTGTCACGCAGGATGGCCCTTCCAAAAAACCCTCCCCAAACAGCACATGACGCAAATAAAAAAAGAGGCGCAATGAGGTAGCTGACTGTGTGAGTAAGATAAGCGACCCTAGTGGCCGACACAAACACCGGGCCCATTTAGGAGTGTCACTGCAGTGTCACGCAGGATGTCCCTTCCAAAAAACCCTCCCCAAACAGCACATGACGCAAAGAAAATAAGAGGCGCAATGAGGTAGCTGTGTGAGTAAGATTAGCGACCCTAGTGGCCGACACAAACACCGGGCCCATCTAGGAGTGGCACTGCAGTGTCACGCAGGATGTCCCTTCCAAAAAACCCTCCCCAAACAGCACATGACGCAAAGAAAAAAAGAGGCGCAATGAGGTAGCTGTGTGAGTAAGATTAGCGACCCTAGTGGCCGTCACAAACACCGGGCCCATTTAGGAGTGTCACTGCAGTGTCACGCAGGATGTCCCTTCCAAAAAACCCTCCCCAAACAGCACATGACGCAAAGAAAATAAGAGGCATAATGAGGTAGCTGTGTGAGTAAGATTAGCGACCCTAGTGGCCGACACAAACACCGGGCCCATTTAGGAGTGTCACTGCAGTGTCACGCAGGATGTCCCTTCCAAAAAACCCTCCCCAAACAGCACATGACGCAAAGAAAATAAGAGGCGCAATGAGGTAGCTGACTGTGTGAGTAAGATAAGCGACCCTAGTGGCCGACACAAACACCGGGCCCATCTAGGAGTGGCACTGCAGTGTCACGCAGGATGGCCCTTCCAAAAAACCCTCCCCAAACAGCACATGACGCAAAGAAAAAAAGAGGCGCAATGAGGTAGCTGTGTGAGTAAGATTAGCGACCCTAGTGGCCGACACAAACACCGGGCCCATCTAGGAGTGGCACTGCAGTGTCACGCAGGATGGCCCTTCCAAAAAACCCTCCCCAAACAGCACATGACGCAAAGAAAAATAAAAGAAAAAAGAGGTGCAAGATGGAATTGTCCTTGGGCCCTCCCACCCACCCTTATGTTGTATAAACAAAACAGGACATGCACACTTTAACCAACCCATCATTTCAGTGACAGGGTCTGCCACACGACTGTGACTGATATGACGGGTTGGTTTGGACTCCCCCCAAAAAAGAAGCAATTAATCTCTCCTTGCACAAACTGGCTCTACAGAGGCAAGATGTCCACCTCATCATCATCCTCCGATATATCACCGTGTACATCCCCCTCCTCACAGATTATCAATTCGTCCCCACTGGAATCCACCATCTCAGCTCCCTGTGTACTTTGTGGAGGCAATTGCTGCTGGTCAATGTCTCCGCGGAGGAATTGATTATAATTCATTTTAATGAACATCATCTTCTCCACATTTTCTGGATGTATCCTCGTACGCCGATTGCTGACAAGGTGAGCGGCGGCACTAAACACTCTTTCGGAGTACACACTTGTGGGAGGGCAACTTAGGTAGAATAAAGCCAGTTTGTGCAATGGCCTCCAAATTGCCTCTTTTTCCTGCCAGTATAAGTATGGACTGTGTGACGTGCCTACTTGGATGCGGTCACTCATATAATCCTCCACCATTCTTTCAATGGTGAGAGAATCATATGCAGTGACAGTAGACGACATGTCCGTAATCGTTGTCAGGTCCTTCAGTCCGGACCAGATGTCAGCATCAGCAGTCGCTCCAGACTGCCCTGCATCACCGCCAGCGGGTGGGCTCGGAATTCTGAGCCTTTTCCTCGCACCCCCAGTTGCGGGAGAATGTGAAGGAGGAGATGTTGACAGGTCGCGTTCCGCTTGACTTGACAATTTTCTCACCAGCAGGTCTTTCAACCCCAGCAGACTTGTGTCTGCCGGAAAGAGAGATCCAAGGTAGGCTTTAAATCTAGGATCGAGCACGGTGGCCAAAATGTAGTGCTCTGATTTCAACAGATTGACCACCCGTGAATCCTTGTTAAGCGAATTAAGGGCTCCATCCACAAGTCCCACATGCCTAGCGGAATCGCTCCGTGTTAGCTCCTCCTTCAATGTCTCCAGCTTCTTCTGCAAATGCCTGATGAGGGGAATGACCTGACTCAGGCTGGCAGTGTCTGAATTGACTTCACGTGTGGCAAGTTCAAAGGGCAGCAGAACCTTGCACAACGTTGAAATCATTCTCCACTGCGCTTGAGACAGGTGCATTCCACCTCCTATATCGTGCTCAATTGTATAGGCTTGAATGGCCTTTTGCTGCTCCTCCAACCTCTGAAGCATATAGAGGGTTGAATTCCACCTCATTACCACTTCTTGCTTCAGATGATGGCAGGGCAGGTTCAGTAGTTTTTGGTGGTGCTCCAGTCTTCTGTACGTGGTGCCTGTACGCCGAAAGTGTCCCGCAATTCTTCTGGCCACCGACAGCATCTCTTGCACGCCCCTGTCGTTTTTTAAATAATTCTGCACCACCAAATTCAAGGTATGTGCAAAACATGGGACGTGCTGGAATTTGCCCATATTTAATGCACACACAATATTGCTGACGTTGTCCGATGCCACAAATCCACAGGAGAGTCCAATTGGGGTAAGCCATTCCGCGATAATCTTCCTCAGTTGCCGTAAGAGGTTTTCAGCTGTGTGCGTATTCTGGAAACCGGTGATACAAAGCGTAGCCTGCCTAGGAAAGAGTTGGCGTTTGCGAGATGCTGCTACTGGTGCCGCCGCTGCTGTTCTTGCGGCGGGAGTCCATACATCTACCCAGTGGGCTGTCACAGTCATATAGTCCTGACCCTGCCCTGCTCCACTTGTCCACATGTCCGTGGTTAAGTGGACATTGGGTACAGCTGCATTTTTTAGGACACTGGTGACTCTTTTTCTGAGGTCTGTGTAAATTTTCGGTATCGCCTGCCTAGAGAAATGGAACCTAGATGGTATTTGGTACCGGGGACACAGTACCTCCAACAAGTCTCTAGTTGGCTCTGCAGTAATGATGGATACCGGAACCACGGTTCTCACCACCCAGGATGCCAAGGCCTCAGTTATCCGCTTTGCAGTAGGATGACTGCTGTGATATTTCATCTTCCTCGCAAAGGACTGTTGGACAGTCAATTGCTTGGTGGAAGTAGTAAAAGTGGTCTTACGACTTCCCCTCTGGGATGACCATCGACTCCCAGCAGCAACAACAGCAGCGCCAGCAGCAGTAGGCGTTACACGCAAGGATGCATCGGAGGAATCCCAGGCAGGAGAGGACTCGTCAGAATTGCCAGTGACATGGCCTGCAGGACTATTGGCATTCCTGGGGAAGGAGGAAATTGACACTGAGGGAGTTGGTGGGGTGGTTTGCGTGAGCTTGGTTACAAGAGGAAGGGATTTACTGGTCAGTGGACTGCTTCCGCTGTCACCCAAAGTTTTTGAACTTGTCACTGACTTATTATGAATGCGCTGCAGGTGACGTATAAGGGAGGATGTTCCGAGGTGGTTAACGTCCTTACCCCTACTTATTACAGCTTGACAAAGGGAACACACGGCTTGACACCTGTTGTCCGCATTTCTGTTGAAATAGTTCCACACCGAAGAGCTGATTTTTTTGGTATTTTCACCAGGCATGTCAACGGCCATATTCCTCCCACGGACAACAGGTGTCTCCCCGGGTGCCTGACTTAAACAAACCACCTCACCATCAGAATCCTCCTGGTCAATTTCCTCCCCAGCGCCAGCAACACCCATATCCTCCTCATCCTGGTGTACTTCAACACTGACATCTTCAATCTGACTATCAGGAACTGGACTGCGGGTGCTCCTTCCAGCACTTGCAGGGGGCGTGCAAATGGTGGAAGGCGCATGCTCTTCACGTCCAGTGTTGGGAAGGTCAGGCATCGCAACCGACACAATTGGACTCTCCTTGTGGATTTGGGATTTCGAAGAACGCACAGTTCTTTGCGGTGCTACTGCTTTTGCCAGCTTGAGTCTTTTCATTTTTCTAGCGAGAGGCTGAGTGCCTCCATCCTCATGTGAAGCTGAACCACTAGCCATGAACATAGGCCAGGGCCTCAGCCGTTCCTTGCCACTCCGTGTGGTAAATGGCATATTGGCAAGTTTACGCTTCTCCTCCAACAATTTTATTTTAGGTTTTGGAGTCCTTTTTTTTACTGATATTTGGTGTTTTGGATTTTACATGCTCTGTACTATGACATTGGGCATCGGCCTTGGCAGACGACGTTGCTGGCATTTCATCGTCTCGGCCATGACTAGTGGCAGCAGCTTCAGCACGAGGTGGAAGTGGATCTTGATCTTTCCCTAATTTTGGAACCTCAACATTTTTGTTCTCCATATTTTAATAGGCACAACTAAAAGGCACCTCAGGTAAACAATGGAGATGGATGGATACTAGTATACAATTATGGACGGACTGCCGAGTGCCGACACAGAGGTAGCTACAGCCGTGAACTACCGTACTGTACTGTGTCTGCTGCTAATATAGACTGGTTGATAAAGAGATGTAGTAGTATGTATGTATAAAGAAGAAAGAAAAAAAAACCACGGGTAGGTGGTATACAATTATGGACGGACTGCCGAGTGCCGACACAGAGGTAGCTACAGCCGTGAAGTACCGTACTGTGTCTGCTGCTAATATAGACTGGTTGATAAAGAGATGTAGTAGTATGTATGTATAAAGAAGAAAGAAAAAAAAACCACGGGTAGGTGGTATACAATTATGGACGGACTGCCGAGTGCCGACACAGATGTAGCTACAGCCGTGAACTACCGTACTGTACTGTGTCTGCTGCTAATATAGACTGGTTGATAAAGAGATGTAGTAGTATGTATGTATAAAGAAGAAAGAAAAAAAACCACGGGTAGGTGGTATACAATTATGGACGGACTGCCGAGTGCCGACACAGAGGTAGCTACAGCCGTGAACTACCGTACTGTGTCTGCTGCTAATATAGACTGGTTGATAAAGAGATGTAGTAGTATGTATGTATAAAGAAGAAAGAAAAAAAAACACGGGTAGGTGGTATACAATTATGGACGGACTGCCGAGTGCCGACACAGAGGTAGCTACAGCCGTGAACTACCGTACTGTACTGTGTCTGCTGCTAATATAGACTGGTTGATAAAGAGATGTAGTAGTATGTATGTATAAAGAAGAAAGAAAAAAAAACCACGGGTAGGTGGTATACAATTATGGACGGACTGCCGAGTGCCGACACAGAGGTAGCTACAGCCGTGAACTACCGTACTGTACTGTGTCTGCTGCTAATATAGACTGGTTGATAAAGAGATGTAGTAGTATGTATGTATAAAGAAGAAAGAAAAAAAAACCACGGGTAGGTGGTATACAATTATGGACGGACTGCCGAGTGCCGACACAGAGGTAGCTACAGCCGTGAACTACCGTACTGTACTGTGTCTGCTGCTAATATAGACTGGTTGATAAAGAGATGTAGTAGTATGTATGTATAAAGAAGAAAGAAAAAAAAACCACGGGTAGGTGGTATACAATTATGGACGGACTGCCGAGTGCCGACACAGAGGTAGCTACAGCCGTGAACTACCGTACTGTGTCTGCTGCTAATATAGACTGGTTGATAAAGAGATGTAGTAGTATGTATGTATAAAGAAGAAAGAAAAAAAAACCTCTGGTAGGTGGTATACAATTATGGACGGACTGCCGAGTGCCGACACAGAGGTAGCTACAGCCGTGAACTACCGTACTGTGTCTGCTGCGACTGGATGATAAATAATGATATAAAAAATATATATATATCACTACTGCAGCCGGACAGGTATATATTATATAATGACGGACCTGCTGGACACTGTCTGTCAGCAGAATGAGTTTTTTATAGAATAAAAAAAAAAACACCACACAAGTGAAGTCACACGACGAGTGTTTAACTTTTTCAGGCAATCACACAATATAGTATACTACTAACTATACTGGTGGTCAGTGTGGTCAGGTCACTGGTCAGTCACACTGGCAGTGGCACTCCTGCAGCAAAAGTGTGCACTGTTTAATTTTAATATAATATGTACTCCTGGCTCCTGCTCTAACCTATAACTATTAACTGGCACTGCAGTGCTCCCCAGTCTCCCCCACAATTATAAGCTGTGTGAGCTGAGCACAGTCAGATATATATACATAGATGATGCAGCACACTGGGCTGAGCAGTGCACACAGATATGGTATGTGACTGAGTCACTGTGTGTATCGTTTTTTTCAGGCAGAGAACGGATATATTAAATAAAACTGCACTGTCTGGTGGTCACTGTGGTCAGTCACTAGTAAACTCTGCACTCTCTACACTTCTACAGTACTCCTAAGCTCCAGTAAATCAGGTCAATCTCTCTCTCTCTCTCTCTCTCTCTTCTAATCTAAATGGAGAGGACGCCAGCCACGTCCTCTCCCTATCAATCTCAATGCACGTGTGAAAATGGCGGCGACGCGCGGCTCCTTATATAGAATACGAGTCTCGCGAGAATCCGACAGCGTCATGATGACGTTCGGGCGCGCTCGGGTTTACCGAGCAAGGCGGGAAGATCCGAGTCGCTCGGACCCGTGAAAAAAAACATGAAGTTCGTGCGGGTTCGGATTCAGAGAAACCGAACCCGCTCATCTCTAATGTACACACAATATACTGGGGGGGGTTTAACATTGGGGCAGAGCCTCTGGACCTGGATAATCCCCTCTGACAAAGTTTCTCATGCTGCTCTCTCTGCTAGGTGACTCGCATTCTCACACACCCCAGAGGTCGCCATGGTGGTGTTGACAACTTGCTTTCTGGCTTCCTCGCTTCCTCTCTTCTGAAATACCCTCCATTATCTTAGGTGATTTCAACATCCCAATTGATATCCCCACTAAATCCCTTGCCTCTAAACTCCTTAACCTCACATCTTCACTTATTCTCTCTCAGTGGACCTCCTCCCCCTCCCATTTGAATGGGAACTAACTGGATCTGGTCTTCACTCACCACTGTGATATTTCTGATTTCTCCAACTCCCTGTTCCCCCTCTCTGACCATCACTTGCTCTCTTTTAACTTATCTCTCCCTGCTTCTTCATCTCTACCTCCCTAAGGCTTCCATCATTAAACATTGAGGCTATTGACACCCTTTCTCTATCCTCTCTGATTTACTTAATCCTCTTTCTTAGTCTTTCTCTCCTGCCCTGAACAAGCTACTTCCCTTTACAATGCATCCCTTACCTCTGCTCTTGACACTTCATCGACACCTCAACCCATCTTGCCCATCTACTCAATATCTCACTGTCATCAGGCACTGTCCCCTCTGCCTTCAAGCATGCACTTGTCTCCTCTATTCTTAAAAAACCTACCCTTGATCCAACCACTCTCTCCAACTACCAACACATCTCTCTCCTTCCTTTTACTTACAAACTCCTTGAGTGTATTGTCTACAACCACCTCACTGTTTTTCTTTCCTCCCACTCACTGATTGACCCTCATTTCAGTCTGGTTTCTGTCCTCTCCACTTCACTGAAATTGCCCTCACAAATGGCTGCAATTACCTCATTGATGCTATATCCATGGTCTACTAGTTTCTTCCTATTCTCCTTGACCTCTCTGCTGCATTTGACACTATGGACCACCTTCTCCTCTTGCAAATCCTTTCCTCCCTTGTTCTGCATGATACTTCTCCTGGCTGTCCTCCTACCTTTCTGACTGTTCCTTCTCTGTCTTCTCTCATGACTCCACCTCCTTCCCATTTTCTCTACCAGTAGGTGTTCCCCAAGGTTCTGCTCTTGGGCCTTTCCTTTTCTCTCTCTACACATCCTCATTAGGTGAGCGCATTAGCTCTTTTGACTTACAGTATCATCTCTATGCTGATTATACTCAAATCTACCTTTTCTCCCCTGACTTCTCCTCCACTTTCCTCACTCATATATCCAACTGTCTCTCTGCTGTCTCTTACTGGATGTCCCAGCACTTTCTTAAACTTAACCTGTCTAAGACTAAGCTGATAATTTTCCCTCCCTCCCGCATATCCTCACCCCCTCAATTTCATTATCCATTGATAGCACTTCCATATCCTCTATTCCCCAATTGCACTGTCTTGAAGTATTCCTTGACTCCTCCTTCTCATTCAAACCACACATTTAGTACCTCTCAAAAACCTTCCATTTCCATCTCAAAAACATCTCCAGTATCAGACCCTTTCTCAGGATGATACTAAGACACTCATCCAGTTCTGGTCATCTCCTTCTATCTGGCCTCTCTATCAAACACCTCTCTCCACTCCAATCTATCCTCAATGCTGCAGTCCGTCTCATTTTCATCATCAAACATACTACATCCACCTCCCCTCTCTAGCATGACCTTTACTGGCTACCCCTTCAGAATCCAATTCAAGCTTCTCACACTCACCTACAAGCCCTAACGAACTCTACTCCTTCTTATATCTTGGCCCTTATCTCTCTTTACACTCCCACCCATCCTTTTCGCTCTGCTAATGCATTCCGCCTCCTCTGCCAACTGCTTACCTCCTCCCACTCCTACCTACAAAATGTTTCATGTGCTGCTCCCTATCGCTGGAATTCTCTATCTCTCCCCATCCAATTTTCCACCTCTCTATAAAACTTCAAATGGGCTCTCAAGATCCACTTCTTCACCAGACCCAGCCAACTCTCCTCCTAACCTACTTGTCTATGCTCACTGTCTACCACTTCTGTGTCACCCTGTTCTGTTATCCCTTAATATTTTAGATTGTAAGCTTGCAAGAACAGGGTCTTCACCCCTCATATGCCTTTCCTTCTCTTACTTACACTGTCTTATACTCCATACTCCCTTTGATGGCACTTAACCCCTGGTTTTCTGTACTTGTCCTATATTTTCTTGAACTGTAAGTGCTGTTTTCTTGTTTTGCTCATTTGTTTATGTGCTCTGTAATGGGCACTGCAGATCCATTGTGGCACCATATAAATAAATTAATAATAATAATAATAATAATAATAATAATGGTTAATATCTTTATTTGTAATGTACAACACTTTATATAGCATCCATTTCTTAATTCAATTTCAGCACATATGCTATAACATTATACAAGATTACGGTCTGCAATACTAATATGAAGTACTGTAGTAGTACTGGGTCCAAAGGAAGAAAAGGTGTTCAAATGACATAATCTAGAATGGAAAGATGCTTCTAAACATTCAGCGATACCTAGCCCACAGCAGGCAAATGACCATTGGCAAACATACAGTACACCTGGCTGAATCCAGAGATGCTATTTAAAGGGTACAATTATTGCAGGGTGCTGCAGGTGGAACCAGAGTAAATTAATGTTAAGTCCAGTGTTGCTAGGAAGGACTGAAATGTAATCAAGAAACTCCTCTTGCATCTGTGATGTCTCTTCTTGTGATTTAATGAGCTGAGTGACTTTCATTATGGTACTGCCATGATGAAACCTATCCAGTAAGATGGTTCTCCAAATTACTGCCATTCTATTGAGAAGTGCAACAGCAGCTCAGCCATGAAGTAGCAGGTCAGACATCCTCACAAAGCAAGAACTAAAGTGTGTAGCACATAAAAATCATCAGAATCAGAATCAGAATCAGCTTTATTGGCCAGGTGTACTCACGTACACTAGGAATTCTTTGTGGTACAATGCATCGCCAAGCAGCAACATGGAGGAAAAATCATCTACTCTGAGATGTAACTCACTACTGAGATCCAAACTTTCATCAATGCGCCATAATGGTTTGTTGGGTTCTTTATGGATTGGGTTTCAATGACCAAGCAGCCACACACAAGCCTCATGTCACCATTCACAATGGCAAACATGGGCTGGAGTGATACTGTATATAGCATTATATAGATTATGCTCTGTGTCTCTGAGGGAGCACCACTGGCACCAAACTATATAAACACTAGGGTCGTTGGGGTTCCCTTTACTCCACCAAGGATAATGTTAATGGAAGCAAAGTAATAGCTGGTCATAAAATTAATTTGACATATTAAATGTTAATCCTTTGTAACCTGTGCACCAACCATACCCTACCCTTCTTTTTAAAGGTTTTATTCACCAAATTTGAGAATCATTTTTATCTCCCATCTCCAATATTTTCTAAAATTATATTGCTTATATTTTATTTTTTAGCCTTATCTTTTTGTTGTGTATGGAATAATGTGTGCAGATAATGTTTTTAAGTGTATAAATGGTGGAAGTAATTGAGCAATATCATTCTGCATCTCTGACTAATTGTGCAGTGTTGCAAAGAATTTATGCATAAACAGAAGATGCAGAGTTACATTTTAATATGACAATTAACTGTTATTTTACTGTTATTTTGTAAAACTAACTATGATATAAAAAGAAAATACATTCTTTTTGCAATTAGCACCTAATAGTGAAACAAATTTTTTCATATATATATATATATATATATATATATATATAGTTGCAAGAAAAAGTATGTGAACCCTTTGGAATTTCCTGGATTTGTGCATAAATTGGTCATAAAATGTGTTCTGAGCTTCATCTAAGTCACATCAGTAGACAAACACAGTCTGCTGAAACTAATACCACACAAACAATTATATGTTCTCTTGTTTTTATTGAACACACCATGTAAACATTCACAGTGCAGGGTGGACAAAGTATGTGAACCCTTGGATTTAATAACTGGTTGAACCTCCTTTGGCAGCAATAACCTCAACCAAACGCTTTCTATAGTTGCATATCAGACCTGCACAACGGTCAGGGGGAATTTTTGAACATTCCTCTTTACAAAACTGTTTCAGTTCAGCAATATTCTTGGGTTGTCTGGTGTGAATCGCTCTCTTGAGGTCATGCCACAGCATCTCAATTGGGTTGAGGTCAGGACTCTGACTGGGCCACTCCAGAAGGCGTATTTTCTTCTGTTGAAGCCATTCTGTTGTTGATCTACTTCTGTGCTTTGGGTCGTTGTCCTGTTGCATCACTCATCTTCTGTTGAGCTTCAATTGGTGGACAGATGACCTTAAGTTCTCCTGCAAAATGTCTTGATAAACTTGTAAATTCATTTTTCTGTTGATGATAGCAATCTGTCCTGGCCCTGAGGCAGCAAACCAGCCCAAAACCATGATGCTCCCTCCACCATACTTCACAGTTGAGATGAGGTTTTGATTTTGGTGTGCTGTGCCTTTTTTTCTCCACAAATAGTGTTGTGTGTTCCTTCCAAACAACTCAACTTTGGTTTCATCTGTCCACAGAATATTTTGCCAGTAGTGCTGTGGAACATTCAGGTGCTCTTTTGCAAACTTGAAACGTGCAGCAATGTTTTTTTTTGGACAGAAGTGGCTTCATCCGTGGTATCCTCCCATGAACTCCATTCTTGTCCAGTGTTTTACGTATGGCAGATTCGTCAACAGAGATGTTAGCATGTGCCAGAAATTTCTGTAAGTCTCTAGCTTACACTCTAGGATTCTTCTTCACCTCATTGAGCATTCTACGCTGTGCTCTTGTAGTCATTTTTACAGGACGCCCACTCCTAGGGAGAGTAGCAACAGTGCTGAACTTTCTCCATTTATAGACAATTTGTCTTACCGTGGACTGATGAACAGCAAGGCTTTTAGAGATACTTTTGTAATCCTTTCCAGCTTTATGCAAGTCAACAATTCTTTTGAGAGCTCTTTTCTGTGAGGCATGGGTCACATCAGGCAATGCTTCTTGAGAATTGCAAACTCAAAACTGGTGTGTGTTTTTTTATAGGGCAGGGCAGCTTTAACCAGCACCTCCAATCTCGGTTCATTGATTGGACTCCAGGTTGGCTGACTCCTGACTCAAATTAGCAATTGGAGAAGTCATTAGCCTAGGTGTTCATGTATTTTGTCCACCCTGCACTGTGAGTGTTTACATGATGTGTTCAATAAAAACATGAGAACATATAATTGTTTGTGTGGTATTAGTTTCAGCAGACTGTGTTTGTCTATTGTTGTAACTTAGATGAAGATCAGAAAACATTTTATGACCAATTTATGCACAAATTAGTACTGCTTTTGACTTAGTTTTTATACTGAGTGTTCTGAAAACAAAACATGGGTCCTAATTTAGACCTGATTGAAACAGCAAAAAAATTCTCTAATGGGCAAAAGCATGTGCAGTGCAGGAGGGGCAGATATAACATGCAGAGAGAGTTGGATTTGGGTGGGATGTGTTCAAACTGAAATCTAAATGAAAGTGTAAAAATAAAGCAGGCAGTATTTACCCTGCACAGAAACAAAATAACCCATCCAAATCTAACTCTCTTTGCACATGTTATATCTGCCCCACCTGCGTTGCACATGGTTTTGCCCTTTAGAGAAAGATTTTGCTTTTGTGATCAGGTCTGAATTAGGCCTCTTGTTTTGCATTCAGAAATAGCGATCAGGGAGAAAGAGACAACATGTCATAATCATAAAGCATATATAATAAACATGAAAAAACATATTTGCATTTTTAAAGTAACAAGGAAATTACAATCACATAGTACATATCAGGATTGTTAAGGTCATCACCATCTGTGTTAAAGATATCGGGGTCTCAGTTAGTAGATGTTGGGGGGCACTCTCCATCTGTAATATAGAGGTACCATTTCATAAATGGCAAGGTTACTTGCATGGACTATTGTGCCTCTGCAGTCTTCATATCAAAGTGGTATTGGGTTTTGGATATAACTTTGTCTAGAGAGGGGTAGGGAAGGAAATTTACAATTTTTTAAGCAGAACAGAAATGCATGGAGATACAGTATGAAGCAGGCCTTGCAGGGCTAGAATCTCAGTATTCAATTGCAAAAAGATGTACAGTACAATTGGTAAAGGGAGATGCATGTCTAAATAAAAGGATAACTCAAGTGAATGTAATTTATTCAACAGTTGCAGATGGGCAAAAAGGTTCATCAGCATACCATTTCTGCAGCCATAAAATAATGTAGAGTATAAGCCTTTGGATGTAGCACATGGTATCACCTAGAGGCTTATACATTATTGTATGGATGCATATTATAGTACCTGTTAGAGTGGTTTTGTTTTATTATTTTTTATTTATATTGGGTTATAATTTTTATATGTGTTAAATAACTTGCCAGCTTGTTTCTGTATCTAAAATAACCCATGTCAGCACTTTCTCAGTGTTTTTTTGTGTCTTATGCCAGTTTTGTTTGTTTCACGTCTCTAAACCTAAAGAGGAAGCACAGTTGATATATTGGTTAGCATCACCTCCTCATGGCACTGAGGGCATGGGTTAGATTCCAACAATGGCTTTAACTGTGTGGAGTTTGTATAGTCTCCCCATGCTTGCGTGGGTTTTCCACTGGTGCTCTGGTTTCCTGCCACAATCCAAAAATATACTAGTAGGCTAATTGGCTCCCAACAAAATTCACCCTAGCTTGAATGTGTGTGCATGTGGTAGAGAATATAGATTGTAAGCTCCACTGTAACAGGGACTGATATGAATACCCAAATATTCTCTGTAAAGCACTACAGAATATGTGTGCACTATATAACTACTAATAATATTAATAATAATAATAATAATTACAAAAAATTCTGATAGGTTTATTGGTTTCTGACTGAATATTAACCCTAGTGTACTGTATACATGTGTGTGTGTGTGTGTGTGTGTGTGTGTGTGTGTGTGTGTGTGTGTGTGTGTGTGTGTGTGTATCCTCGTAGTAGAGAATACAGATTACACTAGACAACAAAAATTATGTTATTGTCAGTACTGAGGAAAATCCAGATGTTCTTGACTAATTTCTGTGTGCTGATTCCGAATCCGAACCAAATTGACCTATCACGTCAGGAATTAAAGTTATGGCCATCCTACTGTTTTAGGTTTTAAACATTTTACAATAGCTATACAGTGACTGGTTACAGTTAGGGTACACCAAAAACATGTGCTTCTTGTGCCTCTGGGACAGTTGTTATGGCAAACACCATTATGATGTGCAAGACTCATCAATAAGATCTGAACACATCATTGGTAAGCACAATGTTCTCCACAAGTCCCTAGTAGATCCTAATAAAGTTTATCTTCCACCACTCCACAGAAAATTGGGATTGATGAAATCCTTGTGTATCAATGCCTATTTCCCTATAGATTGTAAGCTTGCGAGCAGGGCCTTCCTACCTCTATGTCTGTCTGTCTTTGCCCAGTTTTGTTCTATAACTGTTGTTCTAATTGTAAAGTGTAACAGAATATGCTGCGCTATATAAGAAACTGCTAATAAATAAATAATAAATAAATAAATAAATAACCTGGGTCGAATTACCGGGTCAGGTGACCCAGGAACTTGACCATGACTCCTTTCACACCGCACAGCGACTCGTGTCATCCTGGCAATATTCTGGGTCAAAACTGGGATATTTGTGCAGTATGAAAGGGAAAAGTAAAAGAGATTTAATCAAGAAATTTCTATAATAGAAACAAGGTCATTTGACCCCAATAGGATGGTTGACTTTTGTTGGTTTCTATACAGGGAAACAAATACAACAAATTGGCGCAAGAGCAAGTCCCTAAAGCATTTTTTTATATATTCATCTAATCTGTAAGCATATTTTATATGTACCCAAAGCTAGTTTTTGCTAATTTTTAATGTTTCAGTAAAATAATGCTGCTTCAAGTTTCATTTGTGTAAAATAGCAAACCCTATATACAGGGTCTGACTGGCCCATAGTGGTTGTGTATTTCAATCCTCTGTGGAGGCTGGCCACACCCCTTTTGTAGACTGGTCACACTCCTAAGTATGGGCCCCTATCACAGCATTCCCCCGGTGGGCCCTTCATGCCCCAGACCGACACTGCCTATATACAACATGCACAGTTTAAATTTTGGTGATGTCTATAACATGACATCTTGATGTGATAACCCAGAACATCAAGAGTTTTCATTGTAGCAAAAATGTTGTTTTCCAGTGTTATAAGACCCAATGGACTGATGTGAGTGGCTAAATATTCCCTATAAAGTGTTGCAGAAAATCTGTGTGCTAAATGCATAACTGTTAGTAAATAAATCCAGATCAGTTTTTCTATGTTTTACTATGTTGCATAATATCATCCAATATAATAATGTTATATTGAACTAGCATACATAGTTTTAGGAGAAAGAAGTAACCATTCTACATTTCACCATGTAAAGGCCCCCATATACTGTATCAGCAATCACAGAAAAGCAGTTCACAGATTCTGTGATATTTTTATTTCTTCTAGATTTAAAGTTCCCCCAATCCACCAATTAAAGATATTTTTCAGTGGTTTGCAGATTTTTTTTAATCTAAACACTGAATCTGCAAATCATAAAAGTGCCCATACATCACCTCAATGGATTGTGATTTTACTACAGTACTTACAGAACAATGGGTAATACGTACTACAAGATTAACCTGGAAAAGAAAATTATGTCAAGCATTGTGTGACAATATTCTCTAGTGTGTTAGAAAGCTCATGTATTTGTTGCAGTTCAGAACACTTTTCATATACTTAATTCTTTCTTTAATTTATTTCAATCATGCATATGATTTAATATATGGATATTGCTGCTTTTGCTCTAATACCCCTCTCACACCAAAAAAAAAACAAATCCAACCTCGGTTATTGAACACACCGTCACACAGCAACTTAAAAACCCTACTCACACTGCAGGCTGATGTGATCCAGCTCTCATAATGCTTTTAGTGAGAGACCCAGGTCAAACTGTTCACACCGCAGGCTACCCAGATCAGTGTGGGGTTTAACCCTGGTACAGGTTTGTCCTCAATCAGGTTTACCTTAAATAGCATCCTGGCATGGCTCTGCCATGATGCATATGCATTGTGGCATAGTGTGGTGGATGCAGCCCATTGTTTGCTACTATTCGCTGGAGCAAGCGTATGCATGCTCCTGTCAACACAACAAATAAACTCTTCCTCTAACAACATTCCTAATATGTCCCCCTGAACTGTAGGGCATCAAGTGCCCTGCTGCCCCACTGCCAGTGGTCGTCTGCGGCCACAATGCAATCAATTCACATGATAGTCATCTTCTAGAAGCAGCTAGATAATTGTTAAGTAGAATCTGATTGGTTGCTATAAGCAACATCACCAGTTCTAAACAAACTCCCACCTTAGTAAATTTACCCCCTTGTATTTCCTTGCCACTTGAAGATCTTTTGAGGACCTAAAATTGGGCACATGCATTTCTGTGCAATCTCTGGGTCATCTTATTCCATGGGCCTAAAAATATTAAAAATGTTTAATTTAATGCAAGTGAGGTTTCTTAAGTACATATTGACAGACATGCACAGGAACTTGGAAGGCAAAAAAATTTGACTTTAGCTTTTGAATAAACAAATCTTTTTCTTTGATAGCTTCTATTTCACAAAGAAACTACTGTATATGTGGTTTATAATGCTATGATGTATAGGTATGATGGATTCAAACAACTTTATACAGATTTGTAAATATTCAGCTTTTGCAATGTCTGAGTGGTTAAGTGGTGTTTAAATAGAATGTGGAGGGTTTTGTCCTGGACTATTAATGTATGACTAATACCACAACTTACCTATTTGGTGTGAAATGATATTAAACTGGAAGGAATGCAATTTAACATATCATCTGTTACCTTTTTAATTAGCAATAACTTTGCTATGGGAATGTAACAGAGTAACATAGTAGATGAGGTTGAAAAAAAGACAAAATGTCCATCGAGTTTAACCTTTATTATAATTCTATTACACTACTCTGTATCTAGCTAGTTCAACTATAATGACCCAGATTAAGTTATGTTTTTAAGTAAATAACAGCTATAATTCATGATTTTTCTAACATTCTCTTCCTTTAAATGCTATATTCTTGGATAAGTACATACATATGTACATATATTTTCTTCTTTTAAACAATTAAAATAAGATAAATTATTGTCATATTGTTTTATTCATCCAAATGTATTGCTGTCCTGAAAGTTTATCTTGAACAATACTTTTACGTGGATTCCAAATTTATTTTATTATTCATGGCCATAACCATAAGAATGACATTGCTTGCATATTATTTTTTTACCTCCTTACACTAAGAGAGTAGACTTTGTAAATTATCCATTTCTAATTTAAAGACTCAGTCTTTTGGAGATAAGGTGCAGCTTCAACAGTAAAAATAAAAGCTATTAAAATTAGATTTCATGGGCTTTAATTCCCACAGTGTTTTCTGGGCATCAAATTTGATGACCATTAACAGCCATTAGAAACATGCAACGTAAAAACATCCTTTCAAAAGCTGAAAGAATCAATTTTCTAAGGACATTTTGATGTGAGTTGGAGTTGTTTCAAATCAATTTTCCACCAAGCAATAAAACTCATTTTGCTTAATTTGCATATTCAGAATTTTTCTTTCTAGCCAAACCCATCAATTGTGACATTTTTCAACATTAACAAAAAAGAAATGTAGCTGCTACTTGAATAGATTTTTATACAATAAAAGACCTAAAGAATAGCAGGAAGAGGATCATTGAGCTAGAAATTAGCTTGAAAAGAAAGTGTCTTAGAAAAAACTACAACTAAAGCCTAAAATACAAGTTACTGTTTCATTCCAATAGACTATTTATTTACAAAATTAACACCAACAAATACTTAACAAAAATTAAGCCAAAAAGCTAAATTGAATGTATAAGTTTAAATGCAAACTCTTTATAGATGAAAAGAAGTTCCCCATGCACAAAATTACATGTAAAATAGTCTTTGAGATTATAGTAACAAAGTCCAGTAAAATATTAATTTATTGGACTGATGTTGCCGACTGTTTAAGGGCAATTCAGCAGCATCTGCCATAACAGTAGATTTCTGCCTGTACTCAGAGTAACGAGCATCTATGTGGCAGCATCGCCCCTATGCAGCTGCTTGTGACAGTACACATCATCACTATTAGCACGCATTTACACAAGTCCTATCCTGGGTGCAAGAGATCGGGCTGAAATTGGATCTCTGCATATGCACAACTCTGAATAGCCAGCATGCTTAAAGACACAACAAGTTGCCTTATGGATTTACAGTATGGATGTAAAGTAGTAATACAGATGTACATCATTGCATAGATTGATGTCCACATCAGATGCGACCAAACAGGGCTTTCCCGTTGACACAGTCACACAGACTTCATCCTAGTCTCTGGTACTATGACAAACTTTATAAAGCTGTAAACAATATGCACAGTAACTAATGAAGGGGCCATTATGAGTTGTTCACAGTAGTTATGCAGACACACATTACTGTATCATTCTGTACATGTGGTGGCATCAGATGCAACCAAACAGGGATTGTCCTTGGTACTACAACAAATTTTACAAAGCTGTATAAAACTGGTAAAATACAAAAAATAGCTGTACAATACAAAAAATTTGTCACACATACAGTACAGTAACATACAATACTGACAATGAGGGAGCTTCCAGCTGTGAGATTATAAAAAAACAAAAACAGTCACAGAGCGGAATTGATAGTACTTTACAGTACATCCAGACTTTTTTATTTCTCAATTACTGAATTCATTCGTATTGGTATTAATTCGCAATTACAATGTGTATTTGTTTTTTTCACAAGGGTGATCTTATTCACCATACAGTATTGTGTCATATTATATATCTGTTACATTTTTCTTAATATTGGTACTGAGGCCCACTTACTTTACAGGACAAAACGTATGTTTTTACACTATGATTGTCACCTCATGCTTTGTGGAACTGTTAGTAATTACTGTGTGGAATTGTTGTGGAACTAAGGGGGACATTTACTAAGCAGTGATAAGAGGGGAGAAGTGAGTCAGTGGAGAAGTGCCCATGGCAACCAATCAGCACTGAAGTAACATCTATAATTTGCATACTATAACATTATACAGAGCTGCTGATTGGTTGATGGGGCAACTTCTTCACTGGCTCACTTCTCTGCTCTTATCACTGCTTAGTAAATGTCCCCCTTAATCTTCTGCTGGGACTGACTCTATCTGGACTGCTACCAATTGTTAGGATATGGGGTTCTTTAAATCACCCAGATACCGAGCAGGTGGAACCGAAGTAATGGTTTATTTTTCACCGCTCACAGGAGTAGATAATACACAGGAACCATAGGTAAATGTAGTAAATAAACAATATATAGGTAGCAGTCCAGATAGAGTCAGTCCCAGTAGAAGATTTAGTTCCCCAGCAATTCTACACAGCAACTTAAATTTACCAAATCTTGTCATGCTATTTTTCTGTTACAGTATTCCTTGGAATCAGTATTCACTTAGTGGGATGTAGTCAAACTGTCGATATTTACAATATCAATAATCACAATGTCAATACAACAATATTGACAGTTATAATGTCCATATTGTTAAAATGTTGAAATACAATTGTTGCCATTCTCAGAATGTCAAAATTAGGGTTAGGCTGCAAGCAGAAGGGTTAAAGTTAGGCTGCAGGGTGTATTAGAGCCAGGTTATGGGGTACTGATAGGGTTAGTCTGCAGAAGGATGTTTGGGTTAGGCTGCACAGGGGAGGTTAGTGTTAGGCAGTACAGGGAGAGTTAGGGATAGGGTAAAATACCAAAAGTGCTAGAGTATCAGAGGTCTGACTTGGAAGTGATGGTTACATGACTGCTGTGACTCAGAAGCCACACAGGAGCTTCTGCAGACAGTAGGCACATATAAGACCACTGGGCTACCAGGGACACTATGTTGACATTCTAACATGTTCACATTCTAACATTTCATCAGTCTACATGATAAATGTCAACATGATCAATGTCAACATTACATCCTGTTGACATTCTCACATTGACATGATGGATGTTGATATAATGATTGTTGACATATCATACATAAACCCAGTCCAATATCCCCATGCTTACTCTCATTCTGAAGACAGGGGTGTTATTAAATTACATTCCATAATGCTGCCAGTGACACCTCTAAGGTGACAACAAAATGCTTCCAGGACAGTTTTCAGCTTGACAATATTCTCTTGCAAGAAAGTAATGGATTCTGCTGGGGCCCTTTACCTAAGAATATTTTCCAGCCAGCCAATCACAGCTTATCCAGTGGAAGCAGTGACTAGCACTTTGCCTGGATGCTCCTCAGCCTGTGGATGGTGCATGGGCTCATGTAACCACCCACTGAAACAACCACCTGCTGCACCCATGGTATCTCCTTTGCACATTCCAAATCTCACAAAGCTTGATGGTGGCCAGAAGAACTGTTGCAGGAACCAGTGCTCAAATAATTTCTAACTCCTCCCAGGAAAAGTTGCAAAAAAGATGCCAAGTGGTAGTCATAATTTATTTCCTTGGCCTTAGTGATGCATTTATATACTGCACAGCATTCCTGGGGGCTTTTCAGAATTTTTTTTTAATCCCTTAAACCCTTGCCTTAAAGCTGACCTGGATGAGGCCCATAGAAAGTTTAATACTTTCTCCCTCATGCACATTCAGCATGCCATGGCTCATCTTGGTCAGGTATTTCCCATCTTGGGCCACAGAGCTAGCAGACTGTTGGGATGCAAACTTAGGTGTAAAAAATGCATTAATTTCGGTAGGATGACTAAAGAAATTAACTCTTAAATCCTAGTGATATTGCAAAGCAGTCTTTTGGAGTCCTTGCTGTAAATTTACTAAGAATAATGTTTTGTCAAGACCTGTAGTGTGAGCATCATGTTGTTCAGCAGCCCGCATAGATCAGCATGATCTGTGCAGTGCTTGTCTGTGTTAAACTGTAGTGAAATGGTTAAAACATGTAAAGAAAATTGTGCTCTGCATGCCGGCACTTGGAGAACCACAAATGACTGCATGTCTGGGCAGTAAGGGCCCACTGGCACAAGTAGTCCAACTGTAAAGTAAATGTTAAAAAAAATACAGTACACACACTGAATATTGTAGTCCCAGCCCACACATTGTCTCTCCAGCCACCACACTCAGCTTCTATGATGTCTTCTGGCTGCCTGCCGCAGCTGCTCTGGTCTGTTTTAGCAGTTGGCGCTGCATAATGTAACAACATCACACGCGCTACATCGCAGAAAACAAAGTGTGAGTTGAAGACTAAGTGGAGGTCGTCCTGTGCAAAAGGCTAGGCCGCTTTTAGCTTAAAATTGGTAATTCAGAAAGTAGGCAATTTATGACATATAGCAGTTTCTCTGTAATTTTATTTATTTCTCTTAAAATGTAACAAAATTGCTAGAATGCGTGGTTTGATGGAACACATCAAGAGATGTTTTTACTTGCATGGCTTACTGTACCTTATTTGATTTCCACATTGTCTGTATGGGCCAGATGTTATTATATTTAAAAATGTAAAATATCCTTTTAAATTTCATTACATATGTGTATGGCTTTCCCTTTGTGCTTTTTAATAATACCTTTCTGTACTCTTTCTCATTGAGTTATTGAATCCCACTAGGAAGTAACTTGTTTCCACAGTATAAGTATAAAAACAGAGCTCTGTTTTATTATTTGTAGTATGTAGTATAAAAAGTTTGGTTCAACAGTTGTTTTGTACTGTATATTGGTCCAATAGTCATATTTAAGTTAGATTGCATGATTGTTCATGGTTCAAAAACATACAAAAAATCAAAATGCATTTTAAGAGTAAAAATATATTCACATTTTGAATTTATTCACGCCAACATTTATGGAATTTGATGCAGCAAGCTACTTAGCATGCAGAATTTGCCTTGTAAATCCACATTCCCAAACCAACCACACCACATACTTTACCAGAATTAATTGACCATACTGTAGGTATCCCAACCATAATAATAGAATACAAAATGAGAAGCAAAAGTTATTATGTTTAAAGGACAGTGTACATTGAGGTGATTGAAAGAGGCTCTTGAATTAGTGAAAAGAGTAATGATATTTATTAGTGGAGAAGTTGTCCATAGCAACCTATAATCTTCTACCTATCATATTATAGAATGTCCACTAGTTCCACTTGTCCACTTCTCCATTCTTTATACTGTTTGATACTTCTGCCCCTATAGGAGTCAGGTGTTTGTGTATTAGCGGTAAATAAGGACTTGTTCATAAAGTGCTAATACCCACTATAGACTCTGGGCCTAATTCAGACCTGATCGTAGATGTGCTAAATTTAGCACATCTACGATCAGTCACACAGACATGCGGGGAGATGCCCAGCACAGGGCTAGTCCATCCCACATGTCAGGCACTACCTTTCCCCCCACACAAGCACAAAAGCATCGCACAGTGGCGATGCTTTTGTAGTTTAGGAGTAGCTCCCTACCAGCGCAGCTCCTGCAGCTGGCAGGGAGCAACTTGTCGCTGTGATGGTCGCATCGGCTGCGTGTGATGTCACGCAGCTGCCGCGGCCCACCCCCTGCATGGTCTGGGCATGCCTGTGTTGCCGGACCATGTCCCTAAAACAGCGGACAAATGCCGCTTGCCCGCCCCCTCCCGCCCAGCGACTGCCTCTGCCTGTCAATCAGGCAGAGGCGATTGCAGGGCTGAGACGGTCGTCGGCTGTCTGGCAAAGCAGAGCAGCAGTGACAGGAGCCTCCCAACTGCCCACCCACCTCGGGACACTGTGGCCCGCGGGTGGGATAGCGGGAAATTCCAAAAAAAATGGGACTGTCCCGCGGAAATTGGGAGAGTTGGGAGGTATGGCAAATGTCTAATTTAGGGATATTTATATTAGGAATAACAAAATTTGTTTTATAAAATGTGTACTCCACATATAGAAATATGTATGGTAAATTATAAGCAGGGTGAGACGGAAACAAAATAAGGTACACACACATAGGCATTTCTATAATGGATTCCAGTGTACAGTGCACATGGGCCCCTGGGTCCGGGGGTCCACAAAGCACATCCTGCACAAATATATTATATCTACCTGGCTGGAGTCCCATGGCGGCAACCCTGCACTGTAGACACAAATCACTTGGAAAATGGCTGCCGAGTGATTTCTGCATGCACGCTGGAGATATCCTCAGGAACAAGGCGTACAATGTTCCCAGGGTCCTGCGCATGCACAGTAGACTCTGGCATAATGCCAGAGTCTACTCAATGCTAGAGAGGAGGGGTCCCGCAAAGGAAGCTGCACGCAGGCCCTCTCCTCTCTTAAAACAACCCTGGGCACACACCAGATAGTATACCAACTTTGCAGCAGCTGCACCACATTTTATTTCTTGCTTTATCCACAGAAATTTACATATTGCATATCACATAGATTTGTTGGAAACTGTACATGAAAGCTTTGTAACTGAATTTTCAAATGCTTTTTTTAGTAGCACTGAAGGGGTTGCATTTTTAAATATAGCAATATCACAACTTATAATTATGTACAGTAAAAGCTTTCAAGAGTCTATGGGTTATTTCATCATACATGCCATATTTCATGTTGTCTTGAAAGCCCTATTTGTAAGACTAATATATTTATCTATTAAAATTCATCACAACCTACACAACCACTAGCTCGGTTTGTCAATTAGATTTTCTTAGAGATTTGAGAAAAGAAGGGAAGAATGACATTACACAATAAAGCATATAAACAGTGTATAGAATATAGTAAATCATACAGCAGATTGCCATAATGCACCATAGAACAGACATCCTGCAAATTGCCTCTGCACCTCATTCTACCATAACGACATTTCAAGGTCATCAGCAGAGACTATAAATCTTACTTTAATAAAGATGTTACAGCAAACAGATTAATTTTCCAAGATAAACTCAATATCTTCTACGACACAGGAATAATTCTCTCATACATTTCTCCCCTTGAAAATAGATCATCTATGAACTTGTGGTATACAGATAGTTAATTCTGATGTATTAGCTAACACAGAACAAGTGTGATATGTACATATACTGTACAGTATATGGATTTATTCTTTTAAACATAGATTAAAAAATATTAGTTTTAGTATTTCAGTACAGTAAGTACACTTACCAGTTTTACAAACAAAATATTCCTAGTGAAAATGTTTTTACCTTTAACACATACAGTCTAATTTATATTTAAGATGCCTTCTTTTCCATGTTCATTTTATTATACTGAGGTTATACATTAAAGGACATTGTGGAAAAAGTATTGTATTGGTACTGTATGGCCCTGCTTTACCCATTATTGAGGCAAACCGCAACCAATTACTGATGCAATGTTAACTCACGCCTCTGGCGAATCGCACTCCCTGTCTTTTGGCATCTGATGGGTGCTTGCAGTGAGTGTGCGCATGCGCGGGTCAATAGTTTCCAGTTGCACCCGCAGCTGATTAAAAAATAAACTTTATTATTATTTTTGTAAGCTCAATCCATGGCTGCATATTCTGACAGTATCCGACAGCCAGGGCCAATACTGTTTTTGTGGTAGCAGCAGCTGGAGCTGTTGAAAGTTATAACAGCAGTTGTCAGATTGGTCAGTGTGACTAACCGTTCATAACTTGCAAAACCAGATTTGTGTATAGCGAAGGGGCCCTAGACTGCACACCCTATTTCCTACTAATGAGAGGTGCTAGCTTGCTGAGTTCTGTAGTGCCTCACACAAAGAGAACGATTGCAGGTGCACTATTCAAACATTGCTAATTTGAATAAATTTTGCAATAAATTATGCAATATGAGATTTTTCACATAATACTGGCCAAGATTACGATCTTACCTCCCACTTTACGGTATCCTCATAGTCAGGCAAGTCCCTAACATTCTAAGGATTTAAGTCTAGAGCAGGCATTTTCAACCAGTGTGCCGCGGCACACTAGTGTGCTGTGACCAGTTGTAAGGTGTGACGCGGAGCCAGAGCTGCTGCCGCACCTTCAAAATGAACTGTGAGCCCAGGCAGCTGCAGCGCTGGGATCCCCTGGGAGGCTCAGACTCAGCGCGCATGGGCCATGTCCTATGCCATGGAGATGCAGCGGTGACATCATAGGTCATGCCCGCCACGTCCCACAAGCCCAGCAGCCCGCCCGCATCCACACCTGCCGCCCACCCGCATGCAGGCATCCGCACCTGCACTCCTGCTGCTCAGTGCTCGCAGCACTGTAAGCAAGCCCCGCCACTGAGGGACAGACAAGGAAGAGGACAGATGATGGTAGAGGCTAAAATTTGTGGGGAATAATGTATGGGAGGGAGGGGGGAGGGGCAATGTAACTTATGTAGGGAGCAATGTATGTGGGGGCAATGTAACTTATTTGGGGAGCAATGTATATGGGGGGCAGTGTAACTTATGTGGGGAGGAATATATTGTATGTAGGGAGCAATGTATTTTATCTGGGGAGCAAAATGGTTTATGTGGGGTGCAATGTTATTGTTTTTTCTATGGGGAATAATGTAATCGTTTTTTTCTGTGGAGGCCAATGTGTGTGTGGGGGAGCTTTTTGTTTTACTGTGGGGGCCAACGTCTTTGTTTTTTATCCCCGTGGGGGGACTGATAGTATGCCTTGGCAATTTAAAAATATTATTCGGTGTGCCGCGAGTTAAAAAAGGTTAAAAATCACTGGTCTAGAGTGTGGGACACCCCCCAAAACAGTCCAGTCACAACTACCACAAGGCATCACACTAGTGAGGAAAGTGAACTGCGTGAGAAAGTTGGATAGATAAGGGCAGATACTGCATGTGTTAGTGTTACAGGGGTGAAAAATAAATATGTGATAATTGTTACATATTTAAAAAAACAAACAATAAAAGTGCTAGAGAGTGCTAAAGTGTTATATTGTGATGCCCTGGAGCAACTCAGCCAAAGCAATTCAGGGGGACCCACGCCTCAAAACTCACCTACAACTGACATATTATATAAACTTACCTTCTTTTTCCTTGTTTTAAATGTGAAGTCAGAAAATGCTAGTATCGCTACTTAAGATTTGAACCCTTACAATGTTAGGGAGTTGGGAGTTGCCCGAGTATGAGGTTACCGTGAAGGATAAGAATGTAATTTTGACCAACATTATCATATTGCAAGATGTATTCTCTTTGTGTGTAAAACCAGATTGGTGTCCTGTCTAGGTAAAGCAGTGCCTCTGTTATTCTGATCCCTTCCCAGCATTATTATATGCAGGGAACTGGTAATTGCATCACATACAGTAATGTGAGCAGTTACCGAATATAAGGTACATGTAGCACCTATTCATACATTTGGAGTAAACTGATCATACCATTGCTAATACACACTTTAATCCCAAAATTAATTTAGAGAACAAATTAACTTTGCATTTACACTTCAACAAAAGTCTGCTTTTAATTGAGTATTGGCAATTTTCACTGGAAGCTCTGGAAATGCTTTAAATGTACATTACATCTGATCACCATTTGTTAATTAACAAATTAAAGTCTATTCAATGCAGTTGTCAATATTTTGTTACCCATGAGCTGTTGATTCACCAAGCAGTTAAATGTCAATAAAGTTTTAATGAAACCGATTGTGATATAGTACAAATGTGGAGGGTTCTGAAAATGTTGCTAAAAATTCCTTTAATGGCATAACTATACAGTTAGATTAAGATTATTGAGTCACAAACTCAGAAACATAGCCAGTGCCAGATTAAACCCTGTGGAGGCCACTAGGCAGTCAAAATCTCGAGACCACACAAAATGATCTCCTAATAGGTTTTTAATTTTACCAACCAACAGTCTATAATCTGGAAACTGTAATGTGAATCTGATGTCTATGGTTTATGTACTTTAACCACTTAACTTGCAATATTTTCCCTTAAAACTGCTCAGAAATTGTCATTTTTTATTAGTTATTAAAGTTTAAAAAGTATTTCTAATAATATATTAAAATATTTTATTTAAAAAAAATCTAGATCTCTCGAGGTTGTTTTGCACCCACCTCTATCCCCCCATTGGCAATAGACCCCAATATAAAATAACTTCCTATACCCCTTTGGCAATAGACCCCCAAGTGGTCTTAAACCCTAATAATAGTAATCCCACACCCCCTTAGTGCCAAAAAGAATTTCCTGTCCCCCCTACCTCCATCAATTCCATTTGCCATACCCATAGGCATACACACACTCTCCCCCACATGCACAGTACATGTGGGGGAGAGGAACTAAGTTCCCCTCCCTGCACTGTGCTTCTTGGAGCATGCGCTCCAGAATGCCGGCTGCATGGCATTCTGAGGCAGTAAGAGACCACTGCATCATTCTGGGGGATCCTGGGAGACAGTGGAGATCTGTTCTGAACTTGTGCAGAATGGATCTCCTCTTCCACATGATGGGGGATAAGGCAGGCAGCAAGTTGCATGTCATGCGACCTGGCCAGGTAACGCACATGCAACAATGCCAGGCAAGTGGTTAAGATGTTAATGGGTACAGTACATTAATAATACATATTTTCTCTAAAGAGTTTTTAATTTAAAGTTTTCATTTCTTTGAGTTGATTAATTTTTCTATTTTTTGGAAACATTGTAAGAAAGCTTGATTGTAATTTTCTTACAAAATCAAATCAATATTATATTGATCCATTGTCATGGGGCCCACAAGCCTCTGCCTACTATGCCTATTTGCTAATCTGTCACTGCACATAGCATACAAAAAAAAGAGATAATGCCCACACAGTGCATGCGCTATGGATTGTCCCACATATAAAAGTCCTTATAAAGCATGCAACTCCTCAAATGATGTTGCCCAGTATTTTATGCGTACAAAAAAGAGAGAATAAACACAATAAGGTAATACTGGTGAGATTTCAGCAACCCTACATATGTACAGGTGAAATGGTGACTATTCCCTTCCAGATGTAAAGAGTACCACAATGCACATATATGACAGGCTTCTGAGTGCGATATACTGTACACTCCGCTTGAAAAAGATGCATAGAAGGAGTGTTGTTATTTTGTGGTGCAGTATCCTATCCACAGTTTAATGTGATTGTGCTAATAGCCACTAGGGTAATACATCTACCCAGACTCCCGGAATCTGCAATATTTACCTCAAGTGGATCAGCTTTTTGAAGCAGTTTATTATGAATAATCCGGATGACAAGGATTACATATATTTCTGATTAAGATACCATATAACAAGCTACAAAATAAATACTGAAGTGCCAAAAGTCATTGGATAGGTGCCTGGTATTGTGTAGCACCCCCTCTTGCTCTGCGAAGTGCAGCAACTTGATGCGGTATCAATTCCAAGTGGATGGAAAGAGATTTTGACCCATGACATCTGGATAGCTTCCCACAGCTCCCTCGTATTTGTAGATGCAGAATCTTGGTTACGAATGGACCTCTCTACCATGTCACATAAAAGCTCAATTGTTCATGTCAGGCAAATGGGATGGCCACACCATTCGTCAGAACTCTCCAGAATGCTCATTAAATCTATTCTAAGCAACTTGGGGCCGATGACATTCTGCATTATCCAGCTGCAATATTCCATCGGTGTAGGGGTACATGAAATCCATGATGGGGTGCAAGTGGTCACCAAGAACTGCAATGTAGTGGTTATCAGTCAATGATGTGTTCAAGTGGACCAGCAGACCCAACCCATACCACATGAACACACCATTATGGAACATCACCAGCCTGCAAAGTAGGATAAAGAAGTGAACAGCCCTAAACAGTATTATTCAGTATTAGCCCAAAGTGGTGCTAAACAATAATGGGTATATACTGTTTTATAATAATGACTCAATAAAAAATTAGTTCATACAATCATAAAAACAGTAAAATATATAGGTTTCTAAATATGTTTTTTTAGAACTATTAGATGATTTATTAATACGCTGCATATAAAGTGCATACATTCAGCACAAAAAGCGCTGTTCACCTTTTTATCCTTTGGTTCCCCTCCTTGAACTAGCAGCTTTTAGACAGTGCCATTCTGGTCTATTTCTTTCACCAAGATGCACAGTGCCTTGTTGACAACTGGGGTCCATGGCTTTATTGGGTCTGCAGCACACCCAAACTCTACCTTTGGCCCAATACAACTGGAACTGTGAATCATCAGAGAGCACCACATGTTGCTAGTCCTGCAGTGTACAATTAGCAACATCACAAGCCCAAGTGAGGTGCTGTGTCTGGTTTATAATGATAATTGGTCACTTTGGTGGGTCTTCAGCTCCTATATACCAGGAAAGCTAAACAATGCTCCACTGACCATGTTGGATATGCGTATGGGACCTTTTGAACTGAATAGGAATGTGATTTGAGCTAGTGTCACTTGTCTGTTACCATGGACAATTCTGGCCAGATGCTGCTGATCACGATCATTAAGCTCCCTTGGTAAGCCACTGCGCTCTCCATGGTGGGTGGCAATTTTGAATTGAATGTCTGCATAATTTTGGATATGGAATGTCCCATCCATCGGGCACGCATTATCATGTCCCAATCGACCTTTGATCATTCATGTTGCTTTGCCAAAAGCAACCAAGCCAGTGTCCAAACTGACTCATGAGATGTCAGATTACAACTGATGCAGATCTCGGCATTTCAAAGACATCACACTGCATTGCTGCAACCTACCATTACATTTACACACTGCTATCCCACGACTTTTGAAACTTCAGTGTACAGTATGTATTTTTATCCTTCTATGGACATTTAATGAGTACTCATTTGAGCTTTGCACAGTAACATCAATTAAACAATCAATCACTGTTTGTTACATACTGGTTTCAATATAACAACAGGGTACTGTGTTTTTCTATGTGATTTTATGGAATAAATTATATAAATTAAATACATTGATACACTGGTTTGGAACATTCTTTTGAGGTTATATCAGCGCAGCTTAATTTTCTGTAATAAATTGCATGATGTTGAGTCGAATGATGACTGTGTTTTGCTTATTATAAAATACACATTTTACTTCTGCATATGCGTAAAAAGCACTATTGACATTTGCAACAACATAATTCAGTTGTATCTTGAACTGTTTGACTACTTGTGGCTTTATTTGAATGAACAGTAGATTACTGGGTTGGATGGGTCATGGACTCCTATAAGCATAACCAAAGTACAATATGGGCGTGATGGCACATCTGCGACCTCTGAAAAAATAGGACAATGATGCTTGTGTCAAGAAACAAAAAATAAGGTTTGTTGGCGCTGGGCAGAACTGTGTAAATGTGAATTGGAATCAGCAGCCACCTGGTAAGGAGGTAGCCAGCCTCCTCAGCAATTAGCAATAGAAAACAAACAAATACCAGGTCGGCGCTTGAAAATCCAATAATACTGCCAAATATAATAAAACAATTTATTTAGCTAGCAAAAAAATATATAAAACACAAAAAGAAACATAGAAAAATAAAAACTAATAATGGACCACAATAATATATAACACATAAAACTTGGGTGTAATTACACCTCAGATAATAGCATATATATGCCTATAATAAAAACATATAGGAGTGGGTCACCGGTTTTCACCTAAATAGCTTTCAATATACTGGATTCTAAGTTGTTCAGTCTCTCACAGTTCAGAAAGAATATGTCCTCCGGCTAATAAATTCAGCCTCTGTAACCATATATGTAAAGTATAATTTTCCACGTGATGGATATGATATGAAAGAACCGTACGGTTTCAATTACTCACTGAATCGCTGTCCTTGCTTTCCTATGCACGGTGGGTAATGCAAAGCCGCTCTCTATCACCCTTTGCACGGGTGAGACATCCGTCGGCGGCGCCCGCAGGGATGGATGTTTTCTTTAACACAGCACAGAGTTGGTAAGCTAAACTGCCGTGTATTATTCCTGATTGGAAATAGCCATGCTCAGCAAGACAGGCTGATGGTGTGAAAAATTGTGAAGAAATGAAGAGTCCGGTCTCTTCACAAGCAGGCTGATTGCCGGCAACAGGTTACAGACAACTTGATATTATAGAACAGCAGGTGTATTTCTCCTGTGAGCACTTGGATGGTCTCGGTGATATTCTCAGTGACCCGTCCTCTCTGTGTCCTCAACGCGTTTCTCCGCACCCCAGGCGGCTTCTTCAAGAGGCAAAGTATTCCCTTCTGAGCACTTTCTATCTTTTATACCCTGTGCTTTGTAATTAGTGAGAATAGGTGTGTACAAAATCACAGCAGGTGCCTCATTTATCAATCTCTTACAAGGCTAGGGGTTAGCTCAGGGAATCAGTTAATAAGGTCCATTACATAAATTATTATAGTTCTACCTATAATAATAATATATATAACCTAATACAATTTAATCATAATAATTAATATAAAAGAAAAAATGTGTTGCTAAGCGGACAGAACAAAATACTACATAACTCCATCAGTCTGTAGAAATCCATAGTGCCACCTGTTTAAAAGCACATATATCTCATAGAGGATAGAAATATATTCATTACATTACTTTAATCACAGTAATGGCATAACCATAAAGTAGTGAAGCACCTAGAATACTTAAGGTGTTATTTAATAAATGTTGTATTAATATAGAAAAACCTTTAGAATCAAAATAATTAGCCAAAACACAACATAATATTATAAAAAAATATTATAAAAAAATTATTATAAAAAAATTATAAAAATATATATACACACACCCGCCCTTTAATAGTATAATGCCTATAGATCTATATAGCGGGGCCACAAATTAACCATATAGTAATATAATTATTTGAATTCATTAAAAGAATACTTTATAATCCGGAACCAGAGATCTCAAATTGGAAATGTTCTATAGCTGAGCAACCAAAAACGCGATCAGACCTGATAAATGACATGCCTCTAGCTATATAGAGGCAATGCCAAGTAAGATCGCGGTTATGGGAGCCAGCAATGTACATTGGATTAGCCACATCAATCAAACCATATAGCAGAAGCCAGTGAACTATCGTTTAATCAGTGCACAGGCATGGTCCGCTCTCACCCACATGTGGGATCGGGACTGAGAAGATGAATCTAACCAACATGAGAAATAATAATAAACATAGATAAAAATGAATCTAAATGAATTCTAGATCGATTGTTTCATTCAGCCCTTGTGGTTTCAGTGTCTGTAATTTCCAAATCCATGCAGCTTCTTGACGACAGAGTGTTCTAAATCTATCTCCACCTCTGGGGGTAACCTTAATTTGTTCAAGCCCAATTATTTGGAGACAGGCAGGATCATTAGCATGAGCTTCTGCATAGTGACGAGAGACACTATGATTCATAAAGCCCCTGAGAATATTTCTCCTATGCTCCATAAAACGTAATTTAAGTGCCCTAGTTGTTCGCCCAACATAATAAAGCTGGCACGAGCACCGCAATAAATACACTACAAAATGCGTACTACAATTAATAAAGGTTTCTATTTTAAATTCCTTTTTTGAAGCAGACGAGGAGATATATTTGGTTTTATTAGCAACGTGAGTACATGTTGTACACCTGTTGTGATTACACCTAAAGAAACCGACTACCTGTGAACCCACTAATGTTTGTTGCTTACTCGTCTCAGTATCATCACGCGACCTCTTAAAAAAGCTAGGAGCCAGTATGTTTCTAAGATTCTTTGCCTTTTTAAATATAATCGTAGGATTTGTAGGAAGAGAAGTACTCAAAACCGGATCAGTTAACAGTAACTTATAATTACGTTTAATTATGCAAGAAATTTTATTTGCTTTTACATTATATTTGGATTTAAAAGCCAATTTATATTCATTGATTTTATGAGTTTTTTTCTTATCATTTTTGGATCTAGAGTTCTCAATAGGTTTTTTTATTATTATAGGGAGATCTTGTGCCCTTATATTACATGAATTTTCATTCACATCTCCAACCTCATTATCTAGTGATATATTATTTATCTTAAGAATATTCTCCCTATTCAATGTTTGTGAATAAGCAATAGCCTCTTCTAATATGCCTTCAGGATAGTCACGTTCCCTTAAGGAAGTAATAAGTTCTTCAGCTTGTTCAGCAAATGTACAATCTAGTGTACAATTACGTCTAATCCTATACAGTTGACTTTTGGGTACATTATTTAACCAGCTTTTCTTGTGATTACTCGTATATGGAATATAGCTGCAGGTGTCAACAGTTTTTTTATAAGATGACACTAACAATTTTTCCTCCACCACCTCCACCGTAACGTCCAGAAAATTAATACGTGTGGGATTGTGTGTACAAGTGAAGGATAAACCATATTTATTATTATTAAGAAATTCAACAAAATTAGTAACTGTGTCAACATCCCCTTTCCAAATAAAAAACAGGTCGTCGATATAGCGACAGTAAAGGACCAGGTTCGCAGAGTAGGGGCCTTCCCAGATAAGTGTCTGTTCAAGGTCACCCATGTAGATATTTGCGAAACTCGGTGCGAACCTGGTCCCCATCGCTGTACCGAGTACCTGTAGATAGTGACAGTGATCAAACAAAAAGTGATTGTGTGTTAAAATAAAATAAATGGCAGAAGTGATAAAATTGCGTTTCATCTCTGAGTCCATTCCGGTTTTAATAAGTGCAGTATCCACAGCTTGTACTCCTTGAGCATGTGGAATATTAGTGTACAAAGCTTGCACATCACAGGTGATTAGTATATAATCAGAGGTCCATTTGTGACCTTCAACTAATCGAATAAATTCAGTGGTATCCCGGATATGAGACCTCAGAGATGTTGCGCAAGGTTGTAAAAAGTGATCAACATAATAGGATAAATTAGACGTAAGACCCCCAATCCCAGAAATAATAGGTCGCCCTGGGGGATCGTGAAGTGTTTTGTGAATTTTGGGGAGGTGATAATAAGTCGGGACGATAGGGTGGAGGGGGTAGAGGAAATTAAACTCATCCTGAGTAATCACACCCTCAGATTTAGCATTTTCTAATAACTTTTTTAATTCTAGCTGATATTTACGGGAGGGGTCTGCAGTTAATGCTTGATAAAAAATTTTATCCGATAATTGGCGTTTAGCCTCCTTTAGATAATCACATGTATCCTGGACCACTAGTCCCCCCCCTTTATCTGCTGGTTTGATTGTAAGTGTCATATCATTAGCTAATGATTTAAGGACTCTCCGTTCCTCACTATTTAGATTATATAGACACGAATGTGTCTTAGTGTCACATAAAGCTCGAAAATCATTCAAAGATTGAATATAAAAAGTTTCTATAGCACTAGTCCTATGTTGTAAAGGATAAAATTGAGATTTATTTTTAAACACAGGTTCTGAGGTGTTATTAATGTCAAAAATCAAAGTTTCTGATATAGTCTGGGTTTCACAAGCTGCACTCTCTATAAGTAACTCATTAAGTATCGTCAGACCTGATTGGTCATCTCGATCTAGTATTACTTGTGTTTCAGGTTTTGATATATTATTAGTGCATGCAAAAAACCTTTTTCTACATAGACTCCTAACGTACCTATTGAGTTCTATAAATAATTCAAAAAAATTGGGCTTTGTAGTTGGGGCAAAATTCATACCCTTAGCTAATACCTTGGTTTCCAATTGATTAAGGGGTTTGGAGGAGAGATTAAAAACCGTATCGGCACCTAATGGAATCGTTGGTTCTTTCTTCCTCCTCCTCTGTCCCCCTCGTCTTCCTCTTCTGGTTCCCTTGCTCTTTTTGGGGTTCCTGCTAGGGGTTCGTATCTGTTGTGATGTTGAAAATGAGGGGAGGGGACTAGATCCCCTAATCTCCTGTTTGGATCTAAAAAAGACTCCTGTCGGTTTCTAGACTCATAATTTGATTTAGTATAATAATTATTATGGGGATGTTTTTTCTCCCATTTATTATAACGAACTTCCCTCCACCCCGGTGATCCTGATGGATAAGAATGAGATTTTCTCATCTGATTCCTTCCACGGTTTTGATATTGAACAGTGGACCTAGGGGAATAGTATTCATCTCTTCCCCCATGTTCTGTTCTCCTATCATATTGAAGCTTTTCTTGATTGGAATTCAGAGGATTGAGTGGTTTTTCCCGTTTCCGATTTTTGGAAAAACTTCTTACACAATCAGACTGATAATCCAATAAATCTCTGGCAAATTTCTTTTCTTTCCTCTCAATCGTCTCTCTCTCATACTCTTCTATTCTCTTGTTGACTATTATTTCTCTTTCTTTATAATATGGCTCCTCCTTATGTTTAACCAATTGTTCTTGTACCACCTTAATCTCTTTTTCAATCTCTATAAGTTTGGATTCCCTATAATCAATTAATAATTGCATTAATGCCATAGAACATTTATCCAAAACATTCTCCCACTGTATTCTCAGTTCCGGATTATCCTGAAATGATAGACTCTTAAAGATCCGCAGACCTCGAGGAATTTTGTTATTTTCAATATATTTAGTAAGGGTGGTTTTATCCCACCAATGTCTACATTCTGCTTTCAATAATTCCTCGAGTCTGCTAGAATCCTGAAAGAATCCATCATACACTGGATTATCTTTTTTCTTATTAACATTCTCAGAAGTGTATTTCTTAAGTACTTCATGTCTACGTTGTATTCTGTCCGCATAGCAAGCAACATTCATTTTGTATAAACACAGTGCTGACCTGCTGCCCAAACCTCTGGCAATTTGGAACAAGAAACAAAAAATAAGGTTTGTTGGCGCTGGGCAGAACTGTGTAAATGTGAATTGGAATCAGCAGCCACCTGGTAAGGAGGTAGCCAGCCTCCTCAGCAATTAGCAATAGAAAACAAACAAATACCAGGTCGGCGCTTGAAAATCCAATAATACTGCCAAATATAATAAAACAATTTATTTAGCTAGCAAAAAAATATATAAAACACAAAAAGAAACATAGAAAAATAGAAACTAATAATGGACCACAATAATATATAACACATAAAACTTGGGTGTAATTACACCTCAGATAATAGCATATATATGCCTATAATAAAAACATATAGGAGTGGGTCACCGGTTTTCACCTAAATAGCTTTCAATATACTGGATTCTAAGTTGTTCAGTCTCTCACAGTTCAGAAAGAATATGTCCTCCGGCTAATAAATTCAGCCTCTGTAACCATATATGCGGAGAAACGCGTTGAGGACACAGAGAGGACGGGTCACTGAGAATATCACCGAGACCATCCAAGTGCTCACAGGAGAAATACACCTGCTGTTCTATAATATCAAGTTGTCTGTAACCTGTTGCCGGCAATCAGCCTGCTTGTGAAGAGACCGGACTCTTCATTTCTTCACAATTTTTCACACCATCAGCCTGTCTTGCTGAGCATGGCTATTTCCAATCAGGAATAATACACGGCAGTTTAGCTTACCAACTCTGTGCTGTGTTAAAGAAAACATCCATCCCTGCGGGCGCCGCCGACGGATGTCTCACCCGTGCAAAGGGTGATAGAGAGCGGCTTTGCATTACCCACCGTGCATAGGAAAGCAAGGACAGCGATTCAGTGAGTAATTGAAACCGTACGGTTCTTTCATATCATATCCATCACGTGGAAAATTATACTTTACATATATGGTTACAGAGGCTGAATTTATTAGCCGGAGGACATATTCTTTCTGAACTGTGAGAGACTGAACAACTTAGAATCCAGTATATTGAAAGCTATTTAGGTGAAAACCGGTGACCCACTCCTATATGTTTTTATTATAGGCATATATATGCTATTATCTGAGGTGTAATTACACCCAAGTTTTATGTGTTATATATTATTGTGGTCCATTATTAGTTTTTATTTTTCTATGTTTCTTTTTGTGTTTTATATATTTTTTTGCTAGCTAAATAAATTGTTTTATTATATTTGGCAGTATTATTGGATTTTCAAGCGCCGACCTGGTATTTGTTTGTTTTCTATTGCTAATTGCTGAGGAGGCTGGCTACCTCCTTACCAGGTGGCTGCTGATTCCAATTCACATTTACACAGTTCTGCCCAGCGCCAACAAACCTTATTTTTTGTTTCTTGTTCCAAATTGCCAGAGGTTTGGGCAGCAGGTCAGCACTGTGTTTATACAAAATGAATGTTGCTTGCTATGCGGACAGAATACAACGTAGACATGAAGTACTTAAGAAATACACTTCTGAGAATGTTAATAAGAAAAAAGATAATCCAGTGTATGATGGATTCTTTCAGGATTCTAGCAGACTCGAGGAATTATTGAAAGCAGAATGTAGACATTGGTGGGATAAAACCACCCTTACTAAATATATTGAAAATAACAAAATTCCTCGAGGTCTGCGGATCTTTAAGAGTCTATCATTTCAGGATAATCCGGAACTGAGAATACAGTGGGAGAATGTTTTGGATAAATGTTCTATGGCATTAATGCAATTATTAATTGATTATAGGGAATCCAAACTTATAGAGATTGAAAAAGAGATTAAGGTGGTACAAGAACAATTGGTTAAACATAAGGAGGAGCCATATTATAAAGAAAGAGAAATAATAGTCAACAAGAGAATAGAAGAGTATGAGAGAGAGACGATTGAGAGGAAAGAAAAGAAATTTGCCAGAGATTTATTGGATTATCAGTCTGATTGTGTAAGAAGTTTTTCCAAAAATCGGAAACGGGAAAAACCACTCAATCCTCTGAATTCCAATCAAGAAAAGCTTCAATATGATAGGAGAACAGAACATGGGGGAAGAGATGAATACTATTCCCCTAGGTCCACTGTTCAATATCAAAACCGTGGAAGGAATCAGATGAGAAAATCTCATTCTTATCCATCAGGATCACCGGGGTGGAGGGAAGTTCGTTATAATAAATGGGAGAAAAAACATCCCCATAATAATTATTATACTAAATCAAATTATGAGTCTAGAAACCGACAGGAGTCTTTTTTAGATCCAAACAGGAGATTAGGGGATCTAGTCCCCTCCCCTCATTTTCAACATCACAACAGATACGAACCCCTAGCAGGAACCCCAAAAAGAGCAAGGGAACCAGAAGAGGAAGACGAGGGGGACAGAGGAGGAGGAAGAAAGAACCAACGATTCCATTAGGTGCCGATACGGTTTTTAATCTCTCCTCCAAACCCCTTAATCAATTGGAAACCAAGGTATTAGCTAAGGGTATGAATTTTGCCCCAACTACAAAGCCCAATTTTTTTGAATTATTTATAGAACTCAATAGGTACGTTAGGAGTCTATGTAGAAAAAGGTTTTTTGCATGCACTAATAATATATCAAAACCTGAAACACAAGTAATACTAGATCGAGATGACCAATCAGGTCTGACGATACTTAATGAGTTACTTATAGAGAGTGCAGCTTGTGAAACCCAGACTATATCAGAAACTTTGATTTTTGACATTAATAACACCTCAGAACCTGTGTTTAAAAATAAATCTCAATTTTATCCTTTACAACATAGGACTAGTGCTATAGAAACTTTTTATATTCAATCTTTGAATGATTTTCGAGCTTTATGTGACACTAAGACACATTCGTGTCTATATAATCTAAATAGTGAGGAACGGAGAGTCCTTAAATCATTAGCTAATGATATGACACTTACAATCAAACCAGCAGATAAAGGGGGGGGACTAGTGGTCCAGGATACATGTGATTATCTAAAGGAGGCTAAACGCCAATTATCGGATAAAATTTTTTATCAAGCATTAACTGCAGACCCCTCCCGTAAATATCAGCTAGAATTAAAAAAGTTATTAGAAAATGCTAAATCTGAGGGTGTGATTACTCAGGATGAGTTTAATTTCCTCTACCCCCTCCACCCTATCGTCCCGACTTATTATCACCTCCCCAAAATTCACAAAACACTTCACGATCCCCCAGGGCGACCTATTATTTCTGGGATTGGGGGTCTTACGTCTAATTTATCCTATTATGTTGATCACTTTTTACAACCTTGCGCAACATCTCTGAGGTCTCATATCCGGGATACCACTGAATTTATTCGATTAGTTGAAGGTCACAAATGGACCTCTGATTATATACTAATCACCTGTGATGTGCAAGCTTTGTACACTAATATTCCACATGCTCAAGGAGTACAAGCTGTGGATACTGCACTTATTAAAACCGGAATGGACTCAGAGATGAAACGCAATTTTATCACTTCTGCCATTTATTTTATTTTAACACACAATCACTTTTTGTTTGATCACTGTCACTATCTACAGGTACTCGGTACAGCGATGGGGACCAGGTTCGCACCGAGTTTCGCAAATATCTACATGGGTGACCTTGAACAGACACTTATCTGGGAAGGCCCCTACTCTGCGAACCTGGTCCTTTACTGTCGCTATATCGACGACCTGTTTTTTATTTGGAAAGGGGATGTTGACACAGTTACTAATTTTGTTGAATTTCTTAATAATAATAAATATGGTTTATCCTTCACTTGTACACACAATCCCACACGTATTAATTTTCTGGACGTTACGGTGGAGGTGGTGGAGGAAAAATTGTTAGTGTCATCTTATAAAAAAACTGTTGACACCTGCAGCTATATTCCATATACGAGTAATCACAAGAAAAGCTGGTTAAATAATGTACCCAAAAGTCAACTGTATAGGATTAGACGTAATTGTACACTAGATTGTACATTTGCTGAACAAGCTGAAGAACTTATTACTTCCTTAAGGGAACGTGACTATCCTGAAGGCATATTAGAAGAGGCTATTGCTTATTCACAAACATTGAATAGGGAGAATATTCTTAAGATAAATAATATATCACTAGATAATGAGGTTGGAGATGTGAATGAAAATTCATGTAATATAAGGGCACAAGATCTCCCTATAATAATAAAAAAACCTATTGAGAACTCTAGATCCAAAAATGATAAGAAAAAAACTCATAAAATCAATGAATATAAATTGGCTTTTAAATCCAAATATAATGTAAAAGCAAATAAAATTTCTTGCATAATTAAACGTAATTATAAGTTACTGTTAACTGATCCGGTTTTGAGTACTTCTCTTCCTACAAATCCTACGATTATATTTAAAAAGGCAAAGAATCTTAGAAACATACTGGCTCCTAGCTTTTTTAAGAGGTCGCGTGATGATACTGAGACGAGTAAGCAACAAACATTAGTGGGTTCACAGGTAGTCGGTTTCTTTAGGTGTAATCACAACAGGTGTACAACATGTACTCACGTTGCTAATAAAACCAAATATATCTCCTCGTCTGCTTCAAAAAAGGAATTTAAAATAGAAACCTTTATTAATTGTAGTACGCATTTTGTAGTGTATTTATTGCGGTGCTCGTGCCAGCTTTATTATGTTGGGCGAACAACTAGGGCACTTAAATTACGTTTTATGGAGCATAGGAGAAATATTCTCAGGGGCTTTATGAATCATAGTGTCTCTCGTCACTATGCAGAAGCTCATGCTAATGATCCTGCCTGTCTCCAAATAATTGGGCTTGAACAAATTAAGGTTACCCCCAGAGGTGGAGATAGATTTAGAACACTCTGTCGTCAAGAAGCTGCATGGATTTGGAAATTACAGACACTGAAACCACAAGGGCTGAATGAAACAATCGATCTAGAATTCATTTAGATTCATTTTTATCTATGTTTATTATTATTTCTCATGTTGGTTAGATTCATCTTCTCAGTCCCGATCCCACATGTGGGTGAGAGCGGACCATGCCTGTGCACTGATTAAACGATAGTTCACTGGCTTCTGCTATATGGTTTGATTGATGTGGCTAATCCAATGTACATTGCTGGCTCCCATAACCGCGATCTTACTTGGCATTGCCTCTATATAGCTAGAGGCATGTCATTTATCAGGTCTGATCGCGTTTTTGGTTGCTCAGCTATAGAACATTTCCAATTTGAGATCTCTGGTTCCGGATTATAAAGTATTCTTTTAATGAATTCAAATAATTATATTACTATATGGTTAATTTGTGGCCCCGCTATATAGATCTATAGGCATTATACTATTAAAGGGCGGGTGTGTGTATATATATTTTTATAATTTTTTTATAATAATTTTTTTATAATATTTTTTTATAATATTATGTTGTGTTTTGGCTAATTATTTTGATTCTAAAGGTTTTTCTATATTAATACAACATTTATTAAATAACACCTTAAGTATTCTAGGTGCTTCACTACTTTATGGTTATGCCATTACTGTGATTAAAGTAATGTAATGAATATATTTCTATCCTCTATGAGATATATGTGCTTTTAAACAGGTGGCACTATGGATTTCTACAGACTGATGGAGTTATGTAGTATTTTGTTCTGTCCGCTTAGCAACACATTTTTTCTTTTATATTAATTATTATGATTAAATTGTATTAGGTTATATATATTATTATTATAGGTAGAACTATAATAATTTATGTAATGGACCTTATTAACTGATTCCCTGAGCTAACCCCTAGCCTTGTAAGAGATTGATAAATGAGGCACCTGCTGTGATTTTGTACACACCTATTCTCACTAATTACAAAGCACAGGGTATAAAAGATAGAAAGTGCTCAGAAGGGAATACTTTGCCTCTTGAAGAAGCCGCCTGGGGTGCGGAGAAACGCGTTGAGGACACAGAGAGGACGGGTCACTGAGAATATCACCGAGACCATCCAAGTGCTCACAGGAGAAATACACCTGCTGTTCTATAATATCAAGTTGTCTGTAACCTGTTGCCGGCAATCAGCCTGCTTGTGAAGAGACCGGACTCTTCATTTCTTCACAATTTTTCACACCATCAGCCTGTCTTGCTGAGCATGGCTATTTCCAATCAGGAATAATACACGGCAGTTTAGCTTACCAACTCTGTGCTGTGTTAAAGAAAACATCCATCCCTGCGGGCGCCGCCGACGGATGTCTCACCCGTGCAAAGGGTGATAGAGAGCGGCTTTGCATTACCCACCGTGCATAGGAAAGCAAGGACAGCGATTCAGTGAGTAATTGAAACCGTACGGTTCTTTCATATCATATCCATCACGTGGAAAATTATACTTTACATATATGGTTACAGAGGCTGAATTTATTAGCCGGAGGACATATTCTTTCTGAACTGTGAGAGACTGAACAACTTAGAATCCAGTATATTGAAAGCTATTTAGGTGAAAACCGGTGACCCACTCCTATATGTTTTTATTATAGGCATATATATGCTATTATCTGAGGTGTAATTACACCCAAGTTTTATGTGTTATATATTATTGTGGTCCATTATTAGTTTTTATTTTTCTATGTTTCTTTTTGTGTTTTATATATTTTTTTGCTAGCTAAATAAATTGTTTTATTATATTTGGCAGTATTATTGGATTTTCAAGCGCCGACCTGGTATTTGTTTGTTTTCTAATGATGCTTGTGTGCCTGTCAGGAGATGGCACACTTGTAGATACAAATTATGAAATGATGATAATAACAATCAGATGCAGCATCTGCTTGGAGTCAAACCCTCCCACTGCCTAAATAAACATTGATGCAGCTAAATCTTTTGACCATTTAATGATGATTTTTTTGCCCACACAACCGCTCAGAAATTGTTGTTTTCATTACTTAATATAATGTATAAAGTATTTTTAATAAAATATAAACATGTTATTTAAATATATATATATATATATATATATATATATATATATATATCTAGGGGGTGGTCTTAAATTTTAACAACCAGGATATTTTTTTTTTCATTTTTATTTTACCCACCCTCCAGCATAATATACATTATGAGCAAAAGGTTTCTTACTGCGCTTAGCCCCTGGGTGTGATCAATCTGGTTTTATATTTGGGGTGCACTTTCATGGGTATATGTCTTAATGCTATACCTGTAGATAGATCTAAATACACCTGTGCCTATATGCAATACGAGAATTCTGGTGTTCTGGAATAAACCTTTTACTTATAATGATGCAAATAATGAAAACAATGTTACAACAGTACTAATGCCACTTACACTGAAAACATCCCGGAACATAATAATTCTTATGCAAACATCTGCAGTCTCGTGAGTCTAGATAACTTGAATCAGAGTCCATTTTGTATCTCTATTTCTGCAATAGTATAATCATCAATGCTGCAGGATATGTCTGGTGTTCAGGGAGCGACATCACATGAGCCCTAGCCAGCAGATCCCCTTCCCAGGCAAAGACAGGCATGGCACATGGCTCTAGCCCTGCCATGTAATAAGGACATACCGTGGGGGAAGGAAGGCAATTACCCCTCATTATAAAGGAGATACTATTTGCATGAAGATAGGCACATAGTCCTAGAAAATCTGAATATTATTGTCGAAAAATATGGCAACATATTGCTGAAAGCAAGTGATTAGGCATCAAGTCATTGCTTAGGTAATGGCACCTAGGAAGCAACTGAAAATATATAATGTATTCTCTATGCAGGGCCCTATTGTGTGGAACTGGTATACGTTATATACCTCCCCATGGATTGAATAAAAGGTAGTGCTACTATCCTCATAACTGAACTTGAATGCCACAGGAGTGAGAATCAGGATTTGCAGCATAACTCCATCTTGGTAAGGCTAAGATAAGATGTTTGGACAAAACAAAGACTAAAGTCTCGGAGATGTGCACGGGCAGAGAAGCAGCAGACATGGTTCCAGTGTTAACATGAGTAACATCGCCAGTCTCCAAGTTTCTCTATTTCTCTGTAACTGAGTTAGGATAATCGGGCAAGGATCTTGGAATATCAAATGTGCCAGGTCATGCCCTGAATCAGGAGATTGGGCTGTCACATGGACCAGGTCATGATCGAAACGTGATAGTATGCGATCAAATTTGGCATCTATATAGGGTATAATGAGCTCAGCTAACTCTACAGCCAAGTGTATTGCAAAAGCTGTTGAACACTGGTAGCAGCATTGACAATGCTGAAGGTACAGGAGTAGTAGAGAGCATTGCTCTCATTAAGGAGTTTTAGTCATATTACAGGACACAGCGTGATATGTGCATCACCAGAAAGCAAGCACTATACATATGCAAATTACAGAACACAAACAACCAAGTTGCAATTACAGTACCCACCACGAGATGTCAGTAACAATAACAGTAAGAGGCAAAAACCCACATCATACTTAGAGGATACTGATAATAGATAAAACAATTAAATAAACAGGTATCAGTCAAAGAAAATAGAATGATAATAAAAGACCACTAAATGCTTATAAAAGTGACAGTCCCCTTAATCCTCAGCAAAATTCCAGGGAACATACACAGGGAACATACTCAATTCCAGGGAACATACTCAACTGTATTTGTGTGAGTGTGGTAAACTTCAGCAGAGATGTAATAACAACACAAAAGTATAATATAGCTGCAGGCAATTATATTCCCTGAGAGCCTCCAGGATCAGTAACCCATGAAGAGAAAGATAAGAAGTCCAACTGTGCTGCTGTCAGTCAAACAGCACTTGGTTCAGGATATAGGGAATTCCCTACCAAGCCAGGCATAAGAAGGTTGAATGTTGTTTAGGCTCCAATAAGAAGCAGTAAGTGTGGGAAGGATGCAGCCCAAGACAGCAAGCTCCGGTGACCACACTCACCCAGGAGAGTCACGTGGAGGCCACAGCAAAGAATGCCAAGTGCAGCTGAGAAGAGCTTCTAATCTCAGAAATCGATCAGAAAAGCAGGCAAAATCACCCTAAAAGCAACTACCATGGAGAAGGCAAGCACCAAACAGGTAGGGGTATATCAAGGGAGAACACAGCATTCTGCAGAGTAAAGCCACACCACAATGTCCTGAGCCACAGGGGGTACCGGTCACACTCACCCACAATGTCCAGCCAGGGAACTGTAGAGGGATCACCTGAGAATGCAATCCAGGGTGCAAATGTTCCCCCAACAAGGGACATTAGCCACAAGAGACTGTTGCTGATAGTCATTTCAAGGAAGTGCTGGCGGTCATGAACATCACCCAAGGTGATGGCTGGACTCTAGTGGAAATATGAGTCTCTAACAGAAAAGCCTCACCAAAGTGTTCCCCACACCAAGACCAACTACTACCCGGATTTCAAGGTAGATGAGGTGGATAGAGGTGAATTCTGCAGAGTCTCTAAGGAGATTAGCTAAAAGGCGGCCATGCTAGATGCCTCTCCCACCGGAAGTCCTCAATCACAGCTGTTAAATGAAAATACAATAAGGGTTACATTTACTAAACACACATGTACTAACATTTACAAATTAATATTAACAAAAAATCATCTATTAGTAAATGTATATTTAGCCCCTGAAACCAAACATCGATTAAGGTCAATTTTCATTGATTTTAAATTTTAAAAAAATCGACCTTTAGTAATAAGCCATCTCCATGTGCACTTGTTTTTAAACCTTTTTTTACTGAAAATAAGTCTACAATATTTTAGTAAATTATATCCAGACTTCTCAGATTGAGAGTCTGCTTTTAGTGATTTACTGTACATAAGACAAAGAAACATGAAACCCCTATGAGGTTAACAGCTTCACCTTCCTAGAAAAGAAATAAAGTCTAAAAATCTGTTTGACTCTAAATCTCAAATATCTGTTTTATAATCAAGTGTTTAAGTACATATAAATGCACTGGCACATACTGTACCACTAAATAACATTTACTAGTAAGAGTGTGGATATTGCATCATAGCATTCTGCACATTCGGTTCTCATTGTGCACAATCACATGCTTTAGTATACGCAGGTGTGCATTTTATAACATTCCTCCATCATTAATCTCTATTAAGCAGCTAGCCAAAAATATTCAGATGTTAAAGTTCTGAAAGAATTCTTCTACTACAAAGAACAGTTTAGCAGTTTCAATATGGATTATTTTTCATTTGCTATTCTGAAATGAGCCTTTTTAGCTATGAAGTGTGTTTAAACAAATTGTCACTTTGCATGTGTAAGGTGATTTGAGATAATGTTTTCATGCAAATATTTTTGGTGTTGAGTCATTAATGATTCTAATAAAACTTTACAATTGCATGTAGATGTCAAAGTATACTGGTTATGTTTTTATATCAGTAAAGTACATCTTGACCTATAAAAAATAATTTTGGGCTTCAAATCAATGTAAAATTCTCCAAAAGATATTAAGATGTTGAAATATGTACTGTAAATATGTTTTTCTTTATCTCATTCCAACAAATATTACTCTGCCTGGTTTTATTACTTAAATGTTACTATGAAATATATGTGCAATATTTCAAATTATATTTATAATTATAAAAATAGTACTTACAATAGTAATTGTATCCATGTGCATAGTTGTGTATGACACACAGCAAATTTATATCATATAAATATATCATTTTGAATTTTCTATTCAGGCAGAGAGAAAAGGAATACATATTTACCTCTCATTGCTAACACATATACATTGATTAAATAAAGGTCACACAATTATTATCATGTATTAAGAAAGCATCCTATAATATATTCTTATAAACGTATTGTTACATATATTAGATAATAGAAGTTCCTGAAAAATTCCATCAACTTTTTGATACGTGGAAAAAAACGTTTACTAAAATAATCATCATCAACGGCAATTTTTGGGCTTGTCAAATTCAAACATCAATATCAGTCATTTATGCGGTAAACACATTTTTTTCTTCCTTTTTTCAGATTTCAGATTTTCTGAAAATAGTATTAGTTTTCTAATGTCTTCTAACAGGCCATAACATCATAACCAAAATTGACAAATTTCTACAAAGAAATAAACAGGGAAAAAAATCCAGATTCTACACATTGGTTTTCATAATAGAATATGTACTTAACTTTCATAAACCTTCCTATCAAATTGCATCCATTCTGTACAGTCCACACATATCCTCACATGTCTTCTCATTCTTCACTTTCCCTTCCTCTCGAACCCGGTTCATCATTGCTGTATGACCATATCATGCAGCCCACTAAGAACCTTTGCAATCTGGCAGACAACTATTCAATAGATAGTACCTTTCCTTGTGTATACATGCCTATTTCCCTATAGATTGTAAAGTTGCGAGCAGGGCATTCCTACCTCTATGACTGTTATCACCCAGTTTGTTATACCATTGTTATTTCCAATTGTAAAGCACAACGGAATTTGCTGCGCTATATAAGAAACTTAATAAATAAATAAATACTTAAAAATGAGTTTTTCTCTTTTCTTTTTATGCATGTTTGAATAAAACAAATACAATGGGTCGACATAATATGGTTCATTAAAAAGGCATATCTTTTTAAAAAGCAGACACTTTTCTGTATTAAATGAGGGAACGCTTGTGTTTATTGATGCCAGAATGGGGAGATTTAACTATTAGAACCTCCCCTCGCCCATCTCTAAATACTGCCCACCCCCATCTCATAACACTTTCTGTTGAATAGGATGTTATTGTCTGGTAAGCACCATACAAGTCTTCCCATCCCCATTTGAACCCCTGCTATGTTCGTAATGAGTTGTGTTCATACATAGCGGACAGGGTTTCTACAGATTACATCCTAAAAATAACTGGATCCGCCTCTATGAAGACTCCATTCCATTTTGTCTATTGCAATAGGAACGCCTATAACCCAGAACTATACCTTAACCTATATACTTAACAGAAAGAACATCCCTACAAATACCTTTTCCTGAGCCAGCTTTAAGGATATCATCCAAGTAGCGAGTCCCACTAATCTGGCTTGTACCTGCCTGAGTAGACCATTGAAAATATAAGTTAAAACATTAATTTATTGTAAGTCAGCACCATACTGTATCTGGGTAAACTATGGTATAATCAAATAAAAACCCCTTTAAAAAACTCAACTTCCACCTTGAGAGGATAACAAGACAAATAGCTACTGTAAATAAGCTTCAATTATTATATTGGACACAGCATTACTTACTACCATGTCTGAGATCACTTATCCCATTAACCTACTAACCAATTGCCCTGGTACACTCATGAGCTTGGTGCCCACACACATACATAATTGTTGGTATTGGACAAAGGGAGCTGCAAAATCTGGATAAGGGTATGAGTAATGGACTGGAGGAGGGGAGTACATGAGGGAAGGAATGTGCAAGATGCATACGGTCCCAAATGGGGAAAAGAAGAGAGGGAGCATAAAGAGGATGCACTAAACTATAGGGGTGAGGCATAGTACTAAGGGGAAAAGAGGTGAGGGAACAATATGAATAGAAAGTAACAAGACTGAGAGATAATAAAAAAGGATAAAAAAAGAGAATATGAAGAACAGAATGTAGAGATATAACAGCAGAAAGAGAAAAGATAAAATGCAGAAAAAATAGTTTTAAAGTAGGTAAATGTTAGACAGTGTGGTAGCAATTGGATTTTGATATTTATCCAGCTGGGAATAATCTGGAAAGAGAGATAACATTCTGCAGAGAATGTAAAATCTCACTAACCCCACCCATTGACTGTTTTTGACTACTGCCTTAAATATATGGTACAATATCACTAAGTAAACTCTGCCTACTGTAAACTAACATAAATCAAGGGAGGAAACTAATGTGAACCACCAGAAGCTTAGGGCATGCTTAGTGCATTCTATCTTTTTTATTATAAGCTGTGTGAGAGTCTCTTTGGGGCTGTATCTCCTTCCACAACAAAATCACTGATGATGATTATTATAATATAGTAGAGGTTGAGTATCCCATATCCAAATATTCCAAAATACGGAATATTCCGAAATACAGACTTTTTTGAGTGAGAGTGAGATAGTGAAACCTTTGTTTTTTGATTGCTCAATGTACACAAACATTGTATAATACACAAAGTTATTAAAAATATTGTATTAAATGACCTTCAGGCTGTTTGTATAAGGTGTATATGAAACATAAATGAATTGTGTGAATGTACACACACTTTGTTTAATGCACAAAGTTATAAAAAATATTGGCTAAAATGACCTTCAGGCTGTATGTATAAGGTGTAGATGAAACATAAATGCATTCTGTGCTTAGATTTAGGTCCCAACGCCATGATATCTCATTATGGTATGCAATTATTCCAAAATACGGAAAAATTCCATATCCAAAATACCTCTGGTCCCAAGCATTTTGGATAAGGGATACTTAACCTGTAATATTCTTTTAAATACAGTACTCTATGATGACCAGGGGTAATTAGCTTGGTAGAAGAATGTATTGGTGCAGTGTCTAGGTGTTTAATCAGGATCCACAGTTTTTCTTGTAAATAAATAAGAATTAAGCTTTACTTGCAGCACTCAACATAAATTAACAGAAAATAACAAACATCCTAGCCACCATGCAGGGCACAAACTAATTTCTTGTCCCTCTCTATGGGGCTGACTCAGTCCTGATCACTGCTGTGCATTTCGCACAGCGGGCGAGCAGGTCTGATCTGCGCATGCACAGGCCCCCGTAGTGTGCCAATGCATGCCAGAGTTGCAATTGGCATCTCAGCCCAGCGATCACCTCTGCCTGACAGATGGGGGCGGGCCGGCGGCATTGGGCCGCCGTCTTGGGGGCATGGCCTGGGCAATTCATGCGTGCTCGGACTGTGCAGGGGGTGGGCTGCGGTAGCTGCATGATGTCACATACAGCCACTGTGACCCGGAGAGTGATGGGTAGCTCGCTGCCAGTGCACAGGAGCTGCACTGGTAGGGAGCTACTTTTCAGGTACAAAGCATGGCTGCCGTGAATTTGCTTTTGTACCTGTGCGGGGGAGGGGGGTGGCAGAGCCCTGTGCTGGGCATCCCCCCTCATGTCTGTGAAAGTGATCTTAGATGTGCTAAATTTAGCACATTTACGATCAAGTCTGAATTGCCCCCTATATTAGTAACTTGTCTGCAATACAAAATGTCCCTCATCCTTGCCTGCTTCTTGCAGGTAGATCACAGGCTTCAGGCCAGTTTGGCTCAACTGGCTTCCAATATACTCCATCTGGTTTGGATACACAGGCAGCAGCCTCCCTGACAAAGTCTTAATCCTATCTCCTACAGGAAAGGCACTTCCTGGCCTTCTGACACTACACTGAGGTTATATCTATTGGAAGGCAGTTGAGCCATGTCAGCCTGAAGTCTATGATTTTGAAAGGAGCAGGCAAGGATGAGGTTTTCTGGTTCTCCCTGCCTCCATCTGGCCTGCTTGACTGCCTCATCTCCACCTGGCTTGAGTACAAAGTGTGTTGTCACACCCCATTTGTTCCATGTGTGGACGGACCCCTCTACATCTCCAGCCCCACACTGAATTACCTGCTCATCAGTGCCATCTTTGGTGATACTGCCAATCTATCTATCTATCTATCTATCTATCTATCTATCTATCTATCTATCTATCTATCTATCTATCTATCTATCTATCTATCTATGTCACTCTACATAAATAAAAGCCAAATACCACTGACTGGCTCACTGACTCTTCACAAAATCTACAGAACCATGAGGACCAGCAACTTGAAATTTGTCCAGTACCTTTCTTTTTTGATGGAGGCACCCACTAAGAAGGGATTTTTCAAAAGTTAACCCCCAAAGGGTGAAAAGTGGTGAAAAATGCCAAATACCACTGACTGACTCATTGGGCAGTATTAAATTATTTTCACCCCCTTCCACACCTGTTCTGTTTCTGCTGATGGTTGTGGTATCATCATTTCAGCTTTATGCAGCTAAACCTGATTACTATGGGTGCGATATGCGCGATAACGGGGATCACTTTAGAAAGGAAATTGGGATTGATATATAATTTGAATACCACCCACTGAGTCATCACAAAATCTCTGGAATCATAGGAACTTGAAATTCGTACAGTAGCTTTGTTTTGTGACATAGGGACCCACTAAGAAGGGATTTTTCAAAAGTCCACCCCCAAGGGGTGAAAAGGGGTGAAATGTGTTTTATATAAACTCTTCATTATCTCTTAATACAGATAAGATTTAGATTTGTCTTTGTCCATACAAATGTTGCCAAATTAAGTGCCTAAATAGGTGTCTATATTTTTAGCAGCATCTTAATCTAGGTTTAAAAATTTTTTTTTTAACAATTATTTAACAAAAATCTGTTGATTTTTGTTTCATTTTAAATTGGAGGATTGTTAGGGGCTTCTTTTAGCATTCACCCGAAACTGTCTTCATTCCGAGAATTCCTGATCCCTCCAGACTACCATTTCCAATTCAAATGGCTGCAGTTTCCAGTAAAGGTCTGCTACGCCATGATCATTAACAAAGCTCCAACTACCACCAATGCATGCAGACTAGACAGCCTGGACAATAAACTCCCAGGGGTAAATTTACTAAGATGGGAGTTCTATTTAAGATGGGATGTTGCCCATAGCAACCAATCAGATTTTACTTCTCATTTATCTAGCACCTTCTAGAAGATAATACCTGGAATCTGATTGGTTGCTATGGGCAACAGCCCATCTTAAATAGAACTCCCATCTTAGTAAATTTACCCCCCTGTCTGATTAACTAGCACATTTCTCTCTGCTCATCAGTTACACTATCTGCTTCCACTGTCTAACTATCTCAGCCTTCCGTTCCTTCCAATATTTCCCAACAATTTCTGGTTGCACTGTCTTTGCTTTTACTATACCCTCCTTCTCATTGTCCATTCTATATTACACACACTCCATTCTATGTTATTCCTCTGAACAACACTACTGTACTGGAATTATGGCTCATAGATCCTGTCCCATACCAATCCTCACTGCTGGGTCACACTCTCCCCCAATTTCCTGACCACCCACACGCTTTCAGAACCCAGCCAACCTAATTCCCATCTCCGCTGTCCCTTCCCTTCCTTTCTCCTGTGCACTCTGGAATGCTAGCTCAATAAGCAGCAAGCTGCCAACTATCCACGACCTCTTCATCTCCCACTCTTTTAACCTTCTCGCCATCACTGAAACCTGACTCTCCTCCTCTGACACCACCTCCCCTACTGCCCTCTCCTATGGAGGCCTCTCCTTCACCCACTCGGTCAGACCTGATGACCGCCAGGGTGGAGGAGTGGGCATCCTTCTCTCCCCAAACTGCACCTTTCGTGTCATCCCACCTGAGCTCTCCCTCACCTTCAACACCTTTGAGGTCAACACGATCCACCTCTTCTACCCCATTCACCTCCTTGTGGCAGTGATCTATGACCCCCTGGCCACTGTTCACCTTTCCTTGACAATTTTGCTGCCTGGCTTCCCCACTTTCTCTCCTCCGACCTCCCCTCTATAATCCTCGGTGACTTTAACATTCCTATTGACATCCCTAAGGCAACTTCCACTAATCTTCTTGCCCTTTCCTCTTCCTTTGGACTTTCTCAATGGACCTCCACCCCTACTCACAATCTTGGCCACTCCCTTGATCTTGTCTTCACCCACCGATCGGATATCTCTGATTTCTTTAACTCTTCCTTTCCTCTCTCTGACCACCATCTGCTTTCTTTCACCCTCTCATCTTATCCTCTCCTCTCCACACCCAGACCCACCATCACCAGACGCAATCTCGAGTCTCTCGACCCCACTATCCTGTCATCCTTTGAGACTTTCCTCTCTCCTCTTTCCACCATGATCTTTCCCAACCAGGCAGCCTCCTTCTATAACTCTTCTCTAACCTCTGCTCTCAACTCTGTGGCCCCCCCCCCCTCTCCTCTGTCCCCCTCCGCCGCTCTAAACCCCAACCCTGGCACACCAAAGTAACACGATTCTTACAAAAATGTTCAAGCTTCGCTGAATGCTTCTGGATGTAATCTCACTCTCTGGTGGACTTCCTCCATTTCAAGTTTTTTCTCTCCTCCTAGAGCTCTGCTTTTCCCTTGCCAAGCAATACTTTTTCCAAGTACTCATCTCTTCTCAGTCCTCCAGTCCACGCTGTCTCTGAAACTTTTAACACTCTCCTTTGCGCCCCTCCTCCTCCCCTGTCATCTTCCCTCGCTGCCATTGAGTTGGATGGGAGGGGAGGAGGAGAGGGGCAAAGGAGAGTGTTTGCGTCCTTCTTCATCAGAGACTTTGCCTCCTTCATCTCCAAATTGAGGAAATCTAACACAATATCTCCTACCGTCACCCCTCTGATGCTCCCTGCCCTTCATCATCCTTCCCCTCCATCTATCCCACCTCGCCCTCCTTCTGTACCACTACAAAGAAGTCCACTTCCTCATCTTATCCTCCCCCCTCAACCTGCCCCCTGGACTCCCTCCTCTCCCGTCTTCCCTGATCCCTCTCACCCACTGCCTGCTCCTACCTTGCTCACCTCTTCAACCTATCACTCTCTACCGGCATCTTTCCCTCACCATTCAAGTATGCTCTGGTCTCACCTATTCTCAAAAAAAAAACTCTACACTTCATTACCCACTAGCTACCATCCCATCCATCTTCCCCCATTTGCCTCCAAACTACTTGAATGACTGGTCTAGAGCCATCTCACAAGTTGACAACTCCATCCTTGATACACTACAATCTGGCTTACGCCCACTCCACTCCACTGAGACTGCCCAGGAGAAAGTCACCAATGACCTGCTTTTGGCCAAATCCAGGGGAAACTTCTCTCTGCTTATCGTTCTGGACCTCTCTGCTGCCTTTGACACCATGGATCATCCTCTCCTCCTCTGCACACTACAAAACATTGGCCTCTAGCACTGTCCTTGACTGGTTTACCTCTTACCTCACTAACCACTCCTTCTCTGTGTCTGCCTCTGGCACCACCTCACACCCTTCCATTCTTCCTGTTAATGTCCCTCAGGGTTGTGTCCTTGGCCCTCTTCTGTTCTCCCTGTACACCTATTCCCTGGGTGCGCTCGTTAACTCCTTTGTCCTTCAATACCACCTCTATGCTGATGACACATAACTCTACCACTCATCTCCTGATCTGTCCCTCTCTGTCCTCTCTCAGGATTCCAGCTGCCTCTCTGCCATCTCCTCCTGGATGGCTGAGCACTCTCTGGAGCTCAACATGGACAAAACTGAACTCATTATCTTTCCCCCAGCCAGAGTAACACCCCCCACCAATATCTATATCACTGTTGACAACACCATCATCTCCCCTGTTCCCCATCTCCAATGTTTAGGCCTCACTCTTGACTCCTCCCTCTCCTTTGCATCCCACATCCAAGCTCTAGTGCAATCCTGTCAGTTGTAGCTACACAACATTGCTTGCATCAGGCCATTTCTCTCCCAGAGTGCAACAAAACGTATCATCCACTCACTGGTCATTTCACGGCTCGACTACTGCAATGTGCTTCTCACTGGCCTCACTTGCTCCCATCTTGCTCCCCTCCAATCTGTCCTCAACTCCGCAGCTAGGCTTATCTTCCTCTCTTGCCACTCCACATCTGCCACTCTCCTTCAGTAAAATCTGCACTGGCTCCCATTCCCCTAGAGAATCCTTTTCAAACTCCTCACCCTCAAATACAAGGCCATTTCTAATTCCACTGCTCATTCCATTTCCTCTCCCTTCATACACCCTCCCACCCCTTACAGTTGGACAAAGACCGTTGCCTCTCCTCTTCCCTGGTCACTGCTTCCCATGCTCGAGTTCAAGATTTTTCCTGTGTGGCACCCCTTCAGTGGAACGTGCTTCTCCCCGCTCCTTTAGACTCTCCCCAACCTTGCAAAGCTTCAAATGGGCACTGAAAACACACCTATTCATCAAAGTGTACCCTTCCAATGCATAACCTAGTCCTGAGGCTGCTCCTCTATCCCCCTGCATCATGCCTTGAACATCTCTGCTTTTCTTACATCCTGCCATCAGGCTACCTCCTGCTTGCCTGCACCTCATGTTATCTGTCTGTCGCCCCTTTCTACTAGATTGTTACCTACTCAGAGAAGGGCCCTCTTTCCTCTTGTTGTCAAAACCCTCTCCTACTCAGCGAGCATCTTTACCAGCTTTTTCTCCTGCTGGTAAAGGCTCATCTCTATCTATAGCCACCAGCTCCTTGTAGTATGCTGATCACTCACTCCCTACTTACATCTAAGATGTATTATGTTTTGAGAATTGTGGTGCTCTTTGTTACCTGTACTCTATTTTTGTTATTTATTTATTTACTGTAATGTTAAGTTTTGTCTCCCTGTACTGTCCTTTGTACAGCACTGCGATACACTTGTGGCACCTTATAAATTCAATGTAATAATAATAATAATGATAATAATGCTATGGGGCAGATCATGAAAGTGGCTGATGTGGATCTGAGGAGTGACTGCTTCTCCCATGGCCAGCTGTATGTTGCCTGTTCCAGAGTCAGCTCCTCTGACAGCCTGGCCATTCTCCAGGAAAGACTAAAAATGTAGTTTACCAGGAAGTCCTTCGAAATTAAAGTTACACGCATGGACATATTTGAAATTCCATAGCGAGGCACAGGTATTCAGCTAGTGTATATATATATATATATATATATATATATTTATACACACCTTATATGAATGGATGTAAATATTGTCTTATTTCTAACAAAAGGCATAATGGTTAAATTTTTAAAATTTTACTATTCATCTTCTCGCTATTAATATATTACTTAAATTAGTAAATAGCTAAATCTCAAAGGGAAAGTGTTATGTTGAACCAAATGATATAGTTAGAAAACAGAGGCATTACCGGGTGTGGTGACACCCGATGCACACCTTTCATATCCTAGTGTGCCAGGCGGTGCACGTGCAGCAAAAAGGGGGCATAGCCGCTAACAAAGGGGGCATGGCCTTGCAGGGTTGTCACTCCGGGGGCTTGCCCAGCATATCTGGAGATGCTGGGCTGTGCTGGGCTGCCCTCGGAGACTGTCTGCAGTGCTGTTGGCTCCTCTTCTTTGACAGGAGCTGGGTGCTGTAGCAGACTTTCACACTGCAGCAGCTGGCTCCTGTCACTGTGGAGGATCCCACAGTGTGGTGTCACCCCTTCCAGGCATCAAACCCGGGTGTTGGCCGCAACCCCCACACCCGGCTTGTGACGCCATTGTTAGAAAAACAACTGATTTCAGAAATAAGGACTTGTTAGTAATTCAGTATTGCGTGCTGATCTCAGTACCTTAACATATGAGATCTTCTCATGGGATTACATATGGCATAGAAAACAATAAGTCTAGTCCTAACATACGTCCTTTGTTCAGCTCTGAAATACTGTATGATTTAAGATTTAGAGTGTTTCCATTTGCCCTTTCACTTTCAGTTACAGTATGAAATCCAAACTCTAAACTGTCATGTGACAGTCAGCAGCAACTGTAGAATGTTACATGATGTCAGTGCTTGTCTGTGACACCAGAGCTTTAAAGCAGTAACATTGTTTAACTATAAAGAGACATTTCCCATTACCATCACACATATTTAATAATGCTTTCATAATGTCAAAACATGATGAATAATGAACATTTTTCCTATGTGCTTGATGTTCATTTCCCTAAGGTTTATATTGAACATGTTTCTTATGTAAGTTTTCCATAAAAGAATCAGGTATGACATATACAATATTTGCATATAGCATATATATTATTATCTTTCTAGGATCCGTATGTTAACATCTTATCTTAAACTTTTTGTGTAGTTGCCCCTTCATTAATGGTACTTGTCATTGTTCAAATAATATCCACTGTTCTACTGCAGTATTTAGTTGATCTTTTCCTGGCTCTCACAAGTGTTTGAAGAATTGCTTATTTGCATATATATGTATGTATATATTTATATATATATATATATATATATATATATACATAAAATAGAATTAGAGGGCACTCTTCCATGTATATTTAGAATGATACTGGAATTAAATGTATAAAGTATTGAATTTTACCCATAAATATTCCTTGGGAGGATTGTTTAGTAATTCCTAATTTTTCACTACAATGTTTGCTGTGTACATCATTATAACAATACTATTGACAACCTCAAACACCACCATTTAAGCACCACTGGGGAGATTAGGGTTAGCTGCAGTGAGAGTGGGTAGGGTTTGGCACCATCAGGGAGGGTTGGGGTTAGGCTGCTGGGGGGGACAGGGTTAGATTGCGGATAAGGGGGTCGGGTTAGGTTTAGGCACCATCAAGAAGGGTTAGGCTATGGGGGTAGTGGAGAGTTAGGGTTAGGCTGCAGGAAGGGAGAGTTAGGGTTAGGGAGGAGGATGAGTATACTTACCCGACCACTATCGGTATTCTCACCATTGGGATGCCGGTGTTGGTATTTTGACCACCAGCATTAAAAATGCCAGTCACATATATATATATATAAATATATATATATAGTAGAGGGAGAATTCAGCGGCACTCAGCAGTCGAAATTATGCGATATAGAAAACTTTTATTGCAGTCCTACGGTGTTTCGGGGGAACAAGCCCCGTCTTCAGGGACAAAACATACACAAATAGACATACACTTACAACACATTTATACCCAACTAAACAGGTGATCATTGACAGGATTCAACTCACCTGTCCGGTACAGCTGCAGACGCCACGTCCGTCCGCGCAATCCACGGATAACAGGGCCCTGACGTCAGCAGACGGCGCCGGGCAGGGAGCCGGTCCCGGAAGTCACATCTGTGTTGCCAGGCAACTGAAAATAAACAAGACATATAGAACACTCATTATAAAATGAGCAGAGTAACAACTGAGCATGTGTAGACAACAAAACATTAACAGACATACAAAGTGAAGTTAAAAATAGATCCACAGATCTAAGCAGCCGACTTAAAAAAAAACAATATGGTATAACAATCTTATGATAGGGACTAACAGACATGTAGTACGTTACCCCTAATATGACAAATCAGCTTGATTATGCAAGCTACCGATAGCAATGGAATATAGTAAATGTATTGACCGTAGCACTCAGTGGGATTAGTGATATAGACATCATGTGCCAATGAATACCACCTCAGAGGTGGTATGCATTGGCACATGATGTCTATATCACTAATCCCACTGAGTGCTAGGGTCAATACATTTACTATATTCCATTGCTATCGGTAGCTTGCATAATCAAGCTGATTTGTCATATTAGGGGTAACGTACTACATGTCTGTTAGTCCCTATCATAAGATTGTTATACCATAGGTTTTTTTTTGAAGTCGGCTGCTTAGATCTGTGGATCTATTTTTAACTTCACTTTGTATGTCTGTTAATGTTTTGTTGTCTACACATGCTCAGTTGTTACTGTGCTCGTTTTATAATGAGTGTTCTATATGTCTTGTTTATTTTTAGTTGCCTGGCAACACAGATGTGACTTCCGGGACCAGCTCCCTGCCCGGCGCCGTCTGCTGACGTCAGGGCCCTGTTATCTGTGGATTGCGCGGACGGACGCGGCGTCTGCAGCGGTACCAGACAGGTGAGTTGAATCCTGTCAATGATTACCTGTTTAGTTGGGTATAAATGTGTTGTAAGTGTATGTTTATTTGTGTATGTTTTGTCCCTGAAGACGGGGCTTGTTCCCCGAAACGCCGTAGGACTGCAATAAAAGTTTTCTATACCGCATAATTTCGACTGCTGAGTGCCGCTGAATTCTCCCTCTACTACATTAGATCTTGCAATAGATCACAGAAGGCACCGCAGCAAGTATTCCAGCAGCCCCCACACTGAGTGCCGATCCCATTACCGCTATATATATATATATATATATATATATATATGCTAAAAGTGAAAATATGGATGTATGGATGTATAGGCTCCTTCATGGCTTAATTGACTTGGTACACTGCATTATCCAACTTAAAATAGTTTCAGAGTATAAACTAGAAACCTAAAAAAATTCCACCATTTTGGAGCAAGAGTATCTTTCTGTCTCTCTCTCTCTATATATAAATATATATATATATACATGACACTTTTCTGATCAGCACTGCAGATTGCGCAGTGCGCTGGCACTATGACACCTTAAATCCCCTGATGAAGGCAAACGAAACAGCTGTTGGGATGTAAAGTATCTGATGTTTTCATTCATTCTGCTTTACCCATATATGTGCTTGATGCTTGCAATTCAAATATGCACCTTACTGGAATAAGTAAAATAACTTTGCAGACTGAAAGTAGTGTGCTGGTTTACCTGAGCTTGAGCCCCCTGGTGGTTTCTCTGGTTTGGACATTGTTTTATATATATATATATATATATATATATATATTTGTGTGTGTATATGGAGTGTTCTTTAAAAAATGCATATATATATTTACATTTCATTGTGATTCACTTTACATTTTTAAATCACACATTTTGTATCAGTCATACACGGGATTAGAACCCATGACCTGTTACACGGAAGGCAGACATCAGACACCTTGCTAATCAAGATATTTGCTCCTGCATAGCAAGCCTGCAGATTCTAATTATATGAAGCTACTTAGAATTGTCAATTCAAAATCATTGCAACTAGGCAGGTCTATGTAGTGTGCAACCACAACAATACATAGTTGTCACACAGTCGTCACAATGATGATTATTTCCCTGACAATTATATTACAGGATTAAACACTGGAAGCAGGCACCTTACTTATGGAGCTATTTACTCTCATGCTTCCTATGCAGGAGCAAATAGCTTCATCAGTAAGGTGCCTGCTTCCAGCGTAATAGGTCATGGGTTCTAATCCTGGGTATGACACTTTGAAAATGTGCATCTGTAATAAAGAGGGTGTGACTTGTAAGGTGCAGGGAGGGGAGTTGGCCACGGTGGAGATAGCGGCGGCTGTTAATTTAATTTAATGCTGTTACGGAACAGGAAGAGAGGTGCCCCCCTACAGAGCAGGAGCCCGGTTGCAACCGACTCTGTTGCCTCCCACAGTTATACCTCTGCCACTACTAGCAGGCAGCCTTAAATAACAAGCTACACTGGTGTGGACTTGGAGATATGGTATTATCGCTGCCCTGCTACATGGTATCTGCCAATATTATATCTACTGTGGGTAGCATTGATACATCATGAAGCAGATGCAGATCCCATAAAGACACACTGGAGTGGACGCACATTAAGAATGAAAGAGTTACATGCTTTGCTGCTTTGGATTTATTGCGCCATACAAACTTGTTCAGCTGATTATGGAAATCACACCAGCAGCATTAGTGGGCTAATTTAACCTTCGGGAACTTGTTCTGTTTTGAAAAGACTAATTGACCACTCACCGGGTGAGATACATATTGTCGTAGGATTTATTATTTTAAATTGAGTAAATACCTAACCTCTGTGGAATCGATACAGGTACTTTTCAGAATCGGATATTACAAGATTGTTTTACTGTATATAGCATACTTGTGTGATTAATTTTGTTTCAATTCATTAATGAATACCAATATCTAGGTTATCAAATTTTTGTTGTCATATAAATAGGCAAGTAGTCATATAAAAATGATATATAGCTTTTCCTCGAATATTGGTGTGATGTAACAATACCAACTAATTGCAATCCATTTAATTGATTTTGAACAGGTGTGGGGATGGAAACACAATTTCTGTTCTATATTTTAAAGAAGAGGTTCCAAAACGCGGTCCTCAAGACATAGTAAAGATTTTTAATATATACATAATCATATAAAAAACTGATTTACAATAGCATGCCCCATACAAGTGTCTTCTTCTGTTTCTCTTGTAACATATTTGTGTACATAGCTTCCAAGTAAGTAGCAGTGATGCTCAATCTAACTACATCTGAATCACCCCTATTGTTAACTGCAAATTTAAGCTTTTGTGAGCAAGTTTTATTAAAATTTTTGAGTAATTTATCCCCCATTTAGTGAAAGAGATATAGATAACAAAATGCTTAAGCATTAACAAATACCATATGTTACATTTTTTAACCCTATACTAATCAGAATCAGCTTTTATTGGCCAGGTACACTTGCGTATAATAGGTATTTGTTTTTGGTTTACAGTGCAGCAGCCGGGGGGAACACATAGACAAGAAGGGGAGGGATATACTGTATGCAGTATACAGATTAAGTTAAAGTACATAGTGTTCGTTCCAATCAGAAGATCACATTAGAGCATCTGGACAGTCAACCCGGCAATTTTTCAGGAGTTCAGCAGGTGGGCTGCTTGAGGAAAGAAGCTTTTGAGGCTTCTGTTGGTTCTAGTGGGAATGGCCCTGTATCTTTTCCCGGATGGAAGCATACATAGTGTTCGTTCCAATCAGAAGATCACATTAGACCGTCTGGACAGTCAACCCGGCGATTTGTCAGGAATTCAGCAGGTGGACTGCTTGAGGAAAGAAGCTTTTGAGGCTTCTGTTGGTTCTGGTGGGAATGGCCCTGTATCTTTTCCCGGATGGAAGCAGGTTGAGCTCGCCATAGCCCAGGTGAGGTGGATTATTGACTATCCTGGACACCCGTTTTTTGGCTCTGGACTGGTACAGGTCATGGACAGGTGGGAGGTCAACTCTGATGATCTTCTCAGCAGACCTTACCAGTCTTTTTAGCCTGCATTTGTCTCAGGCTCCAAAGTGTTATGAAAAGCTTGTTTATAATACAAATGGTCAATTGCACTGAGATCTGGTGACTGGCAATTTGTCAGGTAAGGGAAGGGACTTATGTTGTCCTGATTCTGCATATATTTATTGTGGACAGGTATGGCAACATAACAGAAATAGGGTAAATGGCTAAAACTTCTATAACATTTTAATCAAATCAGCAATTTATGACCTTATTTCTGTCTCTACAAGCATTTTATTAATTAGTACTGTCTAAATTATCTGGACTACAGTAAATGGTGGCCCAGAATTTATTGAAGACTTCACACTCATATCTATAAGACTTCCCTCTTATTAATAATAATAATAATAATAATAATGAGCATCATCATAATAATATCTATATAGCACTTTTCTCCCAAAAAGACTCAAAGTGCTTTACATTTGCATTTAAAACACAATATACAAAATATGTTTAACAGGAAAGAGAACGAAGTATTTGGGCTATTTTTTTTTTAGGAAAGAAAGGGACATTAGTAAAATGCTTGAGTAAACAGGTAGGTTAAGTCTTGAGTCTGTTTTTGAAAGATTCTACAGGGTGATTCAAAAATTGCAGTACTCCCTTTTATTTAGAAAAACTTTGCAGGAAATGGGAAAACTGAATACTCCAGTAAGGTATGGGTGAGGTGGGCTATCTTTTAGGATATGCACCAAAAAAAGTGTTGTAACTTTTAAACCATAACTGCTATTTCAAATCAGTTTGCAGCAATAAACTTTTCATCAAATTCTAATCTTGTTTGAGATGTTAAACCATCCCCTTTCCATTTTAAAAAACTGACTTCGATTCAAGGTGGCCGATTTCAAGATGGCACCCATGTTCAAAACATACCAAAAAATATAGCCTACCTTACTGGAGTATTCAGTATTCCGATTTCCTGTACAGTTTTTGAAACAAAAGGGTGTACTGTGACTTTTGAATCACCCTGTAGAGTGGGGGCCTCTCAAACTGTCCAGGAAAGCAAGTTGCACAGCATCGACCACCAGATGAATTACAGGAGATTCTTGGTACTGCTAAAATCCTTCATCAACAGATCGCGGTAAAATAATCTTGAAATAGACTCTCCATCTTACAGGCAGCCAATGAATGGGGTAGAGAATGGGTGTTATGTGACTGGAATGGTGCTGGTTGGTTAACAGTCTGGCAGCTCAATCATAAACCCATGGTCAACTGTATCAAATGCTGCAGGGAGATCCAGAAGGATTAAGATTGAACAGTCAATTATGTCTCTTGCTATCATAAGATCATTAAGCACACATTCCAGGGCTGTTTCAGTGCTATGTCTTCTCCTGATTCATGACTGGACTGGATTAGGAATATCATGGGTTGACAGGCGGGTTTCCAGTTGAGTTGATTGATTTTCTCAATAACCTTTCCTAGAAAAGGAAGGTTATATACTGGTCTGTAGTTGTTCATACAGTCAGGATCTAAAATAGTTTTTTTTAAGAAGAGGTCTAACAATTGCTTTGTCAGTACATGAGATCTTTTTTAACTTTTGGAATAAAATTAACATTTCACCAGAATACACGTAAATAGTCAATTTTTCATAATCTTTAGAACCATTTCACAAAAATGCTTTACATTTTTATCTACAAATCAGAGTTATTTTTGAACTCAGCACTTCATACACCTTTGGAATCAGCCAGAGAATTGCAAATAGTTGAAACAAATTTTGCAGGCTTGTGTAATCTTTAATTCCACTATATTTTGTTCATCTCATTGGTTCTCAACAGATAATAATTCAATAGACAAGTAAACCAAGTAGCACCCAACAAACTTACTATGGCAATAGAGTAGCATTTTGGTATTTTAATCACAATAAAAGTTCAACAATAAAATGCTTACATTAAAAACATTTTCTACAAGATTTTTTGCCTCATCTGATCTCAGATGTTAGCTCCCAGTCCTAGCCTACAGTAGTTCCAAGGAGGTTTCAATAAGCATTACAAATAGGCCAGATATAGAGACAACCAAAAAGTTTCCAACTTCCCTGAGGAAACAATCTGATTTTATTCACTATGTGCCAGAGGTTCTTATGTGATTAATGAATATAATTTTGTGTGAACGTATTACACCATGTTCCTGTCTTTTATTTTATTTTGAGATGCAGGACTTGCTTCGGCTGCTCCATCATCAACACATGCAAGGGTTGTATTATTAGGAATCTGTTACACTAGCAGGAATAATAATATGGGTTTTAAAAAAACAAATTTAATAGAAATCACCATATTTAAATTGGGAACCAATATAGTCGAAAATAAAAAGATATTAAAAGTGAATGAGAAAGATAAAATACCAATAAGACATTCGAACATCGAAAATTAACACCTACAGAATTAGCCGGTTGCTTTCACTATGTCCGAATACCACCATCCATCAAATTTGCTGTTTCTTACATATCTGTGTGTGTACCAAAAAAGAAGAAAAAGAGACTCTCGTTTTTTGGGGGGCACTCATTGAAAGATATTACATAAAATATAACTTTTATTGATTATCATTAAAAAAATGTTGCCACAAACCAAGACTAGGACATGAACATGTACACATAAATACCAGAATTCCCCCCCCCAAAAAAAAACACGCCTAAATTTACGCGTGGTATGAACACACCGTGGGGAGATACACGTGACCTGGTCAGGGTCAATGTTATTGATCCTGACAATAGTTCCTGCAATAATAAGCATTGACAGTCCCCTAACAAGAGGAGACAAATTGTAGGATGATATTGTCGGCTGAAACAAGAAGCGGTAGCCCTATAGATAGATTTACCATAAATTTCAGCCTGTTGTAATGGATGCTACTGGCGTAGAATATAAGTAACAATAACATTATTGATTAGTATGTGTCCAAACTTCATAGCACATACAATCTCCCCATCGATTGCATATCATATGTTCCCTTAGAGAGGTAGTAGCGAAATATTCTAATAATTATTCAAGATCTAGGATATAAATCTCCATAATATGAGTAAAAAATGATCCTGTAATTGTCTTAGTGCAAATACTACTGATTTTCTCAGTGCAGTGTACCGGTAAGCCTATTATTAGTAGAATTGGTAATTTCTTGGTAAAAAATGTCCACTATATATAACACCCTGATCCGCGTCTCAGGTGTTGGCAGGTTATTGCTGATTGAATTTGTTGTCTGGGCAGAAATATCTAGTATGCCTCAAGAACACACTGTAGCAATAAATGTATCAGTCTTGCTCCTCATATGTAACCATCATATTGATATTCAGAAATCAGTATAACAGGGTATACATCTAACATATCCTCTAATACGTGTATGTAAAAAGATGGCTTAAAGAGGTAAGGAGCATATGAATGAGCTGGTACAAATTGCAGAAAAGGGAAAGAAAAGGCACTCCTATCATTGATGCAGTGGGGTGGCTTCTGTTTACTGTGTGACATGCATTAATACAGTAAATGAGCGTGTCCCATCTGCACCTAAGGGTTGGAAACAGAGAGAATGCTTCTGCTTTTGAAAAGATCACCCTCGGGTACCCTGATGTAACAGCACAGGGGGTCCTCTGAGTTCTTCTTATGACAATGAGAGAGCATCGAAAAAAGATTTAAAAAACATAGTATCAATAAGATGAAAATAAAGAGCACCAATCCCCTTTTGAATGTATGCTGCTTCCTTGCATATGTGTATACATTGATGCCAGGTGAGCGGTACCTTCCTTACGCCTATAGTGCCTGGAAGAAAGTAGTTAGGTGACAGTGCTGGGACCCTAATGGTAGTAACGGTCCTGATGCCGCAAGGTATTGCAGGACCCGTTACCCACCATGCGGTCCCGCCTGCTGTCACTCGAAGTGAAAAGTACCTGAGAGTACGCGTGGATGTCAGGGTGTATGGCTCCGGCTGCACTGCACTGAGCCTCAGACAGCTGTTTCGCTTTCCGGCTTCCTCAGTGAGACACCCTGTATCCGGGTGCTGCTGTTGTTTAAAACTAGGTGATGTCCAATCAGGAGCGGGGGTATGTGGCTATCAATTAGGCCTGTGCTAGTACCTGATGAGACCTGGTGTGTGCATTATGTCTCAGGTGTCAGTATTCTAGCATCGTCTCCCATTCCCTATGAATTGGGAACACAATTCTCTGGAGACGTGCTAAGTATAGATTCTATTAGTACCCAATGGTCTCTCTTATTCAAGTATAAATAGACACCTGGCAATAATATGAAAATATAACCATATAACAATAAGTTATAAGGCTACATGCAAAAAATGAGAATGAGAAGGCAGTACAAAATTAATTAACAGAAGGGGAAAGAAGAAATAAAATTTACTGCTGATGTGATTATATGAAAATGCAAAAAGGTGGAACACTATATAGAACTATGAGGGATATATACTTGTATATGTATATGAATGTAGATTAGATATCTTGAAAATCCTCATATGATATTAAAATGATTATACGGGTCACATCAGATGCGTAAGTGAATTAAATATTATAAACCTTTTGTCAATGTGATTGTAAATTATGCAGGTTATAAACATTAGAAATCCTCCATATCCATTGCACCCTAACCACACAGATAAATATGTAGAGAAATTAAATAGTGATGGTAGTAAAGGATAAAAATGAATATAAATAAACATAATAATAATAATAGTAATAATAATAAATCATAAATGAAAGCATGATGATGATAAGGAAAAAGAAAGAAAAATAAAAAAATATTAATAATAAGAGAAAATATGAAAGAGTAATGAATAAATAAATATAATAGAAATAGGGAAAATAGTAATGAAAATGAAAATAATAATAATAATAAATATAAATATAAATGTAAAAATAATAATAATAATAATATAAAAAATAAAAATAGAAATAAATATAATAATGAAAAATAAAAAAATGAAAATAATGATGATAATAATAAAAATAAAAATAGATAATAAAAATAGTAATGATAATGGAATGACATAAGCCCAATTATATTGGAGTTACATTGTAATTCTGTGGGGTGAAAAAAATAATAATATTATAAATAAATAAGATACTGGGCGACTGTAAAAAATATATATGTAATATGCATATCGGTGAGTTAAGGCCCGCTGTAAGTGAGGAAGATAGTAACATGGGCACCATATAATACCTAAGAAGGTGGGATATGGTTTGTATATTTCAACTGTATAGTGAATAATTATACGAAGTTACACACTCCATCGATGGGAGAAATATGTGATGTTGAGTGTTAACAGGAGGAGAGTCAACCTAAAAAACCCAAAGACATATAAAGTGTGTCTATAAAAAGACATTATAGTTTATCATCTCATTCAAGCCATGAGGGCTCACTGAGTTTAGTCTATACGTCCACTTGCTTTCCTTCCGGAGTAGTTCTTTACTCAAATCTCCACCACATGTTCCAAGTCTGACACGTTCCAAACCAAAGGCCTGTAATCCTTGTGTTTGTCCATCATGATATCTGATGAAATGTCTAGCCACTGACGTGAGTTTTTTATGTTTGGCTAGGTCTGAAGTGGCATTCCTTATATTGCCCACATGTTCTAAGATTCTTTGTTTAAGTACGCGGGTTGTCATACCCACGTATCTTAAATTACAGCTACATTGCAGACTATATACCACTCCCACGGTGTCACAGTTGATGAACTGTTCTAGTTTGATATTGTTGCCAAATCTATCCCTTATCTGATCCTGTCTGATGATAAGGGTACAGGCTTTACATTTACCACATGGGTATGTACCTTTCAATGGGGTCTTTCAAGTCCGATTCCTGACAAAATGGCTTTTTACCAGTTTGTCCTTTAAGCTACTGGCCCTTCTCCAGCTAAAGGAAGGTCTGTCTCCCAGAACTTTCTGCAGATCCTCATCCATAAGTAAAACCTTCCAATGTCTCTGGACCAGTGTCTGTAGTTCTCTCCATTCATGACAGAAATTAGTAACGTATCACACTACCGTAGATTCAGTCTTCTTTTGATCTTGTGGGAAGATAAGGGTTTCCCTCTCAATCCGGGATGCATGATATTTTGCCGATTTGATAAGTTTGTTACTACAGCCCCTTTCCCAAAGTCTGACTGTTAGTTCTTTATGTAACCCTACTTTAATTCTAGATGTGGGTCACTAATATAAGTTTGTGCCTCCACCCAAGCTAATTTCTAATTTGGCTTGCCTGGGTAAGCCTTGTATGAAAATGAGGTATTATTTAATAGGTATACTTTTATTACTTAAGTCCTTTTAATATTAAATACCTGTTGTTGTTCTTCTTCTTCTTATTCCAGGTTCTCAGAATCCGCTGGTACCAACATAACACTCTTAACATTAACCATGTAATCAATTCCTTATTTCAATACTTATCCAACTAAACAATACAGTTTTCCCTATACATTAAGTTTTGCATGCATCACAAAAAACAATAGTATATACTAGAATGAGTTACCCGGGTACTCTTAGTCCATAAAATATTTGCGCAGTTGGGGCCCAATAAGTGCATAGAGAACTGTTATCCTTTGAAAATAGTGGAGAGCTTCCAACGTAAGACCTATGGTTGATTTAATTTCTTTTACTAGGAATAAATAGACAATCCTCCTTTCCCTGGGTTCTTTGTCTTTAGCCAACAAACAGATGCAGTACGTTACAAGTAGCTGAGTATATTATTTAGTTTCCACTTGGCATTAATATACTACTTAGATTGCTTGCTAGGGTCCTATTCAGCCTTTATCATTGGTTACAGTTGTTTCCCTTTTTTTATTTGAAGTTTACACAGTCTGTATCAATAGGAAACTGTATCAATAATGTAACCTTTCTCAGTCCTTTAGTAATAACCCTTCAGCTCAGGCTAGAATATTGTCTTTCCAAAACAGTGCAAGGACTGGTTGAATTAATAAACTGCATCCTTGCTCCAATTGCACCATGGCAACAGAATATAGAAGTTTAAATTACTTGAATGTTCATTCCTGCTCAGTGGTATATGCAGTCTCATCCCCACGGTGTATATAAATATATATTATTATAATCTCCATCCTATTATAAGGGCAGGAATCTCCACTTATATTTATAGTCTTTTATGTCCAGTGACTCCTTTGTCCCTATAGCTACGGCAGTGCAGTCTATGGATATAATTACACTCCCAAATTCACAGTGTAATTTAGCATGGGTTTAGTAGTGAGTCACTACAAGTTCTTTATCTCCTGGCTACATCCAGTCTCTAGAAATATTCTCCAAGTGGTCCTGATAACAGAAAACCCATAAATCTTTATATTCTCCCACCTTTAAGTGGATTAAAGTCTAGTTCAATGTTTTTCCTTTACCACCTGGGCTTGTCTCTAAATGCACTACCGCTGCTCCAAGTCTATTGTTATTATACCCCTTACTTCATATACATATCTCGGTTCATAGTCTTTAAGGGGTTTAGAATTAGTAAAGTGCCCACACCTATCACAGTCTAACTTATATGAGTGCAGCTATATATCTTTCATATCTTCAGTTGCGTTTAGGTGTGTAATATTGTGCAGGTGTTAATTATTCACTTACACATCCTCTTATTCATCAGCAGTGCTGTTAACTCCTCCCCCGACTCTCCTTACTGGCTAAGCGTTGCTGGCAGCGCCACCTCTCTTTCTGCTCTTGGAATGCCCCATTCACTGATGCCTTTAGGTATGTAGCGCTACCTCTTCTCCCTGCCTCCGCAGCTGAAGTGGGAGATGTTAAGACTCTCGTCAGCGTCGCCGCCTGCTACCTCCTGCTACCCGCATTAATGTGTACAGCTGAAAGCGGGAGCAGGGGCACCTTAGCAGCGCAATCTCTGGAGCGGAGCAGACAGCTTGGGGATAGAGGACAGGTGGGCCCCCTCCGTGACCTTTCCTGCCTCTTAGCCCCACCGCTCCGTTTTCCAGCGCTAAAGCTTCCTTGTCTGGCTGTGCTACCCTGACTCCCCGGCCACCGCTGTAATGTTTACAGCTTGTTACAGCTCTTAGCAGCCACCGGAGGAACCTAGGTGCCAGCACTGCAAGGGGGATCTGCAGACTGACTGACCGCCGGCGGAGAGCGTCTTTTATACGCTCTCTTCTAACAGCGCGTGGGGACCATTTCTTTGCACACGGCCTCCTTTACCTGCGCGAGGTGACCACTACTTCTTTGCACACGGCCTCCTTTACCTGCGCGAGGTGACCCTTCTGCACACGGTACAATCTACCAGCACACGGGGGAAAAAACCCCTCTTACATGGCAGCTATTATTATTTAGCCTCGCGCATCATTTGCACTCAGCTCGGTAATTACAGCACACACAGCTGTCTCCACTGTCACTTTATTATTATAGTACACCTCTCACTCCCTTCTGTATACCCTGCACAATAAATACACTTAAGAAACCTCTTCCTTTATATAAATTCATATTATATACACATACATTATTATGGTCAATATTAAATATAGTTTATATTTCTTAAATACTTTTATACATATTTTATATATATATATATATATATATATATATATATATATGAAAATGACTTATAACCCTGTTACACTTACTTTTGTCCAGATATGTTTGTTTGGTAGAACAATTCCTCCTAAGTCTAAGAAACTCACCCTTAGGTAAGTACTTAATTGTGGGGGGAAAATGGGCACTGCTCTTGTGTAAGAGACTGTTCGTCGCTGTACTTTTCCTAAATAACTCTGTCTGGAGATATCCCTCTAAATTCACACTGAGATATAGATCCAAGAAGGTTGCTTCTTGTTTGCTAATAGCATGGGTCAGCTTAAGATTAAGGTCATTCTTGTTAAGTTTGTCTATGAATCTAAGTAAATCTTCTTCTTGGCCCTGCCAGATCATGAAAATGTCATCTATATACCTCAGCCACATTATTACTTGGCTGGTAAACTCATCATTGTTGTCACTGAATATGTACTCTTTCTCCCACCATCCAAGAAACAGGTTAGCATATGTGGGAGCACAAATATAATTTTGTGTGAACGTATTACACCATGTTCCTGTCTTTTATTTTATTTTGAGATGCAGGACTTGCTTCGGCTGCTCCATCATCAACACATGCAAGGGTAGTATTATCAGGAATCTGTTACACTAGCAGGAATAATAATATGGGTTTTAAAAAAAACTAATTTAATAGAAATCACCATATTTAAACTGGGAACCAATATAGTCGAAAATAAAAAGATATTAAAAGTGATTGAGAAAGATAAAATACCAATAAAACATTCAAACATCGAAAATTAACACCTACAGAATTAGCCGGATGCTTTCACTATCTCCGAATACCACCATCCATCAAATTTGCTGTTTCTTACATATCTGTGTGTGTGCATGTGTGTGCGTGTGTGTATACTGTATACTGTATATTCAGTAAATGACAAATATGTTTCTATTTGTTATCAGAATCAAGCATACTGTATCTTTAGCATTATATCCTGTTTATGAACAATGGCTTACCATTCACAGATACTCTGACTTGACATTACAGTATCATTAATCATATTGATATTTATGTCATACTTTATATGTGCCTATTTGTACTGCTTATCTGAAAAATGTATTTTAGATTGGCTACATTTCTACTATTCACAATTCACCAAAATAGAAAAAGGTTTTCGCAAAGCCTTGTAAAATATACCTAATAATGTTGTAATATGAACACGAGTATACAGTAAATAATTAAATTCAGAATTACATTTTAATTAATTAAACAAATATCTTTATTAGATTGTGCGTAATTTCCTAATGCAAGAGAACTTAATGAAGTTTTGAGACCATTTTTCTGCTACTTTAAAAAAGTGAATATGTTATTGTAGTGACTGATGCAAAAGAACAATTCATGGAATTACTAAAACACTAATGTTTATACACTAGTAAAATACTGGTACAGATGTTTTGAAAGGAGTGCCTAGCCTTGTTTTAGTTATACACTTACTGCACCACTATCGTAGAAGTACAATTAAAATACAAAATTCTCAATCAGGCAGTCTTAACAAAAATACAATTTTCCCATAGTAAAACAAAACAACAACAACAACAACAACAACAACAACAAGTAAACACTAACTTTAAACATCCCAATATTTATAACTTACAAAAAGGAAGAGAATGCAACACCTAAATACATAGTTTAATAAATAAAAGCCTGAACGACCAGTCATTATTAACTTAACCCACAAGATGGAGCTACAAACAAAAAAAACTACACAAAAAAGTATATTTAAACCCCCTTAATTCCATTTTTTTTCTGAAAGCTGTAATACAAAAATGTGAATTGGCATCACTTTCTATGATACTCTTGGTACTACATTGTCTTGTACTATATGCATTGTTTCTTCCAATTTGAAAAAGGAATATTAATACAAGAAATGTACACAATGGAATAAGTATGGAAATGTCCAAAGAAACCACAAGCTCAGTCTATGCAGATAAAATTCTAGCACTCTTCTCCCTTTGTTCATGGTGTCTTCTGTTCCTGCTCTTTTTAATCTCTTGGACATACTTCCATTTTGCACCACCTTTATTGCGTTGTCTCTTCTTTTCCTTGTGCCACATCTGCTCACAATACTCATCCATGCTGAAGGTAGGGCTGCTTAGGAGCTGTAAATAATCTTTGTACCTAAGTCTTGACTCTGTTATTAAATCTCGGCCTCTACCCTCATCATCTTCCATCTTCTGTGTTTGCTCCATCTGCTCATTTTCTATCACCTTAACAGTGAGCTTTACCAGGGTGTGAATAAAAGAATGCTCCTGTGCTTTGCAATAGTATATTCCAGCATCTTTCTTCTGAAGACTGCGGATTAAAAGCCCATATTCAGTTTTGATCACCCTTTCATCAGCTGTTATCTGTAAATGAGCAAATTAACATTCATTTAAAAAAAGAAAATAGTGCACTTTCATGTTTAGATGAATACAGTAGTGTTATTTTGTTATTATATATACATATACTTTTTAAGTAACTTGTATATTTTACCTGTGTTATTTCCCTATGTGGTTCAACAATACAACATTTTTGTTTTTGCCATGTATTTTTATTTTATTTTACTTATTAGAGAATTCAATATTATTTGTATTTAAGTGTCTATTTGATATAAATGTATTTAAGTGTCTATTTGAGATAAATAATTTAAGTATATAATCTTTGAAGAGATTCATGATAAACTATCATTTCTAATTTTGCATGAATTAAAAAAAATACTGTATCTTAGTCTTTTTCATTATTAATGGAGAATCTAAAAAAGTCTCATTCCATTATGTATGGTATCTGATATTTCTCCAGCTTACTACTGCAATTTCCTAAACCTAATAGACCCTTCTTTTTGATGTGGAACAAATTCTTTTGTCTAATTAGCAAATCTAAGAGTCTCCTAAGAGGTTTACCACATCTGAGACAGCATGAAATTCAGTACAACTAAATTAAGAATATCAGATGTAAAACATTTTATTAAAATCACTGTGATCAGTAAAACAGTACTCTTAAGAGTTACAGTAGATTAGCTGTTAAAGATAGATATCACCAAGTATAACACAAACTACTAAAATTGCATTATCAGCATTTAAAAAAGAAACTATTGTTTTTAGTTTTGTGGCTGTTGTATGAAGATATTTACTAACCTTTTACATAAGGACACATTTGACATGCTGAGCACTCACCCTACATTAAACACAACAATGCTTCATGCCTAAAGTCTGACGGAATGTATTACTGTACCTTCTAGTACTCATGGTATCATCAGTAAAGTATGCTGGCCACAGGGATCAAATATACAGTACTGTTGAGAGCTTGGACAGGCCCTAATACTGGTGGACTTTGTCAAGTTGGGGCTGTGGCCACTCACCTTCGAGTGCCATTTGAAGAAGCAATGCACGCATGAGGTGGTATGACCATGCTATTACTGGGTGCATAGCAAGTTCTTTCCATCAAGCCTGGTGCCTCAGAGATAGTCTTGAGATCCTTATGCCCACTCCCTCCCAACACATCTGCAAATATCACACTGTTTCATCCAATGATAAGCATGCATTTGTATGTTTATCATGCTGCAACTGCATCAATCATGATAAGCTTAGTGTGAAACGTGACAAATTATTATAACAAATGGACTAGAGGCTTAATTTATAACAATAAAGTCCTTCTATCTTACTAATAACTCAAAGTTCTTAAAACTTGATTAAATAATTCCCATTCCCAAGAATTGGTATAATGAAGTTGACTTCTTTTCTCTATGAATTATTTCAACTGTATTTTAAAAATATAATTCATTTGTCACAGGCATGCCTGTCATGTAGGTATTTGCATGTTCACCTGTCTATACAAATTCAGCATACGTTCTTGCCACAGAAGCTTTGGTCAAGTTAGTAAAAATAATTCTAATTATAATGTATAAGGTTTTCTTTTGTTTATGGTGTAAGCAATACTATAAACTGAAAAAAACTATTCAACTATCATACTCAATACATTCTGCTTGTCGAATTCATTATCTTTATTTAAGAATTGATAAATGAATAATTTTGGAATGGCATATATTAGCCTCCATTTAGTAATGTCATTTCTTGAGTGTATTTACTCCTTAGGAAGTTAAGGAGTAAATACACCCCCATTAGGGTAGTAACTATGATATGATATTTTCTAATATAGAACATTACTACTATTATTTTTCTCTTGTTAAATTTAGTCTAACATTATATTTTTAGTTTATTTCCTACATGAGGTATAGCGCTAACTTTAGACTACAGGGTTTGTTCCCATAGACATCGCTAAAAAACAGAGATTACTATTATTATAATTAATTTTACTATCATCATTATTAATAGTAGGAACAGAAAAATAACTAAAGTTGTCATGTATAGAAAATAAAAGATTTAGAACTTTCAGATAATTAAAATGTTTCCAAAGATAGAGAGGAAAATGGAACTGTCCCAGTGCAGCTATTTCTTGCAATACAATAAAGATGCAACATGTATCAAACATTCAATGACTGAAATGTGTAAAATAGCACTTTAATATGTTAGTTTCAATATCAAAGATGCTATTTTAAATATTTTACTATTTGATTGTAAAGTGCACTTTCTGTCAATGAACTGTATTTTATGTAATCTTTTCTTAAATGTGTTTCACTGTGATTTCTGTATTATTGGAAGTTGAAAACTACCTTTGTAATTATCTTTAAAAATGTAAGAAAATTTCAGAGATGTTAATCTGTATTGATAACAGTGACGGTTATGTGCATATTTATATTTCTATCCCCCCTAGGCTGTGGAAACATCAATATTAGTAGGGGGAAAAGATTGTATCTTTGATGACTGTAAACTAAAATCATACCACTATGTAAATTAGGATGCTAAAAATATATAATAAAACAAACATGGATATGGGTAATATGTTTATTTTTGGTCTCTATAAATGAGTTCTGCTCTCTTGATTGGTAAATAGAATCTTTAGATAGCTATCTAAGGCACATGTGGAGGATCTTCACAGAGAAAACAGCTGGTTTTGGTGTCATCTTCAAAGCATACTTTTCATTGTGATTAAACATTCAGAGGAACACAAGTCACAATGACTGATTGTGTTTGGGAATTGGATAGCCACAAGAATGGAACTGACATTGATAAGTTAAAAGAGATGAATATGTTTGTAGTATTTTTAAGGAATTATAATTGCTATAATTTTTTGCCTTTATCTTGTATATTGTTCTATTTTATAAGTCACATTTAAATGTTAGAAGACATCCCTTTGCTTTCTGGTTCTTCTGAAAAAAGGTCTACAGAACTTTATGTATTTGTTTCAATGTTTTTCATTGGAACACCCCATTTGTTACATATTTACCCAACAATAGCGCAATAGAGCAAATGTGTTTCAGACTAATCCTTTTCTACTGAACTAGGTAATTATTCTATTGTTTCTTCTTGTGCAGTGGCTACATTTGTGAATTAGAACTTACCACACTGATTGGTGTAAATAAGCATACTTCATAATTTCTGAAGGAATAATTCTTGTGTTTATATGTAAATGAGTATATGTAAATATAAAGATAACTTTTAGAATGTAAAGGGGGGTACACACGGAGAGATCCATGTTTAAAATCTAAGCAATCTGACTAGATTGCTTAGATTTTAAGCATGGATCTGCTGTGTGTATGCCCCCAGCGATAGCCACGCATCGCTATCGCTGGTGCTAGATTGAGCCTGCATGCAGGCTCAATCTAGCGGGTTGCTCACTTCAGCACTGTGTGAAGTGAGCGGCCCAACGTCGTCATCCCCCTCGCTTAGCACATCGTGCTGTGCTGAGAGGGGGAGAGATGTGTGCTGCGCGTCTGTGTTAAGATCGCTCAGCACACATCTCCCCCATCAGTATTGGCCTTTAGCCACTCATCTCAATGACTCCAGCATGTAGTTCAGCTTCCAACTGTTCACCTCTTCCCCTCAGTATGTAAGCTCCCACATCTTCTTGTTCTCACCTAGTACTAATCGTGTTGCCATTGCTCTTCACCTTTGTCTCCTTTCCCGACTCTGATACTGTTTTCTACCATACACTTGATACAAGACTATCAGGTGCTTAACTAACTGCCCCCTTCATGACTCACCATGGCATGCTCCCTCTAGCAACATAGTTACCAACTCTTGTCCCAGGTATTTGTACGATCTAGTCTGTATTGTTTAAGACATGTTTGCTACTTACTGTTTACAATGAACTTATGCTATGGATGTTGTTGTATATTGTACTTATGATCTCTTATTTTGAAGTTTTTTTTATGTTTAACCCTTCTATAGCATTGCAGACACTGTGGCATTTTTAGTTTTTAAAGTAGTAAAATATACAAATAATACAGTAAATAGGCAAAAAACACCATTTTGGTATGCTGTCGTATCTCTTTATTAATACATGAGCACAGTAGTGCCATAACAAGCTTTACAATTAGTTACATGATAATTGGCTGTCAAATCTAGAACTGAAATCAAGCAGTGCAGAAGCTAGCAATGTGTACTAAACAAACAGGACTCCAGAACAGTGTGTTGGTAACGGCTGAAGCTGGTACTGTATGTCTTATGTGTGCTTTGGGGGAAAAATCAGGCTTATACCTAGCTAAATATAAAGAAAACACTCAGTTTATAAATACTTAAACTGATTTTTTTTCAAGTTTATTTCTTTCAATTAATGTACAGTACTGTAATTATGATTTATTGTCATTTACAAACATTTAACAGGTGGATTAAATCACTGGAGCATTTGTCTGAAATTTTATGTGCTTACAAATATAAATATACTGAATATAAAATATGTGTATTATAAATTATTTACTGATAAGAAGTATAAACTACTTGGAGTTTATATTAAGTATTTATTTCTAGTTTTATCAGCATGGTTAGCAGAATTTATTACTGGAATTTTCCAAATATGTACTGTTTGTTCCCTTATTTAAACATTTGAAACACACATTTGATTTTTTATTTCATTGTCTTAAATCATAATATGAAAAGTGGTTCATTCCTACTGTAAATATTTTAAATCTAAATGAAGATTTATTTTATAGTATAATACAGCTATGTAACATCTTAAAATGTCTGTATATAATTTACATATATGTATATGTATTTGTGTATGTGTCTGTACATATGTGTTGGGAGATTTTAACTATCCAAAGATAAACTGGAAAAACGATTAATGTGATACGGCTAGGGGTAATAGGTTTTTAAACACACTTAATGATAACTACTTAGTTAAACTAATTGAGGAACCCACCGGGCACAATGCAATCTTAGACCTGGTATTAACAAACAATGTGGAATTGGTATCAGATATTAAAGTGGGGGAGCCCATAGGAAACAGCGACCACAATATGGTCACATTCAATATCAGTTTTCATAAACAGCCCTATACTGGCTCAACTAGGACTCTAAACTTTAGCAAAGCGAATTTTGAAAAGATGAGGGTATTTTTCAGGGATATTGAATGGGAAGGTTTGTTTTTAGGAAAAAATACTATGGAGAAATGGGAGGTACTAAAATTCCTGCTAGCTAAAAAATACACTCAAATTTATTCCTTCGAGCAGCAAAAAAAGGAATAAAAATCATAAACCGATGTGGCTTAACAAAACGATACAGGAACTTATGGGCAAGAAAAGGTGAGCATTTAAAAAATACAAATCTGTTGGGGAAGCAGAGTCATTTCAGCACTATAAGGAATGTAACAAAATATGCAAAAAGGAAATAAGAGCGGCTAAAGTAGAAACTGAAAAACTAGTAGCAAAGGAAAGCAAAGCGAATCCCAAAAATTCTTTAAATACATTAATAGCAAGAGATTAAAGAAGGAGAGTATGGGCCCTTTAAAAGACAAGTTGGGAGTCTTAAGCAAAAATGATAATGACACACTAAATGAGTTTTTTTCAACAGTATTTACTAGAGAGGACCCAATACAGGGACTAACACCTAATCTCAATAATGAGAATATCCCACTGATAGGTACTTATTTAAGCAAGGAAGTAGTCTGTGACCGATTAAAACATTTAAAGATTAATAAGTCACCAGGTCCCGAATGGTATTCACCCAAGGGTTCTAATGGAGCTTCACTCTGAACTTGCAAAACCGCTATTTTTGATCTTTAAGGATTCAGTAATATCAGGTATGGTTCCCAAAGACTGGCGTATAGCGGAAGTAGTGCCTATATTCAAAAAAGGAAGTAAAGCTGAACCAGGTAATTATAGACCAATTAGTCTTACATCTATAGTGGGGAAAGTATTGGAAGGTATTCTAAGAGGTAGTATTCAGAAGTTCCTTGAAGTCAATAAGGTAATTAAAAGGAATCAACATGGGTTTATGAAGGACAGATCCTGTCAAACCAACTTACTTGGCTTTTATGAAACAGTAAGCACAAACCTAGATCAGGGTAAAGAGGTGGATGTAATCTTTTTAGATTTTGCCAAAGCATTTGACATTGTACCACACATGAGACTTATCTACAAGCTACAAGAATCAGGGCTAGGAAGAACAATATGCACTTGGGTCAAAAACTGGTTAAATAATAGGGAGCAGCGCGTTGTGGTTAATGGATCTTTTTCAACTTGGACTGAAGTGCTAAGTGGTGTGCCACAAGGCTCAGTATTAGGACCGCTATTGTTCAATATTTTAATTAACGACCTAACAGAAGGTCTAGAGAGCATGGTGTCAATTTTTGCAGATGATACCAAATTGTGTAAAGTTATATATGCGGAGGGGGATGCTGAGTCGCTTCAGAATGACTTAGTTAAATTAGAAGCTTGGGCAGCGAAATGGAGAATGCGCTTCAATACAGACAAGTGTAAGGTAATGCACTGTGGTAACAAGAACAAAAATAACACCTACCTACTAAATGGGGTAAAATTAGGGTATTCTGTACTGGAAAAGGACTTAGGTGTCTCCAGAGAATGCAAACTAAGCAGTAGTACCCAAAGTAGGACTGCAGCAAAGAAGGCTAATAAAATATTAGCATGCATAAAATGGGGAATTGATGCTAGGGATGAGAGTATTATACTCCCATTATATAAATCACTTGTGAGGCCACACCTTGAATACTGTGTACAATTCTGGGCACCTTACTACAAAAAGGATATCCTGGAGCTAGAAAAGGTTCAAAGGCGGGCGACCAAACTAATTAAGGGTATGGAGATGCTGGAATACGAGGAAAGGCTTACAAGACTAGGCATGTTTACACTGTAAAAGAGGAGATAAAGAGGGGACATGATCAACATTTACAAATATATAAGGGGACAATATACAGATCTTGCGCAGGACCTGTTTTTGGTTAGATCAACACACAGAACTCGTGGACACTTGCTCAGGTTAGAGGAGATTCCGCACAATACGGCGTAAAGGCTTTTTTACGGTAAGGACGATACATGTTTGAAATTCCCTGCCTGAGGAAGTTGTAATGGCCGACTCAGTCAACACCTTTAAGAATGGGTTAGATAAATTCCTAATGGATAAGGATATCCAGGGTTACGGGGCATAGTCACGCACTATGGTTATTATAAAAAAGAGGGGTAAAATGTAACGGCAGTCATCAACTTCAGTCAAAATTTTATACAAAATAATCGTGCATAGGAGACCACAAATAGGTTGAACTTGATGGACAATTGTCTTTTTTCAACCTTATATACTATGTTTCTATGTTACTATGTGCTGCATTGAAAGAACTATAACATCTATGGCTATTAGACTGAGAAAAGTAATTGAAGCCTGCACTACCCTATGTACTCTATACTCAAAAGCACCCTTGACCACCAGTTTATTTTTTTAAGGAAGAAGAAGATAAAAAGGTACATTACTGCATATCTATATTTGATAACATTAATATTACTGGTTCTCTACGCTCCCAACTTTTGCATTATTTCCAAAAGCGTAAAAATTAGCTCTTCTGTTTATTTGTTAAGGATAAATCTGTTCGTGTAAAAAGATTCCCATACAATATAATGCTATATGCAGTAGTGCTTACACTTGTTGAATCTTATAATGCCAAATAACCATGAATTATAGAGTTTACGTCCACTAGTTATGCCATCAGTTTTCACTGCAAATTCAGTTTGTTGTTAAGTAATCAATAGATAATTATTTAAGCAATTCTATTTAGAGATTCTATTCTATTTACTTAAAAAATATAACTGTTTCTGTTTTATCAATATCAGGTAAAATGGTGAAATAATGATAAGCAGCTACTGTACAGTACTTATTTTCAATTAATACAATTATTTTGAATGATTTGTTCTGTTAAGGTGTCCATAAGAACTTGGCAAAAATATAATTATCAAAGAAAGTTTTCCTTCATGTCATAAAAAGAGAAAATGGAAAATCAAACAGGATTGGGAGTGCTTTCCTCTGAAAAAGATAAATTGCTTCCAACATAGCATAAAATACTTAGAAAGGAAAGCACACAAAATTGCCGTGATTACCAGATATGATAATATTTCTATTGTAGAGACATATCACCAGGATGACTTACCTCTTCCTGACGTTCTTCCCCTGTGTGCTGAATAAACCATGTAATAGATGCTTGCTGTGACTTAGGAACACATTCCAAAAAAGTAGAATTGAACTCAATTCCAAATATTACTTTTTCCTCTGGAGCTTCATTGGTTGTTCCTAAAAAATGTAAAAAATATATTTTTATTTAAGGATGAAAAGAAGAATACTAATATCAAACTATACATAATTATCTCTAATACTGTACGTAACAGTAAATAGTTTATGTTTAAGGTACTGTTGTGTAAATATTGTTGCAGCTATAGATGTGTCCTCATACATCTAGCCTCAATACATCATGCACCATGAGATGACTGGCATGAGTGAGCTGGCAGTTCCTGGGCAGCTCGAGTAATGATTTTTTTTTTCAAAATTACGTCTATGTGACTAGAATGCATGTACAGCTTATGCTGATTAAAATGATATGCAGCATGCCTATATTTTCTTTTTGGCTGTATCTGCATACTATATGCTACGTTACAGTGATTTCTAGGAAAACACTGTAGCATAGCACTTTGTATGCAGATACAGCAGCAGTCACACACAGAATATAGACATGCCGCATATTTTAATCAGCATAAGCAGCTTGTGAATCATATTTGCATATCAATGCAAATAAGATGCATTTAAATGGAAAAAGTCGCACATAAAGACGTTCAGTGCTACCTAGTTACGCCACGGCATGCCATGACTCGAATGGCTGCTTAACATGACTGCAGCTGTAGGGGGACACATCTGTATATGCATGCATGGTGTCTAAAATTTGAGAGCTACTAATTTATAATAAACAAAGTAACAAACAGGTTATTAACTCATAGCTGTTGATACATTTGCCATTTGAATTCAGAAATCTACCATTTGATGTCTTGTCTGGTAATTTACTGCTGACATTATATTGCCATCCTTGATTAATTTTCAGAAAGTAATACTGAAAAGTTTGGAGAAAATTCTGTGCTCAAGTAAAAGTTTATAATGGTATGCAAAGGAATTTGAAACCAAATAATTAAATATTTAATTTCCCAAATTTAAAAAGACAGTTGAAATATTTCTAATCTCACTATATATAGTATTTATCTATTGATAATACAAGTCAGAAGTTAGGATTTTGATGGGCAGACATGAGGTATGGCTAAGGACAGCAGCACTACGATTCATGGATACTTATATATAGGTGTTCAAACTGAACACAGTGAACAGATTTGTACCATATGTTTGTATGTGTTCCAATGCATTTAAACTGATGTTTGCCTATTGAATATCATTTGTATGTGTATAAAATAGTACAGGCTGTCGTCACATAAATGAAGCAACCACACTTTCATCTGCCCATATGTATGAATCTGTCATAAATCATACTGCTCTAATTCTCAGGCATTTTACATTTACTGTAGCTCAAATGCATTCGGAAAACACATCAAACTATCCCCCTGTGAGCTGTACTTACGCTCATCCACATCCCAACATTGTGTAAGAGGGTCCCCATTTTTCACATCTTGTCTTCTTGCGCGCCTTGGGAAAGAGAAAAAATACAGATAAGAATAATTGAAATATAAGCTTTCCATGTGAATAACTCAATAAATATTTTCTGCTGTTTTTTTTTTTTAACTTTTCTACAGAATGTAATGTTAAGATTGATTGAGACATTGGGAATTATTTCAATAGCTCTAAATACAATATATGTATATGGAGAAAGTGTCAACAAACCTAAACCTGCAGAGATAAATTGTCAGTTACCAGTGTAATAAACATGACAAAAGATGAAAGAAGTGTCCAGTGTGAGCCCTTCTATCTCTAATAAAATGTAGTAATATAGTAACGTAGTATATGAGGTAGAAAAAAGACAATTTGTCCATCGAGTTCAACCTATTTGTGGTCTCCTAAGCAGGTTTAGTAAAATGTAAACTTTATTGAAATATGTAAAATACGAGTCCCAACAAATGTGACATACAAAATGTAAATGTGGATTATAGTGTAAAGAACAATGGGCATGATTTAGGTTAGCACATAAAGCCTATGGTTTATGTACAAACCCGATGGTGTTGGAACTATGCAGCAACGGGGAAAGTTCGACAAAAAAAGGGTGTGTTGACCTCATTGTGTAAGAGTGCCAAGGCCAGGCTCTGCATGTTTGAATGTAGATTTCCTGGCCCCAGCAGAGGAGTTCTGATAGCCAGTCTGAGTAAGCTAAGGCTTATGCAGACTGGCCGAGTGCTGCAACCATCACAATCGATGGTCGCGATGGTGTTCCGATGCTGTGTTTTCAGACGCAGCACTCAGAACACAGATACTGGCAGGAGCTGTCTTTTTCCTACAGACACTTTACTGTAGCATTAGCATATTAGTTGAACGGTATTGCACAACCGCTTCCCTGCAGCTGTGCAGTACCGTACATTTCTGATCAGGCACAGTGAGCAAACAAATATGATTGGATTATCTAATGCCTGCGTAATTGCCGGGGTACTATCAAACAATTGTAAATAACATATTAGCAACTAATTCAAAGATCTGTACAGACGTACAAGAAGTAGAATCTGTAGATCATCACCTTTAGGTCTTTAGTTTGAACAGCATAGAAATGCATACAAGTTTCAATTAATTCAAGTTTCAATTAATTCAAAAGTTCAAAATGTTTTTTCAAACTTTTTCCCATATTCCTTCATTGAACTTTTGAATGATAATTGTGAACTTAATTCTTCTGATTAATTGATTTTTCCTATTCTGACATCTATTGAGCATTGTGACTCAATAAACACCCACTGAATTTTTAACCAGTAACTCATCAAAATCTGTATAACACATAGACATACAAGACACTACACTAGATATCAAGACACTTACCAACACATATGCAACTCACTCATCCCTTTCCTAGGCTGACCCTTCCACCACCCCCCAAATACCCCCTACCCTGAGTTGCGCTTACCACCCCAGAATCTACTAAGAACGGTGTAGGCCTGATAAGTAATGGCACAAATACCTATCCTGTTCCTGGTGCAGCAGATGCTACTGAAAATGGCATGCACTCTGCATACACACAACTCAGAGTAGGTTGCAACTGTGACTTTGTGCCACTGGAATACCCTGCGGTAACCCAGTAACCACTCAGTAATTCCTAAAACTCAGAATCACTCTTAGCTGCTGTATGTTGAGAACAACACATGCACACACAGTTTGTCAAAAATTGTGAGATGCAGCCACATTTGGAATTGCATGTAACTCAGAAATAGGCCCTATATTGTTATAAGTAATGATGAGTGGGTTCAGTTCTCAGAGAACCGACCCCCCCCCCCCCCCTGTCTTCATGTCATGAGCCCGGATCTGAGTCAGGCTCGGGTTTTCCCACCTGATTCAGAAACCAGAGCAAAGCAAAACGTCATCATCCCGCTGTTGGATTCTCGCAGGGATTGGATTCCATATAAGGAGCCGCACGTCCCCGCCATTTCCACTCTGGCATTGGAGAGTGTAGAGAGAGGACGTGTCTCCGTCCTCAGTGGTAGTACCATGTGCTGCATTTGTCACATCACAGTGATTGTGTCCTCTGCTGCCATATGTCCAGTGCTGCTGTATAAGTCCAGTCCAGTGGTGCTGTGTTGTGCTGCATCAGTCCAGTGGTGGTGTGTTGTGCTGCATCAGTCTAGTCACAGTGGTGGTGTCCTCTGCTGCCATATGTCCAGTACTGCTGTATAAGTCCAGTCCATTGCAGTGATGCTGTGTTGTCCTGCATCAGTCCAGTGGTGTTGTCCCTGTGCTGCTGTATATGTCCATTGATACTGCCATATATGTCCAGCGGTACTGCCATATATGTCCAGCGGTACTGCCATATAAATCCAGGGATCCTGCCGTATAAATCCAGTGATCCTGCCATATAATTCTAGTGGTACTGGCATATAAATCCAGTGATCCTGTAATATAATTCCAGTGGTACTGGCGTATAAGTCCAGTCTAGTGATACTGCCGTATATGTCCGTTGATACTGCCGTATATGTCCAACGGTACTGCCGTATAAATTCAGTGATCCTGCAGTATAATTCCAGTGATCCTGCCATATAATTCCAGTGGTACTGGCGTATAAGTCCAGTCCAGTGATACTGCCGTATATGTCCAGTGATACTGCTGTATATGTCCAGTGGTACTGCTGTATATGTCCAGCGGTACTGCCGTATATGTCCAGTGATCCTGGCATATAATTCCAGTGGCACTGGCATATAAATTAAGTCCAGTGACCCTGCCATATATGTCCAGTGGTACTGCCATATAATTCCAGTGATACTGCCGTACATATATATGCCCTGTTGCAAAGCGGATTACTAAGGCCATAACAACTATGCTGGTGTTAGACATGCGTCTGTTATCTGCCATTAGTGCAGTGGGACTGTAGTGCCAACCCTAGATGGGCCAGGTGTTTGTGTTGCACACTTGTGTCGCTTAGCTTAGTCATACAGCTACCTCATTGCCCTCTTTTACTTCTTGGCATGTGCTGTTTGGGTACTATATTTTTTTAAGTGCCATCCTGTCTGACACTGCAATGCCACTAGATTGTTTGTGTTGCTTAGCTTAGTCATACAGCTACCTCATTGCACCTCTTTTACATCTTTGCATGATGTGCTGTTTGGGGCCTGTTTTTTATATCTGCCATCCTGTCTGCCACTGCAGTGCCACTCCTAGATGGGCCAGGTGTTTGTGCCGCACACTTGTGTTACTTAGCTTAGTCATACAGCAACCATACAGCAACCTCATTGCAATTCTTTTTCTTCTTTGCATGATGTGCTGTTTGGGGCCTATTTTTTAACTCTCAAAGAATGATATAAACCGAGTAATATATCAAAACAGGTGCTACTTTGAGCTGGTTTTCCTAGCAGCTGTTGAAAGAGATAGTCACTCTCCACAATAAATTACACACACAAAAAGAAAAACAGCGCTTCTAATAGTCAATTATGCATAAGATGACTGGTGAAGTCCATGATAATCTGAATTAAAATAGAATTTATTAAAAAATATTTAAATGATAGTAATATGACTGACTATCCAAGTATACACATAAAATCATATACAGATAGAAATGATACAGTACACATGCAAGATCAGTAAGCACCGCAAGTGCAATGGTGCAGTGCAAGTGTTAATTGCACCCTCCTTCTTATGGTCATCTAATAAGGGCTATGTGCAAAGTCCTGTTGGTCAAGGACCATATATCAATGCAGGATTGGTCATGGACCAGTGGCAATGGTCCCAGGATATGAATATAGTTACCGATCCTGAGGTATTTATCAAGGAATAAGTCCTTTTAGCGTTGATCCTTTTAGTGTGTTGTTTCACAGGATGGCAACGGATATCAGCGCATTTTATGGAATCCCTCTAACCTTCAATGCTTGGACCGTGTAGAAGCAGGAATCCTCAAACGATTGACCATTAAACCGTAGGTTCATAAAATCCCTTAGACCAGATGAGGAGCAGGTCTGACGCGTTTCAGTGTCCCTGGACAGCTTTTTCAAAGGTGACACAGAATTGCATCTATCCCCTTTATATAGGGTTATTAATTAGATTACCGGTTACACATGTTTTACAATAGTATAAATATTCATATAGTACAAATAATCAATAAACCCTGCAATGGGTAAATAGAGGAGGCAAACCTATAAAGATTATATATTATGACTCAGTTAAACAAGCATTCTAGCCCTTAGAAAACTTTGTTTTATTATTCTTGGTCATGTGACCCACAAAGGTTATAACCCATTCTGTAAGTGGATGGACTTGTTATAGAACAGGATAGGCCTATTGAGATCACATGTATCCATTTAAGATATTTCATTTGTTGGGACATTGAACTGGACAAGCCGATCATGTGACCAGGGCACTACAGGTATCCCTTTTGTCAATCTATTGAAAGTATGTGGTCATGTGACCCCAAAGGCATAACGCCGTCACCTGGTAGCCAATGCTTAGGGCCTGGCAACCTCCAACTTCCAATCACGTGACACAGTGGTCGGCGACCATGTGAAACATTGATATATGCATCATATGGCCCTTCGAGGGAGTTGATTGGATGTCCGTGGCCACGTGTCCCCGGGAGCGTGTCGCCGTTGCTAGGCAACCCAGTGCTACACAAAAAACAATCTGTAAAACCCATCTACATACCACTAATCGAGTGGCTAAGCTTTCCAATATAACAAATAAAGATATTTTCTCTGAACCTGCGTAATACCATTTTTATTAGTAACAATAAGAGTTAACCAGGGTAGCGACTAGAAAACTTTTTAGGTTTGGTTTGCATGGCTGCATAATACTTTTGTTCAGATGGAAATTGAAACCGCTAAAATGAAAACTGACAAGCTTTATATACTTAATAATTTCTTCTGGCCACGGACATCCAATCAGCTCCCTTGAAGGGGCTATATGATGCATCTATCAATGTTTCACATGGTCACGGACCATTGGGTCACGTGACTGGAAGTTGGAGGTCGCCAGGCCCTAAGCGTTGGCTACCAGGTGACGGTGTCATGGCTTTGGGGTCACATGACCACATACTTTCAGTGGATTGACAAAAGAGATAACTGTAGTGCCCTGGTCACATGATCGGCTTGTTCGATCATGTGACTAAGCTCCGGACCATTGCGGGTATTATAAAAAGCCCATTCAAGTGACATATATATATATATATATATATATATATACAGTTCCAGTTAAATGTCCCAACAAATGAAATATCTTAAATGGATACATGTGATCTCAATAGGCCTATCCTGTTCTACAACAAGTCCATCCACTTACAGAATGGGTTATAACCTTTGTGGGTCACATGACCAAGAATAATAAAACTTAACATTTTCTAAGGGCTAGAATGCTCGTTTTACTGAATATAATATATAATCTTTATAGGTTTGCCTCCTCTATTTACCCATTGCAGGGTTTATTGATTATTTGTGCTATATGAATATTTGTACTATTGTGAAACATGTGTAACCTGTAATCTAATTAATAACCCTATATAAAGGGGATAGAGGCAATTCTGTGTCACCTTTGAAAAAGCTGTCCAAGGACACTGAAACGCGTCAGCCCTACTCCTCCTCTGGTCTAAGGGATTTTATGAACCTACGGTTTAATGGTCAATCGTTTGAGGATTCCTGCTTCTACACGGTCCAAGCATTGAAAGTTAGAGGGACTCCATAAAATGCGCTGATATCCTTTGCCATCCTGTAAAACAACACACTAAAAGGATCAATGCTAAAAGGACTTATCCCTTAATAAATACCTCAGGACCGGTAACTATATTCATATCCTGGGACCATTGCCACTGGTCCATGACCAAAACCTGCATTGATATATGGTCCTTGACCAACAGGACTTTGCACATAGCCCTTATTATATGACCATAAGAAGGAGGGTGCAATTAACACTTGCACTGCACCATTGCACTTGCGGTGCTTACTAATCTTGCATGTGTACTGTATCATTTCTATCTGTATATGATTTTATGTGTATACTTGGATAGTCAGTCATATTACTATCTTTTAAATATTTTTTTAATAAATGCTATTTTAATTCAGATTATTATGGACTTCACCAGTCATTTTACGCATAATTGACTATAAGAAGCGCTGTTTTTCACTTTGTGTATCTATTTTTTAAATCTGCCATCCTGTCTGCCATTGCAGTGCCACTCCTAGATGGGCCAGGTGTTTGTGCCGCACACTTGTGTCACTTAGCTTAGTCATACAGCCACCTCGGTGCAACCTTTTGGCCTAAAAACAATATTGTAAGGTGTGAGGTGTTCAGAATAGACTGGAAATGAGTGGAAATAAATGCTATTGAGGTTAATAATACTTAGGATCAAAATTACCCCCAAATTCTGTGATTTTAGCCGTTTTTATGTCTTTTTCAAAAATCATCCAGATCCAAAACCAAAACACGGAAGGGTGGTTTTGTCAAAACCAATCCAAAACCAAAACACGAGCGGGGAATTAGAACCAAAACCAAAACACAAAAAGTGCCTGCTGCACATCTCTAGTTATAAGAGTATTTACCCTGCGGACATGTGATAAGCAAAATGACTGATAATGTGTGCCCAGGCAAAGCACTTGTAAGTTTCTACCTCTGTACATCACGCTTTCTTAGCACTGTGTACGAAATCCCAGCAGTTAGGATTGTGACGGTCGAATGCCGACAGTGGCATCCCGACGGTCAGACTCTCGGCGGATCACTACAAGTATTTTAACCCTACACCTAATCCTTATTAACCCTATCCCACCCCTTCCAAAGTCTAACCCTAACCGTCCCCTCCTGCAGCCTAACCATAGCCTCCCCCTCCTCCAGAACCTAACCCAGACCCTAGTGCCTATCCCCATCCCAAGTATTTACATTTGGGACCCATTGGGATTAATAGTTAATATAATTTAATTTATTTAGCGATATCTTTATTTGCAGTGTATTGTTAATTGAATTCATTATCATATTTTTATAGTTACATTTTGAAATAAAAGCATTGACACGTACATATTTGTCACAATGTTGTCTACAAAAAGGAAGTAAGATAAATAACGTTGGAGACAATAAAGTGGGCTTTGCATCTGACTTGTGTGGCCCCAGTATGATATCTTAACCATGGTGTCTTAGGGCCTAATGCCTGATTCAGATTTGTAAGTAAAGAAAAAAAAGCAAGTACAGATGTGTCCTCATACATTTTTGCTGCTGTCACACCATGCCAGGTGGCATGAGAATCTTCTAGTGTCTGACATTTTTTATTTAATGTTTGCATCTTTTTTTGCCAAAATGCTTCTTAATTGCAACGCAACATGGACTGTGCAGATTAATTTGTTATACAGTATGACATTTGTACAGTATGTCTCCTAATCTGTACACAAAGAACTACAATGTAGTATCTGCACCTTTTTTCCAGTAGAAGTTCTGTTCTGCTCTGTATGCAGACTCAGTCACCCACAATAGACAAGTGTCAAACATCAAATTATTCAGCAGTTACAAATCATGCATATTTGATCAGGGGGTGGGACTAAAATAATAAACCAACCCTATAAATAAACAAACCCAACCCTCTCCTCACACCTGCGATTGCACAGGTGTTATCCCCATTCTGCCCATTTTACTAGGAAGAGGGCCAGATGTGGCAGGAGTACCCTGTCTTACAGGAGCCTGTGTGACTACCCAAAAAATGATGAGTCTCCCACAGGTTTTGGTAGAGTGTGATCCATACCTTTTAAGTATGTTTACTGACTATTTAGTTATTTAGCATAATGGTGTATGGTTATTTACACTGCTCTGCACAAATAGCTCTAGTTTATCTGTGTGATCTTTGTATTAGATGCAGGAGCATTTTAAGATAGGAGGAGGCCTGTCTGTTGCCTCAGTCCGGCCCCCTCCTCTCTAGCTGGCAGCGTTGTGTAGAGTCTGAGCACTAGGAGCTCAGACTCTAATGTGGATGGGGAAAATACTGGGAAATGGCCGCAGCATAATTTCATTAGTGATTTCTGTTCTGTTGCTGCCACTGATGGGGACTCTGGAGAGGTGCGTGTTAAAGAAATGGGTGAAGCATGTGTGGTGTGGGACCCCCTGGACTCAGGGGCCACGTGTGCACCGCACATACTGCACCCATTATAGACATGCCAGTGATTAGACGAATGGTTATTCCAAATGTGGTATCACGATATGTAGGAAAATAACAGTGTGCTATATTAAGTGAATGCATTGTTACCTTTTTGATGTTGGTATATATCGTGAGCAAGAATTTCCATCCCAGGCACAGTAAGGGTCTCTTGCAAGGCAACAATCTGTACACGCCTTCCCATATGTGTCACACCTATGTGGCGACAGCTGAACTAGGCCATCACGAGATGTAATGTAAAGTTGTTGCTGCAATAAATATTTCATATCATAAAATTCCTGAAACTGAATTTTGTTTGATAAAAGTAGTAAATCTGTAATATGTCATAAATTATAATCCAGAAATCTGGTCAGAAGATAACCGCAATTGGTCTTTATCTATGGTCAAATTTCAATGACAGTAACAGGACTATATCAGAGGTTCTCAAACTTGGTCCAAAGGACCCCAAACAGTTCATGTTTTCCAGGTCAACTAGTAGGTGCACATCCATTACTCACTGACACATTTTAAAATATCCACGGGGAAGCTAATGATTTCACTTGTGTTACTGTGAGGAGCCATGGGAACCATGTACTGTTTGGGGTCCTGAGAACCGAGTTTGAGAACCTACTGTATTGACTAAGGACCTTGGGGGTCATTCCGAGTTGATCGCTAGCTGAATTTGTTGGAAGCAATGCGATCAGGCTAAAAATCAGCAGTTCTGCGCATGCGTGTGTGGCGCAATGCGCACACGCGACGTATGGGTACAACGAACAATGTTGTTTTGCACAGGGTGTAGCGATGCATTTCAGTCGCACTGCTTGCCGCAGAGTGATTGACATGAAGTGGGCATTTCTAAGTGGCAACTGACCATTTTCAGGGAGTGTGTGGAACAACGCAGGTGTGCCAGGAAAAATGCAGGCGTGGCTGGGCGAACGCTGGGCGGGTTTGTGATGTCAAATCCGGAACTGAATAGTCTGAAGTCATCGCAAGCGCTGAGTAGGTTTTGAGCTACTCTGAAACTACACAAAAAAAATTTGTAGCCGCTCTGCGATACAACCGTTCGCACTTCTGCTAAGCTAAAATACACTCCCAGTGGGCGGCAGCATAGCGTTTGCACGGCTGCTAAAACAAGCTAGCGAGCGATCAACTCGGAATGACACCCCTTATTCAGTAAGGATTGAAATTTCTGCTAAAGAGCAGTTGCTGCGATCAAATAGTTGCCGCCCAAAAATAGAGAAAAAATGCCCATTACAGAAATTGCAAATGCATTGCAATATGTGGGCTGATTGCAAAACCATATGCAATTCCCGGGAACATCAAAAAATTTTCCTATCTGGCAAGGTCTTCCACAATCTTTGTGACACAAGAGACTGGAAGTGATCATCGCTGACATCAGAGGCCCTCCTTAGAAATGCCTGGACACGACTGCATTTTTTTCAGACACACCCAGAAAATGTCAGGTTTCTGTCCAGAAATGCCGGCTTCCTGTCAGTCAAACAGCAGCTGTATTGCGTTCACGAAGAGTATGCAATATCTGTCATTATTTTTACTTGCGCATACGCAATGCAAATGCTGCTTATGCGCAAGCGTTTAATAGTCGGCCAGATTGCGAATTACAAATTTTCCAATCCTTACTGAATGAGGTCTTATATCATAAGCATAAGTAATGTATTTGACGATTTATATGCAGTAATGTGAATATTGTCACTTACCTGCTTCAGTGATAGCTCGATGTTTGTAATTGGTGATGATTGCTAAAATAAAAAAAAATTTCAATCATAAATGGGCAACATAACTATTAAGTAATAAATGTAAAACATTTTTTGTTTGCTAAAACAGAGTTTGTGTTATTAGTGCTGTCTCTCCCATTGTCACAGATTTTAAACATTCCAAAGAAACCTTTTTACTTCTGTCATTGAATCCACATGTGGGGATCAGTATGAGGTCCCACCGCACGGGATGCCGAATGTCAGGATCCAGACATCGGCATCCCGAGATGTGGAATGGCAGCAGGGGGGGCTAGCGCAGAGAAGCCCCTTGCGGGCTCGGTGGTGAGCTACACTCGCCACAGGTTATATTCTCCCTCTATGTGTTGTGGACACCCATAGATGGGGAATCACTTACCTCGCCGGTATGGTGGCCCTGTTGGGATCCTGGCTTCGGTATTGTGACAACCGGGGTTCCGACTATCGGTATGCTGAATGCATACCCCTATGTGTACCTTTACCTATAATACCTTATAGAACCTGTCTGTAAGCACCTTACTGTATATTATCTCACAACAGGGACTGGCTGGCAAATTTTATCCTGGGGGGCAAGGCCAAAGCACTGGCCCATGAGCAACCTGTCCTTAAAACATGAAAAGCCATTTTGTTAGAGAAAAGTGATGTTTTCACAGACACAAAAGGCTCATTTTCCCTTTGCCATATATATTAATGTGATTACAGCTCACGATAACCATGCTGGGAAAACCTACTGAAGTCTTAAAGTGGACCTCCTGGTTCTGGAATCATCATTCTCATATCGTGTAGCCAGAACAGAAGCAATAAGGTCTTGGGTAATTCAGTACTGGTTAAATTCTGTCTTACGCAAAAAAAGGAACTTACTCTGGGGTGGAACTACCATTGGTGCAGCAGGTGCTTTGCATTGGTGCCCTGAGGGCTAAGGGGCTCACTGCTGCCCAAACCAACAATGAGTTTTTCCCTGGCCTTCCTACAGACCATGAATGGCCCAATGCAGAGAGCAGGATGGGCCCCACTGACTGAAGTACCTGCCCCTTACCTTAGGTAGGCAGGGCGGACCTTGTGTGTGCTGGACTGATAGAGAAGTCTAGCCACCTACTGGATCTAATTAACAGACAGCTTGTATTTTTTATGATTCACTTCTGTCTGTGAAATAAAGTCAGCTCACAATCAGTTTAACTGACACTGTCAGAGTCTGCCTGACTGAGTGACAAACTGGGGAAAACACAAGGGGTGGGGGCCCCTGTAACAGACCCCACCAAGTTACATGCCCTCTGTTCTCCACACTGCACAGGATATAGTGCTTTTACCCCTGTCACCTCTCCCGTCACCCACTGCCTCCCTCTGTCACTCACAGTGTCTCTCTGTCACCCTCTGCCTCCCCCTGCCTTCTGCTGTCACCCTCTGCCTCCCCTTGCATTCTGTTGTCATCCTCTGACTCTCTATGTTAACTTATACCTCCCCTTGACTTACACTGTCACCTTCAGCCCCTCTGCATCTCAATATGTCGTGTGGCATATTGTGAAGTTGGATTGTGGTGGTAGAGGGTGGCACAAGTTATATTTTTGCACCTAGGCCCATCTCTCACATGTTCCACCACTGAACTTACTGATATGCCCCTGTAGCTCACCAGTGCTGCATGGCTATCTCGTTTTGTACCACTGCCTGGCTCATGTCAGCCAAGCAGTCCAATAAATAAAAACAGCAGCTCAGTGGTCACTGGTGAGCTACAGTGGTATCCATGTCATTTAAAAGTAATGAGTGAAAAAAAATCTTTCATTTAAGTTTGAGAAACTGAGGTCCTAATTCAGATCTGATCACAGCAGCAAATTTGTTAGCTAATGGGCAAAACCATGTGCATTGCAGGGGAGGGAGATATAACATGTGCAGAGAGAGATAGATTTGAAGTTATGTATTTTGAATGTACATGGGGGAGAGGAGAAAACAATCAGCAGCCACATGGACAGGAATACATATAAATACCAAATGGGAACAGAAGCACACATGGGTTACGGGCAGAGGAGCACATGGGTACAAGAGAAGGCGCACATGGGTAGGGACAGAGGCACACGGGGGGGTATTGGAGGAGACACACATGAGAAGGCACAGAGTCACACATGGGTACGGGAGGAGGCACACATGGGGAGACAGAGGCTCACATAGGTATGGGAGGAGACACATGGGTAAGGACAGAGGCACACATGGGTACGAGCAGTGGCACACATGTGTAGGGACAGAGGCACACATGGGCAGGAACAGAGGCACACATGGGTATAGGCTAAGGCACACATGGGTAGGGACAGAGGCACATACGGGTACAGGCAAAGGCACACATGGGTACAGGCACAGGAACACTTGGGTAGGCATAGAAACATAGAATTTTGACGTCAGATAAGAACCACTTGGTCCATCTAGTTTGCCCTAAACAGATGTGCACGCACACACTTACACACTAGGTTACTTTTGTAGGATGCCAATTAACCTATCGGGATATTTTTGGCGTGTGGGAGGAAACAGAGTAACCAGAGGAAACTCATGCAAGGAGTGGGAGAATATACAAACTCAATACAGTTATGGCCATGGTGAGAATATAACCCATGACCTCAGTGCCGTGAGGCAGTAATGCTAACCACTATACCTTCCATACTGCCCAAACAGGTGTTCTGCACACCGGTAACACACACTCATAGGTGATCTCCATAGTGACGTGCTCCTCTCTCACACACACAGATGATCTCCACAGTGATACACTCCTCTCACACAATGGAAACACACAGGTGATCTCCACAGTGACGCACTCTTCTCACACACTGGTAACACATACACACACACACACAGGTGATCTCCACAGTGACGCACTCCTCTCACACACACTGGTAACACACAGAGGTGATTTTTTTATTTTGACGCGTTCCTCTCACACAATGGTAACTCAATACACAGAGGTGATCTCCACAGTTGCGCAGTCCTCTCACACACCGGTAACACCGGTGATTTCCATTGTGATGAACTCCTCATACACACCAGTAACACACACACACGTGAATTCCACAGTGACGCATTCCTCTCTCACACACCAGTAACACACACACAGATGTGATCTCCATAGTGACGTGCTCCTCTCTCACACACACAGATGATCTCCACAGTGATACACTCCTCTCACACAATGGTAACACACAGGTGATCTCCACAGTGATGCACTCATCTCACACACTGGTAACACACACACATAGGTGATCTCCACAGTGACGCACTCCTCTCACACACACTGGTAACACACAGAGGTGATTTTTTTATTTTGACGCGTTCCTCTCACACACTGGTAACTCAACACACAGAGGTGATCTCCACAGTTGCGCAGTCCTCTCACACACCGGTAACACCGGTGATTTCCATTGTGATGAACTCCTCATACACACCAGTAACACACACACAGGTGAATTCCACAGTGACGCATTCCTCTCTCACACACCAGTAACACACACACAGGTGAATTCCACAGTGACGCATTCCTCTCTCACACACCAGTAACACACACACAGATGTGATCTCCACAGTGACGCGCTCCTCTCTCACAGTTTACTTGTGAGAATCAATAGCATCTTTTGATGGTGCAGGTTCCAAGAGCCCTGCTTGTTCCTATAGGAAGGTGGTCCAGTGTTGCAAAGAAATATCCGCTCTGCCTCCTCCACAGTGACCTGTGGCCATGCACATGACTCTGATCCCGCAAGTACACATGGCAGACATGGCACTGGTGTCACTGGTACTGAAGTAGCAATGTTACTGATCGCAGATACAGCTGCTTTTCAGAGCAGCTTTCCCAGCACTGGAGCAATGCTGAAGTATCCACTGCCACAACACATTATCCAGCCCCCAGTGATGAATGGCCACATAAAGTGATATCCATTTAGGACAGAGGTTCCCAAATGTGGTCCTCAAGGCACCTAATGGTCCAGGTAAGTATATCCATGCTTGGCTAGCGGTGACTTCATTACCTCAGTAAATTTGATTTCACCATCTGTGCTCACCCTTGGATATACTTAAAACTGGATCATTAGGGTGCCTTGTAGACCGTATTTGGGAACTTCTGCTCTAGGTGATATCATATATATATATATATATATATATATTAATGTAAGGTACAGTAAACAAGAGATAATAAATTATGGTTTGTACCTTAAATATCTGCAGCTCTTCCAGTAAAACCTCTTCCATATTCCAGCTATCTTTTGCAAGACTGATCACTTTGAGAACAGTTCCAACATCTAAAAACACAAACATGTAAGATGAATATTCCACAGTCTACAACTTTTGTAGGTGAATCTGGATGCTAGCTGTTTAATAAACAGGGTTTGTATGGTATATATTATATATATTATATGGTGCATATGTACTGTATTCAGCGTTATGGGGTAAATGTACAGTATTATAGTGGCACAGATTGTGCCGCTATAACACTTCCTGCTTTGCTTCATTAACGAAAAGAAGCAGGAAGGGACATCGACAAGATGTACTAACATCTTGTTTGCCGAAGCGAGGGAGCGAAAGCTCCACCCTCCGACGATGTTCCCCCGAGAACACAGCACTTCAGCTCAATGCTGAAGAACTGTGTCTCCCTGTCCCGGCTGGCTCCAGTGCGCCTGTGTGGGTTCTCGCTACTCATGTGGGATCCCCTGCGCACTCTGGAGCCGGCACCCGCCACAGCCAGGGACAACTCTGTCCCTGTTGTGATGAATGGGCATTGCCACTGACAGCTGTCGAAATCGACAGCTGCAGGTGTCAGAACACATTGGCCACGCTTATCAGCCTGCTATATTTTAGATAGCAGTGCTGATAACCTGTCACCCCGCAGACACAACTGCCTTCATACATGGGGGAGAAACGTGCGCTGATACCACTTCTCACACATAACGACGGGTAATACATTTACCTGTATTTATTTATAACTGCAAAAAATAAGAGATTTATATCCATTACACATTTCTTCTATTTTCAATGAAGATATGTCACAATAATACATATTATATGTGCATATTGTTAATGTATTTTCAGTTAAAAAAATTTATACTGTATATACACCCAATACTTTTAACAAGTCAGGCAGGTGTGGATCATTAGATTGTCAGTGTCTAGGTCGACCACTATAGGTCGATAGTCACTAGGTCGACAGGGTTAGAAGGTCGACAGGGTTTCTAGGTCGACGGGTCAAAAGGTCGACGTGAGTTTTTATTGTATTTTTGTGTCGTTTTCTGTGTACAGTGACTGGGAAGCCGAATTAGTGCACCATGTCCTCTCGCCATGCTTCGCTCGGCACAGATTACAGTTCCAATCATAGTCCACCTGGATCGTTAAGTATGAAAAAGTTCAAAAAAAAGAAATAAAGTGTGAAAAACTCATGTCGACTTTTTGACCTGTCGACCTAGCACATGTCGACCTAGAAACCATGTCGACCTTCCAACCCTGTCGACCTATAGTGGGCGACTTAAACATTGTCGACCTAGACAGTATCGATCTTCAGACCGGATCCCAATTTTTACACTGTGCATGTGTCCAAGCCAAGCATACACAACTATTATCAACTGTGGTCAATTCAATGTAGTACACATCTCAGCCGCATCTCCAGGTGTGACTAAATGGGTGTATTTAGGTGGAAACATATGTAGATTAAGTGTACAGAGAGCATGTCGCAGGTGTGTAGACAGAATTGTGGGCTATTCATTTTTGTGCATATGCAGAGATTTGTGTGATTTTGGACAGACCTCTTGCACCAGATATCCTCATATTGGCCCTCATTCCAAGTTGATTGCTCGCTGGCTAATTTTAGCAGCTGTGCAAACGCTATGCCGCTGCCCACTGGGGAGTGTATTTTAGCTTAGCACTGTTAGCAGAAGTGTGAACGCATGTGCAGCTGAGCTCTACAAAAACAGTTTGTGCAGTTTCTGAGTAGCTCTAGACTTACTCAGCGCTTGCGATCACTTCAGCCTATTCGTGTCCGGATTTGACGTCACACACCCGCCCAGCGAACGCCCAGCTAGCCTGCGTTTTTTCAGACACGCCTGGGTTTTTGCAAACACTCCCTGAAAACGGTCAGTTGCCACCCAGAAATACACCCTTCCTGTCAATCTTCTTGCGGCCGCCAGTTCATTCTTATCTGCCGTCAAATTCTATGTTTCTATGTGCTAAAATATGCAAAAGCAACAGGAGGCATCTTAAGTAAGAAGACACTCACTGCAGGCTTCTTTAGTCTGCTGCTGTATCTGAATATACAGCATCAGATTAACTGTGTGACCATTGGACAACTGAGTAACCCTCTAGGCAGCCGGAACCATTAAAGTTTTGTCCAGGGATGCAGCCAATGGCTTTGATACGTCCAGAAAACAGGGCTAACATTGCCCCCATTTCCTGGAGCAGACCACCTCCATGCCGTCAAATGGCTGCAGACTATCACTCACCTGATGTTTTCAGCCGCACTGCATACAACACTGCAAGTTATGACCAGCACATGCCTAATGTTGCTCCTGCGCATTCACAGATTGAAAAAAAATGACAAACTGCAAAATCTTGGCGTCAGCGTATGACTCTGAACCAGGTCCAAAAGCATTACTTCATAAAAATATAAAATGCCTGACTGATCATTGTTACTCCTGCGCTTGCTTTTATATTATAAGCATTTCTACTGTACATGTGCATATATAATAAGTGGAATTGTTTTTATTTTGTATAGTCTTAGAATGTGCAGAACTTAATCAGACTGAAATCCTTGGGGCATATGTCTCCTTATAGGCCCTACACACATGCCGATTTGTTTGAAAAATATGAACGATCTCGTTCATAAATGAACGAGAACTCGTTCATATCTTTCAGTGTGGAGGCTCCAGTGATGAACGATGCCTGGCCCCGCGCTCGTTCATCGCTGGTCCCCCGTCGGCTGTGCATGCAGGCCAATATGGACGATCTCGTCCATATTTGCCTGCACTTCAATGGAACCGCGTGACGGGGGAGTGAAGAAACTTCACTCCCCCCGTCACTGCCCCTCCCGCCGCCGGGTCGCCCGTCGGACGTATCCGCCGCAGCTCGGCGGCAGATCGGCATGTCTGTAGGGCCCTTTAGGGAGGACATAGTTTTTTCAATCATCCTGGGGCAGCTCCTGATTCTAATTAAATAATGTTATTCTCACAGAATACTTAATGCTGAATACCATTTTTTTTCAAATGTTTATATATATATATATACACACACACACACACACACACACACACACACACACACACACACACACACACACAGTATATGTAAATCATTTTCAAAATACAATAACAAATTATTATTATTATCCCTGCAATAAAATACTAGAACTTGTAATTTCTATTATTTTACAAATGCACTGCATTGAACAAAAGAAAGTGTCTTTACATGGACTCCTATTGCAATACACAATCTAGAGGACAAACTCTTACATGAAGCAGTGGCTCCCTCTGCTGCCAGTTATGTAAAAAGTAATTGACTATTGACTATACACACGTACAGTCAGTGCTATTTTTCAGTAAGAACCAGCAGGAATTTAGTTCCTGAACGTCTCTTTAAATATAATATAATCAGGAACTGGGTTCCTGAACCTGTCCTGGAACAAAATGTATGTTCCATAAGATTAGTTTTATTTTAAAGTCCATTTTGAGTGCCTTATTTTCTAAAAACGATCACTTTTTTTTAATAGTTCCACCCCCAGACCTGTAGCTCCTGAACCTATTTTTTCAGAAACATAGTACTGCTTACAATATTTGATTACCTTGCTATCCTAGAAATTACCATGTTATAATTTGTTAAGGGTCATCATAAAATATTAACTGTGCACCTTTTGTAAATTAACTAACTTCATAATATAAAATATAGTGTCACTTTACCTGTCCCAAGAAACATGACATCATACTGGCCATCCTCTGCTACAACATGGTCCACAGCAATCTGAGTCAGCTTGTAGTCCACATTGAGTCTGGTGAACACAGGTCGACCATGACGGGGATACACTGACTTGTACATGAGGGGATGGTTCTTCACAAAGCTTATCACATCATCTGGAAAATCTTTGGTAGATTTGATCACCGGGTCATACGTTTTGCTTGGACACTGTAATAAAGAAAAAGATTGAGAATTTTGTTTAGACATGTAACTGAAAACATATATTGAACATACTTACAAGTTGAGTTTCCCATGGCCAAATGCTTGGAACCATAGTTATTATGGATTTTGGATTTTTCCATATTTTTAAATATTTGCATACCATAATGAGATATCTTGGGGATGGGACCTAAGTCTAAACGCAAAATGCATGTATGTTTCATATATACATAGCCTGAAAGTGATTTTTTTGTTATATTTTCAATAATTTTGTGCATGAAACAAAGTTTGTTTACAATGAACCATCAGAAAACAAAGTTGGCAGTCTCTCAGTTGCGCTCAAACAATTCTGGATTTTGGATATTGGATTTGCGGACATGTTAGACTCAACCAGCACTAAAAAAAAAATGACAATTACAATTATATTCAGATGATTTGTACATTGCTGTAGAAGGGATCCCTTTTCTATTTTGTTGTCTGAAGCAAGGGGGAAAAAATGAAAACGATACTGAATTTCTGCATCCAGATCCCCATCTAGTGGTCTGAAACCATATTACTAGTGAATTATACTGTACAAGAGTAGTCAAATTAGACTGGTAAATATTGACTGTAGTTGATACATTACTTTTTATAAACCATTTTCCTGTAATATTCATAAGGCAGTTAGTGCTAATATAAAGCAGTACTTCTGTATTCATTGTGAAAGTATGATCAAACTTTGATGGACAGTATATATAAAGGTATATAATGTGCTTGCATTTATGTTGTTTATAATAATAATAATAATAATTTTATTTATATAGCGCTCTTTCTCCAACAGGACTCAAGGCGCTTTACGGACATCAAAAACAATGCACTTAATAAAGAAGATTTAAGTAATACAGCAATAAATAAGCCACACAGACATAAAAGAAAACCTTGAGCACACAGAAAGCATAACGCATGATTGGCGTAGGCATTTTTGGTAATAACTTCCAAGGGTTGTGTATTCCACCCTCACAAGAATTACTCAGGGTGGAATAGTCCACCCCTAGAACAGATAACACAAAATGGGGAAATTGCAGAGTCCTAAAGTTCAGAGTAGGGTTCCAACAAAACTATCAGGTTCATGTATTTTTCATCCCATCCACAAGTGCACCAGATGAGGCAGCCATGTTGGGCGCACTATGAACATTACACTGTGGGAGATGAGCCATACAAGAGCCAAATGCATGTATGGAAAAACTGACACGGGTGTAGTAGTGTGCTATACCCTGCATGGAAAGATACAAATGAAGCACACCCTGCCCACGGAGGAACCATCCAAGGCAGCCATCTTGGGCGCACTGCATAGGTTGCTGCTGGCAGGGTACAAAGCGGATCGGTGCTGGGCGAAGGAATTAACAAAAAATCCATTCGCACAGCCGATCGCAAGAAGACAGACAGGAGGAAGGCGTTTATGGGTGTCAACTGACCGTTTTCATGGAGTGGTTAGAAAAACGCAGGTGTGCCCAAGCGTTTGCAGGGCGGGTGTCTGATGTCAATTCCGGGACCGGACAGGCTGAAGTGATCACAGCAGCTGAGTAAGTTCAGACCTACTCAGAAACTGCACAAAACTTTTTTGTACCACTCGGCTGCACAAGCGTTCGCACACTTGCAAAGCGAAAATACACTCCCCCATAGGCGGCAACTATACAATCGCAGCGCTGCAAAAAAATAGCTATCGATCTATCAACTTGGAATGACCCCCAAGTCCTGACTGCAGGCCTTGAGCATATTGCTCTTAAATGCTACAACTATATCAGCTGGCAAGGGGGGAGCTGTGCAATCAGAAGTTCAGCTACTTAGCAAAGGGGATTTTGCATTGAAATCAGATCACAGACAGTTGCAGACAAACTTTCTTGGGGTGTGAAAAGTGTAGCCAGAGAGAGATGATAAACTCAAATATACAAGCATGAGGATAGTTTACTATGCTTACACTAGTAATCTGAATGGCTGTCAATCCATTATTTATTTTACTATTTGTCAGTCACATTGGGGGTAATTCAGACCTGATCATAGCAGCAAATTTGTTAGCAGTTGGGCAAAACCATGTGCAGGGGGGGGGGGCAGATATAACATGTGCAGAGAGATTAGATTTGGGTGGGTTATGCTGAAACTGAAATCTAAATTGCAGTAAAATAAAATGACTGCAGTAAAATAAAGCAGGCAGTATTTACTCTGCACAGAAACAAAATAATCCACCCAAATCTAACTCTCTGCACATGTTATATCTGCCACACCTGCAGTGTACATGGTTTTGCCCAACTGCTTACAAATTTGCTGCTACAATCATGTCTGAATTACCCCCACTGTCCCATGTTCTAGCACACATACTGCAGGTGACAGGGTAACAGGTTTTTGGGGTTGCTTCTTGTAATTATTTAATTTGGCATTCACAGAGAAAAAATATAATGAACGCCATGAATGCTGCCGTAGAGTACCACAAAATTGTTGTAACTCATTTTTGTCACTGAAGTTTATACATTTTAGGTCCTTTGGTCTCAGAGAGAAACTATTTTCTCATACAGTTATTATGAGAAGTTAGAGCACATGTCAATATGACTGTTCTCGGTCACACGGTATAATGAATGGGAGCCACATTGTGAAGCTTTATATGGTTGGTTAGAATGTGCAGACTACAGGCACATGAATAACTTAAGAGGGTTATACTCATACAATAGTGAATTTACTGTAAGTGCAAATTTGCTCAGTACCATATAAAGTAAGCAGACATTACTTTCATTGTACAGTATATCTTACTTTAGAGAGACAAAACCTACTACAGATGTGTCCTTATAAATTTAGCCCCAATACGCCATACAGAGCAAGTCAGGCATCTATTTTGCCAAAAATGCATCTTATTTACAAGACGCACAAGCAGACTCTGCTGATTAAAACAATATATGGCATGCCTATATTCTGTGTGCGTCTGCACCTGTATCTGCATGTGAAATGCTATGTTACAGTGTTTTCCAGTAAACAATGTAACTTAGCATTTCGTATACAGATACACATGCAGTCACAGACAGAATATAGTCATGCTGCATATCATTTTAATAGGCATAATCTGCTTGTCCGTTGAATTTACATAGCAATGCGAATAAGACACATTTTCCGGGAAAATGGGCAGACCAGGCTACTGTCATGTCACACACACAGACATCACACTCATACATGTCTTACACACACACACACACACACACCTTACACATACACATCACACTCAAACACACACATACATGTAATATACACACAAATGCCAAATTCATACACACACACACACACTCACACTCACCACAAAAGGCTGCTTCTCTTGGCTGCGCCGGCTGCTTCTACAAATCACTGTAGCATGGACTACAGCAGCTGGCGCACATCCCACAGTAGCCAGCGCACGCTCCCTCCAAGCAGCCCCACCCCTTCCAGTGGTCCAGTGCCAATCAGAGGCATGTAGGTGCGAGCCGGGAGCAAATTAACGGGTCGCACCTTTCAGACCTAAGCCGGGTTATTTTAAGCCCTGGGAAAAACCCTGATCTTTGCAGGGTCGGCAACCCGGGAACATTTTCCCGGGTTGGGACCTTTCAGACATGCCAAAATCCCGGGTTGATGTGCGTTCATGTGCAAAAACCCAGGATTTTGTGGCATGTCTGAAAGGGGTATTAGTGTAGTAATAGCAGTGAAAGTACTATTCATATTAATGTAAAGAAGACTTAAAGATGAAGTGAGCAATGGGATAACAGTAGGCAACATGGACAGGAGAGGAACCAATTGTTGGACATCACTAAAATGGCTTTAAAGGGACAAGTCATAATTATGGGAGACTTTAATTTACCTGATGTAAATTAGAATGGGTCTTTTGCAAGTTCAGCTACAAGTGGCAAATTTCTAAATTCCTTACAGGGAGCATCTCTCAAGCAATTGGTGAGGGTGCCCACTCACAAAGGCTCAATATTAGATTTAATTCTTACAAATGGAGACAGCATATCAGACATATGTGGGTCAGCACCTGAGATCCAGTGATCATCAAGCAGTATGGTTTCGTTTAAAGACAGGATCCAACTCTTGTCACACAAAAACAAAGGTGTTGGATTTTAGAAATGCTGACTTTGCAAAAATGGGGAGATGTTTAAGTGATTCATTAGCGGACTGGAAGAACTTGGAAGGAGTGCTAGAGAGGTGGGAAAAACTAAAAAGTGCAATACTAAGGGCAACAGACCTCTGTATCAAAAGGGTTAGGAAAAGCACCAGGAAAAGGAAGCCAGTGTGGTTCACAAAAGAAGTAGCAACTAGTGTGAAAGAAAAAAAGATGACTTTTAGGAAATACAAACAGGCTCAAAATAATAACGACAAAGAGGTGTATCCTGACAGATGGAAGGATGCAAAGAAAGTGATCAGACGTGCAAAGGCAGAAGCTGAGGAGAAAATGGCCCAGTCAGTAGATAAAGGGGGCAAAACTTTTTTAAGTATATAAGTGAAAGGAGAAAATCAAATGGAGGAATAATAAGACTTAAGATAGAGAGTGAGCATTTGGTGGAGGGAGACAGGGCAATAGCAGATCACCTAAATAATTATTTTTGCTCAGTATTTACTACAGAAGGAGAAGGGAAGGGGCCACAGTTAAGTTGCAAGGACATTCATAAAAATAAGGTAGATGAAAGTACATTTACAGAGGAGAAGGTCCTAATAGAACTTTTAAAACTAAAAGTGGATAAATCAATGGGACCTTTAACAGAATTATTTAACCAGTCACTAAATACAGGTGCCATTCCAGAGGACTGGAAAAGAGCAAATGTAGTTCCACTTCACAAAACTGGAAGCAAGGAAGAAGCAAGTAACTACAGACCAGTAAGCCTTACATCCATAGTAGGGAAAGTAATGGAAAAACTATTAAAAGAAAGTTGTGGAATATCTTAAATCAAACAACTTACAGGTGTTACGTTCCTGATGCTCAGAACTGGAGAGATGTTGCGAGGCGAGTTCAGAGCACCAGGACGCGATGCTGAACTAAGGAGTGGTACGAGAATAGCCCCTAGCACTCTACCTCCAATGTCTTACCCGTGTGGTCAATTCACGCCTGAGTGACTATGGTTTCTTGGGCCCACGGCAGCCGCGTTTGAAGGGCGGATTAGGTCTGCCCAACTCCGATGCCCCCAGGTCTTAGCGTGAGACAAAGCGTGAACCGAGACAGGATAATAACAAGGGGACCTCTAACTAAAACAAACAAAAGCTAGGGGCTACTAACTACCCTGAAACTAAATATATGTGCGGCACGCCGCCAAAGGAAAAGAACAACAAAAGATACCACTGTCCGTTCCCCCATACGGCACCGCCGAGTTCTGGGGAGGACAGTGAAAAGCGCAAACCTCCGCAAAAACCACCAACACAAAAGTAATACATGGATTAAGCGGCCTAGGCCGCAACTCGCGGCAGAAGCCGCTACTCACAAACCGGGAGAGAAACCCAAGTAACGAGAACCCACGGATCACTGCAACAGGTTCATTTTGGACAGGAAGGATTCCCAGGACCGGCTTCAGAACTCCAGGACACGGGAGCACAGGGAGCAGGATCGACCAGATACAGCTAAACCAGGAACAGACGTTACCAGGCAGGAACAGCATACAGGAAGCTATCACCGGCGTCTGTGCCAGGTAGTGAGGGAGAATTTAACAGGGAACCCTGCAATAGCTGCAGTGAAGCCTGATTAGTAATGTCGTGCAGCTGCCCTGCTGCACGACCAGAGCTAACAAGTGTAATGATTGGCAGGAAGCAACGGGGAACGCGGTAGTCAGTGGCGTCCCCGTTGCTAAGGGTCCGGCGGCTAAGCACGCACGGCGTCCTAGCGTTGCTAGGGACCCGGCGGCTCAGAGCGCACGGCGTCCTAGCGTTGCTAGGGACCCGGCGGCTCAGCGCGCACGGCGTCCCAGCATTGCTAGGCGCCGGGCGGGCAGGGAAGGAGGTGCGGCGGCCGTGAGCGTCACTCGGAAACAGACCGAGCGGCGCCGTGGACCGCGGCACCTAACAGTACCCCCCCCCCTTGAGGAGGGGTTAAAGAACCCCTAAAGCCGGGTTTCTGAGGAAATTCCTGAAAGAATAATAGTTTAGGGGCATGTAGATCCTTATCCAGGACCCAATACCTTTCCTCCGGACCATAGCCTTTCCAGTGAACCAAAAAATAAAGCCGGCCCCGAGAAACCTTGGAATCTAAAACCTTCTCCACCAAGAACTCTTGTTGCCCCTGAACATCCACCGGAGGTCTACCCTGGGAAGTCTTCCGAGAGAATCTCCTGGAAGAAATATACTGCTTCAGAAGGGAACAGTGAAAAGTATTGCCAATTTTAAGTGATTTAGGCAAGCGTAGCCGAAAAGCAACTGGGTTGACCTTCTTAACGATAAGGAACGGTCCAATAAATTTGGGTCCCAATCTAGCCAAGGGTTGTCGGAGCTTGATGTTGCGGGTTGACAACCACACCTTATCTCCCACCTTAAAAGTGCAGGGGCGTCGGAACCTATCAGAAATTTTTTTTTCTCGGAAGGCAGCCTTCTTAAGGGCAAGGTGCACCTTTTTCCAAATTATTCTGAGACGGGAAGTTAAGGTCAACGAGGAGACTGGAAAATTAGGGTTTAAAGAATTGGCTCTAGGATGAAAGCCCAAGACCGAAAAGAATGGGGACTCCTTGGTGGAAGAATGACAAGAGTTATTATAGGCAAACTCGGCCAAAGGAAGAAATTCAGACCAATCATTCTGAAGTTTGGCCGAATATAACCGTCAATACTGTTTTAACGACTGATTAACACGTTCAGTCTGTCCGTTAGACTGTGGATGGTACCCAGATGTTAAAGAGAGTTTCATATTTAATGAGGCACAAAAACGTTTCCAGAAACGGGCGATGAATTGCGGTCCCCGATCAGAGACAATATCCCTGGGTAAACCATGGAGCCTGAACACATGGCGGAGAAACAAAACTGCCAACCCTTGAGCAGAGGGTAATCGGGGAAGAGCAATGAAGTGGGCCATCTTACTAAAACGTTCTACTACCACCCAAATAACTCGAAATCCGGCTGAAAGAGGAAGGTCCACCACGAAATCCATGGATATATGTGACCATGGCCTGAGAGGAATGGTCAAAGGTATGAGTTGCCCGACCGGCAACAATCGAGATACCTTGTGCTGAGCACAAACCTGACAGGAACGGACAAATTCCCTTACATCTTTAGAAAGATTAGGCCACCACACTGAGCGAGAGACTAACTCGGAGGTCTTAGTGATACCCGGTTGACCAGAAACTTTGTTATCATGAAACTCAGCTAGAACAGTGCCTCTCAGAAATTCAGGGACGAAGAGACGATCTGCAGGAGTAACTTTGGGAGCCTGCTGCTGAAGCTGGACTAGCTGTGTAAATAAATCCTGTGTGAGGCCTGCCCGGATGACAGACGATGGAACTATGGGGGTAGCAGCCGGATGGTTATTGTGAACCGGAAGAAAACAACGTGACAGGGCATCAGCTTTCGTATTCTTGGAACCGGGCCTGAAGGTGATAATAAACCTGAAACGAGTAAAAAACAGCGCCCAACGTGCCTGTCGGGCATTAAGCCGATTAGCAGACTCAATATACTGCAGGTTCTTGTGGTCAGTAAACACCGTAATGGTATGCCTAGCTCCTTCCAGCCAATGCCTCCACTCCTCGAAAGCCCATTTAACTGCCAACAATTCTCGATTACCAACATCATAGTTGGATTCTGCGGAGGAGAATTTCCTGGACATGAAGGCACATGGGTGTAATTTCTGAGACTCCGGTTCTTCCTGAGAAAGGATAGCCCCCACTCCAACCTCTGAGGCATCTACCTCGACAATAAAGGGGAGCTCCGGGTTAGGGTGTCTGAGTACTGGAGCTGAAACAAAGGCCTGCTTTAAGGACTGAAAGGCACACTTGGCTTCAGGCGACCAATTGGAAGGGTCCGCTCCTTTTTTAGTCAATGCTACTATAGGAGCAACCAAATCAGAGAAGGTATGAATAAAACGCCTATAGTAATTTGCAAACCCTAAAAAGCGCTGAATTGCTTTTAAGTTCGTGGGTTGTGCCCAATTTAGGATGGCCTGGAGTTTCTTAGGTTCCATGAAAAACCCCTTAGGAGAAATAATATACCCCAGGAAGGACACTTCTGTGATGTGGAAATCACATTTCTCCAGTTTGGCGTGTAAATGATTTTCCCGTAATTTCTGAAGGACCAGTCGCACATGGGTAATATGTTGTTCAAAAGACTCAGAGTAAATCAAAATGTCGTCTAAATAAACGGTTACAAACTTTCCAAGAAAGTCACGAAGGACGTCGTTAATGAGATCTTGAAATACCGCACGAGCATTTGACAGCCCAAACGGCATCACCAGGTATTCATAATGTCCTGACTGTGTGCTGAAAGCCGTCTTCCACTCATCCCCAGATCTTATTCGGATGAGATTGTAAGCCCCTCTAAGATCGATCTTGGAGAAGATAACGGCAGACCGGAGCTGATCAAAGAGTACTGAAATCAATGGCAAGGGGTAGGTGTTTTTAACAGAAATTTTATTCAGAGCCCGAAAATCAATACATGGTCTGAGCGACCCATCTTATTTCTCAACAAAAAAGAACCCTGCACTCAATGGAGATTTCGAGGGTCTAATGAAGCCTTTTTTTAGGCTCTCCTGTACATAATCATTCATAGCCGTGGTTTCCGGCCCAGACAGGGCATATAGTCTCCCCTTAGGTAAAGAGGCACCGGGAACTAAATCAATAGCACAGTCATTGGACCGATGAGGAGGCAGTATATCCGCATTACCCTTGGAGAAAACGTCGGCAAAGTCCTGATATTCCAAAGGAATAAGTTCTGGGGTGGCGGCCGCAACCCGGACTGGACGGGAAATACACTCCTTAACACAAAATGGACCCCATCGGGAAATCTCCCCAGACCGCCACTCTATGGTGGGATTATGAAAGGCAAGCCAGGGGTGACCCAAAACTACGGGGACAGCCGGACAATGAGTAAGGTAAAATTCGATTTTCTCTGAATGTAGGGCCCCTACTGTCAGTTGTACTGGAGGTGTGCGGTGAGTGATAACCGCATTAGAAAGCGGACCACCATCCAAGCCGTGCATGGCGATACGCTTATCCAAAGGTATCTGTGGAACGCCTAAGGCCTGAGCCCAACCAAGATCCATGAAATTTCCCGCAGCTCCACTGTCGACGAAGGCCGACACCAACGAACTGAGGCTACCAAAGGAAATTTTAACAGGAACTAATAAGGAATCGTTAGAGGAGATTAACTGCAGACCCAAGTGAACCCTCTCACTACTCACTTGGTCAGAGCGTTTCCCTGCTTATTCGGGCAATTATGTGCGATATGTCCCTTGCCACCACAATACAAGCAAAGACCAGAATTTAGCCTTCTGGTTCTTTCCTCTGGGGACAGCCGGGAGAGACCCATTTGCATGGGCTCCTCGACGTCCTCAGGGAAAGTATATACACATGGACTAGGCCTGAAACTAGCTCCTCTATCAGCCCTCCGCTCACAGAGACGACGATCAATTTTAATAGCGAGTTCCATGAGTTTGTCTAGAGTCTCAGGAGCGGGGTACTGAAGGAGACTGTCTTTAATAACTTCAGAAAACCTGAGGCGAAACTGACTGCGCAGGGCCGGGTCATTCCAGCCACAGTCGTTCGACCAACGGCGAAACTCGGTACAATACGCCTCAGCTGGGTTTTTCCCTTGCTTAAGTGCATGCAGGTGGCTCTCAGCTGATGCTTCTCTATCAGGGTCATCATACAAAAGGCCTAAGGACTTAACAAAGGCATCCACCGATAGCAAGGCAACATCATCCGCTTTTAGCCCAAAAGCCCAGGTCTGTGGATCACCTTGTAATAATGACATCACAATCCCGACCCGTTGAGACTCAGTACCAGAGGAACGGGGCCGGTGATAATGTTACGTTCCTGATGCTCAGAACTGGAGAGATGTTGCGAGGCGAGTTCAGAGCACCAGGACGCGACGCTGAACTTAGGAGTGGTGCGAGAATAGCCCCTAGCACCATACCTCCGTTGTCTTACCCGTGTGGTCAATTCACGCCTGAGTGACTATGGTTTCTTGGGCCCACGGCAGCCGCGTTTGAAGGGCGGATTAGGTCTGCCCAACTCCGATGCCCCCAGGTCTTAGCGTGAGACAAAGCGTGAACCGAGACAGGATAATAACAAGGGGACCTCTAACTAAAACAAACAAAAGCTAGGGGCTACTAACTACCCTGAAACTTAATATATGTGCGGCACGCCGCCAAAGGAAAAGAACAACAAAAGATACCACTGTCCGTTCCCCCACACGGCACCGCCGAGTTCTGGGGAGGACAGTGAAAAGCGGAAACCTCCGCAAAAACCACCAACACAAAAGTAATATAGGGATTAAGCGGCCTAGGCCGCAACTCGCGGCAGAAGCCGCTACTTACAAACCGGGAGAGAACCCCAAGTTACGAGAACCCACGGATGACTGCAACAGGTTCCTTTTGGACAGGAAGGATTCCCAGGACCGGCTTCAGAACTCCAGGACACGGGAGCACAGGGAGCAGGATCGACCAGATACAGCTAAACCAGGAACAGACATTACCAGGCAGGAACAGCATACAGGAAGCTATCACCGGCGTCTGTGCCAGGTAGTGAGGGAGAATTTAACAGGGAACCCTCCAATAGCTGCAGTGAAGCCTGATTAGTAATGTCGTGCAGCTGCCCTGCTGCACGACCAGAGCTAACAAGTGTAATGATTGGCAGGAAGCAACGGGGAATGCGGTAGTCAGTGGCGTCCCCGTTGCTAAGGGTCCGGCGGCTAAGCACGCACGGCATCCTAGCGTTGCTAGGGACCCGGCGGCTCAGCGCGCACGGTGTCCTAGCCTTGCTAGGGACCCGGCAGCTTAGCGTGCACGGTGTCCCAGCGTTGCTAGGCGCCGGGCGGGCAGGGAAGGAGGTGCGGCGGCCGTGAGCGTCGCTCGGAAACAGACCAAGCGGCGCCGTGGACCGCGGCACCTAACAACAGGATCCAAAACAGCATGGATTTACTAGTGGGAGATCATGCCAAACAAATCTTATTGACTTTTTGACTCTGTGACGAAAATAATAGATTAAGGGCGAGCTGTAGATGTAGCATATTTAGACTTCAGTAAGGCATTTTACACTGTCCCACACTGCAGACTGCTAAATAAACTTGAAAGGATGGGGGTGGATTATAAAACAGTTAAATGAATAAGAACCTGGTTGCAGGATAGAAAATAGACAGTTGTAGTATATGGACTGCAATCTATTTAGGGAAATGTTACCAGTGGAGTACCCCAGGAATCTGTACTTGGACCAGTTCTCTTTAATATCTTTGTTGGTGACATTGCAAATGGTATTGAAGGGAAAGTATGCCTTTTTGCAGATGACACAAAGATATGCAACAGGCTAAACACACCGGGAGGGGTAAAACAAATGATTGATGACCTAGGTAGGCCTGAGAAATGGTCAAGAACATGGCAACTACAGTTTACTGCTAAAAACTGCAAAATCATGCACTTGGGCCTCAAAAACCCAAAGGCTAAATATAGTATCAAGGGTACTATAATGGAAACTACTGAGGAGGAAAGGGATTTAGGAGTCACTATTTCAAGTGACTTAAAGGCAGGAAAGCAATGCAACAAAGCAATGAGAAAGGCAAGTCAGATGCTTGGTTACATAGGGAGAGGAATCAGTAGCAGGAAAAAAGAAGTAATAATGCCACTGTATAGGTCTTTGGTATGGCCCCATCTGGAATACTATGTCCAGTTCTGGAGACCATATCTCCAGAAGGATATAAATACATTAGAGAGTGTACAAAGGGCAACTAAAATGATGCATGGCCTACATAACAAAACTTACCTGGAAAGGCTAAAAGATCTTAACATGTATAGTTTGGAGGAGAGAAGGGAAAGGGGAGACATGATAGAAACTTTCAAATATACCAAGGGTCTTAACAAAGTTCAGGAGGGAAACATTCTTCAAAGGAAGAGAAGTATTAGAACTCGAGGACATACACTGGAACTGGAGGGAGGCAGGTTCAGGGGAAATTTAAGGAAAAATTACTTCACAGAAAGGGTAGTGGATAAGTGGAATAGCCTCCCATCAGAGGTGGTAGAGGCTATGACTGTAGAGCAATTTAAACATGCTTGGGATAAGCAAATGAACATCCTTACAAAGAATTAAGGTTCAAAAAGGGTTGAGATTACCTAAAGGATAAAAAAAAGGGCAGACTAGATGGGCTAAGTGGTTCTTATCTGCCATCAAATTCTATTTTTCTATATAACATTTAACATGAATGTGGACATTAGAGTATCACATAATCTAGATGTAGTTGGCAACATAATGCCATTCTACACTTGTGGCTTCCATTAGGTATACATGTGTGCGAATGGGTGACAATCTGACATCCATATAAAGTAGATGCAAATTTAAACATAATAAGCAAAAAGTGACTAATGGCTCATATACTGTGAATTCAATAAAACATATTTTAATAGGTAACTGTCTGTGTTTTGATTATTGTCCATTTCATATTCTTTAACTTTAGTGTTTTCAGCATAAAAATAAACTAACACAAACATTTTGCTTTCAAAATAAACTCTTTATTACAGCTTTTCTGTAGTTCTTAACTATGGATATAAACTCTATTTCTAGATATAGGGATTTTTATTAAATGTTGGATGGCTCGTGATCGTTATTCGGTGTATATCCATGGCCGATCTGGCCTTCACTATGAATGTCACATGTTTTTCTGCACAAACATTGTTTTTCTGCTTTACATAACTGTCATTCAGAAAGCATCAGCAATAATTTAGGTTTCAGAATATACTATAAACCAACATACTCCATTTTATAAGTAAAATTAAACATTAAGTATTGCCATAAGAAAAATCCTGACATTTTCACATAGGTCATAACTGTATACATTTGCGCAGTAAAGCCATTTTTCTAATATCCTAAACAACAGTACTATTTACATACTGGAAGTATTATGTCATATTATAAACATTTTTTAAAAGACAGAATTACCAAAGCAAATCTCATCCATATCTCATACTGTACACTGCATTTCAGAAAAAAAATATTTACTGAATTATAAACATGTGCTACAAATCACTTTAAAGTTATAACATATTAATTTCTGCCAATAAAAAAAAATCCTAGTCTAAAATGTATAAATACACATTAGTACAGTAGCCAATACTAGTAATATACCATTGAAATATCTTTCTGGAATAATAACATCAAGTCACCCAGTTCATAAATAAATAAACGTATCAACCCGATCATTAAAAATTATTGTAAAGAGGGTTTTTTTCCTCAATTTGGATTGTAATGCCTAAAATATATCTTAATGCATATACTGCCAGCATACAGTACACTAAAACAATTTCCGTCTATTTCCACGTAGCGCCCCTAGTGCTCCACTGCTCATTAAAATGTTTGGTAGTGCTCTTCATAATGAATATTAAAGGAAATGCCTGTTAGTGTGAATAACATTGTTATTGAATAACATTGATGCATTCACTTTTTCTTTCTGGTTTTCAGAACTTTATTGATAAGAGATTTCCAAATAGGAGATTGCATATTTGTCTAACAATATTTATCCTTACATGACACAAAAGGTAAAAAAAGACAGCTTTGCAACTATTGGCCCACCTAAAGCTGAAGTTCCTTCTTCTTGTAAGAAAAAACTTCTTCTGTTTCTTTACTGGGTTAGGAGTCCCAAAGCATAAACAGTTTAATTAATTGGTCTGAAACTAGATCTTTGCAGTGATGTCAGTCATGTCTAAAGTATATTGAGATACAATCACTTCCAAAAAATGCAATAAAAGTTAAATACAAAAAGGCTATAAATAAAAACCACATACTGGGTCTTTCCTCGGGACTGTTAGAAGAAATATATTGCAAACAGAAACCTTAAAAAAATATTATATCATTAGTAATTTTTGTCCCTGTATTAGTATTAAGTCACATGACATCAAATATAAATACACCAGTTTGGAAACAAAACATAATCGTAATCAAAGTACTAGTTTATTTGCAATAAAGTCAATCCAAGTATAAGTTGAGTGCCCCTTACAGTACATCACTCTAATAACTCATGTTTTGCTATGATTGATGACTGCAAGACATGATAACTTACTGTACCTGTAGTGCAATACACTGCACAATACATGGGCAGGTTATATAATTTATCGCTGGCCACCTGCAAATACTTTTTTTTAGTATATGTAGGTTGTGCTCATCATAAGCTTATATCTCTAGGGCTTTTTCCTCCCACAGACAGAAAACGGCTGCATCGTAAACAACTCATTTTACAATGTGGAAAGTAAGGTGTGTATTAGCTTAGATAGATGTCAGAACAAGTCTCTTCACATGCACTCATTTATACTATGAAGTAAATAAAAGCGAGAATCATCCATCTAAACTTAAAGTACACATTTTTTAGTCTTATATTTTCTTGGTTGGAAATGTACCCAGATGTTTTGGTTTGCCACTAACATTTTTCCTAATTAAGTTTTGTTTACACTGACTGTGTGTGGTGGATCAAACACACAGTAAATCATAAACTTTCCATACAGTAGAAATCTTACTACAAACATACCAAGCAGCAGCCATATTGGCAAGAGACAAAAGCACAAATAAAAATTATGGGCAGACTACATGGGCAAATGCATTTTCCATCCATCTGTGCAGCTTTAAACCATCAACAAGCATTTCTGTGCTTTTCATCAGTTCAAAACTCAGTCAGTGTTCAATTAATTTGAAAACTGGATGCATAAAAAGGTACAGAAAAAGATTGAACAAAAGAAAATGAGAGATCATCAAAGAAGGGACAAATGACTCAAATATAAGGATTGTCAGGGATAGTGTTGATTGTTTTAGTCTACCTGCCTACAAATACAAATTAACATTAACTGTATTTCTGTTTTGCTCTGTTTTGCTTAGTCCTATGGCAAAAGCAGGATTTCTAGGGGAGGGTTTCCATATGCAATCCACAGTCTCCCACTCTGCAGAGCATTGGAGCAAGTGTGGGAGTATGGGGGAGTGGTAGAAGAACCTAGTAATGACCCTGGACATTAATGTAAACATTGGTCTTTTTATACACTGTATACTGTATGGAATACAGTATTAAAATTAAACACTATAGATGGTTTATAGTATAGGCTGTATCAAACATTTAAATAATATAAAGTGGTTAGGAAAAGGTTAAACAAACCATAATAAAAATTTTTTTTCACAAACATAATAGAACTAGTGCTGAACTTTCTAAGCTCACATTCTCCCACCTCATGGTAAGACTTCTGTCTCTTCTTTCTGGTAGCTACTCTATGGTCCAGTGCACTGATTCACTCAGCTCCACACACACAGCAAAACTATTAGAATAAGCTGCTACCACTTGGCATGTGCAGCAGCTCTGCAATGTCCCTTAAACTACATGATGTGGCAGCAGCTCTAGAAATCGTATTATGGGCTTAATTCAGCTTGGATAGCTATTGAGACAGAAATTGAGATTTTCTCAATCCTGCTTCTGCTAAAAATCGCATGTGAAGAGTCGCCCAGAGAGGTAAAAGATGCCCACCGATGCAATTGCAATATTGCTTTGGCAATCGCAGAGTTGTGATGCATACACAGAAATCGAGTACCATCGACAATTGTGGTTGACCCTGGGCTACTCAAAATAATGAGAATGCAGTCGCACCAGCACCATGTTTTTATTCGCTCTATTACAACTGACGTCAGATTCACGCCCTGATAATGGCCATGATCAGCCTACGTTTTTCCAACCACACCCCACAAACACAATGTTAACACCCACAAATGGACACTACAGTACCTGTCAATAATATTGCAATCGCATTTCACTAAATTGTGAGTGCAAAATTGCCTTCTCACACACACAATGTGTTTGAAGCACATGTGCAGTGTGCCGATATTCGTCCAATTTGCTATTTTGCAATTTTGCAACGGAAGCTGAATTAGGCCCTATATACCATTGCTATTGTTGTCATAATTTGAGTCAGTTGCCAAGAGGAGTGGGTTTCCGGGCAACCAGAAACACCCCCTGCATTTGCCTAAGGACTCCTTTCTCTATAATCAGATCAATGGTGGTTTCACCCTTGGAAAGTTCATAGAAGCACAGATTTTTTGGAATCATAGGACCCTAGAGTATCAGAATTTTTTCACAGCACCACTAGACCAAAAATTGTGTATATGTGTCATCATTAGGTTCAGTTATGTGGCGAGGAACAGGATTTACTTCTGTTTGTCCACATATTTTATGATGGTAAGCCACAAGCACTGGTTTTGCCTATTACATTGAACATAAATGATTTTACTTCATCTTGGAACACAAGCCCAAGACACCCCTGCCAGTGACCCAAGGCACTCCAGGTTACCACGGCACCCAGTTTGGGAACCACTGGTCTAATCAGTTTCCATTATTACAGATGAAGCCGCGCTCATCTGAGGCGGCTCCATCGCAGGCGTGCACTCCACCTAGTCATGCCGGGAGTGCACAGAGATGCTCTCCCATTCTATGAATGGGAGAGTGTCTCCGTCATGTGCGCACAACCGCGCGGACATAGACGCCCGTAGTCGCAAGGAACAACTAGCATGGCTCCATCTGTATATCAACACGCTGTCATGCTGTCATCCTTTCTGTAAGTTTATAAGGTTCTTGCCTATTAAAAACTATTTTCAGCAGTTTCAGTCTGCTCTGTAAGCCCTTAACAATCTTTAAGATATAAATTAGTAAAAAAAAGTTGAAAAGGAAAAATGCAACAGAGTAAGGGCCAGATTTATCACTCGTTACGAATGATAAATGGTGCTCCAGCCAAACAGCTCCTAACTGTCATGTGTTTGAAAAATTACAGGAGCAGATTGGCTGGAGCACCATTTATCATTCATAATGATTGATAACAAGAATATCACTCATTGATACATTTGCTCCTTATAATGGGGGTCATTCCGAGTTGTTCGCTCGCAAGCTGCTTTTAGCAGCTTTGCACACGCTAAGCCGCCGCCTACTGGGAGTGAATCTTAGCTTATCAAAATTGTGAACGAAAGATTCGCAATATTGCGATAAGACATCTCTGTGCAGTTTCTGAGTAACTCGAGACTTACTCGGCATCTGCGATCAGTTCAGTGCTTGTCGTTCCTGGTTTAACGTCACAAACACACCCAGCGTTCGCCCAGACACTCCTCCGTTTCTCCAGCCACTCCCGCGTTTTTCCAAGAAACGGTAGCGTTTTTTCACACACACCCATAAAACGGCCAGTTTCCGCCCAGAAACACCCACTTCCTGTCAATCACATTACGATCACCAGAACGAGGAAAAAATCGTGAGTAAAATTCCTAACTGCATAGCAAATTTACTTGGCGCAGTCGCAGTGCAGAAATTGCGCATGCGCACTAAGCGGAAAATCGCTGCGATGCGAAGAAATTTACCGAGCGAACAACTCGGAATGACCCCCAATGTTCCCATTTCCATTTTTTGCTTTTCGAATTGTGTGGAGGTATAGCACTACTCCGTTGGGTTAAACAGCAGCTAATACATCACCATTTGGCATCCTTATTATTTAATATTGTTTTATTTATTTTATATTGTTCCTAATAATGACAGCCATAAAGAAAAAAAGTATAACTGTATGTTGCACAGGATAAATAAAAGTTTTAAATTATTAGATTGAAAAAAAAAATATCTAAACTATTGTATTTTAAATATCAGTACAAAGTTTTTGCAAGTCTATATGCATATTTATATAGTACACTGTTTGTACTTTAAATGACGTCTATATCTACCATCAATACATACACTTCTATGGCATATGTGTTTGTATTACTTCAACAATTGTAACACAGGCATGTATTATGTTAATGGTATTGATTTACTAATATAGAGCAATGGTGGACAGGTGCTGTAATTCCTAGCAACCAATCAGGCAATTAGTTTGATTAGTCTAAAGTTGGCCACAGACACCACAATGTAAGCAGCATGATTGTATAACTGACCCAACATTACATCATATTGCCACAAGAGGAGCCTGAAGTCTTATATTATCATGACTAAACCCAATCATCATTGGATATGTTATACATGGAACTGATGGATAACAGCTGTTATTGGTTAGAAGTGTTCTGGGTGCTCGGCCCAAGCCATACCCAGCTGGATCTTGCCCAAATTCACCACCCACATGTGTAGGAAAATAATAAATTGATCAAATGTTGTTAAATTATCCCAAAGATAAGTGCTCCCACTGCCCTGGGCATGCCCCCAGTCGGACGAAGACTGGGGGGCATGGCTCACGAGTACGACATTTCCTGTGAGGCCACACATCTTGCCTGACTGAAGTGAGGCCACACACCATGCCTGAGATATCAAGCCCATTGAAGCAAGGCCACACCAGTAGAAAATTCCCATGTAATCTATAGGGTTAAGAAAGAAACTGTACTGCTCAGAGTTCAGTTCAAATAACTAGGTCATAGAATTTTCAAAGTAGCAAATTGCCTTATAAATATAAATCAGCCCATTTTGCACCTAGCAAGAGTACTGAAAACACTGCATTCAGTAATATCAGCTCCCATTGTGGGTGGCCAGAGAAGCAAATGAACAAGATAAATCTGTTCAGTATATAAGAAATAAGAAATATTCTCTTCACCAAAACATTTAAAAAAACATATTTGCCTATGAAATACTTTTAATATGTAATTATAGTCTTTATACTGTCTGTAGTGGATATTTGCAGCTTCTTAGCAAGCAGGCTAATAAATAGTTCCTATGTCTCGGAGAGAAATAAACCCTATGCTGCTCTGCTGACATCAGAGGAGCAGAGTTTATTTACCAGTGATGCATTGTGAAAGGATGAAGTTTCAGTGGTGGCGTCTGCTGTTATTTGAACAAGATATTTATCTTTGTATTTCAGAATCATCAAGTCCCGTCATGTAATAATTGCTGAATAAAATAGTGATCCAAGTAAGGTCATGTCTTTAAAATGATTTGTTTTCTAGCTATAAAACATGTTTTACTTCCTCTATGTATTGCTGTATGCACCTTTTATATCTTGATTGACAAAGGGGAACAATTATTAAGGTTCAGTACAATGCAATTGGATGCATAAATTGTGTTATGTCATTGTTACAGAACCACTGTTTGCATCCTAAGTGCTTCTCCCCAACCCATCCACCTTACTATCCCAGCTATTCCTCCATGCCCCATTCCATGGATTTTTTCGCCCCTGCTTCTTTCACATGGTGTGCGGCATCTTCTTGTGATGTGGCACTGGGCTATGACATCAACGCCTAGCATCAAACCTCCAGCCATTTACAAACATGGAGGTAGGGGTGGACAACTGGACCCCCACATCGATACTTTGAATCAATACAGGGTCAGCATACAGTATATAAATCAAATATGGGAAAACTACATTAATTAGTAACAAATCTTCCTGTAGCAATTTGTGTCACTTCTCAGAAATCAGACCTTCAAGAACTTACTCATTCAATGCAACACACTGCAGTGCTGCACACATTTTGAGGTTACAGTAGGCATTTTCCCCTCCACATCACATGGAGACATTGCTCTACGTTACCTGACAGATAAAGTTTTACAAATTTCAGAGCTAACAAAATGAGAACTTCAGTGGTTGCTTAAGCACTGCAACCTTTCATGTCCTCAGAAATAAAGGTACAGAGACCCTACTGCGGTCTCTCTTTGGAAACTAAAGGAATTGCATAATACAGTATGAAGTGAAGCCATTTTCTCATGGAGCAGAAATAAATGCTACTTTACCTGTTTCTGTTTAGGAAGCAGCCTATAGGCTTGCCTATTAGTGTCACGCCTGCATAGTTACAGATACAGTTTCCATCTGTTACATTTTTTACAACTATTTATTTAAATTCCACTACGTTAGCTGTATCCAAAGTATATAGCAATATGGGGAATGTAATATATAGCATGCCAGTGATTCTCAAACTGTGTGCTGTGGCACCCTGTGGTGTCTCAGGACATTTACAGGGGTGCTTTAACTTGGTGGTCCAGGGCCAATTCAAATAATTTATAGTCAATGTGATGAGCAAAACGAGTGCTGGTGGCTGCCAGTCATAAAATATGTGGGCAAACAGAAGTAAATCCTGTCCCCCACCACATAACTGACCCTAAGGATGACACAAACACAATTTACTTAATTTAATATTTTTTTTCTACATTTCTTAATAAGAGACTTTTGGTCTAGGGGTGAAAAAACATCTGATACTCTAGGGAGCTGTGATTCAAAAAAGTTTTGGAACCACTGTCCTATGCAATAGTTAGCTTGCCTGCATTGACACCATGCAGCAAATTATACTTTCAAAAGTTTATTGGCTATTAGATCATTAAAGCATCCCATTGTAAAAAATGCCTGATATTATTGCATGATCTTGTCATTAAAGTGCCCCTCTGAAACCTATACATTGGGAGAATAAATAGTTTAATACTACAGTATGGAACTTAATAGAAAAAGCAAGGAAATAAATGTGAATTGTTGGTAAGATTTAACAGTAAATTCGATGTGATGTTAAGCAACAGAATGCCAAAAATAACATAACAGAATCAGGGTTATAATCTGTTCTTTTTGATAGAAAAACCTTCAACTTATCTCACACCTGTCAAATATTTCAAAACCACCCTGTAGAGAAGGACAGGTAATGGAAAATGTGATGCGACTGTAAGGGTTATAGAAGTTACACAGGGCTTCTCCAAAACATCAAGTTATTATAGATGGAATTCTTTCATTAGAGAGACCATCTGGAATAAGAGGAATTTTGGAGAAGCACAATCAGAAATATCTAAAGGAAGGCAAATATGTTGGTACATTAAAAAGTTATAAGTATTAAAGGAGGTGCCTACCCTTAAGTTAAAAACATGTGCTGCACAATTAAACCCTTCTTACAACTTAGACCTTTATATTTTATTCTATAGTTTCCATAGCTGAAAATTGACATTAATGGTCTGATTCTGAGTTGGGATCAAATCAAAAAGAGCAAATAAATTGCATCTGGAACAGGGATCCAGTGAGGATCCTGGCAGTCGAAATACTGACGCTGGAATCCTGACACTGCTTACAATGCTGGCACCGCATCCCAACATGGATTGAAATGGCGGTGTCGGGATCCCAAACGTTGGAATCCCGATCGAGGACTGCTGGGACTCTGCACTGGTATGCCACAGGGGTAGGTAAGGTTTAGGCTGTGGGAGGAGGGTTAGTGTTAGGCTACTGGGGGGGGTTAGGGCTAGGCTGCGGGGAGGGAGGGTTAGGATTAAGCACCCCTGGAAAGGGTTAGGGTTAGGCTGCGGAGGAGGAAGGGTTAGGTTTAGGCTGCAGGGAGGGGGGGTTAGGGTTAGGCACTACTGGGGAGGGTTAGGGTTAGGCTGCAGGGGAGGGGTTAGGGTTAGGCTGCAGGAAAGGAGGGTTAGGGGCAGAGGTATCACCACCCGGTGTGCACCTTTGATCTCCCAGCACGCCGGGAACATGCTCACAGCAAAATGGGGGCGTGGCTATAAAGGGACATGGTCTCGTGGGGGATCGTCACTCCAGGGGCGCGCTCGCAGCAAAAATGGGACATGGCCATCAATAAAGAGGGTGTGGTCTCGCGGGGATCGTCACTCCGGGGGCAAGCCCAGCATCTCCGGAGATGCTGGGCTGTACTGTTCTACCCCCGGAGACAGTCTGCCTGCGCTGTGGGCACCTCTTCTAGGACAGGAGCTGGGTGCTGTAGCAGACTTTCATACTGCAGCACCTGGCTCCTGTCACTGCAGAGGAGCCCACATTTTGGTGTCACCCCCTCCTGGTGTCACACCCAGGAGTGGGCCGTACCCCCCGCACCCACCTTGTGACACCACAGGTTAGGGATAGGTTACTTACCAAATAGATGTCGGGATCCTGAGCATCAGGACACAACTGTCAGTATTTTGACTGCCGGCATCCCAAGTGCCGGGATCTCGATACCATCCCCTGAAACAAATCATCATGCAATACAGGGGGTGAAAATAAATACATATACTTTAACATGTGAGGTAAATAGAGGCTGATTTTCCAGGTAGCCCACAAATACTGTACAGCTTAATCTTTAGATTGTAGTTTGGACATGCCCCTCTCTTAAATCTATATCTCTCAGAACCTTTATTATAAGCCCCACCCGCAGTGCAACGTGGTTTTACCAAGATACAAAGGGGGTAATTCAGATGTGATTGCAGCAGCAAATTTGTTAGCTAGTGGGCAAAACCTTGTGCACTGCGCGGGGGGGCAGATATAACATGTGCAGAGAGAGTTAGATTTGGGTGGGTTATATTGTTTCCGTGCAGTGTAAATACTGGCTGCTTTATTTTTACATTGCAATTTAGATTTCAGTTTGAACACACCTCACCCAAAACTAACTCTCTGCACATGTTATATCTGCCCCCCCTGCAGTGCACATGGGCCCTCATTCCGAGTTGTTCGCTCGGTAAAAATCTTCGCATCGCAGCGATTTTCTGCTTAATGCGCATGCGCAATGTTCGCACTGCGACTGCGCCAAGTAAATTTGCTATGCACTTAGTAATTTTACTCACGGCTTTTTCATCGTTCTGGCGATCGTAATGTGATTGACAGGAAATGGGTGTTACTGGGCGGAAACAGGCCGTTTTATGGGCGTGTGGGAAAAAACGCTACCGTTTCCGGAAAAAACGCAGGAGTGGCCGGAGAAACGGAGGAGTGTCTGGGCGAACGCTGGGTGTGTTTGTGATGTCAAACCAGGAACGACAAGCAGTGAAATGATCGCAGATGCCGAGTAAGTCTGAAGCTACTCAGAAACTGCTACGAGGTGTGTAATCGCAATATTGCGAATACATCGTTCGCAATTTTAAGATGCTAAGATTCACTCCCAGTAGGCGGCGGCTTAGCATGAGCAAATCTGCTAAAATCCGCTTGCGAGCGAACAACTCGGAATGACCTCCTTGGTTTTGCCCATTAGCTAACAAATTTGCTGCTGCGATCAGATCTGAATTAGGCCCAAAAGTTACTTGCTCCTTTTTGTTTTGCTTTTAACTCAGAATAAGTTCATAGGGGGTCTATTTACTAAGCTTTGGATGGAGATAAAGTCACTGAAGAAAAGTACCAGCTAATCGGCTCCTAACTGCTATGCCACAGGCTGTGTTTGAAAAATGACAGTTAAAAGCTGATTGGCTAGTACTTTATCTCCAGCTACTTTATCTCCATCCAAGGCTTAGTAAATAGACCCCTAAAGGGGACACGTACTAAGCAGTGATAAAGGTGAAGTGAGCCAATGGAGAAGTTGCCCATGGCAACCAATCAGCATTGATGTAACATTTATAATTTGCATACTATAAATGTATACAGAGCAGCTGATTGGTTGCCATGGGTACCTTCTCCACTGGCTCACTTCTCCACTTTTATCACTGCTTAGTACATGTCACCCTAAGAATCCAAAATATGAGTTCTATGTGCTCCTAAGCACTCTAGCAGCCAAAGGGTCCAGTCTATGGTCCAGTAACCAGTTTGTTTTTCTTGTTAATCTCTTCCTATGCTCCCCAATTGCTGTACATAGGGTTAAAACTGGATGTTTTGTGTCTCATTCCAATTCATGACTCACCGTTGTCCCATGGACAGTCCCATAATGGGAGCTTTATCAATCTGTCCCAACTGGGACTGCTTAGTTGCAATCTGATGAAGAGTTAGAATGTCAGAGCCATAATGCGGGTCATGCAAATGGCATCTTCTGAGGAGATGAATGGGACACAGGGCGGCCCAGTGCACAGGAAGCACTAGTCCTGCTCCCATGACATGTGACCACACCATTGTAACGTGTGGTCCTGCACCTATTTTATGCGCATGCTACAAGAAAGTGCCAGTGCTTATCCAGCAACTGTAAATATTGCGGGGGATGTTTATTTTTATGTTTGGGAGCAAGATGTGTTTGATTAAACAGAGAATTTTGTGGCATCACAAACTGACATCAAATGGGTAACAATTAATTAATGGGAAGCTTACGAAAATTCTGAGGGGAACGGAATTAGGATCCCAATGTGATCTGTAGCTATGTGAAATCATATTAATGCAGCTGTGACTACCAGCACTGAAAAAATTGGGTCTTTTTTCTGTATTCTTATACTTGGGGGGAAAAAGTTACTGAGGGCCTTATTTAGAGTTAGGGGTAAATCCAGCTAGAATGTGTAGGTTTTCTCCTTGGTGAAAACATGTTGTTCTGTTGAGGAAAGGAAAGACAGAAGGGGAGAGCATCCTTAATCCACTGTCTGCATAAAATGAAGTCAAACAGTGTTTGTGTGCTATGTGGAAAAGCAGGTATTTTCTTTGTATGCTACATAGTTTGTCCAGGTGTAAGTTTACAGTTAGCTATTTAGCTGGATCAGCTCCTAAATATATTCTAGTTTACAGCCTCCCCAACCCAACAACCCACTCCCAGTGATGTCCTCCCTGGCAACCAGCTCCCTGGGAACTCCGGCACTGTACATCAGGGGGGTCACACGGGCGCACACGTGACCCAGTGACGTGCAGTGGGGTGAGGCAGGTGAGGCAGAGCCTTTCCTGTCATACTAACGTTTGTGCCAGAGTTTTGACTGCATAAAGTATATGGAAAATACAAAGAATTTTTTGAAATATCTTCTTTGTATTATTCTAATCATTTTTATAGCCAAAACTCTGGAGTAAAAAGTCTATGGCAGGTGAGGCCTATCCTATCCGCACATCTCTGATCAAACTCACCAAATTTCCAGGAGTTTATACTGCTGCACCTGTGTATAATGCCCATGTTATGATTCCCGTACTCCAGACCAGAGGAGATCTTATGGCAGAGGTCTGGGTACTGGAAAGATATGCTGGTTACGGGAGCAGGAAAGCCTAGTAACCCCTGGCGCCCTAACTCCGTTGTCTCGCCCGTGTTGTCAGAAATCCCCTGCGAGACTATGGTTGCTTGAGCCCATGGCAGCCGCGTTCGAAGGGCGGATTATGTCTGCCCAACCCCGATGCCCCCTCAGGTCTTAATGGGAGACAAAGGGAAATCCGAGACAGGGTGATAACAAGGGGCCCTCTGACTAAGCAACCAGGCCAGGGGTTACAAGCTATCTAACTTAAGCCAAAAGTATGTGCGGACAAACCGCCAGGGAAAAGGACAACCAAAAGATCCCCTGATCCGTTACTCCTATCCAGCACCGCTGGATACCAGAGTGGATCTGTGGGAGCGGAATCCTCCGCAAAAACTCCGGAACACAAAGAAACTAAATAATAAATAGTAAGCGGTCAGGCCGCAACACACGGCTACGCCGCGACTCACGAACACCACAGGATGTTAAAGGTGCTCGGTCGGACTCCAGGAATAGATGACAAATTCCGAGTACTGGATCACTGAGGACAGGAACAACCGGATAGAGCAGGACTGGAAACTCTCTGTAACAGACTCAGCAAACAGGAAGCTATCACCGGCGTCTGTAAGAAGTCCTGAGAGTGCCTTTATTTGGGAACCCTCCAATCAGGATCCAGACAGGATAATAAACATCATGCCGTGCAGCTGCATGCTGCACGGCCAGGATACAAATGAACTCATTATCTAGACCTAGCAACGGGGAACGCGGTCCGACAGTGGCGTCCCCGTTGCTATGGTCTGAGCGGCTCCGTGCGCCCGGCGTCTAGCGTTGCTAGGGAGCCGGCGGCTGTGTGCCTGCGGCGTCCCTAGTTGCTAGGCGCCGGGCCGCACTGACGGGCGGACCCTCGGCGCCTAACAGTACCCCCCCCTTGAGGAGGGGTCAAGGAACCCCTAAAGCCAGGTTTCTGAGGAAATTCTCGAAAAAATGCCTTTTTAAGCCGTGGAGCATGGAGATCCTCATCCAGGACCCAAGACCTTTCTTCTGGACCATAACCTCTCCAATGCACCAAAAAATAAAGCCGACCCCGGGACAACTTGGAATCGAGAACCTTCTCCACCAAGAACTCCTGCTGACCCTGTACATCTATTGGTGATTTCCCCTGAGGGATCTTGCGAGGAAATCTACTGGACGAAACATATGGTTTTAACAAGGAGCAATGGAAGGTATTCCCGATCCGTAAAGTTTTTGGTAAACGTAACCGGAAAGCAACTGGGTTGACTTTTTTGATAATATGAAATGGTCCAATAAATTTAGGACCCAATCTGGCTGAGGTTTGTCGAAGTTTAATGTTGCGAGTCGACAACCATACCCTATCTCCAACTTTAAAAGTGCACGGCCGCCGGAGCCTGTCAGAAAATTTTTTCTCCCGAAATGCCGCTTTTCTGAGAGCCAGGTGCACTTTTCTCCAAATGAGTTTGAGATGAGAGGTCAAGGTCAGTGAGGAGACAGAGGAATGTTGAAAAAAGGAATTAGCTCTGGGGTGAAAACCAAAAACTGTAAAAAATGGAGATACATTGGTGGAGGAATGACAGGCATTGTTGTAAGCAAACTCTGCTAACGGAAGAAACTCAGACCAGTCATTTTGGAGTTTGGCCGAGTACAAACGCAAATATTGTTTCAATGACTGATTAACTCGCTCAGTCTGCCCGTTGGATTGGGGATGGTAGCCAGACGTTAAAGATAATTTCATCTTTAATGAGGCACAAAAAGACTTCCAAAATTGTGCAATGAATTGTGGACCCCGATCAGAAACAATATCAGTGGGTAACCCATGGAGTCTGAAAACATGGCGGAGGAACAAAACTGCCAATCCCTGGGCAGATGGCAATCGGGGAAGAGCAATGAAATGGGCCATTTTGCTAAAACGGTCCAGTACCACCCATATGACTCGGCATCCGGCTGACAGAGGGAGGTCCACCACAAAATCCATGGAAATATGAGACCATGGCCTAAGAGGAACATTCAAGGGCATAAGTTGACCGATAGGCAAGGAACGGGGAACCTTATGCTGTGCACAGACCTGACAAGAAAAAACAAACTCCTTAACGTCTTTGGAAAGACCAGGCCACCATACCGAGCGGGAAACTAATTCAAAGGTTTTAGCGATCCCCGGATGCCCGGCAACTTTGCTATCGTGAAACTCTGTCAAAACTGTTGCTCTCAAAAACTCGGGGACATAAAGACGACCAGCAGGAGTATTTCCAGGAGCTTGATGTTGAAGGTGCTTTAACTGGGTAAATAAATCTTGTGTGAGGCCTGCCCGAATGACTGAAGACGGAAGTATGGGAGTAACAGGACTGTTGTCTTGAACTGGAAGAAAACTGCGTGACAGGGCATCTGCCTTGGTATTCTTGGAACCTGGCCTGAAGGTGATAATGAACTTGAAACGAGTAAAAAATAAAGCCCAACGAGCTTGCCGGGCATTCAGCCGTTTAGCTGATTCAATGTATTGAAGATTTTTGTGATCAGTCAAAACTGAAATGGTATGAGTGGCTCCTTCAAGCCAATGCCTCCACTCCTCGAAAGCCCATTTAATAGCCAGTAATTCCCGGTTACCAACATCGTAGTTGGATTCAGCAGACGAGAATTTCCTGGACATAAAGGCACAGGGATGTAATTCTAGGGAATCCGGATCCTTCTGAGATAGGATGGCCCCTACTCCAACCTCCGAGGCATCAACCTCAACAATGAAAGGCAAATCTGGGTTGGGATGTCTGAGGACAGGGGCTGAGACAAAGGCTTGTTTCAAGGCCTGAAAAGATAACTCCGCTTCATGTGACCAGTTGGTAGGATCTGCTCCCTTCTTAGTCAGTGCCACAATGGGAGCAACTAGGTCAGAGAAAGAGTGAATAAATCTTCTATAGTAATTCGCAAACCCTAAAAAGCGCTGAATTGCTTTTAAATTGGTGGGTTGTGCCCAACTAAGGATGGCTTGGAGCTTCTTTGGTTCCATACAGAATCCCCGAGGGGAAATAATGTACCCTAAAAAGGATACCTCCGTGACATGAAATTCACACTTCTCCAGCTTGGCATATAGGTGATTTTCACGTAATTTCTTTAGAACCTGACGCACCTGGGTAACATGTTGTTCTATAGAGTCAGAATATATCAAAATATCGTCTAAGTAGACTACAACGAATTTTCCAAGAAATTCACGGAGCACATCGTTAATGAGATCCTGGAAAACTGCCGGAGCGTTGGACAGGCCGAATGGCATAACCAGATACTCATAGTGGCCTGACTGAGTACTGAATGCCGTTTTCCACTCATCCCCTGACTTGATTCTGATAAGGTTATATGCTCCTCTCAGGTCAATCTTAGAAAAAATCACAGCCGAACGTAGCTGATCAAAGAGGACAGAAATCAGCGGCAAAGGGTAAGTATTCTTTACTGAGATTTTATTCAAGGCTCTAAAGTCAATGCAAGGTCTGAGTGATCCATCCTTCTTCTCCACGAAGAAGAAGCCTGCACTTAAAGGGGATTTAGATGGCCTGATAAATCCTTTCCCTAGACTTTCTTTAACATACTCATTCATGGCCACAGTTTCAGGTCCGGACAATGCATATAACCTTCCCTTAGGAAAAATGGCACCAGGAATTAACTCAATAGCACAATCATAAGGCCTATGGGGAGGCAGAATATCCGCATTGCCCTTGGAAAATACATCAACAAAATCCTGGTATTCCACAGGAATGGGTGCGGGAATGACAGCAGCTATTCTGATGGGAAGCGTAATACATTCCTTATTACAGATGGTACCCCATTGTAAGATCTCCCCCGACTGCCAATCAATGATGGGATTATGAAAGGCCAGCCAAGGGTGACCCAGAACCACAGGAACTGCTGGACAATGGGTAAGGAAAAACTCAATCTTTTCAGAATGCAGAGCTCCTACCGAAAGTAGAACAGGAGGTGTACAGAGAGAAATAACCCCATTGGACAAGGGACTCCCATCTAAACCATGCATGGTGATACACCTACCCAAGGCTAACTGAGGAATACCTAAGGCCTTGGCCCATGTTAAATCCATAAAGTTCCCTGCAGCTCCACTGTCCACAAAAGCCGAGACCGAGGAACAGAGGCTGCCAAAGGAAACCTTAGCTGGAACCAACAGTGAATTATTTGAGGAGATAAGCTGCAGACCAAAGTGAACCCCCTCACAACTCACTTGGTCGAGGCGTTTCCCGACTTGTTCGGACAACTACGGGCAAAATGTCCCTTACCCCCACAGTATAAACAAAGACCAGAATTTTGCCTTCTGGTTCTTTCTTCAGGAGACAGTTTGGAGAGGCCTATCTGCATGGGCTCCTCTATGTCCACAGGAATGGAAAAAACACAAGGAGTAGACCCGACAGATGCTCCTTTTTCAGCCCTCCGCTCTCTGAGACGACGATCAATCTTAATAGAGAGCTCCATGAGTTTATCGAGCGTCTCAGGAGCGGGATACTGAAGGAGACTGTCTTTTATAGACTCGGATAAGCCGAGGCGAAACTGACTGCGCAGGGCTGGGTCATTCCATCCACAGTCGTTCGACCAACGGCGAAACTCCGTACAATAAATCTCTGCGGGATTCCTACCCTGTCTGAGAGCACGCAACTGACTCTCGGCGGATGCCTCTCTATCAGGGTCGTCATACAATAGCCCTAAAGACCCCAGAAAGGCGTCTACAGACAATAAAGCCGGATCGTCTGTCTTTAAACCAAAAGCCCAGGTCTGAGGATCCCCCTGTAGCAAAGAAATAATAATTCCTACCCGCTGAGATTCAGTACCTGAGGAGACTGGTCTTAAACGAAAATACAGTTTACAAGACTCTTTAAAATTAAAAAACTGCTTTCTATCCCCAGAAAAACGGTCAGGCAGATGCATTTTTGGTTCAGGAATGACCCTCGGGGAAGTCCGTAACAGATCTTCCTGTGACCTCACCCGAAGGGACAGATCCTGAACCATCTGAGTAAGCTCTTGAATCTGGCTAACTAAAAGCTGGCCAGGATTTGGCCCAACACCGGTGGGATTCATGAGGCTGACAAATCTCCCAACAGAATAAAGGAAAAAATTAACTCCTGTTTAATTTTAAATGTTAGTCTGGCCGGTGATAATGTTATGATTCCCGTACTCAAGACCAGAGGAGATCTTATGGCAGAGGTCTGGGTACTGGAAAGATATGCTGGTTACGGGAGCAGGAAAGCCTAGTAACCCCTGGCGCCCTAACTCCGTTGTCTCGCCCGTGTTGTCAGAAATCCCCTGCGAGACTATGGTTGCTTGAGCCCATGGCAGCCGCGTTCGAAGGGCGGATTATGTCTGCCCAACCCCGATGCCCCCTCAGGTCTTAATGGGAGACAAAGGGAAATCCGAGACAGGGTGATAACAAGGGGCCCTCTGACTAAGCAACCAGGCCAGGGGTTACAAGCTATCTAACTTAAGCCAAAAGTATGTGCGGACAAACCGCCAGGGAAAAGGACAACCAAAAGATCCCCTGATCCGTTACTCCTATCCAGCACCGCTGGATACCAGAGTGGATCTGTGGGAGCGGAATCCTCCGCAAAAACTCCGGAACACAAAGAAACTAAATAATAAATAGTAAGCGGTCAGGCCGCAACACACGGCTACGCCGCGACTCACGAACACCACAGGATGTTAAAGGTGCTCGGTCGGACTCCAGGAATAGATGACAAATTCCGAGTACTGGATCACTGAGGACAGGAACAACCGGATAGAGCAGGACTGGAAACTCTCTGTAACAGACTCAGCAAACAGGAAGCTATCACCGGCGTCTGTAAGAAGTCCTGAGAGTGCCTTTATTTGGGAACCCTCCAATCAGGATCCAGACAGGATAATAAACATCATGCCGTGCAGCTGCATGCTGCACGGCCAGGATACAAATGAACTCATTATCTAGACCTAGCAACGGGGAACGCGGTCCGACAGTGGCGTCCCCGTTGCTATGGTCTGAGCGGCTCCGTGCGCCCGGCGTCTAGCGTTGCTAGGGAGCCGGCGGCTGTGTGCCTGCGGCGTCCCTAGTTGCTAGGCGCCGGGCCGCACTGACGGGCGGACCCTCGGCGCCTAACAGCCCAGATATACACTTTGGCTCATATATTGTGTGTAAACCTGGCTCTGGTGCTAGCCAGTGCCTCCTGAGCCATTTAGCTCACCGCACGTCCCCGACGTCCTCAATACAGGTTCCTGGCATCTCTGGGCTGCTCCTTCTGTTAGAAACTGCCCAGCTGCACTGACATCAGGCTGCATCATAAGCTACTAAATAGTTTTCTATACTCTCCAGTGGGTACTGTCTGCTCCCCCTACAATACCTTTAGCTCCAGGGGAAGCAACCATACACCCCTCCTGCTAGATACTCTCCATCTCCTTGCTGGCCTCCCTTTCTCTCATTCTCCGACCAATAGTCCAATATCTTAGATAAGATGGAGGAAAGCAGAGGAGGGTAGGCAATACATTCAAATCTGCTGACACTTCTAGGATCATACTTTCCATGGCATATGTGTGATTCTGCATACAGCTATACAAAACTGGGTAGGAAAGCCTAACCTTTATACAAAATTGTTTTGCTGAAGGCATGATTGTAGGACTGATTAATGTACCTGTATTTTCTATTTGTCCTGCTGGTATTGGGGCCAACCTAAGGAGTTCAACAATCCCTATTAACATTGGACTGGATATACCTGTCTTTCTATACAACGTTTAACCCTATGGGTTGTGGTGCAGAATCATGTATGCATGCTGGGGTAATTCCATGTGCTCTCAAGAGGCTGGTAACCCAGCGTGTCTATCAAATCAGAAAATAAGGGTTGAACAGCATTTAATCCCATTATACATAATATATTGTTTCTACATTGCGGCCAGCGCATGCGCCATAGTAATGAATGACACCACCATCATTGCATCATTGCATGCGACACTGTGCCCGCATCAGCTCTTCTATCTTGGGTGATCATATCATATACAACCCATTAAGAACCTAGCAACTTGGGGAACCATTATGTGACAGGTAGCATCTATCCTTGTGTATCAATGCCTATTTCCCTATAGATTGTAAGCTTGCGAGCAGGGCCTTCCTACCTCTGTCTGTCTGTCTTTGCCCAGTTTTGTTCTATAATTGTTGTTCTAATTGTAAAGCGCAACGGAATATGCTGCGCTATATAAGAAACTGCTAATAAATAATAATAAATAAATTCTATCTCACTCCCTGCTGACAAGGCCACTGAATAGCAGAAGGAGGCACTATGCTTGTAGCGCCTCTTGGTTGCAAACTCCCTCCCCACCCCTTAGGCTTAGTGTGCGAAGTGTATATTTACTTAATGTCCATTTTAAGTATATATATATATATATATATATATATATGTGTAGCAAGCATATAACCGGCACTCACACTTCCTCTATCATCCCGCCGCGGTGCTCATTGGTATTAATCAGCATACAGTCCAAAAACACGGCACTCTGCGGACTTGATCAACAGGATAAATAATTCGAACAGCCTTGCTTAGCTTAGCGATGTTTCGGCTTTTTAATAGCCTTTTTCAAGCAGCATCAAGAAAATGGCCCAGTCAGTAGATAAAGGGGGCAAAACTTTTTTTAAGTATATAAATGAAAGGAGAAAATCAAATGGAGGAATAATAAGACTTAAGACAGAGAGTGAGAATTTGGTGGAGGGAGACAAGGCAAAAGCAGATTACCTAAATAATTATTTTTGCTCAGTATTTACTACAGAAGGAGAAGGGAAGGGGCCCCAGTTATGTTGCAAGGACAGTCATAAAAATAAGGTAGATGAAAGTACATTTACAGAGGAGAAGGTCCTAACTGAACTTTCAAAACTAAAAGTGGATAAATCAATGGGGCCAGATGGGATACACCCAAGGATACTAAAAGAGCTAAAAGATGTGCTGGTGGCACCATTAACAGAATTATTTAAATACAGGTGCCATTCCAGAGGACTGGAAAAGAGCAAATGTAGTTCCACTGTACAAAAGTGGAAGCAAGGAAGAAGCAAGTAACTACAGACCAGTAAGCCTTACATCAGTAGTAGGGAAAGTAATGGAAAAACTACTAAAAGAAAGAGTTGTGGATTGTCTTAAATCAAACAATTTACAGGATCCAAAACTACATGGACTTACTAGTGGGAGATCATGCCAAACAAATCTTATTGACTTTTTTGACTCTGTGATGAAAATAATAGATCAAGGGGGAGCTGTAGATGTAGCATATCTAGACTTTAGTAAGGCATTTGACACTGTCCCACATCGCAGACTGCTAAATAAACTTGAAAGTGTGGGGGTGGATTATAAAATAGTTAAATGGATAAGAAACTGGTTGCAGGATAGGAAACAGACAGTTGTAGTAAATGGAGTGTAATCTATGGAGGGAAATGTTACCAGTGGAGTTCCCCAGGGATCTGTACTCGGACCAGTTCTCTTTAATATCTTTGTTGGTGACATTGCAAATGGTATTGAAGGGAAAGTATGCCTTTTTGCAGATGATACAAAGATATGCATCAGGGTAGACACACCAGGAGGGGTAAAACAAATGATTGATGACCTAGCTAGGCTTGAAAAATGGTCAAGAACATGGTAACTACAGTTTAATGCTAAAAAATGCAAAATCATGCACTTGGGTCTCAAAAACCCAAAGGCTAAATATAGTATCAAGGGTACTATAATGGGAACTACTGAGGAGGAAAGGGATTTAGGAGTCACTATTTCAAGTGACTTAAAGGCAGAAAAGCAATGCAACAAAGCAATGAGAAAGGCAAGTCAGATGCTTGGTTGCATAGGGAGAGGAATCAGTAGCAGGAAAAGAGAAGTAATAATGCCACTGTATAGGTCATTGGTGCGGCCTCATCTGGAATACTGTGTCCAGTTCTGGAGACCATATCTCCAGAAGGATATAAATACATTAGAGAGTGTACAAAGAAGGGCAACTAAAATGGTGCATGGCCTACATCACAAAACTTACCCGGAAATGCTAAAAGATCTTAACATGTATAGTATGGAGGAGAGAAGGGAAAGGGGAGACATGATAGAAACTTTCAAATATACCAAAGGTTTTAACAAAGTTCAGGAGGGAAACATTCTTCAAAGGAAGAGAAGTATTAGAACTCGAGGACATACACTGAAACTGGAGGGAGGCAGGTTCAGGGGAAATTTAAGGAAAAATTATTTCACAGAAAGGGTAGTGGATAAGTGGAATAGCCTCCCATCAGAGGTGGTAGAGGCTAAGACTGTAGAGCAATTTAAACATGCTTGGGATAGGCATATGAATATCCTTACAAAGAATTAAGGTTCAAAAAGGTTGCGATTACCTAAAGGATAATAAAAATGGGCTGACTAGATATGCCAAGTGGTTTGTATCTGCCGTCAAATTCTATGTTTCTATGTTTCTGGTTATCCTCCACTGGTATGTAACGCAAGCTGGGAAAGGCAACCAGATGATAGCGCTGTGGCGCTTGATAGGCTCAACCTGCAGCATTTGATGTGTTTGCCAAGAAATGGTGTTCTTTTTAGCTTATGATCATACCTCCAAACATGACCCTCTCCAAAAATTCTCTGCTTCTGGACTTTTAATTTATGATTGCTGGAACCTGTTTTGAACAGGTTAATGGATTAGAAAGGTGTTTTAGCAGAGGTGATGGCAATCATAAATTAAGAGGGAAGTCCAGGAGCAGAGCATTGTGTCCCTCCTGGGGGGAGGGATAGAATGCACACATTTCAGCGAGTTTCATTGTGATCGGTTTGCGCTGATTATGCCATTTCCAGTAAATGTGTCATGTGGAACCAACCAGGGGGTATATGAGTGGGATTTTTATTCCTGGACAGTCAGACAGGTTTGTTCATTCTGGCTGCCAAGTCTGAAAGGTCTTGACAAAGGTCCTAAGGGGACTGGAAAGCCTACAATGAACCAAGCCCTGTTGGTATGTAATTATATATATATATATATATATATATATAATTTCTCCATACTGAGTTTTTGCAATGTTTTCAAGTTACCAACTGTTCTAAGTAAAAGTACATCTTAGCAATTGCCTGTTGTGCCTTACAAAAGTTTCTGATAGTCTGTGGTTTGTTGGAAAAACTTTAGACTCACCAATTACCTTAAACCACCCAGATGTCAGCAATGGACAAGTGTCGCTAGCTAAGACACATTGCACCTATCGTTCAGAGGGTGTAAACTAGAGATGAGCGGGTTCGGTTCCTCGGAATCCGAACCCGCCCGAACTTCAGTTTTTTTTACACGGGTCCGAGCGACTCGGATCTTCCCGCCTTGCTCGGTTAACCCGAGCGCGCCCGAACGTCATCATCACGCTGTCGGATTCTCGCGAGGCTCGGATTCTATCGCGAGACTCGGATTCTATATAAGGACCCGCGCGTCGCCGCCATTTTCACACGTGCATTGAGATTCATAGGGAGAGGACGTGGCTGGCGTCCTCTCCGTTTATAGAGATTCGAGAAGAGAGTGAGACAGAGAGAGACACAGTAGTAATTTTGGGGAGCATTAGGAGGAGTACTACTACTACTAGTACTTGCTGAAGTGATAGAGATAGTGTGACTGTATTATCTGACTTGTGGGGGAGACACTGACAGTGGGGAGCAGTTAGAGTCTGAGAGCAGGACTCAGGACTCAGGAGTACATATAACGTACAGTGCACACTTTTGCTGCCAGAGTGCCAGCCACACTGCCATTGTTTGTGACCACACTGACCACCAGTATAATATATATTGTGATTGTCTGCTTAGGACTCAGGAGTACTACTTGCAAGTTGCTGATAGTGGGACCAGTGACCTGACCACCAGTTTAATAATCACCACCAGTTTATGAGTTTAATATATATATATATATATATATATATATAATTGTATATAATATATATATAATATTGTATACCACCTAGCACCTACCCGTGTTTTTTTTTTTTTTCTTTCTTCTTTATACATACTACTATAGTAGCTTACTGTAGCAGTCTGCGGTGCTGCTGAGCTGACAGTGTCCAGCAGGTCCGTCATCAGTCATTACATAATAAATATATATACCTGTCCGGCTGCAGTACTAGTGATATTATATATACATATATATTGATTTCATCTCATTATCATCCAGTCTATATTATCAGCAGACACAGTACGTTAGTCCACGGCTGAAGCTACCTCTGTGTCGGCACTCGGCAGTCCATCCATAATTGTATACCACCTACCCGTGGTTGTTTTTTTTTTCTTTCTTCTTTATACATACTACTATAGTAGCTTACTGTAGCAGTCTGCGGTGCTGCTGAGCTGACAGTGTCCAGCAGGTCCGTCATCAGTCATTACATAATAAATATATAATATATACCTGTCCGGCTGCAGTACTAGTGATATTATATATACATATATATTGATTTCATCTCATTATCATCCAGTCTATATTATCAGCAGACACAGTACGGTAGTCCACGGCTGTAGCTACCTCTGTGTCGGCACTCGGCAGTCCATCCATAATTGTATACCACCTACCCGTGGTTTTTTTTTTTTCTTTCTTCTTTATACATACTACTATAGTAGCTTACTGTAGCAGTCTGCGGTGCTGCTCAGCTGACAGTGTCCAGCAGGTCCGTCATCAGTCATTACATAATAAATATATATACCTGTCCGGCTGCAGTACTAGTGATATTATATATACATATATATTGATTTCATCTCATTATCATCCAGTCTATATTATCAGCAGACACAGTACGGTAGTCCACGGCTGTAGCTACCTCTGTGTCGGCACTCGGCAGTCCATCCATAATTGTATACCACCTACCCGTGTTTTTTTTTTTTTCTTTCTTCTTTATACATACTACTATAGTAGCTTACTGTAGCAGTCTGCGGTGCTGCTGAGCTGACAGTGTCCAGCAGGTCCGTCATCAGTCATTACATAATAAATATATATACCTGTCCGGCTGCAGTACTAGTGATATTATATATACATATATATTGATTTCATCTCATTATCATCCAGTCTATATTATCAGCAGACACAGTACGTTAGTCCACGGCTGTAGCTACCTCTGTGTCGGCACTCGGCAGTCCATCCATAATTGTATACCACCTACCCGTGGTTGTTTTTTTTTTCTTTCTTCTTTATACATACTACTATAGTAGCTTACTGTAGTAGTCTGCGGTGCTGCTGAGCTGACAGTGTCCAGCAGGTCCGTCATCAGTCATTACATAATAAATATATAATATATACCTGTCCGGCTGCAGTACTAGTGATATTATATATACATATATATTGATTTCATCTCATTATCATCCAGTCTATATTAGCAGCAGACACAGTACGGTAGTCCACGGCTGTAGCTACCTCTGTGTCGGCACTCGGCAGTCCATCCATAAGTATACTAGTATCCATCCATCTCCATTGTTTACCTGAGGTGCCTTTTAGTTGTGCCTATTAAAATATGGAGAACAAAAATGTTGAGGTTCCAAAATTAGGGAAAGATCAAGATCCACTTCCACCTCGTGCTGAAGCTGCTGCCACTAGTCATGGCCGAGACGATGAAATGCCAGCAACGTCGTCTGCCAAGGCCGATGCCCAATGTCATAGTACAGAGCATGTAAAATCCAAAACACCAAATATCAGTAAAAAAAGGACTCCAAAACCTAAAATAAAATTGTCGGAGGAGAAGCGTAAACTTGCCAATATGCCATTTACCACACGGAGTGGCAAGGAACGGCTGAGGCCCTGGCCTATGTTCATGGCTAGTGGTTCAGCTTCACATGAGGATGGAAGCACTCAGCCTCTCGCTAGAAAAATGAAAAGACTCAAGCTGGCAAAAGCACCGCAAAGAACTGTGCGTTCTTCGAAATCCCAAATCCACAAGGAGAGTCCAATTGTGTCGGTTGCGATGCCTGACCTTCCCAACACTGGACGTGAAGAGCATGCGCCTTCCACCATTTGCACGCCCCCTGCAAGTGCTGGAAGGAGCACCCGCAGTCCAGTTCCTGATAGTCAGATTGAAGATGTCAGTATTGAAGTACACCAGGATGAGGAGGATATGGGTGTTGCTGGCGCTGGGGAGGAAATTGACCAGGAGGATTCTGATGGTGAGGTGGTTTGTTTAAGTCAGGCACCCGGGGAGACACCTGTTGTCCGTGGGAGGAATATGGCCATTGACATGCCTGGTGAAAATACCAAAAAAATCAGCTCTTCGGTGTGGAAGTATTTCAACAGAAATGCGGACAACAGGTGTCAAGCCGTGTGTTGCCTTTGTCAAGCTGTAATAAGTAGGGGTAAGGACGTTAACCACCTCGGAACATCCTCCCTTATACGTCACCTGCAGCGCATTCATAATAAGTCAGTGACAAGTTCAAAAACTTTGGGTGACAGCGGAAGCAGTCCACTGACCAGTAAATCCCTTCCTCTTGTAACCAAGCTCACGCAAACCACCCCACCAACTCCCTCAGTGTCAATTTCCTCCTTACCCAGGAATGCCAATAGTCCTGCAGGCCATGTCACTGGCAATTCTGACGAGTCCTCTCCTGCCTGGGATTCCTCCGATGCATCCTTGAGTGTAATGCCTACTGCTGCTGGCGCTGCTGTTGTTGCTGCTGGGAGTCGATCGTCATCCCAGAGGGGAAGTCGTAAGCCCACTTGTACTACTTCCAGTAAGCAATTGACTGTCCAACAGTCCTTTGCGAGGAAGATGAAATATCACAGCAGTCATCCTGCTGCAAAGCGGATAACTGAGGCCTTGACAACTATGTTGGTGTTAGACGTGCGTCCGGTATCCGCCGTTAGTTCACAGGGACTTAGACAATTTCTTGAGGTAGTGTGCCCCCGTTACCAAATACCATCTAGGTTCCACTTCTCTAGGCAGGCGATACCGAGAATGTACACGGACGTCAGAAAAAGACTCACCAGTGTCCTAAAAAATGCAGTTGTACCCAATGTCCACTTAACCACGGACATGTGGACAAGTGGAGCAGGGCAGGGTCAGGACTATATGACTGTGACAGCCCACTGGGTAGATGTATGGACTCCCGCCGCAAGAACAGCAGCGGCGGCACCAGTAGCAGCATCTCGCAAACGCCAACTCTTTCCTAGGCAGGCTACACTTTGTATCACCGCTTTCCAGAATACGCACACAGCTGAAAACCTCTTACGGCAACTGAGGAAGATCATCGCGGAATGGCTTACCCCAATTGGACTCTCCTGTGGATTTGTGGCATCGGACAACGCCAGCAATATTGTGTGTGCATTAAATATGGGCAAATTCCAGCACGTCCCATGTTTTGCACATACCTTGAATTTGGTGGTGCAGAATTTTTTAAAAAAACGACAGGGGTGTGCAAGAGATGCTGTCGGTGGCCAGAAGAATTGCGAGACACTTTCGGCGTACAGGCACCACGTACAGAAGACTGGAGCACCACCAAAAACAACTGAACCTGCCCTGCCATCATCTGAAGCAAGAAGTGGTAACGAGGTGGAATTCAACCCTCTATATGCTTCAGAGGTTGGAGGAGCAGCAAAAGGCCATTCAAGCCTATACAATTCAGCACGATATAGGAGGTGGAATGCACCTGTCTCAAGCGCAGTGGAGAATGATTTCAACATTGTGCAAGGTTCTGATGCCCTTTGAACTTGCCACACGTGAAGTCAGTTCAGACACTGCCAGCCTGAGTCAGGTCATTCCCCTCATCAGGCTTTTGCAGAAGAAGCTGGAGACATTGAAGGAGGAGCTAACACAGAGCGATTCCGCTAGGCATGTGGGACTTGTGGATGGAGCCCTTAATTCGCTTAACATGGATTCACGGGTGGTCAATCTGTTGAAATCAGAGCACTACATTTTGGCCACCATGCTCGATCCTAGATTTAAAGCCTACCTTGGATCTCTCTTTCCGGCAGACACAAGTCTGCTGGGGTTCAAAGACCTGCTGGTGACAAAATTGTCAAGTCAAGCGGAACGCGACCTGTCAACATCTCCTCCTTCACATTCTTCCGCAACTGGGGGTGCGAGGAAAAGGCTCAGAATTCCGAGCCCACCCGCTGGCGGTGATGCAGGGCAGTCTGGAGCGACTGCTGATGCTGACATCTGGTCCGGACTGAAGGACCTGACAACGATTACGGACATGTCGTCTACTGTCACTGCATATGATTCTCTCACCATTGAAAGAATGGTGGAGGATTATATGAGTGACCGCATCCAAGTAGGCACGTCACACAGTCCGTACTTATACTGGCAGGAAAAAGAGGCAATTTGGAGGCCCTTGCACAAACTGGCTTTATTCTACCTAAGTTGCCCTCCCACAAGTGTGTACTCCGAAAGAGTGTTTAGTGCCGCCGCTCACCTTGTCAGCAATCGGCGTACGAGGTTACATTCAGAAAATGTGGAGAAGATGATGTTCATTAAAATGAATTATAATCAATTCCTCCGTGGAGACATTGACCAGCAGCAATTGCCTCCACAAAGTACACAGGGAGCTGAGATGGTGGATTCCAGTGGGGACGAATTGATAATCTGTGAGGAGGGGGATGTACACGGTGATATATCGGAGGATGATGAAGAGGTGGACATCTTGCCTCTGTAGAGCCAGTTTGTGCAAGGAGAGATTAATTGCTTCTTTTTTGGTGGGGGTCCAAACCAACCCGTCATTTCAGTCACAGTCGTGTGGCAGACCCTGTCACTGAAATGATGGGTTGGTTAAAGTGTGCATGTCCTGTTTATACAACATAAGGGTGGGTGGGAGGGCCCAAGGACAATTCCATCTTGCACCTCTTTTTTCTTTAATTTTTCTTTGCGTCATGTGCTGTTTGGGGAGTATTTTTTGGAAGGGCCATCCTGCGTGACACTGCAGTGCCACTCCTAGATGGGCCCGGTGTTTGTGTCGGCCACTAGGGTCGCTTATCTTACTCACACAGCTACCTCATTGCGCCTCTTTTTTTCTTTGCGTCATGTGCTGTTTGGGGAGGGTTTTTTGGAAGGGCCATCCTGCGTGACACTGCAGTGCCACTCCTAGATGGGCCCGGTGTTTGTGTCGGCCACTAGGGTCGCTTAGCTTAGTCATCCAGCGACCTCTGTGCAAATTTTAGGACTAAAAATAATATTGTGAGGTGTGAGGTATTCAGAATAGACTGAAAATGAGTGGAAATTATGGTTTTTGAGGTTAATAATACTTTGGGATCAAAATGACCCCCAAATTCTATGATTTAAGCTGTTTTTTAGTGTTTTTTTTTAAAAACACCCGAATCCAAAACACACCCGAATCCGACAAAAAAATTTCGGTGAGGTTTTGCCAAAACGCGGTCGAACCCAAAACACGGCCGCGGAACCGAACCCAAAACCAAAACACAAAACCCGAAAAATTTCAAGTGCACATCTCTAGTGTAAACCACACAAGTTTAGCATACTTGTCTTTGATGTGTGCCTAAGCATGAGTGCGTTAGGAAATGAGGCGTTTGCAAACAGAAAAGTGTGAGGAAGGAGTGAGTGTTAGTAATGAGAACCCTGCAATGAATCTTTAACTGGCTAGGACAAAAAAAAGTGCCGAAGAAAGTGAATAGCCTTTTTCTCCATAAAGTGTCATAGGACCATATCAGTGACACATGCTGATAACAAATAACTCACTGATATTTTGAACTTAAAAAACATTCAGAAAGCAATGTTGGCTTAGTGCTTTATATATAATAAGAACTACAAAGCAATAGAAGAGTTATAGATGTATTATACTAACACACCGAATTAATTATACTACTAAACACAACATCAAATTTCCTTTAAACATACACCAACAATTATTCACAGAGATATGTTCTGTTGTGTAATAATAATGCAATTAAGCCTAATAAATAATTAGTCAAGCTGCTGGAATGTATGGTCTTCTTCTCAAGAATTGTTAGTTTCTGATGTATGCAGCGTTAACAGCTGTATAAATATAACTTTGTTTACTATAATACTTTCTCAGTGTGTCCCATAAGACAATGCCCAGTGTAATCAGAGGTTACCATCTTCCTATTATCCAAATGTAGTAATTAAGAAAACAATATTACTTCAGCTTAAGAAAAATAATATTGTTTTTAGCCATAGGAAAATCAGTATCCTAGAAAACACTATGAACCACTTAACTGATGATTTTTCCTTTCAAAACCGTTCTTAAAAATTTTTTTACAAAGTTTTTATCCAACATAGTTTAAACAGTATTTTTTTAAACATTCAAATTATATTATGCACATCTGCAGAATGGATCTCCTCGAAAAAAACTGGGGGACACAGTGGGGCGGCGTGGTCGCATGTGATCTGACCATGCCAGTTAAGTGGTTAATATATCTGTGAACAAATTATGTGTATTAGCAGGCTGTTCAGCCATACAAAAAATACAAACGTATGGTTTATATATGCAGGCATCTCTGATCTACTTGCTCTACTTGTCCCCATTCATGTACTATTATCTGTGTTTTCATACAGCAGTCAGATCTCTCTCACCTAGTATATTTCTCCATACACCAATTGCAGCGGGACAATTCTGACTTGAGAGGACTGTCCTGCATTCCCACAAATGGCATATATGCATTATTTGCAGGATGTATTCCCCTGCCACATGTAGCAGAGACAGGCACCTCTGCTGGGGCAGCAATAATTGCTGTTTCTCTAGAGGCAGGGTCATCTTATAGCAGGGGTGGGTCATCATCACACAATCAGAATGATTAGGCAGCCTTCTCTTATCTGCCTCCCAGCCTGCAGCCAGACAGTAAATGGCTGTCAGCATGCTGATTGGTGAATGGCTGTCAGCATGCTGATTGGTGGATGGCTAGAGCTATCCACCAGAGTGCTAACAGTCATTCACTATATGGAAGGAAGCTTGTGCAGATACCGCACAGAACCACAGGAAGGGTATGTTATGATTTTTTTAAATGGTTCTCGTGAATGCATGGGTAGGGGCCCCAGTGCATTGCTTTGTCCAGGGCTTACCATGCTGTTAAAACAGTCCTGTGTATAGGGGAAGGCTCTCCTAGCACTTCAGCAGCAGTGTGGTGATGCTTGCTATTCTAATGTCACACACCCAATGTAAAGCAGTCATGTCATTGTGTGCCAATTCTGGAATTACAAATGTTGGTAGGTTTGCACTTGTCTAAGCTACAGTATAGGCAAAATTGACACTGCTAGTCATTTCAGGTAGTGCGGTTTCTTATGGTTTGCAGTGTATTAAGAGTGATTAGCCATTCTAGATATAGGGAAGAGATTTGCAGCAAAAACAATTGCTGAATTGTAAAACAGGGGTGGTATTCATGTGACCGCCGGTCAGCTGACCGACAGTCACATGACCTCCTCCGTGAGCCCGACGGCTCACTATCCCGATGGTCGGCATGCCGACCAACAGGGACTATTTCCACTAGTGGGTGTCCACGACACCCATAGAGTGGGAATAGAACCCGTTGCGACCGCAGGTCGCCACCGTGCCCGCAGCGTGGGGAGCCCGCAAGGGGTTTGCTGCACTCGCCCCTCCCCGCCGGGATCCCGGCGTCGGTATGCTGCCGGGATCCCGGCGTCGGTAAGGTGACCGGCGGTCAGGAGACCGCCGGTCACCAGTACTACACCCGTAAAACAGAACAACTGTATCCAAAAAAAGAAATCAATAAAGGCAGAGACATTTTGGTTTTGAATAATCTGCGTTTTTGTTTAATTTTTCATGTTGCTGCCTAGGAGCTGTAAATAGAGGCCTGTACTTTAAAACAAAACAAAAAATACTTGTAAACCAAGGTGTGTTTTTTACGCAATCATATTAAGACAAATGATATCAAAGTATCAAAGTGACAAATTGCTTCCAGTATGCTACAAAAAAAAATCATCTGGATGCAGCATTAAACAAACTGTTAGTCACATGCACTAGATAACTCCTTAAAGCTATATTTTATCATTATACAATATGATGATGATAAGTCCATATGGTACAAAAAACACATTGCAAAAATTCTGATATTTCTGTTGTATCAGTCTTGAATTCTTTTTCATTCATAACACTGATATAAAATCATAAGATGCTCTGTATGATGTAACTTCTAATAGCAGAATTACACAAAACACTATTTTATTGTAGTGAAACTGATGTAAAACCAGCATTTAGAGAAAAGAACACTCATCAATGGTAACAGCTTGACAGACAGTATTAGTGTTTCCTTTGTTAACACATTGTAATTATCAGCACTGTGCATTCCACTAACATATTGCTTTAGGAATGTTGTGCCCTGAAAATGTGACTGACAGTTACTCTGAAAAAGGACTTGTGCATCAGACACACATTCTAATAAGTAGGAAACAATTAAGTGCAAGTTGAAACAAGCACCATACGGAAGAGACCATGGCTAAATTTCCTTCTCACCTGAGGGCAACCTGCTAGGTATGTAATTTGTAACCAATGATAGACAGACAGGCAGATAGACTGATATACAGACAGACAGGCAGGCAGACAGACAGACAGACAGACAGACAGACAGACAGACAGACAGACAGACAGACAGATAGATAGATAGATAGATAGATAGATAGATAGATAGATAGATAGATAGATAGATAGATAGATAGATAGATAGGTTACCTGAGGGTAACCTGCTAGGTATGTAATTTGTAACCAATGATAGACAGACAGGCAGATAGACTGATATACAGACAGACAGGCAGGCAGGCAGGCAGATAGATAGATAGATAGATAGATAGATAGATAGATAGATAGATAGATAGATAGATAGATAGATAGATATGGGCATATGTAAGACTCTGTATTAATATTGCTTTAAATAGCACTCTTCCACCAAAACATAGCAGCCAACCAACAAATACATTTTCTGCTAATTTACACAATGATAGAAATATATGATGGTTACACCTTTAAAAATGTAAGTATCCCTTTTAGTCTACATTCTCTTGATGGCAAAATCGCTGATGAATTTGCAGCATATAATACTATAACATTTAAGGGATTATATTTTGAGTCGAACCCATCTCTGCTCATGATGCAAATAGCATACAGTATTTTGTACCAAACAGCACATCTGCAGCAGCAAATTTACACATTTCTCCATACCCACAATAGATTCTGAATGTCTTGCTTTGTGTGACTGACATATGATAAATGAGTGGCAACACTTAAGCGATGTCTCACATAGGTATGTGTCTAAAGCTACATGTGATTCTGAGTCATGCATACAGAGAATGGAAATCTGTTTCTGATGGATCTTTTGCACCTAGCACGGGGCTGGTCCAAGTGCACTGCTTAAAGTGGTCCGAGAGAGGTGGTGGAACTCATCACCCCCTGTAGGTGCCACGGCCACACCCCCTCCCACCTTGCAGATGCCACAGCCATAGCCTCTCCCACCCGATGATGTCACACCTCTATCCCGTCCCCTCAAGAGAGCAATGTAGTAGCATCACTCACCCTGCCATTGTATAATAATCACCAATTATGATATAATTGCAGAGTGAGTGATGTTGCTACATTGCTCTCTTCCACCCAATATTGTTCTCTTTAGCAAGCCCAGCAGACACATTTAATGGCAGATGCTCACATTGTAAAATTATTTATTATATGTCATGTGAAGGTAAAATTACATATAGTGCATACAATATGAAACATACAGGTATGTGGTGATACAGAATAAAACAGAGGACTGTCCACTACCTTAACTTGTATAAACACATACTGTACCTGTATGTTTAATATTGTATGTAATATATGTATATACAGTATAGAGAGAGAGAGAGAGAGAGAGAGAGAGAGATGGGTTCCCTGGGTCAGGTCTGCTTACCCCCCCCCCCCCCCTTATATGTGTGATACATGCACACACAGGAACCAGGTGGCACTTTCCGGATTTCAAATAGAAAGAAGTGTTTTCAAAATGTTATCTCAAAGTGCATAACAGGTAAGGAAAACTTTTCAACGCCGCGCAGGGCGTTTTTTTCAAGGTACAAATGCTGCAAATAACAGAAAGTCCTTGTAAAAAAAATCCCTGCACAGCGTTGAAACATCTGTACCTGTTAATGCACTTTGAGATTATATTTTGAATACACTTCTTCCTATTTTAAATCCGGAGAGTGCTACCTGGTTCCTGTGTGTGCATGTGTCACATATATAGGGGGATAATCAGACCTGACCCAGGGAACCCATCTTTCTCTATTATACATCCTAAATGGTACCGCGGTGGATGTTCATATTTACATTGAGTGACAGCCATATATGACTTTATATATAACACTGTTTCGGCGGCACTCAGGAAATAAGGACATACATGTAAAGTTGTATGCTTCAATGTTTCAAAGGTTTAATCCTTCGTATATATGTGTGTGTATTTATATAATCTCACACTGTGTCTGTTGGGCTGGCTAAAGAGAAAAATACTGGGTGGAGGAGAGCAATGTACAGTAGCAGAATCACCAACAGAGTTTTTCTCAGTCATGTCGTGTCCAAATATATAAAATATATATTAACATAGGCAGTTGAGATGAGTTATAAACTTACAAATAAATATATAATATGCAATTGCATGTGTTTGTTTTTATTACATGTGATGCGCAGCAGGTCTGTCTCCAGCTATCCCTTACCTCAGCGTCAGTGTGGCTGGGTACTCAGAGTCAGGGCAGCTCCTCTGCTCCCTTTAGCTGCAGACGCGCAATGTCATTATTTCTGCCGCAGGCAGAGGGTCTGGATGAGTCAGGTCAGGCTAAATCATTCCTTCTTTAGCGCTACCCACCCCCCACCACATTATTGATATGGGTGGCCATGGTGCCGGTGGGTGGCGCATAGGGAGGCCTGGAACTTGAAGCCAGCCTCAGCCTACTATTGATTCTTTCTGGCAGTCCCTAGACCGGGACTTGAAGCCGCCTCAGCGTGATCCTTCTATTTTCCTATAGTCCTCTCGGGTCTGCCTGTGTGACTAGTTTAAGTGATTAGTGTTCTGCCTCCAATTAGAAGTACCAGAACACAGTTCTACCTTGTATTGGCCCACTTTAACCTCTGCCCACACCCTTTTTTCACTAATAACACCCCAGCAGCATTAACACCCACACCCCTCATTCACTAATAACATCCCCAGCAGCACTAACACCTACACCTCTGATTCACTATTAACATCCCCAGCAGCACTAACATCTACACCCGTCATTCACTAATAACATCCCCAGCAGCACTAACACCTACACCCCTCATTCACTAATAACATCTCCAGCAGCACTAACACCTACACCCGTCATTCACTAATAACATCCCCAGCAGCACTAACACCTACACCCGTTCACTAATAACATCCCCAGCAGCACTAACACCTACACCCGTCATTCACTAATAACATCCCCAGCAGCACTAACACCTACACCTCTCATTCACTATTAACATCCCCAGCAGCACTAACATCTACACCCGTCATTCACTAATAACATCCCCAGCAGCACTAACACCTACACCCGTCATTCACTAATAACATCCCCAGCAGCACTAACACCTACACCCGTCATTCACTAATAACATCCCCAGCAGCACTAACACCTACACCCGTCATTCACTAATCACATCTCCAGCAGCACTAACACCTACACCCGTCATTCACTAATAACATCCCCAGCAGCACTAACGCCCACACCTTATATTACATAACACCCCTAGCAGCACATACACCCCACATTAACTAATAATATTCCAGCAACACCCCATCCCCACGCTTCATTCACTAACAACTTCCCAACCTCACAATATCACTCATAAACCCATAAACTTGTAATATGTTTGCCGCCCCCACCCCATCTCCTCCACTCACTTGCTGATGTATGCTAGTGTGGGCTGCTGGAGGAGGAACCAAATGAAGAGGTAGAGACTGGGCAGGCACTGCTGTCTGCATGCACGCTCTTAACTGCATGCAGCACAGCGCGGTCCTTGTGTCTGTCTGCCCTGCTCCTCTGCATGCCACGGGAATAAGACGAGACATCGCTCCGTGACTTTATCGCATCTTATTCCCATCCTGCCACTGATGGGGGGAGGCGGGTCCTGTCCCTGTAGTGCGCACGCCTACCTGAGCTACATCTATTGCTATGGGTGGGCCGGGCTGCACACAATGGGACAGCACTGTTAGCTGCGGAGACTGGGCAAGGTGGGCCGTGGAGGTGGAATGCGTTCCGCCTCCATACACCGGTGACGGAATGCAGTTCCGCCCCGTTCCAGCCCACTTTAGCCCATGTACAAGTGGCATTACTAATAGCATTGGTAGCAGTGGTTGACGCAAAATCAGTGGACACGCATTCTCACCATAGCTGTACAGAATCTTGCATAAGGTAGTAACCTGGCTTATGTAGCTTTTTGAAAAAACAGTCACCTGTTATAGATGTAAGTGTGAGATTACAAAAGTATTAAAGCCAATATTGAAATTCTAGACTAACATAAAGGAAAATAGTAATGGTATTATAGTAGTAATGGTATCGCAAAATTATGACGCAAAATCAGTCTATGCTTGCAAACACTTTTCTGATTAGTGCCGTATTGCAAAGCTGCAGATATAAACATGTTAAAACTGAAAGTGAAGGACATTTTTCCATGAATTTAGAAAACCGTGGAAGTCATTTATGAAGTGCATTTAATTTTTGGCTAATGTACTTATTTGTCCACTTTGCACAGACACAAGTGCACACTCGTACACAGAATGGTAGTTGCTCAAATCAATTTATTGGTCCATCACAGGTGCATGTAAGCATGCCCGGCGACAGGGGGGTACAAAAGGTACCCACGTACCAGGCCCCGAGGCATTCACGGCCCCAAGGTGTGGAGTGCACTAGCATTAGCAGCACACTAAAAATAGATTATGCAGGCTGCCGCCCGCCAGACCGCCCGGCCTGCACATGGAAAATATGTTTAATAGTCCAGCAGCAGAGGGCTGGCGACGGTAACATAATCCCTGGCTCCCGGCAGTCCCTGTGTCTGCTCTGAGCCCCTGACCTGATGTTCGCACCGCCCACCCGCCCTTCCCTGTTTGTCCATGCCTACTGCTGTGGCGTTGGCGTTGCATCCTCCTTTGAAGAACAGCAAGTCCAGGAGAAAGGGAGCGCCCGAGCTGCACAGCAGCGGCCTGACAGACTGCTGGGAGACCACCAGAATTGCTTTGGTGAGTTAGTCAGTGTCATGTTTTTTCTTTTTCTTTTGTCTGATTAACCAGTTATTATTACCAATAAATCTCCAGTGTTTTTCACAGAAATGGTGTAGCATTCAGTGCAAGATGCACTTCAATACTAAACACCCACTATGAACAGAAAGCTTGATCCGGCCACCAATTGTTAAATATGATTCCTATTTCTCACCTCAATGTGAGATTTTTGTTTAACAGATTTTACTGGTTAAACAAGCATTAGCTTAATGATTGCATTTTATTCATTTTAAACAATATTATTTTATATTATACAAAATCCATATCTTTATCACTAAGTAACACTTATCTAAAATATAACAAATTAATTAACCTTCACTTCATGCAACAAACCTATAAACATAACTCTGCATAATACTAACTCAGTTCATGCTGTGATTACCTGGCACACATTACTTTAAAAAAAATCTCTAAATTTATATTTGGATTGTATCCCACATAAAGTGACTAGGAAATCTGGAATACATGTAAAAATTTAGTCCAATGAATAAAACAGACTTTTCTGTGTTTCAGTTGCCAAATTCAACTTTCCATAAGTCAATCACTAAAATACAGACTAAGAAATTCTAAAAGACCTGCATATTAATAAGAAGTGAAAAGTAAATACCAATTGACAGGAATCCTTGTTTTGCTTTATTTTCACATAACTATATAAATAAATACATGTACTGTATCCTTTGTCTTACCGTGTGCAAAAAGAGAAGTTGGATTACTTAGCAATAAAATGATTCTCCTTTTAAAACTATTAATACAATGTGCAATGGAGGTCATTCCGAGTTGTTCGCTCGGTAAAAATCTTCGCATCGCAGCGATTTTCCGCTTAATGCGCATGCACAATGTTCGCACTGCGACTGCGCCAAGTAAATTTGCTATGCAGTTAGGGATTTTACTCACGGCTTTTTCATCGTTCTGGCGATCGTAATGTGATTGACAGGAAATGGGTGTTACTGGGCGGAAACAGGTCGTTTTATGGGCGTGTGGGAAAAAACGCTACCGTTTCCGGAAAAAACGCAGGAGTGGCCGGAGAAACGGAGGAGTGTCTGGGCGAACGCTGGGTGTGTTTGTGACGTCAAACCAGGAACGACAAGCACTGAACTGATCGCAGATGCCGAGTAAGTCTGGAGCTACTCAGAAACTGCTACGAGGTGTGTAATCGCAATATTGCGAATACATCGTTCACATTTTTAAGATGCTAAGATTCACTCCCAGTAGGCGGCGGCTTAGCATGAGCAAATCTGCTAAAATCCGCTTGCGAGCGAACAACTCGGAATGAGGGCCAATATTACAATGCTAGACAACAAACAAACTACACTCTTCCCTGTAGCCAAATGGATGTGACTGGACCTAAAGCTGTTACTAATTAGCATATGGCACTGTCAGTAAGTTTAACTTACTATTCAGAATGATGCGGTAACCTCAAAAACCAACATATTTATTTATCGTAACAAAAATTGGTTTAATGACATAAGGGTAATGGTGGTATAATACAGGGCAATGATATTATAAATCTCAGGTAATATTAATATTATTGGGATGAACCAGTATAATATGTAATGCCGGTATAATTAATCTGGAACAGGGGTGCTCAGCATGTGGTCCTCAAGTTGTTGTGGAACTATACATATCAGCATGCTCTGCCATAGGTTTAGCATACCCTAATAGCAAAACTGAAGCAGGGCATGCTGGAATGTATAGTTCCACAACAGCTGGAAGGCCACATGTTGAACACTCCTGATCTGGAGAGACTGTTGACATAATGAATAAGTGATGACTAACAGCCTCAATAGGATAAATGAATATATACTGTATGCTCAGATGAACATATGGATGCTCTGCTGCTGGTATCATAGTAACAAATGCGGAGACTGTGAAAACATATTTTAGTGTTTACTATTTATTGAGTTAACGTCATCAACAAACAATAACCATAGAAATCTTTACTAAATGAAAACAAGATTTTCAAATAAAAGACTAATTGCCCAGATCCCACAATTGCCGGGTTGGGGGACCGGGAATATTAAACATGTTTTAAAATCCCAATCCCCGATCCTGACCATTTTCGGTCAAGATCAGGGAATCTGGTATTTTTAACATGTTTTCTCTGACGTCCTAAGTGGATGCTGGGGACTCCGTCAGGACCATGGGGAATAGCGGCTCCGCAGGAGACAGGGCACAAAAGTAAAAGCTTTAGGATCAGGTGGTGTGCACTGGCTCCTCCCCCTATGACCCTCCTCCAAGCCTCAGTTAGGTTTTTGTGCCCGGCCGAGAAGGGTGCAATCTAGGTGGCTCTCCTAAAGAGCTGCTTAGAGTAAAAGTTTTGTTAGGTTTTTTATTTTCAGTGAGTCCTGCTGGTAACAGGCTCACTGCAACGAGGGACTTAGGGGAGAAGAAGTGAACTCACCTGCGTGCAGGATGGATTGGCTTCTTAGGCTACTGGACACTAGCTCCAGAGGGACGATCACAGGTACAGCCTGGATGGGTCACCGGAGCCGCGCCGCCGACCCCCTTGCAGATGCTGAAGAGAGAAGAGGTCCAGAAATCGGCGGCTGAAGACTTCTCAGTCTTCATGAGGTAGCGCACAGCACTGCAGCTGTGCGCCATTGCTCTCAGCACACTTCACACCAACGGTCACTGAGGGTGCAGGGCGCTTGGGGGGGCGCCCTGGGCAGCAATGAAAGTACCTATGCTGGCTAAAAATACATCACATATAGCCCCTGGGGCTATATGGATGTATTTAACCCCTGCCAGGTTGTCAGAAAAACGGGAGAAGAAGCCCGCCGAAAAGGGGGCGGGGCCTATTCTCCTCAGCACACAGCGCCATTTTCCTACACAGCTCCGCTGCTAGGAAGGCTCCCAGGCTCTCCCCTGCACTGCACTACAGAAACAGGGTTAAAACAGAGAGGGGGGGCACTTATTTGGCGATATTATTATATATTAAGATGCTATAAGGGAAAACACTTATATAAGGTTGTCCCTGTATAATATAGCGTTTTGGTGTGTGCTGGCAAACTCTCCCTCTGTCTCCCCAAAGGGCTAGTGGGGTCCTGTCCTCTATCAGAGCATTCCCTGTGTGTGTGCTGTGTGTCGGTACGTGTGTGTCGACATGTATGAGGACGATGTTGGTGAGGAGGCGGAGCAATTGCCTGTAATGGTGATGTCACTCTCTAGGGAGTCGACACCGGAATGGATGGCTTATTTAGGGAATTACGTGATAATGTCAACACGCTGCAAGGTCGGTTGACGACATGAGACGGCCGGCAAACCAATTAGTACCTGTCCAGGCGTCTCAAACACCGTCAGGGGCTTTAAAACGCCCATTTACCTCAGTCGGTCGACACAGACACAGACACGGACACTGACTCCAGTGTCGACGGTGAAGAAACAAACGTATTTTCCATTTGGGCCACACGTTACATGTTAAGGGCAATGAAGGAGGTGTTACATATTTCTGATACTACAAGTACCACAAAAGAGGGTATTATGTGGGGTGTGAAAAAACTACCTGTAGTTTTTCCTGAATCAGATAAATTAAATGAAGTGTGTGATGATGCGTGGGTTTCCCCTGATAGAAAATTATTGGCGTTATACCCTTTCCCGCCAGAAGTTAGGGCGCGTTGGGAAACACCCCTTAGGGTGGATAAGGCGCTCACACGCTTATCAAAACAAGTGGCGTTACCGTCTCCAGATACGGCCGCCCTCAAGGAGCCAGCTGATAGGAGGCTGGAAAATATCCTAAAAAGTATATACACACATACTGGTGTTATACTACGACCAGCGATCGCCTCAGCCTGGATGTGCAGCGCTGGGGTGGCTTGGTCGGATTCCCTGACTGAAAATATTGATACCCTTGACAGGGACAGTATTTTATTGACTATAGAGCATTTAAAGGATGCATTTCTATATATGCGAGATGCACAGAGGGATATTTGCACTCTGGCATCAAGAGTAAGTGCGATGTCCATATCTGCCAGAAGATGTTTATGGACACGACAGTGGTCAGGTGATGCAGATTCCAAACGGCACATGGAAGTATTGCCGTATAAAAGGGAGGAGTTATTTGGGGTCGGTCCATCGGACCTGGTGGCCACGGCAACAGCTGAAAAATCCACCCTTTTTACCCCAAGTCACATCTCAGCAGAAAAAGACACCGTCTTTTCAGCCTCAGTCCTTTCGTCCCCATAAGGGCAAGCAGGCAAAAGGCCAGTCATATCTGCCCAGGGATAGAGGAAAGGGAAGAAGACTGCAGCAGGCAGCCCATTCCCAGGAACAGAAGCCCTCCACCGCTTTTGCCAAGTCCTCAGCATGACGCTGGGGCCGTACAAGCGGACTCAGGTGCGGTGGGGGGTCGTCTCAAGAGTTTCAGCGCGCAGTGGGCTCACTCGCAAGTGGACCCCTGGATCCTACAAGTAGTATCCCAGGGGTACAGATTGGAAATTCGAGACGTCTCCCCCTCGCAGGTTCCTGAAGTCTGCTTTACCAACGTCTCCCTCCGACAGGGAGGCAGTATTGGAAACAATTCACAAGCTGTATTCCCAGCAGGTGATAATCAAAGTACCCCTCCTACAACAAGGAAAGGGGTATTATTCCACACTATATTGTGGTACTGAAGCCAGACGGCTCGGTGAGACCTATTCTAAATCTGAAATATTTGAACATTTACATACAAAGGTTCAAATCAAGATGGAGTCACTCGGAGCAGTGATAGCGAACCAGGAAGAAGGGGACTATATGGTGTCCCTGGACATCAAGGATGCTTACCTCCATGTCCCAATTTGCCCTTCTCACCAAGGGTACCTCAGGTTCGTGGTACAAAACTGTCACTATCAGTTTCAGACGCTGCCGTTGGGATTGTCCACGGCACCCCGGGTCTTTACCAAGGTAATGGCCGAAATGATGATTCTTCTTCAAAGAAAAGGCTTCTTAATTATCCCTTACTTGGACGATCTCCTGATAAGGGCAAGGTCCAGAGAACAGTTGGAGGTCGGAGTAGCACTATCTCAAGTAGTTCTACGACAGCACGGGTGGATTCTAAATATTCCAAAATCGCAGCTGTCTCCGACGACACGTCTGCTGTTCCTAGGGATGATTCTGGACACAGTCCAGAAAAAGGTGTTTCTCCCGGAGGAGAAAGCCAGGGAGTTATCCGAGCTAGTCAGGAACCTCCTAAAACCAGGAAAAGTGTCAGTGCATCATTGCACAAGGGTCCTGGGAAAAATGGTGGCTTCTTACGAAGCGATTCCATTCGGCAGATTTCACGCAAGAACTTTTCAGTGGGATCTGCTGGAAAAATGGTCCGGATCGCATCTTCAGATGCATCAGCGGATAACCCTGTCTCCAAGGACAAGGGTGTCTCTTCTGTGGTGGCTGCAGAGTGCTCATCTACTAAAGGGCCACAGATTCGGCATTCAGGACTGGGTCCTGGTGACCACGGATGCCAGCCTGAAAGACTGGGGAGCAGTCACACAAAAAAAAAAAAAAATTTCCAGGGAGTGTGATCAAGTCTGGAGACTTCTCTCCACATAAATATACTGGAGCTAAGAGCAATTTACAATGCTCTAAGCTTAGCAAGACCTCTGCTTCAAGGTCAGCCGGTATTGATCCAGTGGGACAACATCACGGCAGTCGCCCACGTAAACAGACAGGGCGGCACAAGAAGCAGGAGGGCAATGGCAGAAACTGCAAGGATTCTTCGCTGGGCGGAAAATCATGTGATAGCACTGTCAGCAGTGTTCATTCCGGGAGTGGACAACTGGGAAGCAGACTTCCTCAGCACGACCTCCACCCGGGAGAGTGGGGACTTCATCGGGAAGTCTTCCACATGATTGTGAACCGTTGGGAAAGACCAAAGGTGGACATGATGGCGTCCCGCCTGAACAAAAAACTGGACAGGTATTGCGCCAGGTCAAGAGACCCTCAGGCAATAGCTGTGGACGTTCTGGTAACACCGTGGGTGTACCAGTCGGTGTATGTGTTCCCTCCTCTGCTTCTCATACCTAAGGTACTGAGAATTATAAGACGTAGAGGAGTAAGAACTATACTCGTGGCTCCGGATTGGCCAAGAAGGACTTGGTACCCGGAACTTCAAGAGATGCTCACAGAGGACTCATGGCCTCTGCCGCTAAGAAGGGACTTGCTTCAGCAAGTACCATGTCTGTTCCAAGACTTACCGCGGCTGCGTTTGACGGCATGGCGGTTGAACGCCGGATCCTAAGGGAAAAAGGCATTCCGGAAGAGGTCATTCCTACCCTGGTCAAAGCCAGGAAGGAGGTGACCGCACAACATTATCACCACATGTGGCGAAAATATGTTGCGTGGTGTGAGGCCAGGAAGGCCCCACGAAGAAATTTCAACTCGGTCGATTCCTGCATTTCCTGCAAACAGGAGTGTCTATGGGCCTCAAATTGGGGTCCATTAAGGTTCAAATTTCGGCCCTGTCGATTTTCTTCCAGAAAGAATTGGCTTCAGTTCCTGAAGTCCAGAAGTTTGTCAAGGGAGTACTGCATATACAACCCCCTTTTGTGCCTCCAGTGGCACTGTGGGATCTCAACGTAGTTCTGGGATTCCTCAAATCACATTGGTTTAAACCGCTCAAATCTGTGGATTTGAAATATCTCACATGGAAAGTGACCATGATGTTGGCCCTGGCCTCGGCCAGGCGAGTGTCAGAATTGGCGGCTTTGTCTCACAAAAGCCCATATCTGATTGTCCATTCGGACAGGGCAGAGCTGCGGACTCGTCCCCAGTTTCTCCCTAAGGTGGTGTCAGCGTTTCACCTGAACCAGCTTATTGTGGTACCTGCGGCTACTAGGGACTTGGAGGACTCCAAGTTGCTAGATGTTGTCAGGGCCCTGAAAATGTAGGTTTCCAGGACGGCTGGAGTCAGGAAAACGGACTTGCTGTTATCCTGTATGCACCCAAAAAACTGGGTGCTCTTGCTTCTAAGCAGACGATTGCTGGTTGCACATTCTGTGGCAGGACTGCCACAGCCAAAATATGTAAATGCCCATTCCACAAGGAAGGTGGGCTCATCTTGGGCGGCTGCCCGAGGGGTCTCGGCTTTACAACTTTGCCGAGCTGCTACTTGGTCAGGGGCACACCCTGGCTGAGGAGGACCTGGAGTTCTCTCACTCGGTGCTGCAGAGTCATCCGCACTCTCCCGCCCGTTTGGGAGCTTTGGTATAATCCCCATGGTCCTGACGGAGTCCCCAGCATCCACTTAGGACGTCAGATAAAATAAGAATTTACTTACCGATAATTCTATTTCTCGTAGTCCGTAGTGGATGCTGGGCGCCCATCCCAAGTGCGGATTGTCTGCAATACTTGTACATAGTTATTGTTACAAAAATCGGGTTATTATTGTTGTGAGCCATCTTTTCAGAGGCTCCGCTGTTATCATGCTGTTAACTGGGTTCAGATCACAGGTTGTACAGTGTGATTGGTGTGGCTGGTATGAGTCTTACCCGGGATTCAAAATCCTTCCTTATTGTGTACGCTCGTCCGGGCACAGTATCCTAACTGAGGCTTGGAGGAGGGTCATAGGGGGAGGAGCCAGTGCACACCACCTGATCCTAAAGCTTTTACTTTTGTGCCCTGTCTCCTGCAGAGCCGCTATTCCCCATGGTCCTGACGGAGTCCCCAGCATCCACTACGGACTACGAGAAATAGAATTATCGGTAAGTAAATTCTTATTTTCATTTCCCTGATCCCCCAACGGATCACCGATCATCAATGGCTGCCAATCCAGTTGGCAGATCAGCATTTTCAGCAGGGCTAGGGAATCAGAAAATCCCCTCATTATGACCATAAGGCATTATGTAATGAGAAAAGAATAAAGTAAAATAAAATAGATTTCCAAGCTAATACAGTGCATTGGGGAACACAATACATTATTTTGCAATGCTTATTTCGTGATTCAAGTTATCTATTACAGAAGATTGCAGGTAAAAAAAGATATACATACTGTCCCAGGGCGAGGATAAGGAATTCTTCCATCATATTGCACCCATTTATGATCTGGACTTTCTTTATGAGCATAGGGGCCATTGAATACTCCCCTTATATCCGCCATGCTATAGACACACACAGCAGATGCTTTAAATATAGAGCTAAGGAAAATAGAAAATTAACACCAGATGTTAATATAGCTTGGTGATAAAATGATTACAATACACTGTACAATACAACACTGTAACCACTGTTTTGACTTAGAAAAGTATCTGCATTTAATATTGTCGTTCAAGCATAGGATGGCAAATATTAATGGGCCCTGTTACTAATTAGCCAAAAAATAACTTTTTCCTATAAAATAAATGGATATTCCAGTTAATAATGAAACCAGAACAAAATTCTTTTTCTGGACAATTTTGTCCATTCTGTCATGCATCACACTAAAATAACACAGGAATAATGAGATCACTCAGTTGAATGACTACTTGAAGTCTGAGATGAAGACATACATATGGAAGAGAAATCCCCTGCCATTATGGCATCCCACCTTAATTAGTTAAGTGACTCCCTAATACACGGTGCCTTAGAAAGGTTTGTTGTGTCATCATTCCAAAGCTCATGTTTTATACATCACGCAGACTTAATGGTCCATATGCTAAAACTATAATGATTCCTATTATTTAGAGATCAGTTGAAAAAATAAGAAGCAATTATTAGCATTAACTACAGCTATCTTCAAACTATTTTAATCTGGATGTCATTTATTCTTGTGATTTTTGGTGTCAAAACTGAATTGTAGGCAATCTCAATCACATAGAAACATATGGAGCATTAAATTAAGGTTGCCATTATTTAAAAAAAAAGTTAATTTTTAATTTTTATTCATCTGACAATAGTTAGAAATTAAAGAAATTAACATTTCTAGATTTTAGACTGAATTTTTAATTCTAGATTTATTTTAACCTGCATATGAACTGTACTTTGTCTATAGAAAAGGACACCATCTAATTTGAACAATATAGTAAGTAACACAACTTGACAAACTGTCGTACATATTGGGTGTCAGAGATCAAGTTGTCCCACCTGACCTAGTTCTGGCTTCCTTTTACTTCTTCCAGAGCAAGGCCATTCTAATATCAACACACTTGAAATGTTCAACAAGCCTTTCTGAGAGGAACACAGAGATAGGGAAAATAAATCTACTATGTAAAAAAAAACTGTTTTTAATCAAATGGTTAATTACTGTATATAAGACACAGTTTGAGGAGATACTGTGCCAATACACATGCCAAACAGGTAGACAGTAATAGATCCAATTTGCTTCAGTTATCACATTTATTTTTAATTTAGTCATTGTTTTCCCTTGGTGATATTTTATGTATGCATAATGAAATCATAATAAACTTTCAAAGTGATCCCATCTGAATAAACTCACACATGGAAGTTTTGTCCAGAGTAAAAGCTAATAGATGTTCAACAGAAGTAATACCTTGTTGTAGTGAAAATTCCATACACCACTGGGTTCCTCTCATCCTTTGTTGGAAGCAAAAATACATCTTCTGTAAAGAATAAAAAGTGTTTTTGCTAAATCAGTATAGCAATAAAAATGATAGAATAACCAAACATTTATTCTCCTTTGAAAACATTATATACTGTATGAAAATGCTTGAATAGTTCATGTTTGTTATCAGTACATTGAAGTGCTTAGAAGGCCAAAGTGCTTATATATGGTCAAAGGCGTCACCGGGTCTGGTGACACACGGTGCGCACTCTGCACCCTCTGGTGTGCTCGCATCCAAAACGGGCATGCAGAGCCGGCCCTAACCAATATGATGCCCTAGGCAAGATTTTGGCTGGTGCCCCCAAGCACCACCGCTAGTTCCGCCTCTGACCCTGCACCCCTTTCCCAACACCATCACCCCCCACCCATAGCAGTCCTTTTATTTTTTATTCCTACCCCCTGTAATTTAAATAAGAACAGTATGCACAATCGGCGCACAGCCCATAAAGGTATGTGTTTTTGCTGGCAAGGGGCATGGCCACACAATAGTGCTCCCAATTCAAATTATGCCTCACAGTAGTAAAACTTTATTCACAATTTATCATACCATAGTGTCCCTTATACACATTACATCACACAGTAGTACCACTTTACCTTATATACGTTACTCCTCACATTAGTGCCCCTCATTCACATATCATACTGAATTGCTCCTTATTCACATTACACCACACCATATTGCTCCTTATTCACATTACACCACACCATATTGCTCTTTATTCACATTAGACCACACAGTAGTGCCCTTTATATACGTTATGCCACAGCGTAGAGCACCTTATACACATAATGCCACACATTGGTAATGCATTTATCCACATAATAACACACAGTAATGCCCCTTACACATATGAAACACATTATTAATGTCCTTATAATCATAATGCACCTTACACATTATGCCAACCCTTATTAATGCCCTTATACACATAATTTCCCTTACATACAGTATATGCCGCACATTGATAATGCCCTTATACACATAATGACACACATAATGTCCCTTACACATATGCCGCACATTAGCGCCCTTATACACATAATGACACACATAGTGCCCCTTACACATATGTTACACATTATTAATGCCCTTATACACATAATGACACATATAGTTCCTGGCGTGAGTCAACTGGCAGCTCTGCTAACGTCGGGCTGCTTATTTTTTATGAAAATGCATCTTATTTGCATTGCTATGTGGCTAGGATGCACAAGCAGCTTCTGCTGATTAAAATGATATGCGGCATGCCTATATACTGTGTGCGACTGTGGCTGTATCTGCATACGAAATGCTACACACAGAATATAGGCATGCTGCATATCATTTTAATCAGCAGAAGCTGCTTGTGCCCCTAGGCATACCAGATGCCCTAGGCAATTGCCTAGTTTGCCTATGCCTAGGGCCGGCTCTGGGGGCATGGCCTAAGTTGGGGAGGTGGCCTCACAGGTGACATCACACAGGAGGCAGCCCAGCAACACCCGAAGTGCTGGGCTACCCCCAGAGAACAGTGAATGAATGCAGTATCAGCTCCTCCTGTATCTCAGGAACCAAGTGCTGCATGAGACTGTCACACTGCAGCACTCAGCTCATGTGAGTGTGTGAGGCAGGCATTTTAGTGTCACCCCCTCTGACGGTGACACCTAGGTGCAGGCTGCACCCTTCACACCCCACTTCAGATGCCACTGTATAGGGTTGAGTTAAATTACAGTAGCTGCAAGTTCTGTGAGCAACCTGGGAAAAGTCTATGAAAAGGTGGGGAAATCATCATGAACCGTCAAAAAAGTGGCAAGTAAGTAACATACTGTAGCAGCACAGTACATCAGACTGTTAGTGACTTTAAGCAATGTACTGGAAATTTTTAAAAGGTGTCAAATGGTTCATATTTACATTTTCTGATAATGAAGTGAAAATGATAGCCAGGAAGTGTGTGAATGTAAGCTCAGTGAATCAAAACAGAGTGAATATCAGTATCATGGTGTGGGTGAGGCCATGCCCTAATGGTGTGTCAAGCAATGAAAAGTGCTAGGCTGCCTTTTATTGCTCTTTCTCCCTTCTAGCCACCCATTCAGAGCAGTGGTGCATGGAATGAACCTCCCAAATGTCCTGTCCATGGGACAGTCACAATTGGGCAGTGGGAGAGAGACCCAAAATTGTTACAGTTGGGAGTTATGTATAAGTGTAATTAGAAAGTATGAATAAGAAGTGATACCATTTTTTTTTCTGTGTTACAGATACTCAACCTGTATTAACACTTCTCCAGAAGGTATGAAGAGTGAGATTTCTCCAGGGGTGGCTTCAACCTCTGTTGTGAACACCACTGCCTTAGCCAGCTATGGCAGCAAAGCATGATACGAACTTACTAAGGATAGTGCTAGGTGTTACATTCCAAAAGAAAGAAATTAACAATTGACTTGAATAAGTAAGTATATTTGGTTCAGTGTGATGCTACTACTAACTCATTATCATATACCACTGCGCTAATCAGTTAATTATCACATCATATTGTGACAAGTTGCACAAACAAGGGGACTCAGATGAACACTTTCGGTGTTTATTTTTCACAGCAGGTCAGCACATAGCAGGTTACATCTGTACGCAGTCGGTATTACAGGCAGTAACATACAGGCACGTTCAGCATAGCAGACTCTTGATAGGCTCCAGTGATCCCTAGTCTAACCCACACAACCCGGCTTATCACCTGGACACTAACTGCCATCAGGAGCAAGGTGACTCTGTCCTGGAAACCCTTATATCAGGAAATCCCAGGTGCTGCTGATCACACACCTGGGATTCTGCTACTGCTTCCAAAACCTGGTCTGGATCCTTCACATTACTTTCACATGGAAAAATGCTGTCTCTGCCACACTATGTTTATGCTCAAGAACGTTAAATGTGTGTACATATTGTATGTATTTTTATAGATGCTACAAATTAAATGAGTTAATACTCTAAGTATAAACTCATCCATTCAAACCTTATTCTTTAGCTCTACTATAGCACAGCTTGGTGTGCTTATTTGCTTTATGTTACTTCTAGCTCGCTTGTTCAGTCAATCCAAAATTAGATCTTGCATACGCGCAGCATGTACACCAGCTGACATTCCATACTGCATCAGCAGTTTACTGATGCGATATAGATAACAGAAATCATCTGAGGGGTGAGGTACAGTATCATACCACCTTTTTGGCAACTCTTTTTTTTTATGCATCTCAGCACTAAGCCATCCTGCATTGCTGTGCAAAGCCGCAATATATGATTTCACTTGCAAAAGTTTTAGGTTACTACGTTTGCCCTATGGTGTCAGGACCTACAACCAAGGTGATAAGCATTATGGCCTAAACTTAAGGAAAAAAGTTACATCTGCACTCTGATAAACTGCTGTGTCTTCCTCTAAATTGTGTCTTAATATATTTGACCAGTCATTAATTTCCAGTGTGATGCAAAATGGGTATATGGTAAAACGAGGATTAAACTTGCCATGCCTGTATGAAATCTCCTTCATAACAAGGACTGAGGTCAGAATACTTTACAACCAGAGTTATTCCCATGGTTAAGGAGAAGTGGGTACCAGGCATCAAGGCTGCCATCAGTGGGGGACCACCGGGACTGGAGTCCTGGGCCCAGACAGAGAGGGGGGCCCACCCAGCTCACACTGCTTGCCGGACCAGCTAATTCAAAAGTCTGCCTGGCCAACTGCAGGACTTGGAGCGCAAACTGGAAGTTTAGGGCTAGTGGGCATTTCCGGGTGTCATTAGCCGGCAGCGTAGCAGCGGCTAACAGTATAAATCACCTGCCCTGCCCCCCAGCTCCTGAGACATACAGCATGGACTGCCCTAGAAGCCCTGCAATTTGGGGCGCCCTGCATATTTTGTCAGTCCCGGGCCTCACAATTTCTGATGGCAGTCCTGCCATGCATGCTCAAATAACGGCTAAGCCCACTGTCCAGTTCCCTCTCAGTAGCACCACTGATGTTTCTTCTTAATGTACAGTATGCATTAGGTCAGGTATACTACATTTAAATATAAGTACTTTGTAATATAGCTATGAAAGAGCTGTAGCAACCATGGGGGGAGATTGATCCTGCATAACCTTATCCAGAAGTGCAGTAAGTGCATGTTTTGCCACGGCTCACAGTCAGAGCTAACCCTAACCAATATGATGCCCTAGGCAAGATTTTGGCTGGTGCCCCCTTGCACCACCGCTGGTTCCGCCTCTGACCTTGCACTTCTTTCCCAGCACCATCACCCCTCATCCATAGCAGTCCTTATTTTGGTGTTTGTACCCCCTATATTTTAAATAGGAACAGTTCGCACATTTGGAGCCCAGCCCAAAAAGGGGTGTATTTTTGCTGGCAAGGGGCGTGGCCACACAATAGTAACCCCAATTCCAATTACGCCACACAGTACTGCACTTTATTCACATTTGATCATGCGATAGTTTCCATAATTCATATTACATCTCACAGTAGTATCACTTTACCTTATTAACGTTACTTCTCACAGTAGAGCCCCTTATTCACATTACATCACACTGAATTGCTCCTTATTCACATTACACCACACCCTATTGCTCTTTATTCACATTAGACGACACAGTAGTGCCCTTTCTATACGCAACGCCACATAGTAGAGCACCTTAAACACATAATGCTACACAGTAATGCCCCTAACACTTATGAGACACATTATTAATGTCCTTATAAACATAATGCGCCTTACACATTATGCCAACATTTATTAATGCCCTTTTACACGTAATGTCCCTTACACATATGCCACACATTATTAATGTCCTTATAAACATAATGACACACATAGTGCCCCCTATACATTTGCTGCACATTTTTAGTGCCCCTATACACATAATGACACATACAGTAGTACCCTGTTACACATATGCCGCACATTATTAATGCCCTTATACACATAATGACACACATAGTGCCCCCTACACATTTACTGCACGTTATTAGTTCCCCTATACACATAATGACACACATACAATAGTACCCTGTTACACATATGCCGCACATTAATGCCCTTATACACATAATGACACACATAGTGCCCCTTGCACATATGTTACACATTATTAATGAATTTTTACATGACACACATAATGCTCCTTACACATATTCTGAACACTACTACACAACCAACCCACTCACATCCACACAGTACTCACACTGCCAATAACACTGTGCCCTCTGCCTCTGCTTGGATACAGATGTGTCCTCATAAATCTTGCCTCAATTTGAACGTCAGGGACATTTTTTTTATGAAAATGCATCTTATTTGCATTGCTATGTGGCTAGGATGCACAAGCAGCTTCTACTGATTAAACTGATATGCAGCATGCCTATATACTGTGTGAGACTGTGTCTGTATCTGCATATGAAATGCTACACACAGAATATAGGCATGCCGCGTATCATTTTAATCAGCAGAAGCTGCTGATGCCCCTAGGCATATCAAATGCCCTAGGCAATTGCCTAGTTTGCCTATACCTATGGCCGGCTCTGCTCACAGTGCAGCAGGGTATCCAGAGGGCCAGCCAGACTTCACTGCAATGCCAGTCAGCCTGAATCTCACAATCAGCACAAAACAATTATTGGATTAATCCATGAAAAATGTTACAGGACTCAAGAGGAAACCAGGCATGTATAAGTGTAAACAAATATAGCACATTACTTTCCATAGTACATTTTGCAAAACAACTTATTCCAAATACGATTTCTGTGATCCATAGTTTTTTTTTTTAAATAGCCAGATACTCTGAGAAACCCTGAGTTCCATATGGTTTACATTGGTAACTTTTGTCACCCACTATTAAATGTAATTATATTTAGAATGTTAGTAGATGGAATGTAAAAAAAAAAATGTATTGCAGAGTGGAATATTGCTGAAGGAGTGCAACCTTTTTTACTGGCCACATTATGCAGCACTCTATTCAGTACACTTCACATAGATTTAGCATTGTTATGAAAGAGTTACTGTCAGGTGCTGATACTTGATTGGAATATAAAATAGTTTTGATCCAGCAAGTCCTGGATATATTGAGGTTGATCTACACAGTAGAACTAATGATAATGAACACCAAACGCTATATTTTATAGTAATTTATTATGTCACACATAAACAGACATATACAAATGAAAAACAATAAAAGGCATCTTTTATTGCTTTTCAATAGGATATGTCATGTTAAGTTACTGTGGGGAGGGTGTACCGCTTGAAAAACTACTAAGGCTGCTCAGCTGGGAGCATCAGTGCAAATTCCACCATCTTGATCTTTTATTATTTTACACTAAGACTAGACTATCATAGAAGCATACAGGTGTCAAATTTATTCCTCAAGGCATAAGATCTACAAGATCTACACTTCTATATATTTTTTTTGTATACAAGATTTATTATTGTAAATATTTCTATGAATCCATCAATACATGTATGTGTGACAGCAGTTTACTGTATGTCAGTAAGGTTTATTTATACAGTTCCTGAAGCTACTGTAAAAGCAGCATTTGTTATAATTACAGATGAAATCAACCTGATGGAATTTAGCATGTTTCATGTACATCTAAAAAAGTAATGACAAAGATCACAATAAACTTACGCAGTTCATCAAAATATGTGTCACCACCATCAGGACCAGGGATGGAGCACACTAAGCGTGCTTTCAGAAACGTTGTCCATTTATTTATTAAACTGCGCTGGCCTCCAATATCATTCTAGAAGAAAACATATTTATAACATTTAGTACATAACAATTTAATATACTGTACAGTGAGCATGTTCTCTGCCAAAAGCAAACAAATGAATAATATGACCATGATACGTATCTCCCTGCTAACCACATGCTTTTTTGTCCAAATTCAGAATAAATACATTACCATCTATAGGAATGATGAAATAATGTTATAACAATAAATATAAATCGTCCACACTCCAATAATAAGAAGGATTTTTGGAATGCACCATGTGGCCTCACAAACCCAGGGGTAGGACAAGTTATGTTACAATAACTGACCTGCCAGCACAATCAGCCTTGTAAATCTGAAAAACCTGCATCACCTCCCATTGGGAAACTTCCCTAAAGTTGTGGGTGGAGCTTCAGAGCTGGAATGTCACCTTCATGGTTCACATGTGAAGTAGTTATTAGACCGAAATGGTTAAAGTAGGATCTTCATTTTTATGGAATTGACATTTATTGCTGTTTACTGCGTTAACTATTACTGGTAAGAGTGGTTTCACTTCGCCCATCATTCAAAACAAGACTTATTTTTCCCTGTGAGCCAGCAGAGGAGACAACAGCAGTCACCAAAATGGGGGCCACTCGGGTTGAGTATTCTACGCCTGAGGAAGGTGAGTAATGGGGTAATCTATGTCTCCGGAGGAGGTGCACCGGTCTGTGTCCCGGGAAGGAAGTTTAAGTTCCAGGGGAGGGGGGTGTTGATCTATATGCAAGGAAGGGGGGGTTTCATTAGACAGAAATGTAGTTATAAATACTCATCAGTACATAAAAGTAAGTATGCGGGTGCTCCTAATGACCATATATGGCCACCAATATACCGCAACTACCACCGAAGTGGAAGGTGCACTCTCGCCAAAATCAGTCTATGAATCCAATTGTTGAATCAACTCAGTTTAATCAGGTTCAAAAGTGATGCCGTCAATCATCGACGTTTCGGTCCATATGTGGACCTTTATCAAGATAGGCACTTCACAACATCTAAACAATAGATATGAAAAACAATTAAAATCAATGAAATATGAAAAACAAACCAAATCACCCACACCACCACCACCAGTGCCTCCCAGGCCCTTATGACAGTCAAAAAAATGGCTAGAGGATATAACTGGACAATATTAGACGTGCTTAACATGCATCAAGTGCCCATACTTCAATAATCCAGGAAAACCTCCACCTACACCTCATGCCTCAATGAGGTACACATATATCTAACTGGTGAGATTACCTGGGCAAAACACCAAATGTCAGTATAACCTGATGTAAGGTTCCTTTTACAGAGGACCTACTGTATTTAGAATAAGACATGTAACATGTCAAACAACCAACCAGAAACAGCTAAAGATAAAAACATTAAAGAGGTATAGAACAAGCAGCTTAATATAGGTCATACCTGGTGCATAATAAGACAACATTTAGCAGCTATTATTCAATCAGCTAGGATCAGCAAGTCTTCTATAATCAAAAAGAGAAAAAAGTACTTACAAACTATTCAGAAAACAAACACCACAGGTAGCAGCAGAGGTAGCATACTTACAGCTCAGATACCATGAGCCTACTGATAGCTGCATGCTGCATGGGACCAAATCAGGGCTATTTAAGGCACTCAAACAGGAAGTGCCTAATGAAGCTACAATAGAAGATACACACTTACTCTAAAAGAAACCAACATACCTGGTCAATAACCCTGCTTACTAGAGTGGGTAATATAATGGCCGAATCAATTGCGGGACACAAGGAACACCATATGTGTAACAAACACTTTCAATTACATGAGAACTTGATGCGCGCCGGGAACGCGACTTCCGCGTTCCAACAACCGGAAGTTGGTGCGTTCCACTGACCGGAAGTAACACTGACCGGCGTTGCCCAGCGGGGAATCCGCGGATAGTACACAGACCCATAAACCGGGGCAAAGACAAGTAGCGCAATCAGGCAGCTATTTAACAATCAAATAAACGGAAGCCTGTGGTATCCTAACTGTAACCAAACTCTCACTCATTACAGGGTCCCGCCCCACCGGAAAATGTGAGGGCACACAGTGCACTAATTGGGGTTCCTGGTAACTTTACAAAGAAAACTCATGTCGACCTTTTTCCATGTCGACCTGGCAACCAGGTCCACATTTTTCTTGTGTTGACCTAGTGCCTGTCGACCCAGTGAGTGTCAACCTAATTAGGGTGAATCCAGCAAACCCATTCCCATTTAGTAGGGTGTTGTTTTTCCATCACACTGGGGCACTGCAGGAGTCAGAAACGGTCATTTGTGAAAGGTGGTTCAGTGTAGAAATATGGTACTGGTATTTCCAATGTCTTTGCAGATTTTGATGCTATTCCTATGGAAATGCACATTGTTGTGTACAGCAATATATGGAAGTAATACACTTCCAAAGGGACAGACCTATGTATATCCCGTTAGGAGTTCTGCATTGCACAGGATAGGTGAAATGATGTCCCAAACTATGAGCAAAACCTATATAAATCAGATTTAGTTTTGCATAAAAAGATACTTTAATGAGTTCACATACTGTATGCTGACAACATACGTCATCCTGCTACACAACTTAAGCGATGACATCACTTTTCAAATTGACAACACAATGGGTGGCCATTCTGGATAAATCTTTTAGCACTGAGTCAGCAATATTGCTATATGTGTATATGGCTTAATATACAATTGCAGTTAAATGTTTCATTCTGTATACATTAGACACAAACACAAAAACAGTTTGGTTAAACGTTCCCTTTAATATTTATATTTAATATTATCCATAACTGTTGTAATCTTCTAACTCCAGATATGTCTTTGACGTGAATAATGAATAATTTGTCCTCAAGTCTCAGAGCAGGGAGGAATATAGTTCAGCCAATACAAAGATTAACTACAGAATATTGTTTGGGTTTCACAAGCAATTCCTTATCACGTCAATCATGTTTTCATTTAATCAAGTAATACTCCCATAAGATGACCTGAAATACTTTCTGAAATTACTGCTGCCATAATGATGAAAAACAACATGTTCGCATGTGTCTGACACTTCCTTTCTGAAGTTATCATTGATTTCAGACCAAGTATCTCATATACAGCACATGCTTATTGATATGGTGGAGTCTTGCATAAACCTGCACATTTCAAAACAGATAAGTACAGCACAAAATTCTTTAGTATGGTTTTACAGATAAAGTGCTAAACGCAGCTATGGCTGAGTGATAAGGGATATAGGAAAGCCTGTAGGCAGCGTGTCTGCAGTAAGAAGAGTCTCTAATGACCCATAGCCATACATAAAGAAGATAATGTACTTAGCAACAAAGTACCTATGTCTAACACACCATTACTTCAGGGTTACAACATTAACACATACTGTATTAAAGTGAAACTAAACTCAGGTAGAGAAAACACTTAATTTAAAATACCGTACTTGTCCCAAATGGTAATTTACACACATATAATAAATTCTGCAAATGATGGTGTAGTTAGCAATCGTGGCTGATGGGATTTTGAATACTAACTCAGCGCTATAATTATTGTAATATTTTCTAGTACTTGTTTATTAGAGAGTGTGTAAACATTAGGTTATATACATATGGGCATTTGTTTGCATTTGTTTTGGTACAGTCAGCTTAAGAAACATAGAATTTGATGGCAGATAAGAACCACTTGGCCCATCTAGTCTGCACCTTTTTTGTTTTTTTCCTTAAGCTGTGGCCACTACAACTTGAGCCTCTAGAAGAGATAATTTATTACTATAGGAAACTTTACTGCATATCATAATGTTCATTTCTCAAATACTTGATAGACCATTAATGCTGCTTGTTTCAATAACAGTCTATCAAGCATTAAAGAAATTGTCAGTGTATGACAAGAAAGTGAAAGGGCTGTATATAGGAAGTTGTCATGTTAGTAAAAAAAAATAAGAAACTTTTAATAGTTACATAATTTAAAAAAAGTGACAGTATGTACCAGTAAGTAGGGACTCAACAATTCCTGTGCACTGGCAAGCTGCTGACACTCCCTCACCCTTCCCCTGATGTCAGTGAGCAGACTAATCTCTTTGACCTCTTGCCTCTCCATTAGCCCAAAATGATCCATTCGAACCCTCTGTGCTGTAGGCGAGCAGAGAAGCCTTCTACTTACATTAATCACAGTTGTAGATAGGTTTCACTAATGCAATTTTACATTGTTTTTCTAACCATGTTACACTGCAGGTGGGGCAGATGTAACATGTGCAGAGAGATTTAGATTTGGGTGAGTTATATTGTTTCTGTGCAGGGTAAATACTGGCTGCTTAATTTCTACACTGCAATTTAGATTTCAGATTGAACACACACCACCCAAATCTAACTCTCACTGTACATGTTATATCTGCCCCACCTGCAGTCACATGGTTTTTCCCAATTGCTAAGTTTTTTGGTTTGCTAACAAACCTGAATAAGGTCCATTTTACTTAAGAAATTAGTTGCAGAATTACAGATGACAGTTCCAGGGCCTGTGCTATCCTTAGGCCAAATATTGGTTGTTACCAAGAGCAATATGGCTGATATATCAAAATCTTAGCGAGCTACCCATAGCAACCAATCAGATTATATCTATCATTTCTCTAGCACAGTCTGTACAATGACAGATAGAAGCTGACTGGTAATATGGGCAACATCTTCACTTTATCTCTCTTGAAGGTTTGATACTGCTCCTCCTCATTGCTTGTAATGTCCCTATGGTGCCACCACATGTAGTGTAGCACCTGCTCCTGACATGAAGGGGAAGCAGCCAGCAGCATCATACACATGAACATGCTGGCTGTGCACTTCCATGCCAATGTTACACTGTCGCCACTTCCGATAGGAAGGGGGACTTTGCCAAGGGTGATCTTAGTCATACTTGCCTACCTGACCCTCTCCATGAGGGAGAAAATACTCTGTTCCTGGACTTTCCTGGTAATGTATGATTGCCATCACCTGTGGCGAAAGCAAGTATGATTTTAGGCCCTCATTCCGAGTTGTTCGCTCGCTAGCTGCTTTTAGCAGCATTGCACACGCTAAGCCGCCGCCCTCTGGGAGTGTATTTTAGCTTAGCAGAATTGCGAACGAAAGATTAGCAGAATTGCGAATAGAAATTTCTTAGCAGTTTCTGAGTAGCTCCAGACTTACTCCTACATTGCGATCAGTACATTGCGATCAGTACAGTCAGTTTTGTTCCTGGTTTGACGTCACAAACACACCCAGCGTTCGGCCAGACACTACCCCGTTTCTTCAGACACTCCCGCATTTTTCCCAGAAACGCAAGCGTTTTTTCGCACACTCCCAGAAAATGGTCAGTTTCCGCCCAGAAACACCTACTTCCTGTCAATCACAGTACGATCACCAGAACGATGAAAAAGCTTCATTATGCCGTGAGTAAAATACCTAACTTTTGTGTAAAATAACTAAGCGCATGCGCTCTGCGAACCTTGCGCATGCGCAGTAAGCGACTAATCGCAGTATAGCGAAAATCGGCAACGAGCGAACAACTCGGAATGAACCCCTTAGTGTAAACGTCAGATCTGAGCAGGTCCTCTAAGTTGTTAGAGAAAGAAACTGAAAATACTTGATGGACTTTATAATCAAGAAGTCATTAATTTTGTTTACACATAAATAATATCTTGCTGCAATTTGATATTCATTAAAATGTTATTTCACTTCATTTCTTAATAGACTTCACATAATAGCACCATTGATTAGCAGTGCAGTCCACTGTACTGCATCGTTGTAAATGATGGCTATTTAATGGGTTGCTTTAATAGAACATTCTATGACCCATGACCCAGGTTAACTAAGTACTATGCTTGGAATAAGTTATTTCAGAAAATTTCAAGACAATATACTATCATTATGTCACATGATTGTTACTCAGTATAATATATATTATAATTTCCCGAGCAGAAGGAGAATAATAAGGACAAAAACCTACAGAAACTCCACACATCAGAACATTATTCACTTTTATTGAATAAAACTAAAGTACGTTGAATGTGGCATGGGCATGGCTCAGCAATAATTAGCTAATTTGAGGTTACAATTCTATATGTGATTTGGCTAATAGAAACTAGGTAACATAGCATAGAAATAATAAGCATACCATTATCTTGAGTATTAAAATAAATACAATCAAATGCTAAAGACAACATGCTCAATGACGAGTGTTGAACTTAAAAAGCCACAGAATGCTAGACGTGTGGTGCAAAACTGTCTACAGAGAACACAAATATTTGAAACAATAGATATATTTGGCAGTGCTAATATTTTGACTCCTTGGCCAGTGGCACTATCATATGCATTTATTCAAACAACAATAAACTGTAGAGCTAAGTTTGTGCCAAGACATTTTATAACCAACTGCTCTTTGTGGGAATTAACCACAAATATACAGTTCACATATTGGTGTCTGTTACAGGTCTGATTTTAAATGTACCCACTTTATACAAATAGAATTAATATTGGAGTAAGTTGCATACCTTAAAGCAAGTTTATTATTTGAAATGTTCACATCTGTGCCATAAATATGCCTGAATGGATGAAAAGTGTATCAACTGTGAGAATTAAATAGGGTATAACATGGTGACTTAGAGAGGCACAGTATGCATCTGAAGGTATTCTGAAAGCTCCTTGGGCAAGTACTCAGTTAAACAGTTACAATAATTGGAAAGGTTAAATCATAGCTCTAGGAAAAAAATGCACTTTTGTGACATGTCACTGTAAAAATGCTGAACAAAACTATAATCATTGTGTCAAGTACTCATGGGAATTAATAACAAACAGAACCATACCATGACTGTATTGAGCCCTGGGCAATATATAATTTCAGTGCTCTCAAGTTTTCATTTCCTGATGAAATACTCAGTTTCAGATCTCTCTTCGCCTGTTTGCTGGCCAAAGTAAAATTCCATTGGATGTCAGTTACAATGTGCTTTCATTATTTATGCAAAACACTTTTAGTTTGCACATATTCACCTGGAACATCCACCAACTGCTTGGTCAGACCTCTTAAAAAGTAGGAATTGCACATTAACACAGATGTGGACAAGTTTCCAAGGGGCAGATTTATTAAGCTTGGTGAAGTGATAAAGTGGAAAGTGATAAAATACCAGCCAATCAGATCCTAACTACCATGTCGCAGGCTGGGTTTGAAAAATGACAGTTAGGAGCTGACTACCTGGTGCTTTATCACCTTCCACTTTATCACTTCTCCGAGCTTAATAAATCTGCCCCCAAGTGCGCTGTGCAAAAGCGTAAACATCTCACCAATGTCCAACCTCTTACCTTTATTATTTATATTGCACCATATTATGTAGTGCTGTAAAGACAATTTTTAACCATTCACGTCAGTCTTTGATTCAGTTATGGCCAAATTCACTGGCATATTTATAATGGGTGCAGTGTGTGCAGGGCAGACACCGCATACCCTGCTCCCATTATTTGTCATACTTTACCCCGGAGTCCTGCGGCGAAGCAACAGCGCTGCAGAAATCACTGGCATAATGGCGCTGCACCATTTTCCCGGTGTTTTGCGCATGCACAGTAGGAAAATTACTAGGAAAATTGTTGCCGCGCCATTTTCCCGGTGATCTGCACATGCGCTTTAGACTCTGGGACAGCGCTAGGCCCCCTAGGGACCTTAGTGCCCAGAGTCCCAGCGCTGCCGCCAGCTGGAGAGGAGGAGGCATGACAGAGCCTGCACACGGGCCTCCTCCTCTCTAGATATACCCCTGGACAGATGTAATTACTATTTTCTAACAAGTACCCCACATAAGATGATATCCGATTTCAGAGTGACAGTACACTTGTTGATTATATTACCTTCCCAAAATAATCAGTATCAGCATAAATAAACTGCAATAATACACATCTTGTATATATTGTGGGTAATCTTTCTTGTAGGGTTTAGGAAGAAATATTCACACATCTCCTGATAAGACCATAGCAGTGTGTACAAAGAACTGTCTATGTATGTTGACTGTCACATATAGAGTGGCTCAGTAATATAATAATAATAATAATAATAATAATAACAATAACAACAATACAAATAATAATTTTATTTCTAAAGTATATCTATCTATCTATCTATCTATCTATCTATACACACACAAATATGGATTTTATGGCACTCACTGCATACTGCGGAGATCTAAACCCATTGACCTCCATCACAAAGATGATGGTAAACACAACCTTCTACACAAAGTCACGCAATTGGCAGCACTCAGGGATTAAAAGAAACAAAAGACCACCAGGTAGCAAAAGACAATGTTTAATGCTGGCGCATTTTGATCACGGCAATATATATATCCTGATGATGGGGCTCTAGTAGCCCAGAAACATTTATAAATATATACTGCATTTGCTCTTGTGCAAAGGATTTGATCCTGAACTACCTATTTCTTAGCATATTAACATTCTACACCAGTGGTTCCCAAACTCAGTCCTCAAGGTAATCTAACCATCCATGTTTTAAGAATATTAATGTTTGAGAGCACAGGTAATTAGCAGTGGTAGATTTCCCACTAAGCACGTGAGGAAACCACTTGCTGGAGGGTGGCACATCATATTTAATGTGCTTAAAATTCAGGCAAGCTGTAAGGATATTTCTCCTCAGTTCACTTATTACAATGACTTATAAATTATTTGCATGTCTGCTCTGAATAATTCTACCAAATGTAGGACACACGATAGGCAGGTTCACGGTGAAGCAGTGCTTTTAATTGTAACAGACACTGCACTTTAGCAAACACACGCACACAGAAGAAGCCTGGAAGAAAAAGGTGCAGTAATTAGACATGCAAGTGTAAGTAAATGTCCCAGCACTAAAGTGCTAGTGTACATACTCCTGCAGTTGAATGCCACCACAATCTGTTGTGCTCCCTGGCACAGCTTGTTCAAAAAGTCTCTGACACTAAGGAGACTCCAGCCTACCTTCTTGCCTCTATTCAGCATCAGCGCCTAGAGCACCAAGCAGATGATGATTTTAAACCCTTCCCATCATCAGTGATGACTTCCAATGCCTGTGCCACCCAGAAAACCCAGAGTTCCAAACCTCCACTGCTGTTGCAGACTGCACAGGACTTGATTTAGTCTCCCTTGGAGGGAGCTGATCCCACAGGAATGTGGGAAATTCAGGTGAGAGACAACCCCTCTCACCACACAATTTTATGGCCAAAAACAAGTTGAGCTAATATTTTTCGAAAAATTTATTTAATGTTCCCAAAAAGGAAATTAGTTCCTGCACTTCCTTCCAAAAAAGTTTCATGTTCATATCACTTGCATTAATACCTCCACAAATGTACCTGCACCAGGGACAAAGGACTCACCAACTGCATACATCCTACACATCGCCCACCGGGCAGGTGCAGACATGTGTATGTTTGCAGAGTCACTTCAGTTTTATTTCCATAATATTTTTTGAGATGTCTCTATTTCATTCAGTTCATTTTTAAGTTTTTGAAAATTTGATAACTCTGAAAACATGTACTGTGTTTTGTGTACACCCTCTTAGTAATTTCCTTTCCAGAATATTGCCTTCTCTATGGTAATTATCATAAATAAGTCTAGTTACAACTACACGTATCCTCATACACCTTTCCCTTTTTGCTTCATTTTGCACGAAATGCCTAGCATGGCTAAGATGCCCCACCACGAGTAGCGATTTCATGGGTTCCACATTTCTTTCTCGCTGCAGAAGTTGAGTAGCTGATTAAAGTAGAATATGTTAAGAAAAATCACAAGGCGTGGCAAAGTCGCAGATTTCATTGCATGGCTAATTTGGCTATATGGCTTAAATGGGGAACGGTGTATATGGACACATCTGTAGTTGCACAGTAAAAGTATTCATCTTTCCATTTGGGGAGAAACCTATTATTCAGGAAGTGTCTTACAGGTGCGATTTGTTTTTTTCCTTATCCCTTTGGTACAATTCCAGCTTTAATATAAGCCTCCAAACTAATATAACATTTTCTACATAAATGTTGTAACACCAATTTTATGATTTTTAAATAACTGGTCTAATTCACAAGCCAGTTTATTTTCCTCCCTGTTCTTTCACAATTTAACTCATAAAGCATTTCTGATTCAGCATTCTTAATGAGTAGAGGCCCCATGATTGTCAGTAATTAAGTGTTAAATTAACACAATACATGTACAGTACTATGGCCCTCATTCCGAGGTGTTCGCTCGCTGCTATTTTTAGCAGAATTGCTAATAGGCTAAAATCCGGCAGTTCTGTGCATGCGTATGCACAGCAGGGCGCACGCGCTAAGCAATTTTACACAAAACTATGCTATTTTACTCACGGCCGAACTAAGCTTTTCAATCGCTCTGCTGATCGTAGTGTGATTGACAGGAAGTGGGTGTTTCTGAGCGGAAACTGGCCGTTTTCAGGGAGTGTGCTAAAAAACACAGGCGTGCCAGGTAAAAACGCAGGAGTGGCTGGAGAAACGGAGGAGTGGCTGGCCGGACGCTGGGCATGTTTGTGACGTCAAACCAGGAACTAAACGGACTGAGGTGATCGCAATCTAGGAGTAGGTCTGGAGCTACTCAGAAACTGCAAGGAAATAATAGCAGAATTGCTAATCTTTCATTAGCAATTCTGCTATGCTAAGATACACTCCCAGAGGGCGGCGGCTTTGTGTTTGCATTTCTGCTAAAAGTAGCTAGCGAGCGAACAACTAGGAATGAGGGCCTATAGGCCTGATTCTGAGTTGGGAATAAAGTAAGAATTAGTAAGTAACTAATCACCTGGGTAAAAACATGTCGCATTGCAGGTGGGGGTGGTGTAAAATGTTCAGAGATTTAGATTAGAGAGAAGCGTGTTCAAACTGAAACCTGCAGTAAATAGCAGTGTAAAACTAAAGCTGCCCAGCATTTGTGGGCTACATGCAAAAGCAGCCAGTATTTACCCCACATGTAAATAATTTATGTATCTGCACCCCTTGCAACATGGTTTGCCCAGCTGTACAGTGACTTGCCCTTTCTTAATTTTTTCCCAACTCAGGCCCTGTGGCAATAAGCTAAACAATCCAAACAATTTAGGGAAAATACTTAAAAAGCCAATTGCTCATAATATTGGACATCCTTGAACATAGAAAACAAATAAATAACTAAATCCACAAATAAACAATAAAACAAAGATTTCAGTTTTGAAAAATAATATTGTATGGGTATAAAACCATTGCACCTACTCACACCTTGCCTCTGATATAGTGCTTTTATTATTACAAGCTGAACCACAGGGTGGCAAATCGCCCTATGACCATACCAATATTGAAGATCTTGGGCTAGTTTATAAACAACTGGATGACTAGTTGGATAGTAATATTGTCATTGTGATTTTTTTTCTGATTACAAACATACCATTGGGGAAACTATTTCAGGGGTTGCATTGGCTTTGGGGCTCTGAGGTGTAGTAGGGGAACGGTAACTGCCAAGCACCCTGCAAAGATGGCAGTTCTGCGCTTGCCTATGATCCAGAAAAATCTCAGACTAAACACACTGAAGAAGAGAAAGGGTGCAAGCTCAGAATAGTAAAGCAGAGGCTGTGGACACATGAACAAAATTCTACAAAGTGGGGTAGATGAAAGCAGAGGCTAAGGGGAAGAACAAGAGCACACTGGAGAGCTACCGTATTGGCCATAGATGTACAGTGGGGTTTGAAAGTTTGGGCACCCCAGGCAAAAATTCATTTTAATGTGCAAAAAGAAGCCAAGGAAAGATGGAAAAATCTCCAAAAGGCATCAAATTACAGATTAGACATTCTTATAACATGTCAAAAAAAGTTTTTATTTCCATCATTTACACTTTTAAAAGAACAGAAAGCAAAAAATGGCGTCTGCAAAAGTTTGGGCACCCTGCAGAGTTTATACCTTGTACTGCCCCCTTTGGACAGCTGAGACCTGGCAGTGTCATGGATTGTTCTCAATCATCATCTGGAAAGACCAGGTTATGTCAATCTCAAAGGTTTTAAAAGCCCAGACTCATCTGACCTTGCTCCAACAATCAGCACCATGGGTTCTCTAAGCAGTTGTGTAGAACACTGAAACTGAGAATAGTTGACGCTCACAAAGCAGGAGAAGGCTATAAGAAGATAGCAAAGCGTTATCAGATGCCCATATCCTCTGTTCGGAATGTAATGGCAATTGACAACCCAAAGGAAGAGTATTCGGATCATTCCTTTTTAGAGGTAAAGGGGGGTTATAATAGTATTGCATTAAAATAATGTATTATACTAAGAATAAAGTATGTTTCTTATTAATGCTGCTCATTTGTTCTCTGACGGTAAATTACCAGAAAGCTCTTCAATAAATTACCTTAACCAAAAGGGTTAATGCTGGCAATATCCCTGATAATATATGTGGCAGATTGAAACAAACCCTTTAATTGGCAGTAATACCTGTTTCTCAAGCAGAAGGGCATTTTGGGCGTTAATAAGGTAGCCAATGAATTTTATACCTAAAACTACCTTTAAGTGCTGTCGACAGCTTATCAGCCAGAGCACTGTTCTTGGTCACCAAGCTAAAATTTGCCAACCAACCCCTGCTACAATGCAAATAAATCAGTGCACAATTCTTTATGCAAGTAAGTGAAAATCAGTGACATGAAAAAAAACTAAAATGTCATAATAAAAAATAGCAAAAGCTACCATAAAGATCTAATCGAATCACTTAAAAACTTTACGGACATCATCTGCAGGCTGGTTCTCTATTACAGAGTAACAGCATCAGGATCGCTCTTAACAGCCATAAATTCTGATTTCTATATTCCTGGTAGTAAAATTCCCTCTACTGCCCTGTCCCATTTGGCTTGTGGTGTAGTCCTTTGGCTATGATTGGTTCTATAGATAGGAAGAAGTTTGCTGGTGGGAATCACAGAATTCCTCTAATGCCCTGTTGGCGCATATTAAAAAGAATTGTTCTTGAAGGTTCAAATGCATGATACAGTGTTTCCTTTACTGTTTTTTTTATGACGTGTTTTACTGTAGCTTTCTCAGATCAGTTATGGTACAAAGTTTATGAAATATTCAATGCTTGTTTATATCTGACTCCTTAAGTTCAGTGATTCATTACAGCTGTGCTCCTGTGTGTGTGGCAATGCTACAATGTAATTCTCATTTGTTTGAAATCATCCATCACCTATGTGTGTACGCCCCCCCTTAAAAAAGTCAACCTGATCTGTTTTAGCTTACAGCATACAGGCCTGCAATTCCATTTTCTGCAATAAAGTGTAATGTCGGCAGAAATCAAACTGATTCAGGAATTTCCTTTACAAATATTTGTGTTAAAAACAAACTCAGCCCATGCCTCTGTATACTATTTTTATCTTCATGACTGATAGAGTTAATGGAAGAAAAGAGATGGCAGTAACAGGCATCGGGAAGAAATAAATGTTCTGCAGTTTTTACGCACTGTTTAAATAAAAATATGCACAATATGAATAAATTCTGCTGTACAACTTAAATAGTTAACAATCGTTATTGAGCAAACATAACTGCATTATCATAGGATTACATGAGAACTCCATACATATGTTAAATGGAAATCACTACAAAAAAAACCCATGAGCCTTTGAGAGAGATTCATTTTGTAAGTGTGGAAAGGTCTACACTGGAGGTAGTAACTGGAAACTACTTAATGGAAACTGAAAGGTGTTCAGCAAATAACTGCCAGCACCAAGAGTTTAATAACTTGGCAAAGGGTAGGCACAGGCCTGTTTGCCAGGTCTTTAAAGTTTCCTGAAAGTTTGAAGTTTAAAGTTTTCGTTAACACCTGCACTGTGTAACCACGCAATAAGCATTTGCATATTTGCATATGGGCATACCTAGGGTTCATTTGTGATCCACCAACAAATAAGTAAAATTATTAATTTAGTAGTTTGGCAGCTAAACTGCACCAATAATCATCTTTACTTAATTCCTTATTTATCCCTTTTTACTGGATGTGGCTTCATACAATACTATATATGCTCAGTTCTGATCATACTTAGTTTGAGCTAATTAATACTATCAGATTTAGGATGAATGGACACATTTCATATAACTCATGAAGGCGTAGATAAACTACAGTTAATAAAACATGCTAGGATGAGCCTGTAATGCAGGCTGCCTTGTCAGCAGTATACAGCATACATTGTCGGCTGGTAGTGCCTACACAAACTGGAACTCAGAACAATGTTGCGTCTGTTCCCTGTAAGTACCAAATAAAAAAATATTGGCATTCAATGTGTATTTAATTACATTGGCACATAAGTCAGATTTCAATGCAGCTAATGTTTAACTATGGAAATAAGACGGAAGAGGGAGACCATTGTGTAAATGTATGTTTGTGGTTTCATAGATCATATCTACAGTATATCTTCCTAAAGCCATCTGTAAATGCCTATTTTAGGGAATTCTGTTGTGGTCATGATCCTGTTGTAAAGCTATACCAGAATGCAAGCAGAGCCTCTTATCATCAGTCTGCTCAGTCAGGGCTTATCTGGGAGATCCCAGCACATGTAACAGATGTATTTTTCTAAGTAATTATGGAGCAATGCAGCCTTCTTAACCAGTTGAAAACTACCACAAGATGTATACTTAGTAAATAATGGCACCACAATAAAGTTTTCATAATAACATGGTTCTAAGAACACAGATAAGCAGTATTACATTACACATGGTCAAACATTAGCTTGATCAATTTACAGCAAGTTAAATGAGAGCAAATGTCTGACCAGTTGTCATGGCAGAGACAGGCAATCCGTGAGTCTCCAGCTGCTATGTCAGGGTCTAACACCTTCCAAAATTCACCTAGATACAAACCAACCAGTCAAAAATAGGCTAAATAAATAACATGGCATGGTAACTAAATACTAGGTTATATTAAAAAAAAAAAGGTGCATCAATACCTTTTCTTTAGGAGATGGTTAAGGGCAACCAGTTTGAGTAAAGTAACACTATTAAACTTTTGCTGTTACATAGTCAAGAGTTTCTTGACTTAAGGTGGGTAAACAAAGTGCAATACGCTCCATGAGTGATATGGCACAGTGTGTTCCCTACCCTCCTGGGCCACACGACATAGTGCATAGACACTGAGTGATACCACAAATTATATCACTCAGGGATGTCACTAACATGCAGTTTTGGCTGACATACCAAAATTGAAATGCATGTACGGCCGACAGAGGTAGTCAGTAATGACCCCGGGAAGGTGCCTCGGCCATCGTTTGTGTCATACACACTGCAGTATTTTAGTCAATATTGTTCAGAAGGGGGAAAATGAGCAATATTGACTTAAATACTGCACAGTGTGTATGCACCTTTATGGTGTCATTGTATGGTATAGCAAATGTACTGCTGCCGAGTGAGGTGCACTTGAACGTTTGGTTAAGACTGCAGGAAAAGTGATTAGGTGAAGATGCCTTGAAATCAGGACTTACATGAGAAGAGAGTTTTTATCTGAATTGAGTCATCTGAACCATAGCTTATTTAATACATTTCCATCACACAGATGGTTCAGAACTACTGTAAGGAGCTGATTCTGAGATGGATGCAGCTGCGCGTCCGCATGCAACAGGTGCGTCCATCTGGTCTGCGCACGCACACTGGCTGCAAGAAGGATGCAGCCGCAGTGTGATTGACAGTGGCGGTTGTTTGCGGGGTGGCATATAAGATTGAGTGAATAGTGATTGGGATACGGTTGGTGTAATAAGCAAGAAAATATATCTTTCTACAGAATGATATAGTTTCCTAAATTCTGAAGGTGTATCATATAATATGCTCATAATATTTAATTTTATTTCTTTTTAACTTCCCCCTTGATGCTGGACATGCCCACTATCTGGAAAGTCTTGGGGGGAGGGTGCTGCTGCCATGGCCCATGGCTAGACCTTACACCTCTGGTGCTGCCCATGTGGGGCCACTAGTACAAATTTTTCCAGGGCCGCTTTTTGTTCCCAATCCGCCCCTGCGCATATGACAGAGTAAATGTTGTGATACTACAATCCCTTACTGCTGTCCTTAACTGACCCTTCGACACACTATGCAAACATCACTTGAAATAGTGACATTTCTAAAAATATTAAAAGTTAGGATAATTCCAGTGATAAATTATTCAGATTTCTTCAACCTTACTCTTAACTAATGAACCTGTAAAATACACTACCACTGGGTGTTTTTCTAGGGATAATAGCCCAGAGATGTCTAAATGCAAATTGTACAGTACACAGTGGCTTCGGAGTTTGCCCAGACAGCTGGAAGGACATCCTTATGTTGCACACACAGGGCCTTATTCAGCTTCAGTTGCAAAATCGCAAATCGGGTGATTATAAGCAGACTGCACATTGTGCGTGCGCAAAGGCTAAATTGCGATTGTAATTTAGTGAAATGTGATCGCAATTTGATTGGCAGGAAGTGACCGTTCGTGGGTGCTAACATGGTGTTTTTGGGGAGTGGTTTGAAAAACGCAGGTGGATCATGGTCATTTTTGGGTGTGTATCTGACGTCAATTGCAGTGGATTATGACGAAAAACATGGCGCTGGTACGAATACAATCTCATTATTCTGAGAAGGCCTGGGTCAACAGCAGATGTCGATGGTACTCGATTTCTTTGTATATATTGCAATTCTGCTGTTGCATACACAATTTTGCGATTGCATTGGTGACGTCTTTTACCTTTCTGCACGACTCTTCACATGCTATTTTTAGCAGAAGCAGGATTGAGAAAATCTAATTTTCTGTCTCAATAGTGATCCAGGCTGAATTAGGGCCACAGTGTACATTCAGACTTCCCAGGCTTTTACAGAAGCAGTAAATAATACAGGTGCTAGAAGCGGTGCAAACCTCCCAAGCTGTGGGCTCCACAAGATTACTTTGCTTCCATGACTTAGTAGAGAGGATTGAATTGAAAAATAATTTATCTTTGACTGCAGTTAACCTTTTACACTCACTCATTACTGAATCTTTTGTGATATACGAGTCTATTTTTGTAAAACAGGTTTGTCCAGAACATATGAAAACACATAGGAAGTTATACATACAGGTATATGGAATGAAATCCCTCATCTAGCCAAATGTCATAATTCATATGTAGACACAACTTGTTTATTTATTTATTTATTGTTTTATAAGTTCTTTCAGTTATATTTATACTGTAAAACATCTTAAGGTGCATACATACTTGTCGAGAAAATGAGCGACGTTGTTATTTTCCCCCTTCCTGAGTTACATTGCTCATTTTGTCAGCAAGTGTATATGCCGTCAGCGATGATCGCTGTGCGGCCTCATGGGTCGGCAACAATCATCGCTGTCGGCAGTGCATGCATGCTCGATCTGGACTCTTGGTGTGTACGTGGCCGCCGACCGCCCATCCTGGGTGGAGAAACACTAGACAGCGTCGCTCATAGACCGACGTCGTCTAGTGTGTATGGACTTTTCATTTTGTACCAATAGGTTTCAAGGGTCATTCCAGTGCACATGACGGATCATACTGTAAATATCAAAAAGCCACATCTTTCAGCTGAATAAAGCTTCTCACCACTCCCAGATCCTCCCTCTCTGCCTGTGTATGCTTCTACTCCTCTACTAAAGCAACCAATTGCTACACAAACCTGCGCAGTGCTACAAAAAGCATATACAACACATTAACATCAGGTATTCAAATGAAATACTTCAATTATTTCACGCCGTGATGGAGACAAACTTGCAGGTTATATGTTGTAAAACATCCAACATTTCAACGGTGAAAGCAACAGATGTTTGTCCCTAGGCAAATTATTCTAAGATTTCTATAATTTTCTAGGCCTGAAACCAAATAGGAAGCAGACTATATTATGCAGCAGCTGTCCCCTTAGGGAAAGGATCAGAAGGACAGAAATTGGACCAGTGCTTACTGGTATAGACATCTCTGTGTTATAATACTAAGGGTAATTCCAAAAGCCTGAAATGTATCAGCAACTGTGCCTTCAATCTTATGTTAATCTTTCAGTTACAGGCAGCACAAAATTATAGCGGTTAGGTAGGGAATTTTCCTACTGTATTTATATGTAAACGGCTCTGGCAAGATTATGTTTCATTTGCAAACTGGAATACCAATAAAATATTTACTTACATACGTCAAAGCACATTTACTGTTCACTTTATAACAATTAGGAATTTTTTTACCATTCATTATCATTGTATATATTGCTATGCTTTATATTTGCTGTAAAACGTGGACTCCCTTTTTTATATTGTAGAATGTTCCACTATACCTCTAACACCAATTTTACTAGGTTTAAGGGATCATTTCATAAGTACTAGATATTATACTAGAATTTATCATTGTTTTGGTCCATCCTAAATCCCAGCCAGAGCTTGTGAGTTTACCCATGAGGCATGTATTTAGATTGTAAATGACATGAATGGACTGTTAATATTTTATTTCAATTGTATTTAAAAATAATAATTTCTACTTCGACCATGGGTTCCATGATAATATAAAAATGATAGAGCCCCATTGCATAAACTGCTTCTTCTTAGGTGTAAGAAATCATACGTACGTACGTACGTACGTACGTACGTACGTACGTACGTACAAACAATAATTACATGCAGCATGGCTCCAATTATAATTGATTACATTTATTTACATGTTACTTACATGGAACCATGAGACATTATTGCTCCTGTTTGTTTATTTATTATATTAGATATCAAGATATGAATTAATTTGTTGAGCTTTATGACAAAATGTGTTTATTTGCTTATATTTGTCCTAATTGGGGCATTTTTGATATATTGATATATTGCCTAGTTACTATGTATAATCATGGCTGGATTAAGGAATACATCGTGTATACAGAGTGGCAGTATGTATTCAGAAGCAGTGAAATGGCTGGGAGTAGCACCGCGGCACAGGCAGTATGGAAGGACCCCCGCAGTGAGGACCCTGCTGGCAGTGGCTGAGAGTGGCACAGGCAGTGGCTGGGAGCAGCAAAGGCAGTGAGGAAGGAGCCTCATGGAAGGACCCCCCTTTGAGGACCCTGGTGGGAGACATCCATACTGAGGACCCAGTGAGGAGCCGCGGGTGACACTGCTGTGGGTGAGACCCCTGTTTATGTCTGTGTGAGTGAGTGTGTGTGTCTGTGTTTTGTCAATTTTTTGGGTGGGGGACCCCATAACATTCTTGCCCAGAGGCCCACACAATCTTTAATGCAGCCCTGTGTATAATAAAACTGCACTGTATACCAATAGAGGCTGTGATGTCATTATTTTTCCTACAGCCATCTGAGTTTTCACCCAGTATATAATAAAGATCAGTACTATTTATTATCCATTCCAATTATGGCAATCATATGAATTGTATATAATACCCACTATATGTATTGTTTTAACTGTTTTGTACCTGTATTTTTTATGTTATTTTGTATACTAACATTCAAATAAAGTCCTTACATGTAATGTGTTTCATGGTTTATTAGTTATTCTTTTTTTCCAGTGCTTTCATAGAAGAATACAGTCGGGATCATTGTTCCATTCTCTTTTCTTTCTTCATATGTGTTTTTGTGCGCTTGAAAGTGTATGCTGTCATAAGAACTAGTTAGAATGGGATTACAATAATTCTCTCCAGTACAAACATTAAATTGTTTCTATGTACTTTGTCAAGTACTGGATGTATCACAAACAGAACAAGGCATGATAAAGGCTCCTACAGCAATTAATTAAGCTATGGTTAAATCTCTTAAAGCTGTGTCAGCATGCAGTGACAGGGAAAGTGTATTAAAAATGTTAATGAGTATTTACCCTAAATCTGATACAGCAGAGAGCTATTCAGGGCTGTGACAGAAATGACACTGTATCCACAGTGCTAAACAAGGCTTTTGTGTCAAACACAATTTTATGAATTGCTAAACAAGTTAATGCAATATCTTGCTGTTGTCATTAATTGTGTAGTATTTGTATAGCCAAAATCTAGCCAAGCTTGGAGGATTAATTTAGCATTGGTCAGGTGATTTCGTGTAATTGTTATACAGTATGTGATATGTTTTCACACAATAACATTTCAAAGCATCGGTTGCTTAAGGTATTTTGTATTATATAGTGTAACATAAACCTGTCCTACATTAAGCATTCTCACCTTACAGACTCTTCCAACCCGAGAAAATATTGTTTTTTCAGAAGTGCTGCCTTCTGGAGATGCTTCCCGAAAGAAGAAGTAAATCTTGTCATCGTCCGGATTGTAAGTGTCTGGGATAGAATATGCACCAAAAAATTTTGCACCTACAGTAAGAGTACAGAAAACTCAGATAAATCTATAGTTATACTGTACATTCATTTGCTCAAACTTTGTGTTAACAATTCTGGTTTTGCCTTATATGGGGTTTTTGCTCATTTTTGGTATTACTGAAAAGGATATGAATTCAGTAATTAGTAATACAGGTTGAGTATCCCATATCCAAATATCCGAAATACGGAATATTCCAAAATACGGACTTTTTTGAGTGAGAGTGAGATAGTGAAACTTTAGTTTTTTGATGGCTCAATGTACACAAACCTTGTTTAATACACAAAGTTATTAAAAATATTATATTAAATGACCTTCAGGCTGTGTGTATAAGGTGTATAAGAAACATAAATGAATTGTGTGAATGTACACACACTTTGTTTAATGCACAAAGTTATAAAAAATATTGGCTAAAATTACATTCAGGCTGTGTGTATAAGGTGTATATGAAACATAAATAAATTCTGTGCTTAGACTTGGGTCCCATCGCCATGATATCTCATTATGGTATGCAATTATTCCAAAATACGGAAAAATCCCATATCCAAAATACCTCTGGTCCCAAGCATTTTGGATAAGGGATACTCAACCTGTATACTTGTAAATGGAAACTAAAAATGCAAGTTGTTCATATTAGCAATGATAGATAGATAGATAGATAGATAGATAGATAGATAGATAGATAGATACATAGATACATAGATAAAAATTCAGAAAAACATTAATTTCAATTGTAGTAGAGTGAATTTTAACATGATTGGTGTGGGAGATGGCCACTGTCAGCCTGTGTATGCAGTTAGCTTCCAAACACACTACATTTCCAGAGAAGCCAAATATTGCTACTTGGCATAGAATCCCAACTGATGGATCTCATCCAATTTCACCATGCTTGGACAGTGTACTATTCTGCTAAGCCACATGGCAACATTTTTGGGAGGACTCCTCCAGTCTCCTGGGCCCTCTCTTCTAAACATGTAAAAGTTATTTGTACATACTGTATGTGCAGACAAGCAAAAGCCACTTTTTTTCTGCATAAGTGCCCTAACAGTACATGGGTAGAAGAGACCGCAGACCAGGGATTTCTAGACAGTGACACAGCACTAGCTCTGGGACCCTTAGCCACATATATAGCAACATGATGCCCCTTTAATGAAGTTGAGTCAGCTCACCTCTACACAGGGGAGGGGCTATGTTTGATTAAGGAGGAGTTGACTAAAGGTGACGTTTTCATTTAACTTGGAATATTTTACTCCCAAGCATTACTTCAGTGAAATATGTTCAGATTAAATTCTCACCATTCAGCCAATAATGATCAGAGATATCCGTCCTGATGAAATGATGGTCAAAAGGTGGTCCAAGGGAACGTGTAAATGTTGTTTCCTTGCCAAGGAAATCTGAAGCAGTCCCAGCAAAGAGATACTCATCTAAAAAAAAGGCCATTTAAACTGTAAATTGGTACCACCATTTAAGAACATAATAGTATGCATATAATTTAACTAATTCATAAACAATGTATCCCGCTTTATTAGTCCATACACTTTTACAAAGGTCACATATAGCTTTTTTTATTTTTACTAGCTGTTCTACCCATTCTTCACACGAAGTTTCTGATTTTCATGGTTGTACATATAAATGAGTGATAAAAATTTGGTAAATCTATAAAGATGTAAATTTGAGATGTCTTAATGTAAGTAAATATTAATCCATTGTTCTTGACGTTACCCGAGGAGCACCTGTAGAAAATACAGTAAAAAGTGACATGACCATTTTTGTAGTTAATGAAATTCTACACACTGAAGGTACAATCCAATTTTTGATCCTATTGTCCGTTCGGGCGCTATCGTTCCCACACCGCAAGCCACGCATCGGTAATTATGTCATTATGTAAATCCCCTTTTCATCCCCTTAGGGGAGGTTTATTAAAATTCTAATTACATAGTTTTCCTATTTCCCACCTGAAGAATACCTATACAGGTTGAGTATCCCTTATCCAAAATGCTTGGGACCAGAGGTATTTTGGATAACGGATTTTTCCGTATTTTGGAATAATTAGATACCATAATGAGATATCATGGTGATGGGACCTAAATCTAAGCACAGAATGTATTTATGTTTCATATACACCTTATACACACAGCCTGAAGGTAATTTTTGCCAATATTTTTTATAACTTTGTGCATTAAACAAAGTGTGTGTACATACACACAATTCATTTATGTTTCATATACACCTTGTATACACAGCCTGAAGGTCATTTAATACAATATTATTAATAACTTTGTGTATTAAACAAAGTTTGTGTACACTGAGCCATCAAAAAACAAAGATTTCACTATCTCACTCTCACTCAAAAAAGTCTGTATTTCAGAATATTCCGTATTTCAGAATATATGGATATGGGATACTCAACCTGTATTAAATTTCAGCTTCCTAACATATCAGGAAGTAATAGAATTAGTGATGAGTCCACCCTGCCATTTTCCCAGGTGATTTTACAGGACTCTGGAGATGAAAGCATTGCAGAAATGGGTGCAGCATGTAAGGTGTGGGCCCCCGTGGACCCAAGGGCCCATTCCCACTGCACCCATTATAGAAACACCCGTGATATTCAGCTATTTACATCAGTCCTACCTAACAATATGTTTTTGGACTGTGGGAGAAAACCGGGGTACCCAGAGGAAACCCATGCAAGCACAGGGAAAATATCCAAACTCAACACAGGACAGTGGTGGGAATTGAACACACAATCTCACTGCTAAGCATTACACCAATACTGTTGCCCAAGTTTTACTGCAAATAAGTTGGTAACTTAAAGTTTTATTTGAAGGTTGTTTATTTGTTATAAAGTCATGTGCTGTTTGCACTTACTGCTACTTTTGTGTAGTTAAACAGTCAACTAAAGCCAACTGTGCACATTGTCCATGAAATTGCCAGTGCTGTAGGTGTACACACAATTCGATCTATGAAAGCTATTCAGCGTAAATTATTTTTAAAACCTCTTCCTTGTGACATTATACGGCTTAAAAGTATCAGTTGTCAACTATAAGTGAATGTCACAATGAATAATTGATTGTGTTTGTGTTAGCCACGTCACAGAGCTTTGGTAGTCTTTGACAACCCTTTGTTGATGTAGAGTTTCCAGGGCTTCTGTGTGGTATAAAATGTATCTTTTCTGAGCAGATATCCCTGCAGACAGTGTTGTCTGCAACATCTTTCATCTCCTCTGTCAGTGGCCCATAGAGCATAACACATTGGTTTTGTATTTCACACATTTATTGATATAATGTTTTACTTAGTGATTACAAATGAAAATTAATTTTCAGGTAATTATTTTTTTTTAACATGTAAAAGCTTTATTATAATTTATAAATATTTCAATAAGACAATATTCATGTTATACTGAGTATTAGTCTATGAAATTTAAATATATATGTTTAAATAATACTGTGGAACATATGTAATAGGGTTTGAGTTTGCCGGAGGTGTGGGATACTGGCCAATCTCAGACATTTTTTTAAAGCAGCAATAATTTACAAAGCATGGTTTTGCCTTGTAAATGATTGCCACTTTAAAAGAAAAACATTTAGAGGTATACGCATTTAGATTAATTCAGTACTTAGCCAAACATTTCTCAGATAATCTTCATGCAGACACAATACTTAGACCCATTTAGAAATATATGCCCTGATGATAGTTTTGCAAATGTTTGACTACTGTACGTTGATAGTTGGTGCACTATATCATATATCTACGCATATATATATGCCCATATTGAACGCAGTGGAATTATTTTTTCCTTTGGCACATACATAGCATCTGAGTTGCGAATGAGGTACACGGGAGATGCGGTGTCTCAGAAGAGTGTTGCATAGGTACTGGATAATCCAGGATGGTGACAGGCAGGTGGTTTAGAGCCAGCACGGACTTGGTCTGTCTTATGGGCATGTTACGGGATTGTCTGCGAAAGTTGCGGTATAAACAAACACCCAACCACTCGCAAAGGAGGCCAATTTCAGACAGAGACATTGCACTTGCCATAGGGCTGGTACTAATTTTGATAAAGCGACCGATGGTGCTTCTAAACACAAACCAATTGGTACTTCAGCTTAGGGTACATCTCTGTCCTTGCACATTGGGACACATGGATGTGCACCAGGGAAGGGCTTTGTAGTGGCATTTCCATATATTAGCAGATGGGCAGCCATCAATAGCCATCAATCCCATTTACATCTCTGACCTTATCTGCCCTTAAACTCCCACCCATCCTCTTCGCTCTGCTAATGCACGCCGACTCTCCTGCCTACTGATTACTTCCTCCCACTCCTACCGCCAAGATTTTTCACATGCTGCTCCAATTCTCTGGAATTCCCTACCTCTCCGCCTCAGACTCTCCACCTCTCTACAAAACTTCAAATGGGCTCTCAAGACCCACTTATTCACCAAACCCAGCCAACCTTCCTCCTAACCCTCTGTTCCACGCTCTCTATGTACCCCGTCTGTGTCACCCCTGTCTGTCTACCCCTCCCCTTTAGAATGTAAACTCTCATGAGTAGGGCCCTCTTCCCTCATGTGCTTATCCTTTGTCTTACTTTAATAATCTTCAACTGCATCAACTCCAGCAGTCTTCTGCCACCTGATGCTTATTCCAGTGTCATCTGCTGATGTAGCTATGTTTATTTACCCTGTACTTATCCTATATTATCGTCAGCTGTAAGTTGCTGTTCTCCTGTTTTGATTATTTGTTTATGTACTCTGTAATTGGGCATTGCGGAACCCTTGTGGCGCCATATAAATAAAGGATAATAATAATAATAATAATAATAATAATAATAATAATAGAGGCAGACATGGACGTGCCAACATCCAACTCAGTATCAGCCCCATAGTGTTTTATATAATAAATGAATGATGGACCATGTGACATACAGCATCAAGCAAGTGAAAGCAAGCACAACATGGCCTGGACAGGACTGAAATGTTTCTTCCTAAATCCTCATTTTTACAGGTTAAACATGGTCAGTCTGACATGTAATTACTCTAGATGCTGAAAGCGCTTTCCTATAATCAGAAATGTCTTTCCGTTTAGCTTTAATCTAATCACTGTATATTTTTAGGAAACATAAATGTTGATTACTCAAACCCCCCAAAAAACAGGCATTGAAATGCCCGTGACAAAAGGGGCTTTCAGTGTAGTGTGGATGAGGGGGTCATGCAGACAGTGAGTGTCACCAGATGTTAGACCACACAGGTCTGGTGTCTGGCAGCTCAGGAGACATGTCACATTATTATCTACTCTATGTCAGGTATTCTATGCCAGTGGCAAAGCACAATACTAGACTGGATTACATGTGCTATGCAGGTACAACAGCAAAGGTTATTTCCCTAAAATTAAGGGATATAAATTACCTGTAGATTTCAAGCTGAAGATACTGTAGGTTTAAATCTTTGTAATTCTATTCATTTATGTTTACCCTATTAAAGAAATATTAGGCTGATTGATGGCTACTATGAGAAATTATTGTTATTGTTTATATTTATTGTTAATAAAATAGTTTATTTGACATATGTATACAAGATTATGTACTAATTTGGAGCATATGTCAAAATGACCTGCAAGAAGGCAGAGCTGTGTGATTGCTGGGGTTGTCCCATACCATGCTGCTGTCCAGATATACCATGTTTTGGGGACACCCTAGCCTTATATTTCAGCACAGCATTGGGTAGCACGATGGGCATATATCATCCTTTGGAGCTTATATATTGTTGAGAATACAGTACTATAATAGTTATACATATGAGTCATTGTGCTATGTATTATAGATTATATACAATGTGCATTGAGCTGTCATTTAGGGCACAGGACTGTACATGATTGACATTCCGATTGTATGTATAATATTTACTTTAGAATATTGTAAAACTAGTTTTATAATAAATTTGTAATATTGTCTATACTTGGTATTTGCGCTTTTGTACCAAATATGCTAAATGTTTACTTTCTCACAGTCAAAGCTGGCCCTAACCAATATGATGTCCTAGGCAAGATTTTGGCTGGTGCCCCCTAGTACCACGCTAGTTCCGCCTCTGACCCTATACCCCTTTCCCAGCACCAGCAACCCTTACCCATAGCAGTCCTTATCTTGGTGTTCATACCCCTTACAGTTTAAATAGGAACAGTGCACACAGCCCAAAAAGTGGCGTGTTCTTGCTGGCAAGGGGCATGGCCACACAATAGTACCCCCAATTCAAATTATGCAACATAGTGCTGCAACTTTATTCACATTTTGTCATGGGATAGTGTCCCTAATTCATGTTACATCACATAGTAGGACCACTTTACCTTATATACATTACTCCTCACAGTAGTGCCCCTTATATACACTTTACATCCCACTGAATTGCTCCTTATTCACATTACACCACACCATATTGCTCTTTAGTCACATTAGACCACACAGTAGTGCCCTTTCTATACGTTACGCCACACAGTAGAGCACCTTATACACATAATGCCACACATTATTAATGCCCTTATACACATAATGACACACATAATGTCCCTTACACATATGCCACACATTATTGGTGCCCTAACACACATAAGGACACACATAGTGCCCCTTACACATTTGCTGCACATTATTAATGCATTTATACACATGACACGCATAATGCCCCTTACATATATGCCGAACACTATTGCACAACCAACCCACTCACACGGCCGCTAACACTGTGACCTCTGCCTCTGCTTGGATACAGATGTGTCCTCATACATCTTGCCTCAATGCGCCATGCAGCAGGAGATGCCTGCTGTGAGTCAGCTGGCAGCTCTGCTAATGTCAGGCACCTTTTTTGATGACAATGTGTATTATTTGCATTGCTATGTGGCTAGGATGCACAAGCAGCTTCTGCTGATTAAAAGGATATGTGGCATGCCCATATTCTGTGTGCGACTGTGGCTTTATCTGCATACGAAATACTACACACCGAATATAGGCATGCCGCATATCATTTTAATCAGCAGAAGCTGCTTGTGTCCCTCCCTAGTCATACCAAATGCCCTAGGCATTTGCCTAGTTTGCCTACACCTAGGGCCGGCTCTGCTCAAAGTCCTATGCTCTGTATTAGGTGCAGCATACTAAATATATAAATTTTTTTGTTGTACCATTTAGGTATTGTCTATTGTCTCTATGTTTATATTAGTATGCTGCATGTTGCCACATTAGTAAAAATTCACAAACATCACTTGACATAAAACAATGCCCGCATATTTAGATAGTAATGACCTCAAAACAATTTCCATATGCTAGGTGCACCATCTCAGTGGCGTCATAAGGGAGGTACGGGGGGTGCGGCCCTCACCCTGGTGTCACCCTTCAATGGGGTGACACCAAAATGAGCCGCGCACTCACACCCACACCCTCAACCGATCCACTGACATGAGCAGGTCCGCGCACCGCGGCTGCGACCACACAACCTCCTCCCTGGCACCAAGCGGCAACGCAGCATACAGGCCCGCACACCCGCCAGCACTACACCGCAGCAGCCAGTTCCGGGCTCCATAGACAGAGCCGGCATTCAGAATGGCAGCTCTGGCGACCGCAATCGGGGCTCCGATCGGGCTGGTCAGTATGCAGCCAGCAGCGGTGGCAGGGTGTATGTGTGTGGACAGGTGAGGGGGGGCCCGTGGTCCACCAGCCGCATCCGCCCTCTATGAGCATCCATCAGAACGGCTGGCTGCGGCCCTGCAGGTTGCTTGCAGAGAGCTCTATCAGTCAGCCACCATTGAGTCTGTGACATCCATGCAGGGAAGCAAGCTGCTGTCAACATCCAAGTCAGCAGTAAAGTGAGTAAGTTTGTTTTCTGGCTATGGGGGGAGGGGCCTGGACTGCGAGGTGGACATGAGGGGACCGCTATGAGGTGGACATGAGGGGACCTGGGGTGCTATGTGGTGGACAGGGCCGGTTCTACACCTTGTGGCGCCCAGTGCGAAATTTTCCACTGCCCCCTCCCCCTGCGGCAAAACAGTGTGCGCCAGTGGCAAGCGACAAATATAGGGGCATGGCTTCATAGGGGAGGGGCGTGGCCACAGTTATGCCCCCAGTAGCTGTGCCCCCAGATTTGCCTCAAGTAGTTGTGCACCCCAGTTGTTTTGCCCCTGTAGCTGTGCCCCCTGTAACTATGCCCCCAGTAGATTTGCCCCAGTAGTTGTGCCCCCTATAGCTATGCCCCCAGTAGATTTGCCCCAGTAGTTGTGCCCTGTCGCTGTGCCCCCAGTAGTTGGGCCCCCTGTAGCTATGTATGTGTTTGTGCCACCCACTTCTGTCGCTTTGCTTAGTCATCCAGCGACCTCGGTGCAACCTTTTGGCCTAAACTGGATTAAAATAATATTGTGAGGTGTTCAAAATACAGGTTGAGTATCCCTTATCCAAAATGCTTGGGACCAGAGGAATTATGGATATCGGATTTTTCCGTATTTTGGAGTAATTGCATACCATAATGAGATATTATGGTGATGGGACCAAAATCTAAGCACAGAATGCATTTATGTTTCATATACACCTTATACACACAGCCTGAATGTAATTTTAGCCAATATTTTTTATAACTTTGTGCATTAAACAAAGTGTGTGTACATTCACACAATTCATTTATGTTTCATATACACCTTATGCACACAGCCTGAAGGTCATTTAATACAATAGTTTTAATAACTTTTAGTATTAAACAAAGTTTGTGTACATTGAGCCATCAAAAACAAAAGTTTCACTATCTCAGTCTCACTCAAAAAAGTCCGTATTTCGGAATATTCCGTATTTCGGAATATTTGGATATGGGATACTCAACCTGTAGATGGAAATTAGTGGAAAAAAATGTTATTGAGGTTATTAATACTATAGGGACAACCAAAACCTGAAAAATGGGCAGGCGCACATCTCTACTAAGTATTCCGTCTGGTGTGCAGCAGGAGGAGGTCCATGGGTGGGTGGGGGGTGACACCATGAGTTACCACACCGGGTGACACCAACCCTAGTGACGCCTCTGCACCATCTAAACCTCTTTCCACCCTTATTTAGTTTGTTATCCTGCAACGTATCCTTGGTGGTATCTGCCAGTGTTCTTATTAGGAAAATACTATATTTGCTAATTGGTTTAAACACAACATAACTACTCTCTTGATTTGATCTGGTGTTTAAGCTCTTCTGTGGTTCAGCTAGTTTTGGAATTGGAAAACGTTTAACATGCTATTCATTTAAAATTGTTCTGTAGCCCTCTGAGCTGAATTACTTTTAGTTTGCCAGGACTTTCATACTTGATTTTATGTTAGACATTTTAGAAGTGTTATGCACCATCCAAATAAAATCTGAGTAACGTTTTGGAGAACTACACTTACTAAGATGTGGTAAATAAAATGAGAAAGTGGTTTTTGATTTATCTTTAAAACAGAGTACTAAGCAAAGGTACAAATGGCACACTGTTTTACATTTATGTTTTAGTCTTTAAATGTTAAAACTATATTTATATATTTTTATATTTTTTTTTTAGTTTTTGCTTTGCTACATGCATCATGTTATGCAGTTCTGCAAAAGCCACACAAAAATGACTGAGTAAGCATGTGGTAAATTCTATCTAATTAGCATAATTGCTCTGTAAGATACCACAAATCCTCAGTTTATAGTTGGATTTTTGTTGGAACTCAATAGCATACATAGGCCTTTTTAAATGATGCAGTATCCGGTAGAGATGAGCGCCTGAAATTTTTCGGGTTTTGTGTTTTGGTTTTGGGTTCGGTTCCGCGGCCGTGTTTTGGGTTCGAACGCGTTTTGGCAAAACCTCACCGAATTTTTTTTGTCGGATTCGGGTGTGTTTTGGATTCGGGTGTTTTTTTCCAAAAACACTAAAAAACAGCTTAAATCATAGAATTTGGGGGTCATTTTGATCCCAAAGTATTATTAACCTCAAAAACCATAATTTACACTCATTTTCAGTCTATTCTGAATACCTCACAATATTATTTTTAGTCCTAAAATTTGCACCGAGGTCGCTGTGTGAGTAAGATAAGCGACCCTAGTGGCCGACACAAACACCGGGCCCATCTAGGAGTGGCACTGCAGTGTCACGCAGGATGTCCCTTCCAAAAAACCCTCCCCAAACAGCACATGACGCAAAGAAAAAAAGAGGCGCAATGAGGTAGCTGTGTGAGTAAGATTAGCGACCCTAGTGGCCGACACAAACACCGGGCCCATCTAGGAGTGGCACTGTAGTGTCACGCAGGATGGCCCTTCCAAAAAACCCTCCCCAAACAGCACATGACGCAAAGAAAAAAAGAGGCGCAATGAGGTAGCTGTGTGAGTAAGATTAGCGACCCTAGTGGCCGACACAAACACCGGGCCCATCTAGGAGTGGCACTGCAGTGTCACGCAGGATGGCCCTTCCAAAAAACCCTCCCCAAACAGCACATGACGCAAAGAAAAAAAGAGGCGCAATGAGGTAGCTGTGTGAGTAAGATTAGCGACCCTAGTGGCCGACACAAACACCGGGCACATCTAGGAGTGGCACTGCAGTGTCACGCAGGATGTCCCTTCCAAAAAACCCTCCCCAAACAGCACATGACGCAAAGAAAAAAAGAGGCGCAATGAGGTAGCTGACTGTGTGAGTAAGATTAGCGACCCTAGTGGCCGACACAAACACCGGGCCCATCTAGGAGTGGCACTGCAGTGTCACGCAGGATGTCCCTTCCAAAAAACCCTCCCCAAACAGCACATGACGCAAAGAAAAAAAGAGGCGCAATGAGGTAGCTGTGTGAGTAAGATTAGCGACCCTAGTGGCCGACACAAACACCGGGCCCATCTAGGAGTGGCACTGCAGTGTCACGCAGGATGGCCCTTCCAAAAAACCCTCCCCAAACAGCACATGACGCAAAGAAAAAAAGAGGCGCAATGAGGTAGCTGTGTGAGTAAGATTAGCGACCCTAGTGGCCGACACAAACACCGGGCACATCTAGGAGTGGCACTGCAGTGTCACGCAGGATGTCCCTTCCAAAAAACCCTCCCCAAACAGCACATGACGCAAAGAAAAAAAGAGGCGCAATGAGGTAGCTGATGGTGTGAGTAAGATTAGCGACCCTAGTGGCCGACACAAACACCGGGCCCATCTAGGAGTGGCACTGCAGTGTCACGCAGGATGTCCCTTCCAAAAAACCCTCCCCAAACAGCACATGACGCAAAGAAAAAAAGAGGCGCAATGAGGTAGCTGACTGTGTGAGTAAGATTAGCGACCCTAGTGGCCGACACAAACACCGGGCCCATCTAGGAGTGGCACTGCAGTGTCACGCAGGATGTCCCTTCCAAAAAACCCTCCCCAAACAGCACATGACGCAAAGAAAAAAAGAGGCGCAATGAGGTAGCTGACTGTGTGAGTAAGATTAGCGACCCTAGTGGCCGACACAAACACCGGGCCCATCTAGGAGTGGCACTGCAGTGTCACGCAGGATGTCCCTTCCAAAAAACCCTCCCCAATCAGCACATTATGCAAAGAAAAAGAAAAGAAAAAAGAGGTGCAAGATGGAATTGTCCTTGGGCCCTCCCACCCACCCTTATGTTGTATAAACAAAACAGGACATGCACACTTTAACCAACCCATCATTTCAGTGACAGGGTCTGCCACACGACTGTGACTGATATGACGGGTTGGTTTGGACCCCCCCCCAAAAAAGAAGCAATTAATCTCTCCTTGCACAAACTGGCTCTACAGAGGCAAGATGTCCACCTCATCTTCACCCTCCGATATATCACCGTGTACATCCCCCTCCTCACAGATTATCAATTCGTCCCCACTGGAATCCACCATCTCAGCTCCCTGTGTACTTTGTGGAGGCAATTGCTGCTGGTCAATGTCTCCGCGGAGGAATTGATTATAATTCATTTTAATGAACATCATCTTCTCCACATTTTCTGGATGTAACCTCGTACGCCGATTGCTGACAAGGTGAGCGGCGGCACTAAACACTCTTTCGGAGTACACACTTGTGGGAGGGCAACTTAGGTAGAATAAAGCCAGTTTGTGCAAGGGCCTCCAAATTGCCTCTTTTTCCTGCCAGTATAAGTACGGACTGTGTGACGTGCCTACTTGGATGCGGTCACTCATATAATCCTCCACCATTCTATCAATGTTGAGAGAATCATATGCAGTGACAGTAGACGACATGTCCGTAATCGTTGTCAGGTCCTTCAGTCCGGACCAGATGTCAGCATCAGCAGTCGCTCCAGACTGCCCTGCATCACCGCCAGCGGGTGGGCTCGGAATTCTGAGCCTTTTCCTCGCACCCCCAGTTGCGGGAGAATGTGAAGGAGGAGATGTTGACAGGTCGCGTTCCGCTTGACTTGACAATTTTGTCACCAGCAGGTCTTTCAACCCCAGCAGACCTGTGTCTGCCGGAAAGAGAGATCCAAGGTAGGCTTTAAATCTAGGATCGAGCACGGTGGCCAAAATGTAGTGCTCTGATTTCAACAGATTGACCACCCGTGAATCCTTGTTAAGCGAATTAAGGGCTGCATCCACAAGTCCCACATGCCTAGCGGAATCGCTCCCTTTTAGCTCCTTCTTCAATGCCTCCAGCTTCTTCTGCAAAAGCCTGATGAGGGGAATGACCTGACTCAGGCTGGCAGTGTCTGAACTGACTTCACGTGTGGCAAGTTCAAAGGGCATCAGAACCTTGCACAACGTTGAAATCATTCTCCACTGCACTTGAGACAGGTGCATTCCACCTACTATATCGTGCTCAATTGTATAGGCTTGAATGGCCTTTTGCTGCTCCTCCAACCTCTGAAGCATATAGAGGGTTGAATTCCACCTCGTTACCACTTCTTGCTTCAGATGATGGCAGGGCAGGTTCAGTAGTTTTTGGTGGTGCTCCAGTCTTCTGTACGTGGTGCCTGTACGCCGAAAGTGTCCCGCAATTTTTCTGGCCACCGACAGCATCTCTTGCACGCCCCTGTCGTTTTTTAAAAAATTCTGCACCACCAAATTCAAGGTATGTGCAAAACATGGGACGTGCTGGAATTTGCCCATATTTAATGCACACACAATATTGCTGGCGTTGTCCGATGCCACAAATCCACAGGAGAGTCCAATTGGGGTAAGCCATTCCGCGATGATCTTCCTCAGTTGCCGTAAGAGGTTTTCAGCTGTGTGCGTATTCTGGAAAGCGGTGATACAAAGCGTAGCCTGCCTAGGAAAGAGTTGGCGTTTGCGAGATGCTGCTACTGGTGCCGCCGCTGCTGTTCTTGCGGCGGGAGTCCATACATCTACCCAGTGGGCTGTCACAGTCATATAGTCCTGACCCTGCCCTGCTCCACTTGTCCACATGTCCGTGGTTAAGTGGACATTGGGTACAACTGCATTTTTTAGGACACTGGTGAGTCTTTTTCTGACGTCCATGTACATTCTCGGTATCGCCTGCCTAGAGAAGTGGAACCTAGATGGTATTTGGTAACGGGGGCACACTGCCTCAATAAATTGTCTAGTTCCCTGTGAACTAACGGCGGATACCGGACGCACGTCTAACACCAACATAGTTGTCAAGGACTCAGTTATCCGCTTTGCAGTAGGATGACTGCTGTGATATTTCATCTTCCTCGCAAAGGACTGTTGAACAGTCAATTGCTTACTGGAAGTAGTACAAGTGGGCTTACGACTTCCCCTCTGGGATGACCATCGACTCCCAGCGGCAACAACAGCAGCGCCAGCAGCAGTAGGCGTTACACGCAAGGATGCATCGGAGGAATCCCAGGCAGGAGAGGACTCGTCAGAATTGCCAGTGACATGGCCTGCAGGACTATTGGCATTCCTGGGGAAGGAGGAAATTGACACTGAGGGAGTTGGTGGGGTGGTTTGCGTGAGCTTGGTTACAAGAGGAAGGGATTTACTGGTCAGTGGACTGCTTCCGCTGTCACCCAAAGTTTTTGAACTTGTCACTGACTTATGATGAATGCGCTGCAGGTGACGTATAAGGGAGGATGTTCCGAGGTGGTTAACGTCCTTACCCCTACTTATTACAGCTTGACAAAGGGAACACACGGCTTGACACCTGTTGTCCGCATTTCTGGTGAAATACCTCCACACCGAAGAGCTGATTTTTTTGGTATTTTCACCTGGCATGTCAACGGCCATATTCCTCCCACGGACAACAGGTGTCTCCCCGGGTGCCTGACTTAAACAAACCACCTCACCATCAGAATCCTCCTGGTCAATTTCCTCCCCAGCGCCAGCAACACCCATATCCTCCTCATCCTGGTGTACTTCAACACTGACATCTTCAATCTGACTATCAGGAACTGGACTGCGGGTGCTCCTTCCAGCACTTGCAGGGGGCGTGCAAATGGTGGAAGGCGCATGCTCTTCACGTCCAGTGTTGGGAAGGTCAGGCATCGCAACCGACACAATTGGACTCTCCTTGTGGATTTGGGATTTCAAAGAACGCACAGTTCTTTGCGGTGCTTTTGCCAGCTTGAGTCTTTTCAGTTTTCTAGCGAGAGGCTGAGTGCTTCCATCCTCATGTGAAGCTGAACCACTAGCCATGAACATAGGCCAGGGCCTCAGCCGTTCCTTGCCACTCCGTGTGGTAAATGGCATATTGGCAAGTTTACGCTTCTCCTCCGACAATTTTATTTTAGGTTTTGGAGTCCTTTTTTTACTGATATTTGGTGTTTTGGTTTTGACATGCTCTGTACTATGCCATTGGGCATCGGCCTTGGCAGACGACGTTGCTGGCATTTCATCGTCTCGGCCATGACTAGTGGCAGCAGCTTCAGCACGAGGTGGAAGTGGATCTTGATCTTTCCCTAATTTTGGAACCTCAACATTTTTGTTCTCCATATTTTAATAGGCACAACTAAAAGGCACCTCAGGTAAACAATGGAGATGGATGGATTGGATACTAGTATACAATTATGGACGGGCTGCCGAGTGCCGACACAGAGGTAGCCACAGCCGTGAACTACCGCACTGTACTGTGTCTGCTGCTAATATATAGACTGGTTGATAAAGAGATAGTATACTCGTAACTAGTATGTATGTATAAAGAAAGAAAAAAAACCACGGTTAGGTGGTATATACAATTATGGACGGGCTGCCGAGTGCCGACACAGAGGTAGCCACAGCCGTGAACTACCGCACTGTACTGTGTCTGCTGCTAATATATAGACTGGTTGATAAAGAGATAGTATACTCGTAACTAGTATGTATGTATAAAGAAAGAAAAAAAAAACCACGGTTAGGTGGTATATACAATTATGGACGGGCTGCCGAGTGCCGACACAGAGGTAGCCACAGCCGTGAACTACTGTACTGTGTCTGCTGCTAATATATAGACTGGTTGATAAAGAGATAGTATACTCGTAACTAGTATGTATGTATAAAGAAAGAAAAAAAAACCACGGTTAGGTGGTATATACAATTATGGACGGGCTGCCGAGTGCCGACACAGAGGTAGCCACAGCCGTGAACTACCGCACTGTACTGTGTCTGCTGCTAATATATAGACTGGTTGATAAAGAGATAGTATACTCGTAACTAGTATGTATGTATAAAGAAAGAAAAAAAAACCACGGTTAGGTGGTATATACAATTATGGACGGGCTGCCGAGTGCCGACACAGAGGTAGCCACAGCCGTGAACTACCGCACTGTACTGTGTCTGCTGCTAATATATAGACTGGTTGATAAAGAGATAGTATACTCGTAACTAGTATGTATGTATAAAGAAAGAAAAAAAAACCACGGTTAGGTGGTATATACAATTATGGATGGGCTGCCGAGTGCCGACACAGAGGTAGCCACAGCCGTGAACTACCGCACTGTACTGTGTCTGCTGCTAATATATAGACTGGTTGATAAAGAGATAGTATACTCGTAACTAGTATGTATGTATAAAGAAAGAAAAAAAAACCACGGTTAGGTGGTATATACAATTATGGACGGGCTGCCGAGTGCCGACACAGAGGTAGCCACAGCCGTGAACTACCGCACTGTACTGTGTCTGCTGCTAATATATAGACTGGTTGATAAAGAGATAGTATACTCGTAACTAGTATGTATGTATAAAGAAAGAAAAAAAAAACCACGGTTAGGTCACTGGTATATACAATTATGGACGGGCTGCCGAGTGCCGACACAGAGGTAGCCACAGCCGTGAACTACCGCACTGTACTGTGTCTGCTGCTAATATAGACTGGTTGATAAAGAGATAGTATACTACTAATATTATATACTGGTGGTCAGGTCACTGGTCACTAGTCACACTGGCAGTGGCACTCCTGCAGCAAAAGTGTGCACTGTTTAATTTTAATATAATATTATGTACTCCTGGCTCCTGCTATAACCTATAACTGGCACTGCAGTAGTGCTCCCCAGTCTCCCCCACAATTATAAGCTGTGTGAGCTGAGCAGTCAGACAGATATATAATATATATAGATGATGCAGCACACTGGCCTGAGCCTGAGCAGTGCACACAGATATGGTATGTGACTGACTGAGTCACTGTGTGTATCGCTTTTTTCAGGCAGAGAACGGATATATTAAATAAACTGCACTGTGTGTCTGGTGGTCACTCACTATATAATATATTATGTACTCCTGGCTCCTGCTATAACCTATAACTGGCACTGCAGTAGTGCTCCCCAGTCTCCCCCACAATTATAAGCTGTGTGAGCTGAGCAGTCAGACAGATATATATAATATTATATATAGATAATAGATGATGCAGCACACTGGCCTGAGCCTGAGCAGTGCACACAGATATGGTATGTGACTGAGTCACTGTGTGCTGTGTATCGCTTTTTTCAGGCAGAGAACGGATTATAAATAAAAGTGGTGGTCACTGGTCACTATCAGCAAAACTCTGCACTGTACACTACTGAGTACTCCTAATGCTCCCCAAAATTAGTAAATCAAGTGTCTCTCTAATCTATTCTAATTCTAAACGGAGAGGACGCCAGCCACGTCCTCTCCCTATCAATCTCAATGCACGTGTGAAAATGGCGGCGACGCGCGGCTCCTTATATAGAATCCGAGTCTCGCGATAGAATCCGAGCCTCGCGAGAATCCGACAGCGTCATGATGACGTTCGGGCGCGCTCGGGTTAACCGAGCAAGGCGGGAAGATCCGAGTCGCTCGGACCCGTGAAAAAAAACATGAAGTTCTGGCGGGTTCGGATTCAGAGAAACCGAACCCGCTCATCTCTAGTATCCGGTACTCAAAATCTATTGGAAACCAACTCATAAAGTGAAATATTTATTGAAAACTTCCATAGCAATGGTGTGGAGAACATCCCTATTAAAAGAAGGTTAAAGTCTTGGCTTCTCCTATATACTTATTTTGGCAGTAGAGATTGAGTCTTAGGAATATATAAAACATTTGGCTTTTCCTTGTTCTTTAATTTTTTCATTCATATTAAATATTTTTGTCCTTGCTTGTACTTATAATTGATTTTTCAAATGGAAGATGACCATTGAGCATACAATATGAGCCAAATTGCTTATTAACTGGATTATGATGTTGAGGTAATTTATGGAGTACTGTATCAACAGCTAAGTAATGGTGCAAACTCTTACAAGCATGGGTGGAAGATGGTAAGGTCTGGCCCCATAGGAAAATTTGGAGGAGGACCTACCAATTCCAGTTCACCAACCTGATGGCCTTCATTCTGATCTTCTTCAGACAAAAAGCTATTATGCTTTTTCTGACTACAGTTTATTTAAAGTTAGAAGATCCAATAGCTTTTCATATCATACCTATCAGAAATAGTCTATATAAACAACTATAAACTATAAAGAAATAACTGAGGAGGCATGTGGTTCACAATTTACATCCAGTATTAAGTAGGGGGCTTTTGTTTTCACATGTGTCAGTGAATAACGTAGTATTTTAATTTATCTCTTTCTTATGGTGTGTAAACACGGTGAGATCTTTGCTATGCCCGATTTTCACTTTGAAATTTCCCCTGAACTCCCCGGAGCCCAGCACCACCGATTGTGACTAACTTTTCTTGAGATATGGACTATGTGTGCTTACGATTTTGGCTTATGTGAGATTTTGTCTTATGTGAGATTTAATTGACATGTGAGATGAACTAGATAGTACACCGATCTAGCAAGGATTGACTTTCCTGCACAGTCTATCTTTTCTTGCGATACTGACCTGGTGGGACCGCGCATCGGGATCGAATTGGGATCGCAAGTGGCATAACACCTTGCGATTTGCACTAACTTTTCTTGCGATTTTGACTATATAGTCAAAATCGAAAGAAAAAATCTCACCGTGTGTACACACCTTAAGATTGTCAAAACGAATAATTTCACTTTGTACCATACTATTAAATGTCATTGTAGGCCGACAAACATGCACTTATTTGAGCAGACATATCCTAGCTGTAGGTTAGATCATTTGAATATTCCTCACTATTAAAATATGAAAAATGTTTCTGTTCTGAACATTAATATACTAACATTAATGCACAACAAATACAAGCTACAATAATATGACAGCTCAAAATACTGTGGATAATCTGTGTGCTATAAAATGCAGGAAAAGGGAGAGTAAAAGGCGTCCTCATACCAAAGAATGGATTGAGGCAAAATCTGAGTAGTGGTATGGCAATGTAATAAGAGGCAAAATTGAGGGGATCATTGGAAAAGAGAAACATGCAAGGCACAAGCCCCTTTTCAACTAGATATGTCTTCAAATATAATACCAGGGATTTGTATGCTGGTGAGAAATAGGTACATGCCACTATTTTAGAAGTTAGTTGAATAGATGCTAGATGGCAAAAGCTACTTGATGGCAGCAAATATTCAAAATCCATGTAGATGTGGCATGTGCCTCTTTTCCACTAAGCTCCCTCAATTGTATGTATTAGTGTTTGGTGAAGGTATTTTGCCTTAGCATTTGTGGAGCACATTACCTACAAGTGATCACCATGTTATACTCCATCTTTGGTGTGCGCTCGTGTGTTCAACAACCAAAGGCGTGCGTATATCATAGAGTGACTTCACAACCCAGTGGGGTATATCTATCTTATAAAATAGACCCTGTCCTTACAAAATGTTCTATATGAAGATAATGTACTGTAGGCTGAAACAGATACAAAATAGGAGGAAAAAATAGTCCTGTTCAAGTTCATTGCACAGATCATCATAACACCAGTCATCTTTAGAGAGAATTGAAGTCAGGTTCTTTGAGTTATGTGGTAATTTTAAAAAAATTTGGAATTTTTATTTTAGAAATGTGTATTTCTGTCAGTGAGGCAGGGATGTGCTGCTGTCAGTGAGGCAGTGATGTGCTGCTGTCAGTGAGGCAGGGATGTGCTGCTGTCAGTGAGGCAGGGATGTGCTGCTGTCTGTGAGGCAGTAATGTGCTGCTGTCTGTGAGGTAGGGATGTGCTGCTGCCAGTGAGGCAGAGATGTACTGCTGTCATTAAAAAAACACAAATTTATATATACTGTACACACTATGGGGTATATTCAATTATGGTCGGATCCATTCCAACATACATTTGTCGGAATGGATCCAACAACCCCTATTCAATCCCATCTCAATTCCACTTTTAAAAAAGTCGAAGTGAGATGAGACCTGTGAGCAGAGGAGAGGGGGGGAGACCAGCGGGGAGAGCCGCGGGCAGATGGAGGAGAGCAGCGCTACAGCAGCGCTGCAGAAAGATGCCTCACAGCCGCCAGACCTCACGGCAGTGTCCACCCGGCTCCAGCAAGCGTGATCTCACTTGCTAGAGCCGGGTGGACTCTGCCGTGAGTGGCGCGGCTGTGACACATCCTCCTGGGGGAGAGCCACGGGCAGACAGGGGAGAGCAGCACTACAGCACAGCGCTGCTCTCCCCTGTCTGCCCGCGGCTCTCTCCCATCTCCCCACGGCTCTCCCCCCTCTCCTCCTGTAAGGTCCCTCATCTCAGTCCAACATTTTTTTTATGTTGGACTGAGATGGTCGGAAATGGGGGCCAAATCCTATAGAATTTGGCCCCGTTTCCCTCAAAAGTACAGTATGTGAATCGGCAGCTATACCACAAGTCGAATTCCCCGACTTGTCGAATAAAAACTGCTTGGATTGAATAGGTCGAATTCGACCTTAAAAAGTCGGAAACTGCTGCCTTTTTCGACAGACGACAGCTTTTGACCCTAATTGAACATACCCCTATATCTATCTATCTATCTATCTATCTATCTATCTATATATATATATAAAATATACAAAATATATACTGTGTGTGTATATATATATATATATAATACTGTATAAACAGACAATAGCCAGCACTACACTATTTCTGCTTACTGTTTGATATGTCTATATGTATGCAGGTGGAGGGGCAAGCATTTACATTCCTGTCCACTGTTTACATTTATACAGCTGTCATTGTCATAAACAATTTATTTACTATTTCTGAATGCTTGTTGATTTAGAAATGGCAGTGCTGGGTGGAAGCCAGCTATCAGTTTATTAAAGACTGAAGGAAACATGTTACACATAGCCAGTCATTAAAATACATCATGTCATAGTACTAATATGGTGTGATAGCTATAGTGGATCCTCTGGATCCAGGGTGGCCCACATCGAACACCCATCATCCATGTTTAGTACTTACCACTCCACATTCCCATGTTGGTGCTGCAGCAGCAGAACAAATATGCTGGAAAATGGTGCAGTGGCACCAGATAGAAGTCTCTGGTAACAAAGCATGGGCAAAATACCAGAGACTACTGAACCACAGAGAGGAGGGAGAATGTACGAAACCTACACACGGTCCACCTCCTCTCTTAAACTGCCCGTATATGGAGCCTTTCAATAATAGAAGACAACGGGGTTTATTTAATAAGCGTAGAGTTCTAACGCCCATCACTTATGATCATATTTATGCCCAAATTTTAAATGGACAATGCTTTTACTTAATGTGTCTTTACTAGTAAAATCATTGCCCTTTTAAATTTCGGTCATAAACAAAATCAGAAGTGCCAGGTTTTAGAACGTGACAGTCAGTAAATAAACCCCAAACACAGCTATATAAGTAAACTATTTATACAAACTTTGATTTACTATAGTTTCCTTTTCCAAGTTAAACATATCAGTCTAACAAATAGCAGATTGAAATTGAAAATAAAAACCCTCTGCAGAACAGTTTTAAGACTTTTTGTTATCATTTGTTTTTGTATTTTTCCATTCATGCTAAAAACACACAGTGTAAATTATGGAACAGGAATGTGTACAGCAATCACCTGCGTATTATTTACTTACAAAGTGCTGTAATATCCACTAACCTCAGCTGTTCTTAAAAATAAGAAAAGGTAGACTTTACCCATGACACTGCCATCCATCATCTCTTTCATGTGTTTCTATAAGAGGCACATTCTTTGTCTTGTCATGATGGGAAACTGCATGCATGTGAATGGAATTATTGTCTTTAGGTTTCTGAACAGAATAACTGTTTCAATGTTTCTGGCCTCTCTGAGTCTTACCTGTCATTATGGAGGCAAAAGGCGGTTGAGGATCAAAGGGGCACTTCAACCTTCCCGATTCCAGGTTTTGCAGGTCAAATTTAAATACTGTTTCCTGCAAGGAAAGATCAAGAATTACAGTAAGAGAATGATTCTATGTGAGTGATGGTCTCTATTACAGACACAATTCACATGGCGGACTAATATATCAATCAATTGTATCCTCTTAACTACTGGCAATAGGGTTTTCTTTAGACCGCATTTAGGAAAAACAGTAAAAAGCTTAATTTATATTTGTTATCAAATGGTGTGCTACATTCACTTTATGCAGCTAAACTTTAAGTACAGCATACTTTTTCTATATTATACTGTCATTTTCTGGGTCCAAACAAAAAGCTATATCTATCTATCTATCTATCTATCTATCTATATATATATATATATATATATATATATATATTACACAGTTGAAGACAATATAGGACACGTACAGGGTAAATAAACACTGACATAAGTGTCAGGGTGGCAGACAACCATGGGATTAGGTGCTGTTGAGGATGGTTTAAGATATATATATATATATATATATATGTATATATATATATATATATATAGAGAGAGAGAGAGAGAGAGAGAGAGAGAGATATGGAAGTTTGCACGGACAACTCTTGGAAATAAAAAACTGAATTGCAGGCTCAAGTGAAAAGCATATGGGCACATGGTTTAAAATGTCATCACCTTATCAATCTTCTTTATTATTATTTTTCTTCTTCAGAAATCCTTAAGAAGTATTATTTTTACTAAAGACTGAGATTTACACATCTGAAAGGTGTGAACAAATTTGCTGTTTTTTGTGCAAACATTCAACTTTATGATTCATCATTTGTCAGATCATTATTTTTTGCTGCAATATTTCATGAAGAAAGGTGATAGCTGATGAATCTCAATGTTATGGCATGTTAACAGCCGTAAGACATTACCTCTTTGGGGCTTCCAACTTCAATATACCCACAGAGAGGGTGGAAAGCTCCAGTTCCACATGTATATACATGAGTCTTATTGTAGTGATGAAGGACTTTAATGAAATTTGCACATTCAGCCTAAAATAAAGAGAGATAGGTTTATAAAAACACCTACATGTAAGTATACAGTCTGGAGAGCACATTACTGTATAATAAACCTTTGAATTGTGCTATACTGCGTTCTTCATAGTTGAATATTTCTGTTAACCAGTGATTTCCCAAGACAGTCACATAGACACATAACTATAAGTTGTGAATCATATACTGTGGGTATTTTATTAACACATATTCAATAGTGCTGGAACATCTGTTGCACATCTCACAGCTATTATATGGTATGCTTTGTAAAATTATTTAGCAGCGGAATCTTTGGGTATGGAACATATTTTGCTATTATTACTTCATAATAAGAAATACTTTTGTGGACGTGTCCTTTTCCATAGTTATCAAATCTGAGTTAAATGCACAAACCGTACATAGCCTGCAATCAGGAGAGTGGGAGTGGGCGCTTTAACATCGTACAGACTGAAGTGGTATCTAAAACTGTTCTTTTTAAATCCTTTTCACAATGCTAAATATTTATTTATTTCAGTGCACTATTCATGTACAGATCTCGTTCATAATTATATTTATTAGTTACTAAAAATCACAATTTAAAAAAAATAATAATAATAATCCTATCCAATTTACTGCCCCTTGATTTATGTTCTCTAAAGCAACACTCAGCCTATTGCAATACAGGACAAACACAATGCTTGAATTTGCCTTCTAAATGAATGCCCCTCTAAAACATTGTACATACACTCACTGGAACTTTGCCAATGACTGCCAGTCATAGGTTATTACATTTCCCACATAGTTTCATGTGTGGTAATCTTTTCTTGGAGAGAAATGAAACAATAATAATGAAACGATAGCATCCTCTACCTGCCCCCCAATAAAATAATAGAAATCTGTCTGTGGTGGAATTGTGTGGTGAAGAAGAAGAAGAAAATGTCACCTATACTCTGATCTGCTTGATACCTTTACGTCAGAGGTTCCCAAACGCGATCCTCAAGGCATCCCAATGGTCCACTTTTTAAATGTATCCATGCTCAGCCACAGGTGACTTAATTAGCACCTCAGTCAATTTGATTTAACCATCTGTGCTGAGCCATGAATATAGCTAAAACCTGGACTGTTGGGGTTCCTTGAGGACCTCGTTTGGGAACCTCTGCTTTACGGTCTGAGTGGAAGAGCCTCTTCCGCTCAGATATTACTATTCCTAGCAGTGTTAAGGTTGCCCCCTCCCCTGAACATCCCATTCACACAATTCCACCCTAAAAAAATAGTTCAGTTTTTGGTTAAGTTATTGTTTACAGCTGCTATCTCAGGGAGGATAAAAAAAATCATTGTACCAAGCGATCCCTAAAGGGGGGTACTCACGCAGCGATATTCTAAGCAATCTGACTAGATTGCTTAGAATTTGAGCATTATCACTCCGTGTGTACCCCCTACAGTGATAGCGATGCGCAGCCCCGCGCATCGCTATCGCTGGTGCTAGATTGGCCTGCATGCAGGCCAATCTAGCGGGTCGCTCACTTCACCCGCTGGGTGAAATGAGCGCACCCCCCGTCTGGCCCCGCTCGCTCAGCACACATCTCTTCCTCATCGGCCTGTCTATATGGGCCTTAAGACAGAACATTGGGAACTGATTAATGCAGATTTTTTTTTTTTTAACAGATGCACAACTATATATCATATTTAAATTATATTTATTTCATGTGCAGTTTGTTCAGTGAGAGTAAAACTTGTTAAATGACCTTTAGATTTAAATGAATTAAGTTAATGCATTTGTTTTAAACTGTACCCTAAAACTTGGCATCTAATACCTTTATCATTTTTATTAGTACATAGTTACATTATATTGTATGCTTTGCTATGGCACAAGAAGAAAAACAGCAAAAAAAATAAAATAAATAAGTAAGTAATGTTTATGTTATATCTTAGTTATATTGCATCAGCATATTGTGCTTTCCAAAGAAGAGTTATCTGGATACAGGTACAGGCTAATGCAAAAGATAGCTAAGGTTTGTGCTGAAATAATTACTACTGTATTACAGTATTTACCTTCTAGTATTTGCCAAAATAGCAATATGTGTATATAACACTGATAGAATGAAATAACAGTATGTTATCTGCTGTAAATATTGATTTTTTTTTTTAATGTCCCCTCATGTAAGAAAGTACTGCAAATAGGTTACACCTCAGTGCATTGTAAGGTAAATACCTTTATTTATGATAGTCTACTTTCCAGCAGGTTTTACTTGGACAAATTCCACTGAGTACAGGTAAGCAGATAACCACACAGAACGCTATTTGTTATGTGTTATTGCACTGCATGATGACTATGTGCTGATACACATTATAATACAAAGGTAACTGCTTTCCTTAAACAATAATCATATTAGCTTGAAGTACTAGATACACACAGTAGTGATAATGACTAGTAATACACTCACGTCTGTATCTTTCCCAGCGAGTTTGCAAAATTCCAGTCTTTCTTTAGGTGCCGGCCAGTGAATCTGAAAACATAGACATTGTATATGTCAAAAAATACACGCATCTTTAAAATTTCGTTATCAATGTTAATTTTCCAAATAATTACAAACATAAAATATGGATTTCAGTTCTGTTTTGTAGTTTACCATAGGGACGTTAATGCATGGTCTATCTTGTGAAATACAACTGTCTAATAACACAGAGCCTGATTCAATACGCAATGCCGATGTTTATGCAGTTGAGTGATTATAGGCTGCATGCGTTGCGCTCGCAATGCGCATGTGCCAAGGTACCTCTGCAGAGTCGATCACAGTGAGGATTTCTTCACAGAGTGATTGACAGTTAGGGAACATTTGGGGGCTGTGACGGAGTGGTGACAAAAACGCAGGTGTGTTGTGACTATTTTCGTGGCGTGTCAGCCTACAGCTGTAATTTAAAACACAGAAAATATAGCACCAGCGTCTAAGTGCCCACTGCCATTCTGCATAACCATAGAGTTACCCAGAAGGTTGGCTAGTGGAGTGAGCTCCTCTGCGTATGTGTACACAGATGCTGATATCTGCAAAGCCCCCAATGGGAGTCTCAATCCAGTTCCAGGTGGCAGCCAGTGGCGGATTTAGCGGGGGGCGATTAGGGCGAACGCCCCCCCTACACATACCGGCACCAGGATGGAGGCCGGGTCCCGCCGCGGCGTTGGGAACGAGGTGGAGAGCGGTGCAGCGCGGCGGGGGAAGGGGAGAGAGAGAGAGCGTCCTCACGCGCATACAGCGGCTGAGCGGCCTCTGTTCTGACCACGCCCCCTCCTTCCTGTACGCGCGTCAGGACGCTCTCTATCTCTCCCCGTCCCCCGCCGCGCTGCCCGCTCTCCACCTCGTTCCCAATGCCGCGGCGGCACCCGGCCTCCATCCGACTCCTCATGCTGCTGGCTGCAGCAGGTGTCACTGTCTGCCAGCCATGTCTCCTACCCTCCATACTTTAAGTAAGTGTGTGTGTGTGCCCCCTCTGTGTTCCATGTCTCCCCCCTCCGCTCCTAGCTAAAGTGCCTGTGTTCCTTGTCTCCCCCCTCTTCTCCTAACTAAAGTGTATGTGTCCCTGCATTATTTTGGCTCATTCAGTGTACTGTAATGTGAATTTCGGCTCATTCTACATGCAGTAAATAATGTGAATTTCGGCTCATACATTGTGCTATAATGTGAATTTTGGCTCATTCTGCGTGCTATAATGTGAATTTTGGCTCATTCTGCGCGCTATAATGTGAATTTCGGCCCAGTCAGTGTGCTATAATGTGAATTTCGGCTCATTCAGTGTGCTATAACGTGAATTTTGGCTCATTCTGCGTGCTATAATGTGAATTTTGGCTCATTCTGCGTGCTATGATGTGCATTTCGGCTCATTCTGCGTGCTATGATGTGCATTTCGGCTCATTCTGCGTGCTATGATGTGCATTTCGGCTCATTCTGCGTGCTATGATGTGCATTTCGGCTCATTCAGTGTGCTATGATGTGAATTTCGGCTCATTCTGCGTGCTATAACGTGAATTTTGGCTCATTCTGCGTGCTATAATGTGAATTTCGGCTCATACAGTGTGCTATAATGTGAATTTCGGCTCATTCAGTGTGCTATAATGTGAATTTTGGCTCATTCTGCGTGCTATAACGTGAATTTTGGCTCATTCTGCGTGCTATAATGTGAATTTCGGCACATTCAGTGTGCTATAATGTGAATTTCGGCTCATTCATTGTGCTATAATGTGAATTTCGGCTCATTCTGTGTGCTGTAGAAACAGAATTTGTCGGCAGATAAGAACCACTTGGCCCATGTAGTCTGCCCCTTTTTTTTTTTTTACATTATTTTTTATCTCTAACCTTATCTGATCCTTATTTCTTTGTAAGAATATCCTTATGTCTATTCCATGCATGTTTAAATTGCCCTACTGTCTTAGCCTCTACCACCCCTGATGGAAGGAATGGCGATTCGCCAGTCTGTATCACCAGTGCGCAGGGTTCTCTCCACTAACTGGCAACATTTTATTAGTAATGGCAACAATAGGAAATTTAGAAGCGAACGGGAAGGGCATTACTAAGTGGGAGGGGCTATGATTAGGGGGAGGAGTCATAATTCTTAAACCGCCCCCCCTAAAAGTTAAGTCTAGATCCGCCACTGGTGGCAGCATTAGCATATTTTCATACACCTGCTGCATACGGGAGCCCAGCTGCGAATACATTACCATACATCTCTGAATCAGGCCCTTACGCACAGACGCATATTTTTATATAAATTACAATGCATTAATACAGTAGTGTTTAGCACTTTTGGATTTTATCTTCTCACATACAATTAAAATATCTCTTAACCTGCAAGGGCCAGAGTGAATATAACCATGCTGGTGATTTATTGTACAGTACGTTATGCCAACCTGAACTGGAGAAGATCTAGTATATTTATGCAAATACTGGCTTTTAGTAGTGATGTGCACCGGAAATTTTTCGGGTTTTGTGTTTTGGTTTTGGGTTCGGTTCCCCGGCCGTGTTTTGGGTTCGACCGCGTTTTGGCAAAACCTCACCGAATTTTTTTTGTCGGATTCGGGTGTGTTTTGGATTCGGGTGTTTTTTAAAAAAAAAACTAAAAAACAGCTTAAATCATAGAATTTGTGGGTCATTTTGATCCCAAAGTATTATTAACCTCAAAAACCATAATTTACACTCATTTTCAGTCTATTCTGAATACCTCACACCTCACAATATTATTTTTAGTCCTAAAATTTGCACCTAGGTCGCTGGATGACTAAGCTAAGCGACCCTAGTGGCCGACACAAACACCGGGCCCATCTAGGAGTGGCACTGCAGTGTCACGCAGGATGTCCCTTCCAAAAAACCCTCCCCAAACAGCACATGACGCAAAGAAAAAAAGAGGCGCAATGAGGTAGCTGTGTGAGTAAGATAAGCGACCCTAGTGGCCGACACAAACACCGGGCCCATCTAGGAGTGGCACTGCAGTGTTACGCAGGATGTCCCTTGCAAAAAACACTCCCCAAACAGCACATGACGCAAAGAAAAAAAGAGGCGCAATGAGGTAGCTGTGTGAGTAAGATAAGCGACCCTAGTGGCCGACACAAACACCGGGCCCATCTAGGAGTGGCACTGCAGTGTCACGCAGGATGTCCCTTCCAAAAAACCCTCCCCAAACAGCACATGACGCAAAGAAAAAAAGAGGCGCAATGAGGTAGCTGTGTGAGTAAGATAAGCGACCCTAGTGGCCGACACAAACACCGGGCCCATCTAGGAGTGGCACTGCAGTGTCACGCAGGATGGCCCTTCCAAAAAACACTCCCCAAACAGCACATGACGCAAAGAAAAAAAGAGGCGCAATGAGGTAGCTGTGTGAGTAAGATAAGCGACCCTAGTGGCCGACACAAACACCGGGCCCATCTAGGAGTGGCACTGCAGTGTCACGCAGGATGTCCCTTCCAAAAAACCCTCCCCAAACAGCACATGACGCAAAGAAAAAAAGAGGCGCAATGAGGTAGCTGTGTGAGTAAGATAAGCGACCCTAGTGGCCGACACAAACACCGGGCCCATCTAGGAGTGGCACTGCAGTGTCACGCAGGATGGCCCTTCCAAAAAACATTCCACAAACAGCACATGACGCAAATAAAAATTAAAGAAAAAAGAGGTGCAAGATGGAATTGTCCTTGGGCCCTCCCACCCACCCTTATGTTGTATAAACAGGACATGCACACTTTAACCAACCCATCATTTCAGTGACAGGGTCTGCCACACGACTGTGACTGAAATGACGGGTTGGTTTGGACCCCCACCAAAAAAGAAGCAATTAATCTCTCCTTGCACAAACTGGCTCTACAGAGGCAAGATGTCCACCTCATCATCATCCTCCGATATATCACTGTGTACATCCCCCTCCTCACAGATTATCAATTCGTCCCCACTGGAATCCACCATCTCAGCTCCCTGTGTACTTTGTGGAGGCAATTGCTGCTGGTCAATGTCTCCACGGAGGAATTGATTATAATTCATTTTAATGAACATCATCTTCTCCACATTTTCTGGATGTAACCTCGTACGCCGATTGCTGACAAGGTGAGCGGCGGCACTAAACACTCTTTCGGAGTACACACTTGTGGGAGGGCAACTTAGGTAGAATAAAGCCAGTTTGTGCAAGGGCCTCCAAATTGCCTCTTTTTCCTGCCAGTATAAGTACGGACTGTGTGACGTGCCTACTTGGATGCGGTCACTCATATAATCCTCCACCATTCTTTCAATGGTGAGAGAATCATATGCAGTGACAGTAGACGACATGTCCGTAATCGTTGTCAGGTCCTTCAGTCCGGACCAGATGTCAGCATCAGCAGTCGCTCCAGACTGCCCTGCATCACCGCCAGCGGGTGGGCTCGGAATTCTGAGCCTTTTCCTCGCACCCCCAGTTGCGGGAGAACGTGAAGGAGGAGATGTTGACAGGTCGCGTTCCGCTTGACTTGACAATTTTCTCACCAGCAGGTCTTTCAACCCCAGCAGACTTGTGTCTGCCGGAAAGAGAGATCCAAGGTAGGCTTTAAATCTAGGATCGAGCACGGTGGCCAAAATGTAGTGCTCTGATTTCAACAGATTGACCACCCGTGAATCCTTGTTAAGCGAATTAAGGGCTCCATCCACAAGTCCCACATGCCTAGCGGAATCGCTCCGTGTTAGCTCCTCCTTCAATGTCTCCAGCTTCTTCTGAAAAAGCCTGATGAGGGGAATGACCTGACTCAGGCTGGCAGTGTCTGAACTGACTTCACGTGTGGCAAGTTCAAAGGGCATCAGAACCTTGCACAACGTTGAAATCATTCTCCACTGCACTTGAGACAGGTGCATTCCACCTCCTATATCGTGCTCAATTGTATAGGCTTGAATGGCCTTTTGCTGCTCCTCCAACCTCTGAAGCATATAGAGGGTTGAATTCCACCTCGTTACCACTTCTTGCTTCAGATGATGGCAGGGCAGGTTCAGTAGTTTTTGGTGGTGCTCCAGTCTTCTGTACGTGGTGCCTGTACGCCGAAAGTGTCCCGCAATTCTTCTGGCCACCGACAGCATCTCTTGCACGCCCCTGTCGTTTTTTAAAAAATTCTGCACCACCAAATTCAAGGTATGTGCAAAACATGGGACGTGCTGGAATTTGCCCATATTTAATGCACACACAATATTGCTGGCGTTGTCCGATGCCACAAATCCACAGGAGAGTCCAATTGGGGTAAGCCATTCCGCGATGATCTTCCTCAGTTGCCGTAAGAGGTTTTCAGCTGTGTGCGTATTCTGGAAAGCGGTGATACAAAGCGTAGCCTGCCTAGGAAAGAGTTGGCGTTTGCGAGATGCTGCTACTGGTGCCGCCGCTGCTGTTCTTGCGGCGGGAGTCCATACATCTACCCAGTGGGCTGTCACAGTCATATAGTCCTGACCCTGCCCTGCTCCACTTGTCCACATGTCCGTGGTTAAGTGGACATTGGGTACAGCTGCATTTTTTAGGACACTGGTGAGTCTTTTTCTGAGGTCTGTGTACATTTTCGGTATCGCCTGCCTAGAGAAGTGGAACCTAGATGGTATTTGGTAACGGGGGCACACTACCTCAAGAAATTGTCTAGTTCCCTGTGAACTAACGGCGGATACCGGACGCACGTCTAACACCAACATAGTTGTCAAGGCCTCAGTTATCCGCTTTGCAGCAGGATGACTGCTGTGATATTTCATCTTCCTCGCAAAGGACTGTTGGACAGTCAATTGCTTACTGGAAGTAGTACAAGTGGTCTTCCGACTTCCCCTCTGGGATGACCATCGACTTCCAGCAGCAACAACAGCAGCGCCAGCAGCAGTAGGCGTTACACGCAAGGATGCATCGGAGGAATCCCAGGCAGGAGAGGACTCATCAGAATTGCCAGTGACATGGCCTGCAGGACTATTGGCATTCCTGGGGAAGGAGGAAATTGACACTGAGGGAGTTGGTGGGGTGGTTTGCGTGAGCTTGGTTACAAGAGGAAGGGATTTACTGGTCAGTGGACTGCTTCCGCTGTCACCCAAAGTTTTTGAACTTGTCACTGACTTATTATGAATGCGCTGCAGGTGACGTATAAGGGAGGATGTTCCGAGGTGGTTAACGTCCTTACCCCTACTTATTACAGCTTGACAAAGGCAACACACGGCTTGACACCTGTTGTCCGCATTTCTGTTGAAATACCTCCACACTGAAGAGCTGATTTTTTGGGTATTTTCACCAGGCATGTCAACGGCCATATTCCTCCCACGGACAACAGGTGTCTCCCCGGGTGCCTGACTTAAACAAACCACCTCACCATCAGAATCCTCCTGGTCAATTTCCTCCCCAGCGCCAGCAACACCCATATCCTCCTCATCCTGGTGTACTTCAACACTGACATCTTCAATCTGACTATCAGGAACTGGACTGCGGGTGCTCCTTCCAGCACTTGCAGGGGGCGTGCAAATGGTGGAAGGCGCATGCTCTTCACGTCCAGTGTTGGGAAGGTCAGGCATCGCAACCGACACAATTGGACTCTCCTTGTGGATTTGGGATTTCGAAGTACGCACAGTTCTTTGCGGTGCTTTTGCCAGCTTGAGTCTTTTCAGTTTTCTAGCGAGAGGCTGAGTGCTTCCATCCTCATGTGAAGCTGAACCACTAGCCATGAACATAGGCCAGGGCCTCAGCCGTTCCTTGCCACTCCGTGTGGTAAATGGCATATTGGCAAGTTTACGCTTCTCCTCCGACAATTTTATTTTAGGTTTTGGAGTCCTTTTTTTACTGATATTTGGTGTTTTGGATTTGACATGCTCTGTACTATGACATTGGGCATCGGCCTTGGCAGACGACGTTGCTGGCATTTCATCGTCTCGGCCATGACTAGTGGCAGCAGCTTCAGCACGAGGTGGAAGTGGATCTTGATCTTTCCCTAATTTTGGAACCTCAACATTTTTGTTCTCCATATTTTAATAGGCACAACTAAAAGGCACCTCAGGTAAACAATGGAGATGGATGGATACTAGTATACTTATGGATGGACTGCCGAGTGCCGACACAGAGGTAGCTACAGCCGTGGACTACCGTACTGTGTCTGCTGCTAATATAGACTGGATGATAATGAGATGAAATCAATATATATATATGTATGTATATATAATATCACTAGTACTGCAGCCGGACAGGTAGATAATATATTTATTAGGTAATGATGACTGATGATGGACCTGCTGGACACTGTCAGCTCAGCAGCACCGCAGACTGCTACAGTAAGCTACTATACTATAGTAGTATGTACAAAGAAGAAAGAAAAAAAAAAACCACGGGTAGGTGGTATACAATTATGGATGGACTGCCGAGTGCCGACACAGAGGTAGCTACAGCCGTGGACTAACGTACTGTGTCTGCTGCTAATATAGACTGGATGATTGATAATGAGATGAAATCAATATATATATGTATGTATATATAATATCACTAGTACTGCAGCCGGACAGGTAGATAATATATTTATTAGGTAATGATGACTGATGACGGACCTGCTGGACACTGTCAGCTCAGCAGCACCGCAGACTGCTACAGTAAGCTACTATACTATAGTAGTATGTACAAAGAAGAAAGAAAAAAAAAACCACGGGTAGGTGGTATACAATTATGGATGGACTGCCGAGTGCCGACACAGAGGTAGCTACAGCCGTGGACTAACGTACTGTGTCTGCTGCTAATATAGACTGGATGATTGATAATGAGATGAAATCAATATATATATATGTATGTATATATAATATCACTAGTACTGCAGCCGGACAGGTAGATAATATATTTATTAGGTAATGATGACTGATGACGGACCTGCTGGACACTGTCAGCTCAGCAGCACCGCAGACTGCTACAGTAAGCTACTATACTATAGTAGTATGTACAAAGAAGAAAGAAAAAAAAAAACCACGGGTAGGTGGTATACAATTATGGATGGACTGCCGAGTGCCGACACAGAGGTAGCTACAGCCGTGGACTAACGTACTGTGTCTGCTGCTAATATAGACTGGATGATTGATAATGAGATGAAATCAATATATATATGTATGTATATATAATATCACTAGTACTGCAGCCGGACAGGTAGATAATATATTTATTAGGTAATGATGACTGATGACGGACCTGCTGGACACTGTCAGCTCAGCAGCACCGCAGACTGCTACAGTAAGCTACTATACTATAGTAGTATGTACAAAGAAGAAAGAAAAAAAAAACCACGGGTAGGTGGTATACAATTATGGATGGACTGCCGAGTGCCGACACAGAGGTAGCTACAGCCGTGGACTAACGTACTGTGTCTGCTGCTAATATAGAGTCTAGACTGGATGATAAATTATTGATAATGAGATGAAATCAATATAATATCACTAGTACTGCAGCCGGACAGGTACTATATATATTTATTATGTAATGACTGATGACGGACCTGCTGGACACTGTCAGGTCAGCAGCACCGCAGACTGCTACAGTAAGCTACTATAGTAGTATGTATAAAGAAGAATGAAAAAAAAAAACCACGGGTAGGTGGTATACAATATTATATATATATATATATATATATATATTATATACAATTATATATATATATATATATATATATATTAAACTGGTGGTGATTGATTATTAAACTGGTGGTCAGGTCACGTTGCAACTTGCAACTAGTACTCCGAGTCCTAAGCAGACAATCACAAAATATATTATTATACTGGTGGTCAGTGTGGTCACAACAATGGCAGTGTGGCACTGACTCTGGCAGCAAAAGTGTGCACTGTACGTTATATGTACTCCTGAGTCCTGCTCTCAGACTCTAACTGCTCCCCACTGTCAGTGTCTCCCCCACAAGTCAGATAATTAATACAATACACAGTCACACTATCTAATCTATATCACTTCAGCAAGTAGTATAGTAGTATAGTAGTACTCCTCCTAATAGTAATAATGCTCCCCAAAATACTGTGTCTCTCTCGTCTCTACTGTGTCTCTCTCTTCTCTAAACGGAGAGGACGCCAGCCACGTCCTCTCCCTATGACTCTCAATGCACGTGTGAAAATGGCGGCGACGCGCGGCTCCTTATATAGAATCCGAGTCTCGCGAGAATCCGACAGCGGGATGATGACGTTCGGGCGCGCTCGGGTTAACCGAGCAAGGCGGGAAGATCCGAGTCGCTCGGACCCGTGAAGAAAAAAACTGAAGTTCGGGCGGGTTCGGATTCAGAGGAACCGAACCCGCTTATCACTAGCTTTTAGGCGTTTGTTTAAGACAAGTAAGATGCTATGTTATCACTATATATGAAAAAGGATCATACCATTTTTTATTTCATTGTATAAGCAATATAAGCTCCCACTCAAAAAAATGTCAAAACAAATAACAAAGGAATTGATAAAAAAAAAACTTGTACTTGACCTTTATTTCTCAATATTCATTCTAATCTGCTGTCTAATGCTGTTGCTATTATTGGCGGTTATTCATATGTGGAGGCAAAGCAAAAAAGCAAGCAACTGGGCAAAACCATGTTGCACTGCAGGTGGAACAGTTAGCTGTAACATGTGCAGAGAGATTTAGATTTGGGTTGGGTGTGTCCAAACTGAAATCTAAATTGTAGTGTAAAAATAAAGCTGTCTAACATATGTGGGCTACATGCAAAAGCAGATAGTATTTACTCTGCACAGAAAAAATATGAATGTATTTGATCCCCTTCCATTGCAAAATGGTTTGTTCCAGACACAGAGTTATGTGCTTTTTCTGCCTTGCTTACACATCCAAATCAGGCCCAATGTGCCATGTATTAGCTTTGGGTATTGGGAAAGTTACCTCGCAAGCTGACCTCATAAAACACTATTTTGGTTATTCTGAGATATAACTTAACTACTTATTTAGGACGATTTATAATCAATAATTCATGGCCCACTTAATCAAGATCTGCCCATCATCCTGTACATACATCAGACCATTTTGGCATTCAGATCTGCATGCAGCACTAAGGAAACATGAGTTTAGCTTTCATTGAGCTCTCCATTCCTAAGTGAATGCGGCTCAGGCTCATTGCCTGTCACACTATCGTATTTCTGTCTGCAACAATAAACCGTTCATAATTGAGCAGTTATGCAGATAAGGCTGTTTTCTGTCATTAGCTATGGAAATCTCTATATGTAAAGTTAAATTAAATTCATTCTGAAATAAAAACTACCTGTGCTGGTCAAACCTCATGATATATAAGATGGAGCAATTGTTCCTGCTTAGAAGTGTGAATGTGCCTGTCCATGGTCAGTTATACATCTGTGTGATTCATTTACTGGAATAGTTTTAGTTGATTTGTTGATTATGTAGAAAAATGCAATGTCAGTAGCAATTCTGCATGGATGAAATGTATAGCACTCTCTGGGCCTGGGTCAGAGCTGCACAGAAGTTGGGCCGCATATAGTATGCAGCTACATTATGTTCTCAGACTTTTTTCTAAACTCTTTGTATTTAGAGTTGGCTGCATCTATGCAATTGCACTTCCCCAATCAATACACTCTCCAGGCCCTCCAGATAATGCTGGGCCCAGGACATTAGTACCCCCCCCCCCCCATCAGTGCCTCTGCACGCTGGCCACACTCCGTCAGAAAAATTAGCCTACTGTATGTGTGGTCACCAAGTTGCAACTTAGCCACACTCTGAATCGCTTGTGTTTGCTCGCAGCTGTGTATGCGCAGCTATGGAACATGCACAGTGTGAAAAATCATAAGATTTATCCACAAAACAAATGTTCATGCACCTTGGAATCAGTGCCTCTCTGAGTAAAGAGTAAGCTGTTAAGTGAGTACCTTTAACTTTGTAGTAATGGAGCCTAGATCAGTGATGTAGAGAGCTGTGGCGGGCCCAGGTACATTTTTGGGGCCTAATTGCAGGAGGCTTGACTTCACCCACTTATACAAATTAATGGAAAAAACAAGTATTTTCAGCACTCTGAGTGCAATTTTGGGAGGAGCATCATGCCCCTCAGCCAGGGACAAATCCAGAGGGGGGCACGACCAGTGTGATCCCCCTCCCCTCTGCACAGACAGAAGAGACTGCTGCTGCACCTCCACAGCGCAGCCAGCGCACAGCAACATGTGCTGGCTGAAGAGCGAAGCTGCTGCTGCTGACAGGTAGGGGAACCGGGGGGATGGCAGTGGACCCGGACCCACCCCAGGCCCCTCCATCAGACCCGGGCATGGGTTATTAGTAACTGCTGCCCCTCCCTCTCAGTGGCAGTGGCCTAGATAAGAGGACTTTTAAATAGATTCTTCAGTATGTCAACTCATGGGGTCTATTTACTAAACCTTTGGATGGAGATAAAGTGGATGGAGATAAAGTACCAGCCAATCAGCTCTTAACTGTCATGTTACAGGCTCTGTTTAAAAAATGGCAGTTAAGAGCTGGTTGGTTGGGACTTTATCTTCGTCCACCTTTATCTCCATCCAATGCTTAGTAAATAGACCACAATGTGTCCTAGGATGAAAAGAAACCTCTTATTTTATAGGTAAGTCTACTCTTTAAAACTTGATCTCACGAGCCAAACAATAAATAAATAAATAAATCAACTTTTACTAAACAAAATACAGTTGTCATAATTCTAATCATAGTTGCCGACAATTTAAAAATGCTCTCGGGGAGATATCAGTGAGCAGGCGCTGCTGGGAGGTGCGCAGAGATTTGTTGTGAATCACTTCTTTTGGCCATCCCCAAAGAGAACTGTCACTGATTTCGTACTGAATGCAGGAGATATCACAGATATTGTTACAGTATTTTAAATAGCAGTGATATTAGATATTGACAATTGCACAAAATGTAAAGGCTGAGTCTTAGAAAAATAGCCCCCTTTGTGGCAAATGTTGGGCCATAGGGGGTCATTCCGAGTTGATCGCTCGCTGCCAATTTTCACAGCGCATCGATCAGGTGAAAAAATTGCATTTATGCGCATGCATATGCCCCACAATGCGCACGCGCGACGTACGGGTACAAAGCCCTTTGTGGTTGTGCTCAGGTTCTAGCGAAGTTTTTCTTCGCACTGATGGCCGCAAGAAGATTGACAGGAAGGGGGCTTTTCTGGATGTCAACTGACCATTTTCAGGGAGTGTTTGGAAAAACGCAGGCGTGTCTGAAAAAATGCAGGCATGGCTGGGCGTTCGCTGGGCGAGTGTATGACGTCAAATCTGGACACAAATAGGCTGAAGTGATCACAAGCGCTGAGTAGGTTCAGAGCTACTCTGAAACTGCATAAACTGTTTTTGCAAAGCTCGCCTGCACAAGCGTTCACACTTCTGCTAAGCTAAAATACACTCCCCAGTGGGCGGCGGCATAGCATTTGCATGGCTGCTAAAACTAGCTAGCGAGCGATCAACTCGGAATGACCACCATAGTGTACTGTATAACACAAATAGTGTGCCCTGTAAAAAATACAAATCAGTTTAAGTCTCACATATATGAAAATCCAATACCCAAAATTGGATACTGACACTTTTGCTTTCTCATGCTTGTTTCAATCACAAAATTATAAAAAATATTGTATAAAATTACCTTCCGGTTATGTGTATAAGATGTATATGAAATACAAATAAATTTTCGTATATAGACTTGGGTCTCATTCCCAAGATATCTCATTATGGTTTGCAAATATTCCAAAATACTGAAAAATTCAAAATAAAAAATGTTTCTTGTCCCAAGCATTTCAGATATGAGAGCCTGTGGGTCAGATGTACTAAGCATGAAAAGTGTTAAATTGCACAGTGATAAAGTACCAACCAACCAGCTCCTGTCATTTTTCAAACCCAGCCTGTAAATGGCCAGAGATGCTGATTGGTTGTTACTTTATCACCATGCAATTTATCACTTTTGTAGGCTTAGTACATCTCCCCCTCAATCTCTAATACCTGTTACGTTCATATATTATCAAAACATAGATAATGAAATAATATTTCTTCACCTTTAAAAAGCTGGTGAAGGATTTATACTGTATCTTTATTTACTACTCTGCATTGGGTGCTAATGCCATTTCCCAGGCTAAGCTGTAAAGTTACTATAATTTGTTGTGACAGTCCTATATGTATCAGAACTGTAACAAAAACCATCTGTTTCCTGACCTATCTGTGCCAATGTCTGGTTAACAACCCAAGCATAACATTTTTGAAATGTAAACCACTTTTCTATTTTTTTTTTTTTTTTGTATATACTAATAGATGAGTTATTTGCCTAAAATCTTGATTGTGATTGCGAAACCTAAGTTAAATAAATAAAATGTCTTTACTGGGAGTGAGGCAAGGTGGGCACGAGAACACTTGCTGTACATGCCAGGCTGGTGTTAGTTTTGTACACAAAAGTTATCTTTCTTTTGAGATGCAATTCGAGTACTCAGAAGTAGAGTATTTAGTATGTAGAAGTAGAATTTAGTATAGCACCTACAGTGGACAGTTGTATTGATTTTAGTAGGAACTTTGTATCACTTACCTAGGCAACCAGCAGATTTTTCAGTAACTTGTTAGGCAATACAACCTTGTTTATCTTACAGCAGGACACAGGTTATGGCTACATCATATCAGTTAGGAAATATCTGGGAAGGTTAGCTTTAGGCTGCTGGAGGAGGGGGGAGGTGGGTGTCAGGTTAGGGTCAGGCTGCAGGGAAGGAGGGTTAGGGGGTAGACAAGAGGAGGGGTTAGACTACTTATGTACCAGGTGTTAGGATTCTGTGCATCAGGATGCCACTGTCGGGATTCTAACTGACGGCATCCCAAGCTCTGGGATCCCGATACCATCCACTACAGCTAACCACCCACAAGATTTTCAGCATTGCTACACTCTTCAACATGCTATTATATTAGAGATGAGCTGGTTCGGATTTACTCGATTAATAACGCCAGAATTATCGCAAGTTCTCTTTTTCTGGATTTTTCTTATTGGCTAACCAAAACACATGACGTCCGTGAGCCAATAAAGAGATTCGGGTAAATCCGAGTAAAACTGAACCAGCTCATCTCTATATTATAATATATGTTGATCTTCTGTTTCATTTATATTTTCTAGTCTCCAAAGCCTAACATTTGGCAGTCCTCAGCTATGGAAGCTGAAAGAGACCATCAATGCAACCAACGAATGCACACCAATTTCATTTATAATTGTACATGTATTTTTATATGCATTTTTACTTAATTACACCATGTAAGCTACAATTATTTTCTTATTTTATTCAATAAGTCAGTAAGCAAACAAAAAGTTAAGTCATACAAACGAACAAGTTGTTACAGAACTATACAAGGGAATGTATAAACAGGCTTATACCTGACACTAGTGAATATTAGCTTTTGATTATAAATGCTTCATATACTGTATGCTTTCCCAATCTTCAATACCATGAACAATGTGTTTTCTTAGCTCAAGTATAAGTTACATACACACATTAAATTAAACTTTGTAGTTGGCAGAAGAATATTGCAATTGCATTCAGAAGCCATTGCTAGTAAATTAGATAATATTTTTTTCTTAATAAAAGCCCTAGACCACTTTTCATTATAAGATTTGCTAACTTCATACTACGTTTTGTACCAATGAAAAGGAAATATTTTTTATAGCCATCAAAGATTAAGGCAAAGACGTATAGTAGAAGATGGTCTTAGCTGTTTATTAAACAAAGAGTAAATAACATCAGAGGAGTTGCTGAGTTGCGTACAAGAGAATCCACTCTGAAATGACTGGAAGTTGATACTATCATAAATATTTTGATACAACGAAATTGGCAAGAAAGCTATTGTTTTTCCTGAGGCTTTTAGCAGTTGTGCAAATCTTAACTTAAAAATGTGTGATTTTTTAATTGTATTTTTACATTTATTAGATTTCAGATTTTATTTCAACTAATAGGTTTATGTATCAGTTGTAAAAATTGAGATATAACACTGGGCATGTGTGCTACATTTATTTCAAGTACTATTTTTTCCTACAGGGGATCAAGTCCTATTCATTCAATCTAATGTGTGGTCTACCGGAGAGACTCAGTTTCAAGGTCAAATTCCCTAAGCTAGATTTCATTTAATTGAATCACTCACCAGTGATTATACAGCTACAGTGTGGGTTTGTGTCAACGGATAAGCAGTTTGTTAGCTATCTCTGGCAAAACGTGTTATTTAAGTACAATTTATTTTATTGATATTGTATTAATTTTGTGTTTTGACTTCACATAGCAAAAACCCTGAAAATTGTATCGTAAAGAGAATATTATTTGTAGTGAAACAAATATGTTGATTTTATGGGTAGAAAGATGTGAAAAATATCTAGTTCTGAAAACCTCAATTATGATAGATTTCCCCATGAAATAAAACATATATTGCAATGCAGGAGAATTACAGAGAAAAGCAGAGAATGTACATTAGTATGTCTTAACAGCATTGTAGTCACTGGGCAAAGCATTGCACTGGGGCCCCTAACCACCCATTCATGGGAACCAATAAAAAAAAATCATAACATGACCATCCTGTGGTCATGCACCGTGTCTCCATACAGTGAATGGCTGTCAGCACTCTGATTTGTGGACAGTCTAGCCATCCACCAGTCAGCATACTGAAAGCCATTCACTGTTTGATTGCAGGCTGGGAGGCTGGTAGAGAGGCAGCCTCGTCATTCTGATTGTGTGACCACCACTACCCCGTGCTCAAATGCCCCTAGAATTGTGGGGCCCTAGGCAGCTGCCCAGTGTGCCTATAACTTAAGAGGACCTTGGTCTGTGACTAGTTATAACTACTAAAAATTCAAAAAGGGAGATGGAAATTCAGGCAGAATGCATGTTGGAAAGATCAGCAATAATAGTTTTTTGCACAATTCCAAAAAGGTCGAATCTGGTGTCTGATATTTACAGTAAATACAACTAATAGAACACTTGGCTGTAAAAGATTTCAAATGTCACACCAATTAAAGCCTTCTCTCTTTGCTGGTTAAACCAGGGCTTACTAGTGTTAACTACCCTCCCTCCTCTTTTGAGGTAATCTCTTTTTTCTGGATAGTGTGCTTGCTAATGGGTCAAGCTACAATTTCAAACAACCCATATCCTGATAGAGTAATCGATGTACAGTAAATACTCTTATTACTTAATATATGTATGTGGTTGCCGTCATGATAAATGAAATCTATAGGCCAAGTTTTATATAACTAACAAGGTATTCTACCCGTTCTTTGCACTGGATTTTATGTTTTTCACGGTTGTAAATATAGTTAATGTAAGTAAATATTAATCCATGGTTCTTGGCATTACCTGAGGAGCACCCATAGCAGATACAGTAAAAAGTGACAGGATTATTTCTGTAGTTTATTAAATTAAACACACTGAAGGTGCAATCCAAATTTTGATCTGATTGTCCGTTTGGGCATTATCATTTGTGCAACGCAATCCACGCATTGGTAAAGACGTCATTATGTCAACCCCTTTTCATCCCCTTAGGGGAGGTTTATTAAAATTCTAATTACGTAATTTTCCTATTCCCCACGTGCAGAATACCTATGTTAAATTCTATTTTCCTAACATAGCGGGACGTAAGAGAATTAGTGATGATTCAGTCAGTGAGTGAGGGCTTTCGTATATATATATATATATATATATATATATATATATATATATATTAGAGATTTATGCATATCTCTGTCCTATTTAGGTGGATGGCACTTGCCAAAGTCTCTCAGTCTGTGACATAGGGCATTTTGGGTGGGAACTGGGCATTGAAAATACTACTGCTTGCAACCACCCTTACATGTGGGAGTGTTATGGGAGTTTTCATGTATAAGTATCAAAAGCTGTTGCAACTCTGGGTTGTGTATACAGAGAAAGGGAAGCCTGTTTATGACATATCTCTTACACCTATGAAAGGGCTGATGCAAGTGCATATACTAATGATGATGACTGCAGCAGCCAACTTACAATCAATGGGTGACATGGGTTTCCGCTTGCACATGCACAAAATCCTGCATTAGTTGAATGTAATATTGTATTAGCATAATGTGTTAGAACTCTGTTTTGCTGTGTTTTCCTGGAAGTATGTTTCCCCGACACCAGGGGTCACCAGGGATCCTGTTATGTGAGCTGCAGTACTATGCAGTGCTGCTCTTTGGACTGATCGATTAATTCATTACCAGCATGGATTACACCTGGCAGCTGCCTATTTAGTATGTCTGTTCCTAGCACTCAGAGCTGGGTAATTAATGTTTCCTGTTCAAGATTTCTGGATCTGCCAAGCCAAGGAACTTCTTTTTGGATTAATGTTTCATGTTTTGCCTTGCCAAGATTCCAGGATACCTACTCCTATTTATGTTCCTGTGAGCTTCTGTGGCTGCCTGTTATGCACACCAGTGCCTGCAGGAAAGTACTGGTGTCAGAACTGTTATGCACTCCAGTGTCTGCAGGAATGTACTGGTGTTTGAACTGTTATGCAAAACAGATGGACTCACAGACAAACTGGGGGATATGACATAACGTACACAGAAGGTGATAGGGTAACAAAATACACACAAAGTGAACAGAGAAGCCCAGAGGCTAAGGAACTGGGTATCTCCCTTGTATTAGAACTGCTCAGATGGAAAAGCAAGATGTTGTGTTTTAATACGTAGAGAACCCGAAATGCTGTTGCTAAGGGCAACAGCAAAACCCTAAAGGGTTACCAACGGGTGTGGCAGTAAACTCCTTGGTCAGAGATGGAATGATAGACACAAGGAGAATCTCCACAATCCTAATTCTCACTTGCAGTGCACAGGTTTTAGCTTACTGCCACTAAACTGACCCCTGACACCTAGCACCGTGAGACAGGATTAGACAGGCAAGTCTTAGAATACAGCCGCAAACTTGCTAAGTTCACAGAGTAGTAACAGAACCCCAGCAAGCTAAACGACTGACTCCAGTCTTACTGCTAGGTCTGGATTGGCAGAGTGTAATACCAAATCCCCAGGCCTATTTGCAGTAAGCAACAAACAAATACAAAGCTACACAGTACTGGCTAACTTTCATGAACTGACTAACCAACAAAGATTCAGCAGCATCTGCTTACCATGAAAAGAGGCCTTATAAAGCAGGTGCTGTCCACGCCCCACTCAGACCTCACAGACTGTGAGCACAAAAACCAGCACCGGATCCCCTGCCGTGCACAGAGCCTATAACCACTGCACAGCAAAAGACCCGAACCGGAGTATCAGCTGCGCTCAGGTTACTCCACTAGCACTTGTCTCCCGGTTGCCATGACGACGTGGCAGCACAGGGCAGGAGACCCTAACAGTACCCCCCCTCTGACGAGGGGTCAAAGAACCCCTACCACCGGGTTTATCGGGGAACTGCGAGAAGAAAGAGCGTATCAGTCTGGGGGCATGAAGATCACAACTGCGCACCCACAACCGCTCCTCCGGGCCATACCCCTTCCAGTGCACCAAAAATGACAGCCGACCCCGAACCACCTTGGAGTCAAGAATCCTTTCAACAACAAACTCCCTCTGGCCACGTATCAGAAGAGGGGAAGGTCTTCCACTGGAAGAAGGATTACTAATCGTCCGGTTTAAAAGGGAACAATGAAATGTTTTATTGATACCCAAAGAACGGGGCAGATCTAACTGAAATGCCACCGGATTGATAACCCTGGTGATCTTATAAGGGCCGATGAACCGGGGCCCTAACTTATGAGATGGCTGTCTCAACTTCAAATTCTTGGTAGACAACCAGACGAAGTCTCCTAATTTGAAGCTGCAGGGTCTTTTCCGCTTATCAAAAATCCTTTTGGTCACTAATGACACAGACACAAGGGCTTTCTTCACTTTCCGCCAAATACCTCTAAGGACCGAAACCACAGAGGAACCACCAGGCGTGGAGTCCAGGGGGTCAAAAGAATTGGCCTTAGGATGATGCCCATACACACAAAGGAAGGGAGAGATCCCTGTAGCAGAGTGAGCCGCGTTGTTATAGGCAAACTCCGCCATGGACAGATGAGCAACCCAGTCAGTCTGACACTTGGAGACATAACACCTGAGGAACTGCTCCAAGGACTGGTTCACCCTTTCAGTCTGCCCATTAGACTGCGGATGGTAGCCTGACGACAAGCTGACAGAAATCTGGAGATCGGAACAAAATGCCCTCCAGAATTTGGCCACAAACTGGGATCCGCGGTCAGAGACCACATCAAGTGGCAACCCGTGGAGACGCACAACATGCAGCATAAATAATTCAGACAGGCGTCTGGCTGATGGCAGCCCAACCAGTGGAACGAAGTGCGCCATCTTCGAAAACCTGTCAACGACAACCCAGATGGCTGTCATCCCCGAGGATTTGGGCAAGTCCACCACAAAATCCATTGAAATGTGGGTCCATGGCTTAGATGGGATAGAGAGTGGATGTAATGGGCCAACAGGAACCCCTCTAGGAGTCTTATTTCGGGCACAGATGTCACATGCCCGAACCCACTGATCCACATCCTTAGCCACCGAGGGCCACCACACTGCCCTAGATAGCAACTCCCGAGTTCTGGCAATACCCGGGTGACCTGCCGACTTCTTGGCATGGAATTCCAGGAACACTCGCTGTCTTAACCTAGGAGGCACAAACAAAAGACCTACCGGAAGGTCTGGAGGAGCCTGCTCCTGTGCTCTAAGGACTAATGATAAGAGGTCCTGGGTAATGCCCACTTTAATACATGATGGGGAAACAATGGGCAACGGCTCCTCGGTGGTCTCCTGGATTGGAGCAAAACTCCGCGAGTGCGCATCAGCCTTGATGTTTTTTGACCCAGGGCGATATGTTATCAAAAAATTAAAGCGAGCAAAAAACAAAGCCCATCGTGCCTGCCTGGCATTGAGACGCTTTGCTGACTCTAAATATGCCAGATTCTTATGGTCAGTGAGAATTGAGACCACAAACTTAGCCCCCTCAAGCCAGTGTCTCCACTCCTCGAGTGCATCCTTAATAGCCAACAATTCCCGGTTACCCACGTCATAATTCATTTCGGCAGGCGAAAATTTATGGGAAAAGTAAGCACAGGGATGAAGGCGATTATCAGACACTCCCATCTGAGAAAGCACTGCCCCAATACCCATCTCAGGGGCATCCACCTCCACCACAAAAGGACGCTCTGGATCTGGGTGTCGCAGCACCTTGGCCGAAACAAATGCCCTTTTGAGACGGGCAAAAGCCGCTTTAGCCTCACAAGACCAGTGAGCAACATCCGCCCCTTTCTTAGTGAGTGCCACCAAGGGCGCCACTATAGACGAAAATCCAGCGATAAATCGTCCATAAAAATTCGCAAAGCCCAGGAAACGCTGAAGCGCCTTCAAACTAGTGGGCTGCACCCAATCCAGGACTGCCTGTACCTTGGAACCCTCCATTTGGAAACCTTCTGGGGAGATAATATATCCTAGAAATGCGATTTGCTGAACTTCAAATTCGCACTTCTCCAGCTTCGCCCCAAGCCGGTGGTCTCTGAGTTTCTGGAGGACTAAGCGTACATGCTTCTGATGTTCCTCCAGGGAATGGGAGAAGATTAGGATGTCATCTAAGTATACAACTAAGAATCTATCCAAATATTCCCTGAGCACATCATTCATGAAATCCTGGAAGACTGCCGGGGCATTACAGAGCCCAAAAGGCATCACCAAATATTCATAATGCCCTGAGTGGGTATTAAAGGCAGTCTTCCATTCATCCCCCTCTCTTATTCGGATTAGATTGTACGCACCGCGTAGGTCAATCTTAGAAAAAATGGTGGCAGTACGAAGCTGGTCAAACAAGACCGAAATGAGAGGCAGTGGGTATGAGTTTTTAATCGTGATACGGTTCAATTCCCTGAAGTCGATGCAGGGTCGCAACGAACCGTCCTTTTTACCCACGAAGAAGAACCCCGACCCAACTGGAGACTGTGAAGGTCTGATAAATCCCTTAGCCAAGTTCTCCTGAATGTACTCTGCCATAGCCTGAGTCTCAGGACGTGACAGGGAGTACAACCTGCTCTTGGGAAGCTTAGCATTTGGCAACAAATCAATGGCACAGTCATAGGGGCGATGGGGAGGTAGTACCTCTGCAACTTTTTTGGAGAACACGTCCGCAAAATCTGCATAACACCCTGGCAATCCTGGCAAACTTAGCTGCGAGAGCCTGACTGGAAGGCTCAAGCAACTCCTGAAACAATCAGTACCCCAACTAAGAATCTCCCCAGAGACCCAGTCAAATTGAGGATTGTGGGCCCTTAACCAGGGTAACCCCAACACCAATGGGGCAAAAGTACAGACAGTCACATAAAAGGACAATTTTTCAGAGTGTGTGGCTCCAATAAACAAAGAAATCTGGCTAGTGCAAGAGGTAATTTTACCTTGGGATAATGGTTCCCCGTTTAACCCACAAATCTCAATTTCCGATGCCAAGGGTACTAAGGGAACAGAGTGTTTCAGGGCGAATTGGCGGTCCATAAAAACCCCGTCGGCCCCACTGTCCACAAAGGCCTCAGTCTTGACAGTTTGACCGAGGATCTTCAAGGTCACCGGAATGATAAAAGTCTTCTTGGGAAATTCTGACTTCTGGCCTGACAGGATATTTCCCATCACCCTCAGGCCCTGAAGTTTTCCGGCTTTTCTGGGCATGATACTACCACATGACCTTTATTCCCACAGTACAAACACAACCCCTGCTGTCTCCTCCGCGTCTTCTCACGCGAGGAGAGGCGGGTAGCCCCAATCTGCATAGGCTCCTCAGAAAATTCCTCAGAGTCTGAGGTTCCCTTGGGAAGGAAGGAAATCTCAGTCTCCCTTTCAAGCCTACGCTCTCTCAGCCGTCTATCCACCCGAATGGATAACTGCATGAGCTGATCCAAGCTATCAGGCAAGGGATATTGTACCAGTTGGTCCTTTATCTGGTTAGAAAGACCTCTTCGGTACTGGTGTCTCAGGGCTGGGTCATTCCACTGGGTATCATGGGCCAACCTCCGAAACTCCGTACAGTAAACCTCAACTGGCCTTCGCCCTTGCTTAAGGATCGAAATCTGAGCCTCGGCTGAGGCCGTCTTGTCAGGGTCATCATACAACATGCCCAGTGCCGTAAAAAAAGCATCAACACTTTTAAGCGACGGACAGTCAGGCTGCAACCCATATGCCCAGACCTGTGGGTCTCCTTGTAGCAAGGAAATCACTATGCCCACCCGCTGAATCTCCGACCCAGAAGACTGAGGCCTAAGCCGGAAGTATAGCTTGCAGCTCTCCTTGAAACAAAAGAACTGCGAGCGATCTCCAGAAAAACGATCCGGGAGATTTACTTTCGGCTCCTTAACCCCTGCAGGTGCTGCTGCTGCGGGAGCTCCGCCAGCAGCCTGGGAGGTGTGCATTTTAATGGACAAATCATTAAATTGTCGAGTCAGGACCTGCACCTGATCGACCACCTGTTGCAACGTATTTTGAGGGGTATGCTCCATATTCCCACAAAATTTCAACAGGAGTATTAGGCTGCTGAATATGTTATGCACACCAGTGCCTGCAGGAAAGTACTGGTGTCAGAACTGTTATGCACTCCAGTGTCTGCAGGAATGTACTGGTGTTTGAACTGTTATGCAAAACAGATGGACTCACAGACAAACTGGGGGATATGACATAACGTACACAGAAGGTGATAGGGTAACAAAATACACACAAAGTGAACAGAGAAGCCCAGAGGCTAAGGAACTGGGTATCTCCCTTGTATTAGAACTGCTCAGATGGAAAAGCAAGATGTTGTGTTTTAATACGTAGAGAACCCGAAATGCTGTTGCTAAGGGCAACAGCAAAACCCTAAAGGGTTACCAACGGGTGTGGCAGTAAACTCCTTGGTCAGAGATGGAATGATAGACACAAGGAGAATCTCCACAATCCTAATTCTCACTTGCAGTGCACAGGTTTTAGCTTACTGCCACTAAACTGACCCCTGACACCAAGCACAGTGAGACAGGATTAGACAGGCAAGTCTTAGAATACAGCCGCAAACTTGCTAAGTTCACAGAGTAGTAACAGAACCCTAATCTACATCTCAAATATATCTGCATTCAAGTATATCTGCCTTATCAAGTGTTTCTTATCAAGCTTTCACTCCCATACACTGCTACAATCTGTGACTTATGGATCTGCTGCAGTCCAGGGTATTTATAACATACAGAAGTAGCCATGCATTCCCTATGGGCAGGTGCATGCAAATGCACGCACATGCCTATTTGCAGTCATGGCTTTCGTGATCACTTTGGCATGATGCCTGCACATCGCCGCAGAGCTGAGAATGTGTAGATCTGTAAGGTAGTAAATCTAGTTTCTGATGCTGCGCGCTACTATAGTCGCTTTGTGTGCACCTCAGAATCAGACCATATATGTGTAAGCTGTGAATTGCTACAAAATTACCACAAACTCCCTATGTTAAAAAAAATCTATTACAAAAAGTCACTCTCACTATCAAGGTACAATGTGTTTTTATGGATGGACTGGATTCCAGAGGATGATGGCACTGTTGCTCTCCAGGTGCCAGCATGCCTTAAAAACCATTAAAATTTGACATACTGTATAAGGGCTTGCTGAGTAATGTAGTTTTCCAGCACATAAACATATTTAATCTATAATTAACCATTGTATTACTCCCACCCAACGCTGCATAAGTTAGAGAAGAGCCTTATCAGAGTGGAGCTGGCTTTTCTTAAGGGAAAAGCACTCTTTTTTTGCACCAGAACCCCCCAGGAAACAGTCCAATACTGACAGCCAAGGGCTGGTTGTCACTAAAACAGGGGGAGTCTGTGCTGTGGGATTCTCTACTACTGTATACTGGCAATAGTCCTGGCTTTCAAAGAACCCATTCTCTTTGACTTTCACATTTTTCCACAACCTACCTAAGCAGTGCTAGCGCTGGTTACACTTATTTGGTTATTTAGAAAAACCGTGACAAATGCATTGGAATAGGCCAGTGTTTAATCCAGATGCACATTGTCAGCAGCATGGCTTCTCAGCCTCCAAATAGCTGGCTATTAAATCAGATGTTTTTGGGTCCGAAACTGTCCAAAAATGTATACAATTCAGAAGTCGCAACAAATCTACAGGCTATCGTTAAATCATTCCAGGGTTGGACTGGCCCACAGGGGTACAGGGGAAACTACCAGTGGGCCCCACCGCCTGAGGGCCCACTCCTTCCTTTAGGGATCAGGTTCCAGACTGTGCACTTGTATTATACATGGTAGATATGTTGCATTACACTGCAAAAGACAATTGTGTATTTCAAGCCTCTGTGGAGGCTAGCCACACCCCCTTTGTAGGCTTGCCACACCCCTTAAGTATGGGCCCCTATCACTGCATACCCCCGGTGGGCCCTTCATACCCCAGTCCGACACTGGTTCATTCCATCCATTGTGTTTCATTCTCTATCAGGACAATACACCAGCCCACACAGTTCTCTCTGGGAAGCAGTTTTTGGCCGGGAAACAAATTGCAGTGCTAGAACACCCTGCATACTCACCAGACCTAGAATTGTGTGACTACTTTCTTTTCCCTAAAGTTAAATCTGTACTCAGGGAAACCCGTTTTGCATCAGTTACAGAGGTAAAGAACAAAACGACTGAGTTGTTGAGACAACTAAACGATAATGACCTACATCATAGCTGTGACTAATGGAAGAGAGATCTGGGAATAACCAAACTCTTCCCCCATTTCCTGACAGCTTAATGTTTAATTTAGGAGAATGTTATTCTCTGGTGATTACCAAACGTACACCAACTCCACTTTAAAAAAGGAAGCGATATCTATAAATATTAACGCAAAAAAATCCAGACAATAAGAATCACATCGTAATGAAGAATTGTATTTTTAAGTGCGCTATAATCCAAACTTCAGACATTTTCATGGATAAACCTAACCTGGGATTGTGGCTGGAAATTATGACAGGAGGAAACAATGAATAGTGTATTGTACTCTGCACCCACATTAATTTTATCATATGCCTTGGGTTGGGCGCGAAAAAATGACAGCAAATGTTATCATCCTGCTAAATGTAAAAAGGATACAGACGATAATTGTTGGCCAGAGCACAGTCCTTGCAGGCTAGAAGTGAGGATTTTAGCTGGCTTTGGAATGCCTTGGATTTAAAGTAAACATTATACACTCATACTGTAGTAATTGCAAATAATTATTTAAATTGTTTAATACATTTTAGAATTATTTATTTAGTTAGCTGGAATCTTAAACAAGATTTATTTTATGGGATTTGGATTGATTTCTCACCAGTGTTGTTTAGGTTCTATGCTTGCACTAGACAAAATAATAATCATTAAAATGTGAGTTTCATTTTTTCATAGGTCCTTCTATTAGACAATAAAAACTTACTTTTGAGGTGATGCAGATTCATATCACTGCTAAAAAAAAGTGTGGTGCCTCAAACATGCCACTTTTTCAACATTAATCTCTATAAGTATGCTTAATGCAGGAAGGATATCTGTATTTAATAGTACAAATGGGACACAACACTAGGTTTACCAAGGTCCAGATATAGAACAACTGAAAATAGCTGGAGGCAGATGTCCTGCACTAGTTTTTCACACTGGCAAACTAAATAACATTTTCTGAATAGTATTTCAGTTCATGGAGCACATGATAAACTGAATTGACAGATCGGTATTTACCGCAGGACAGGAATGGAGATGAAGGAAATATTTGATGTATTTGATTTTTCTATCGTTTGTAAGGATTTGAGAACCAGAAGTTGGTTGCTCTTCTGCCACCTGGGCAATATTATCTGTTAGTCAGAAAACATAAACCCTTTGATATATGATAATTTGGCTTTGTGATCACTTAACATATCACTGCAAAGGATACAGGATATGTGACCATTTCCTTCTAATGCAAGGTGGATTTCCGAGGATAATGCAGTATGCCAGTAAAGCATAGGCTCTACTGTATTGCTTCAGACAAACAAATGGGGTCATTTACAGTTGGACTAAAGTTTATTTTTGTAGCAACATATACAAATTTCGTATTGTAAATGTGCACCAAAATGCATATGTACCTAGATTTGAATATATCAAGTGTACTGTTAGTGCAATGCATATATATGTAAATGCAACAAATCTACTGGAGATATGACATAATGGGTCTGGAACGCATGTAGAAGTGCATGCACCAGTGTCTGTTGGCAGTCGCCCATCCCTAGTGTACATCTGTGTGACCAAATGTGCAAGGACTGAGATGTCCACTTTCAGTGCCTGTACACGCAGTAATACCGATGGCCGATTGGTGCATCCTTATACACTACTATTGTCCGCACCATTAATCTTGCATCAGCCTAATGCATACCTCCCAACTGTCCAGATTTTGGCGGGACAGTCCCATTTTTCACGGTGTGTCCATCTGTCCCACCCGCGGATTGCAGTGTCCTTTGGTGGTGGGGCAGTTGGGAGATCCCTAATTTTTGGCACGCGCTTTCAGTGTGCGAACACGTCCCTACTCAGTGCTCAAAGAAGTTGGGAGGTATGCCAATGGCAGGTGCAATTTCTCCATCTGACTATGGCTCCTACTGCTGTGTGCCTGGGAAAGCAGCCACTTCCATTGACACACCTGTGTCACACCCATAACATGCCCACTGAATTAACCATTTGCACATGTATTTCTAGCCACTTCCCAACCACCATCCAGGCAGACCATCACTTATACAACATGTCTCAATCGCAATAGAGCCTCTTGTATGTGCCATACACTGTGTAATGCATGCGCCATATGAGTCTTTAGAAAAACATTTCACAGTTGAAAAAAAGTTTATAATAAATATTGGGGGTCATTCCGAGTTGTTCGCTCTTTGCCGATTTTCGCTATACTGCGATTAGCCGCTAACTGCGCATGCGCATGGTACGCAGAGCACATGCGCTTAGTTATTTTACTAAAAACTTAGTTGTTTTGCTGTAGCGTCTGCGGCGCTTTTCAGTTGCACTGGTGTTTGGTAAATGATTGACAGGAAAGGGGCGTTTCTGGGCGGCAACTCAGCGTTTTCCTGGCGTTGGCTAAAAAATGCAGGTGTGTCAGGGAAAAAACGCGGGAGTGTCTGGAGAAACGGGGGAGTGGCTGTCAGAACGCAGGGCGTGTTTGTGGCATCAAACCAGGAACGAAACGGCCTGAGCTGATCGCAATCTGTGAGTAAGTCTGGAGCTACTCAGAAACTGCTAAGAATTTTCTATTCGCAATTCTGCTAATTTTTCGTTCGCTATTCTGCTAAGCGAAGATACACTACCAGAGGGCGGCGGCCTAGCGTGTGCAATGCTGCTAAAATCAGCTAGCGAGCGAACAACTCGGAATGAGGGCCATAGTTTCTTAGCAGAGGCGCCAAATAGGCTGGGGTAAGTACCAATTACCCAAACCAGGGCTTGTTGAAGCAGCCTAGCAGGGACCCCCTCAGTTGGTTGACAAGAAAATGAAGCACACTGGTGCTTCATTTTCGTGTCCTCTAAGTATGTATGCACAAATAAGTATATATATATATATATACAGTATATATATATAAATCAGTGTCAGTGTCAGTATATATATAAATCAGTGTCAGTGAACTCACTAAAGAATAAAGTAACCACCCTGCAGTCCAACTGCTGCTCGCTCAGCACAGTGGGAGAGACTTCATGACATCTCTCCCCATGCACGGCCTGTTTCGGAGATGGATGCAGTTCACATTGCTGGTGCTGCAGTGTGAAAATATGCTAATGTAGTGAGGTGCACCTTGTGTAAATAGACACGTCCTGCCTGCTTCTGTTATCCTCTGTTGCTTCTTAAGATGCAGCATTGGATCACTTTGCGAGAACACTGGTCATCTGAATGAGCTTGAGGCTGCTCAGATTGGTCATCGCAGTTCCATAGATGAGGCCAGGAAATCTGCATCAGAAGATGCAGGCCTTGGCCTCGGTACTCCTAGAAAACAGGGCAACACCTCCCATTATTGAGGATACTAACCTTCCCTGCCTCCAAACAACCGCAATGTGTCAATCAGACAGCGGCTTTGGGGAACTGCAAAAGATCTTGCAGTAGAAGCCCAGTGCATGTGCAGTACAGATACTGTGAATGCTCTGATCTTCTAAAATTAGAGTAGTGCACAAACCATTGGGTTTGTGTACTACTCTGAATCAGGCCCACAGAGCGGGAGCCAGGAGGAGAAGCTCCAGAGTGGAGAGAAGGAGCTGGGCGCACCACTAGCATAACATATGTCACATTGGATGCCTGGCAAATAAAGATTGCAGCAGTGTCTAGTTTTGCCCCTAGGACTATTCCAAAATTAGCCATATGTATTAATTTTATCCTCAAGACAGTTAAGACTTTATTTTTCTAGCAGTTAAAAAAAACAGTGTCCATGATTTTCCCACATACTGATATCAGGCATTTTTTCTTAGTACTTAATAGTATAAATTTAAGAGAAGGTAACCATATTAAGATGAAGTGAGCAGCATCACCAGGGTCCTATACCAGAATAACATGTTACTGTTTGCATCTATGGGGAAAAGCTCTCTGTCATTCTGTGTACATATAGTACATAGAGCACAGCTACGCCACTGAAGGTGTTCACAGGGGAGTGATTGCAATGTACACAAATTGTTTGAAAAGTCATTCGTCAAAACACCATTGTTATAAACATACTGACCTTTCTCATATTTTTGTTTAAATCAACCAGATTGAGCATGTAGATATGATCCTTCGCTCCAAGAAGCAGTTGACCCCTCTCTTCATCAAGCAATAGGGTTTGAAACCCCAAGCTCTCAGCCGTTGAGTCCACGAATGGGATACAGCTGTTTGACAGAAGTAGGTCTGTGGGAAAAGGAATGCCGTCTTTAGAATGAAAATGTTTACTTATGAGTCAATTGTTTCTATTATAAATATGTTAAGCCAGCATGAAGGTTACAGTTCAGATAACCAAATAACATATTCCTTCTGCCTACTGCAATGTATTACAAAATCCTAATCATGCTCTCAAAACAGTGTAATTGGAATAAAAACTTTATTAAAGTACTTTTGAAGATGGCATGGCTTTATCATTAATACACAAACACCATAAACATTTGGACCCTTTATTAAAGTACAGTACAATTCCTAACTCCTTTCCTACTGAATACTGCCACCACAAGCAGCTACAAACCACTGTAGAGTCAATACGAATTTTCGGTATTGAATATGTGGAAAATGCTAGCCAACCAAGGTTTATAGGCTTTACTGTTGAGCAACTGGATCTCAATGCACTTTGGAGGTCATTCCGAGTCGTTCGCTCGGAAAATTTCTTCGCATCGCAGCGTTTTTCCGCTTAGTGCGCATGCGCAATGTCCGCACTGCGACTGCGCCAAGTAAATTTGCTATGAAGTTTGGATTTTTACTCACGGCTTTTTCTTCACTCAGGCGATCGTAGTGTGATTGACAGGAAATGGGTGTTACTGGGCGGAAACAGGCCGTTTTATGGGCGTGTGGGAAAAAATGCTACCGTTTCCGGAAAAAACGCAGGAGCGGCCGGAGAAACGGAGGAGTGTCTGGGCGAACGCTGGGTGTGTTTGTGACGTCAAACCAGGAACAACAAGCACTGAACTGATCGCAGATGCCGAGTAAGTCTGGAGCTACTCAGAAACTGCTACGAGGTGTGTAATCGCAATATTGCGAATACATCGTTCGCAATTTTAAGATGCTAAGATTCACTCCCAGTAGGCGGCGGCTTAGCGTGTGCAATACTGCTAAAATCGTCTTGCGAGCGAACAACTCGAAATGAGGGCCTTTATTCACTCCTGTGGGTTGGGAAACTGCACAAAACCAACTGTTTACATGTGTCATTAAACAACTGAGTTACACTGTTACACCTGGCTTCCCAGGCTGATCTTCACTTCTGTGCAATACAATAAACAGCAGGATGCAGTTGAAAATAAATATATAATTTAACAACTTTTTCTGAGAGAAAATAAGCAATGTAATGGTTTTCTGAAATCATTTCTAGGCTCACCAAAGTCACAAAGCATTTCTTGTGTGTAGTGAAGTGATTTCTTATGAAAAACAAAACATTACGCAGCTCAGAGAAGACACTACAACAACACTCGTATAATTCATCTGAAGTCAGAACTCAGAAACAGATAAATGTCAGTAAAGAGCCAGGATCGTCCATGTGCCAAACAACAATATATTGAGCAATCTTAGGTTTACGCATTTGTTTCCAACAAGTACTTCCAAGAACAGCTGTGGCTTTCGTAGGAAGAAATGTGAAGGATAATCTAATAATGCATCACAACATACACAGTATTATTATTATTATTATTATTATTATTACCAGTTATTTATATAGCGCACACATATTCCACAGCGCTTTACACAGTAAATAAATAAGAATGTGTGTATGTTTTAACAAACACTATAAAATGTTACAAAATCAGATCATTTATCAGCACGGTATATCTGATTTGATATTTATTTATTTATTTACCAAAATATCAATATTTCTGTTAATGTGATTGATTAGTACACATGTGTATGTATTCCACACATTCAAGAGAAAAAGCGCAGAGGGATACAGTATGCTCAGATTTACTTTACTGCACACACTGTACATGTCATTATTGAAAAAAAAGTAGTGAATACAGTAGTTCTTATGCATATATTGAAAGTCTATTTTACATTGATTAACGAATTATAGTGCTAGTGAAAAGACTGAAATACTAGGCTCGATTCAGAGGTGGGAGCTATTGCAGTAGTGACTGTTTCTTTTGGTGCAGCCACTGCTACATCTTTATGCTAATGCCTCAGCTGATGGTCGTCCTACTGAGATGGCTACAGACTGTGGAGCTAATCTGCTGATGTGCGTATAAAGCTACACCATCACCAAACCATTGGACATTGCTCCAGCCCTGTGGAGACACAGAACGGCTGACTGAACATGGCCTCCAAGGTCAGTGCAACTGACCGCAACAAGTCTGCATCTGATTAGCCACCTCCAGTTGCCACCCATAAACACCAATCAAATTTGCATGAATCTGCATCTTTGTATGGTAATCATTGGAATGCACATGCAGTGCGACTCGTAAACTTTGACCACTTGCATCCAATACCAGCACAATGTCCATCGATAAATCAGGCCCAATATGGAGCAATTAATTTCTGAGCGATTCTGGTGATGTGCGTTGCAGTGAGGTGTGGTGAGGTGAGGCACAGCCTTTCCTGTCATACTAACATTTTGACTATATAAAGTATACGAAAAATATAAATAATATATTAGAAATATGTTAATTGCATTATTCTAATAATTTTTATAGTCAAACCTTGGAGTAAAAAGTCTATGCCTATCTTTTCCGCACATTTCTGATCAAAACTCAACAAATTTCCAGCAGTATATACTTGTGCAAATATGTATAATGTTCACATGAACCCTTTGGCTCATATATTGTGTGCAAATCTGGCTCTGATACTAGCCAGTGCCTCCTGAGAGATTCACCTCGCTGCACGTCGCTGGTGCGTTGGAACGGCGCAATAACGGCATAGTTATGATCACAACATCACTCCCACAGAGGTACTCAGGAAATGAATGATGCTGCTCTATCGTAATTTGGAGTGATTTGCATAGCCACACCACCTGACTACACATTATTTGGGATTCAATTGCCCCATACATTTGTTATTTATGATATGACACATCAGAATGTAAAAAGTATGATTCATCCTTGTACAGATGTACAGAATACAAAAGCTTATGTCCTTAAGTTCTGCAGCTGGTATGTATTAGAAATACAATATAGGAGATGATGTACTCCAGAATACTTCCCATCTTGCCTTGGCAATGTTGCCTAATATTTTACTTTGTAGAAAAATCAAGAACTTCTTCATTATTTTACCATTTTTTTCTTATATAATAGAGTCAAAATTCATGTATTCCAAAATTCTTCCCAATAATCAACATGATAACTTCTACAGCTTTTTCTTAATTAATTACATAAAACAACAAACAATAATTGATCACATAATTATTCACCACTTAGTACACCTAAATAAACCCTGGTGCAATCAGTTGTCTTCAGAGGTCACATCATTAACTGATTGGAGACCACCTGTGTACAATTAGAGTGTTTTAATTGATTTAAAAATAAACACACCTGTCTGTCAGAGATCCTACAGTCTAAAAACATTCAAGGCAATTTTAAGACCAAGTTATTTAAAAGTAACAGTCTGTAAAAAGATACAGAACAATTTCAAAGACTTTATTATCTCATAAAGCATGGTCAATTCTATCTTAAAGGAAACAAGAAAATATTTTACAACTACAAATTGTGAAATAAGCAGCCCTCCAAAGCTGGGCATCAATGCAAGAAGGATCTTGCTTTATGTTAGAGAGGCTACCACAGGGCCAGTGACACATCAAAATTCACTTGTGCATGGAACAGATTTGAGAAACTGTAAACTGAAGGAAGAGAATGGTTTAATAAAACCAAGATTTTTACTTTTTGGTCTAAACACAATACACTATGGGGGTCATTCCGAGTTGATCATAGCTGTGCTAAATTTAGCACAGCTACGATCATCTTTCCAGACATGCGGGGGGACGCCCAGCACAGGTCTAGCCCACCCCGCATGTCAGTCCATCCCCCCCCCCACAGAAGTGCATAGGCACCGCACAGCGGCGATGCCTTTGCACTTCAGGAGTAACTCCCGGCCAGCGCAGCTTTAGCGTGCTGGCCGGGAGCTACTCCTTGCTCCCTTGCCCGCAGCGGCTGCGTATGACATCACGCAGCCGCTGCGGCCCGCCCCCCTTTCGGTCCGGCTATGCCTGCGTTGGCCGGACCGCGCCTATTGGCCGCCGTTTCGCCCCCACCCACCCATCGATCGCCTCTGCCTATCAATCAGGCAGAGGCGATCACTGTCCTGCTACTGCCTTCGGCCGTCCCGCATGCGCTGGCGCACTAAGGCGCCGGCGCATGCGCAGCAGGGACCCATTCGCTCTGCTGCGTTAAAACGCAGCGAGCGAACGGGTCGGAATGACCCCCTATGTTAAGCTGCGTACTCAATAGGATGATATCGGCACAATGTGCCCAATTCAGACACATCGTTCACGATATCATCCAGTGTATATGCTAGTGATGAGCGGGTTCGGTTTCTCGGAATCCGAACCCCCCCGAACTTCACCCATTTTACACGGGTCCGAGGCATACTCGGATACTCCAGTATTGCTCGGTTAACCCGAGCGCGCCCGAACGTCATCATCCCGCGGTCGGATTCTCGCGAGATTCGGATTCTATATAAGGAGCCGCGCGTCGCCGCCATTTTTCACTCGTGCATTGGGAATGATAGTGAGAGGACGTGGCTGGCGTCCTCTCAGTTTTGTTCAGGGGGCTGCAAATATCTGTGCTCACTGCTATTGTGGGGACTGGGGAGCAGCAGTATTATATAGGAGTACAGTGCAGAGTTTTGCTGACCAGTGACCACCAGTATTATACGTTCTCTGCCTGAAAAACGCTCCATATCTGTGCTCAGTGTGCTGCATATATCTGTGCTCACACTGCTTTATTGTGGGGACTGGGGACCAGCAGTAATATATAGGAGGAGTACAGTGCAGAGTTTTGCTGACCAGTGACCAGTGACCACCAGTATTATACGTTCTCTGCCTGAAAAACGCTCCATATCTGTGCTCAGTGTGCTGCATATATCTGTGCTCACACTGCTTTATTGTGGGGACTGGGGACCAGCAGTATTATATAGGAGGAGTACAGTGCAGAGTTTTGCTGACCAGTGACCAGTGACCACCAGTATTATACGTTCTCTGCCTGAAAAACGCTCCATATCTGTGCTCAGTGTGCTGCATATATCTGTGCTCACACTGCTTTATTGTTGGTACTGGGGACCAGCAGTATTATATAGGAGGAGTACAGTGCAGAGTTTTGCTGACCAGTGACCACCAGTATTATACGTTCTCTGCCTGAAAAATGCTCCATATCTGTGCTCAGTGTGCTGCATATATCTGTGCTCACATTGCTTTATTGTGGGGACTGGGGACCAGCAGTATTATATAGGAAGAGTACAGTGCAGAGTTTTGCTGACCAGTGACCAGTGACCCCCAGTATTATACGTTCTCTGCCTGAAAAACGCTCCATATCTGTGCTCAGTGTGCTGCATATATCTGTGCTCACACTGTTTTATTGTGGGGACTGGGGACCAGCAGTATTATATAGGAGGAGTACAGTGCAGAGTTTTGCTGACCAGTGATCAGTGACCACCAGTATTATACGTTCTCTGCCTGAAAAAACGCTCCATATCTGTGCTCAGTGTGCTGCATATATCTTTGCTCACACTGCTTTATTGTGGGGACTGGGGACCAGCAGTATTATATAGGAGGAGTACAGTGCAGAGTTTTGCTGACCAGTGACCACCAGTATTATACGTTCTCTGCATGAAAAACGCTCCATATCTGTGCTCAGTGTGCTGCATATATCTGTGCTCATACTGCTTTATTGTAGGGACTGGGGACCAGCAGTATTATATAGGAGGAGTACAGTGCAGAGTTTTGCTGACCAATGACCAGTGACCACCAGTATTATACGTTCTCTGCATGTAAAATGCTCCATATCTGTGCTCAGTGTGCTGCATATATCTGTGCTCACACTGCTTTATTGTGGGGACTGGGGACCAGCAGTATTATATAGGAGGAGTACAGTGCAGAGTTTTGCTGACCAGTGATCAGTGACCACCAGTATTATACGTTCTCTGCCTGAAAAACGCTCCATATCTGTGCTCAGTGTGCTGCATATATCTGTGCTCACACTGCTTTATTGTGGGGACTGGGGACCAGCAGTATTATATAGGAGGAGTACAGTGCAGAGTTTTTGCTGACCAGTGACCAGTGACCACCAGTATTATACGTTCTCTGCCTGAAAAACGCTCCATATATGTGCTGCATTGTAGTATATAGTAGGAGTACAGTGCATAATTTTGCTGACCACCAGTATATAATATAGCAGTACGGTACAGAAGGCCACTGCTCTACCTACCTCTGTGTCATCAATTATACTATCCATCCATACCTGTGGTGCATTTCAGTTTTGCACAGTTTGCTGACCACCAGTATATAATATATAGCAGTACGGTACAGAAGGCCACTGCTCTACCTACCTCTGTGTCATCAATTATACTATCCATCCATACCTGTGGTGCATTTCAGTTTTGCACAGTTTGCTGACCACCAGTATATAATATACAGCAGTACGGTACAGTAGTCCACTGCTCTACCTACCTCTGTGTCGTCAAGTATACTATCCATCCATACCTGTGGTGCACTTAAGTTGTGCACAGTATATATAGTAGTAGGCCATTGCTATTGATATATTACTGGCATATAATTCCACACATATAAAAAATGGAGAACAAAAATGTGGAGGGTAAAATAGGGAAAGATCAAGATCCACTTCCACCTCGTGCTGAAGCTGCTGCCACTAGTCATGGCCGAGACAATGAAATGCCATCAACGTCGTCTGCCAAGTCCGATGCCCAATGTCATAGTAGAGAGCATGTAAAATCCAAAAAACAAAAGTTCAGTAAAATGACCCAAAAATTAAAATTAAAAGCGTCTGATGAGAAGCGTAAACTTGCCAATATGCCATTTACGACACGGAGTGACAAGGAACGGCTGAGGCCCTGGCCTATGTTCATGGCTAGTGGTTCAGATTCACATAAGAATGGAAGCACTCATCCTCTCGCTATAAAACTGTAGTGCCACTCCTAGATGGGCCAGGTGTTTGTGTCAGCCATTTACAGTAGGTCGCTTAGCTTAGCCATCCAGCGACCTTGGTGCACCTCTTTTTTTCTATGCATCATGTGCTGTTTGGGGACTATTTTTTTGAAGTGCCATCCTGTCTGACACTGCAGTGCCACTCCTAGATGGGCCAGGTGTTTGTGTCGGCCACTTGGGTCGCATAGCTTAGCCATCCAGCAACCTTGGTGCACCTCTTTTTTTCTTTGCATCATGTGCTGTTTGGGGACTATTTTTTTTGAAGTGCCATCCTGTCTGACACTACAGTGCCACTCCTAGATGGGCCAGGTGTTTGTGTCGGCCACTTGGGTCGCTTAGCTTAGTCACACAGCTACCTCATTGCACCTCTTCTTTCTTTGCATCATGTGCTGTTTGGGGACTATTTTTAAAATTGCCATACTGTCTGACACTGCAGTGCCACTCCTAGATGGGCAGGTGTTTGTGTCGGCCACTTGGGTCGCTTAGCTTAGTCACACAGCTAGCTCATTGCACCTCTTTTTTCTTTGCATCATGTGCTGTTTGGGGACTATTTTTTTTGAAGTGCCATCCTGTCTGACACTGCAGTGCCTCTCCTAGATGGGCCAGGTGTTTGTGTCGGCCACTTGGGTCGCTTAGCTTAGCCATCCAGCGACCTTGGTGCACCTCTTTTTTTCTTTGCATCATGTGCTGTTTGGGGACTATTTTTTAAATCTGCCATCCTGTCTGACACTGCATTGCCACTCCTAGATGGGCCAGGTGTTTGTGTCGGCCACTTGGGTCGCTTAGCTTAGTCACACAGCGACCTCGGTGCAAATTTTAGGACTAAAAATAATATTGTGAGGTGTGAGGTGTTCAGAATAGACTGAAAATGAGTGGAAATTATGGTTATTGAGGTTAATAATACTATGGGAATCAAAATGACCCCCAAATTCTATGATTTATGCTGTTTTTGAGGGGTTTTTGTAAAAAAACACCCAAATCCAAAACACACCCGAATCCGACAAAAAAATTTCAGGTAGGTTTTGCCAAAACGCGTCCGAATCCAAAACACGGCCGCGGAACCGAATCCAAAACCAAAACACAAAACCCGAAAAATGTCCGGTGCACATCATTAGTATATGCACTATGTTGCTGACAATGCGCACCTCCCGCACATCTCAGCAACATCCTCCATTGGACATACGAGATGTCCTAGTGTGTACCCACTTTAAAGTACAAACCTGAACCTGCACATCTTCCCAAGAACATTATCCTTACTATGAAGCATGGTGGTAGAAGCATAATGCTATGGCGACTAAAAATTTCACATACTATAGGGCAAAATGGAAGGAGCAAGAGAAAGATAAAGACTGGGGGGGAAAGCTGGAGACTAAAAAAGAGCTAGGACCGTAATAACAAGGATATCCTATAAACCGGACTGTTATGGTGTCTTAAAAAACAAATTTTGGAACCACTGCTGTAATGAGATGTACATGTTTAGCCTCTTCCACTAATAAAAAATGTAAAGACACAAACATGACACATAAAATAAATATAGCCCTGTTTCTAATTCACATGATTAATTAACACATCACTATTAAGTAATATTTAAGAATAACATGTAAAAGTTTAAATTAACAAAGGTGTCAGCCTAAACATGGTAGTAGCCATTTACACCATGCACTCTTAGGTATTTGACAACCCACATATTCAGTCACATATTGGTGAGAAGTGTTTCGAAAAGGTGGAAAGTAGATATGCTCCTTGCCAGCCTAGATGGCCACATTAATAGTGAGGTTACTTGTTTTTTGTGTTTTTGCAATTATAAATAAGTATTAGGGGCAGATTCAATCATCTGCAAACTAAGTGGTGCAACTTTTCTTATCCGACTGTGACTTTTTGTTAATTAATTAGAAACTCACAGCTTTTACTGTAGTTCACATTTCCAGATTGGAGGGAGATTTATTAAAGCACAAAGAGAGATACAGTTGTGAGAGATAAAGTACCAACCAATCAGCTTCTGTCATTTTGCAAACACAGGGGCAGATGTAGTAAGCCTGGAGAAGTGATAAAGTGGAAGGTGATAACGCACCAGCCAGTCAGCTCCTGTCAATTTATAGGATGGGTTTGAAAAATTACAGTTAGGAGCTAATTGGCTGGTGCATTATCACCTTCCACTTTATCACTTCTTGATAAATAACCCTCTTGGTGTTAACTTTTATATGTTTTTAATGTAATGTACCAATGTCAGAATAAAGGTGGTCATTCCGAGTTTTTAGCTGCTGCTGCGATCAATAGTCCACGCCTATGGGGGAGAGTATTTTAGCTTAGCAGGGCTGCGATCACTTGTGCAGCCCTGCTAAGCTATGAAAAAATCAAGCAGAAGTAGACTAGGGCTGGACATACTTACCCTGTGCGATTGATCCAGCGATGATGGTCTCGGCTTTGACGTCACACCTCCGCCCTCTGTTGTCCTGCGTTTTACTCACCACTCCCCGAAAACGGTCTCCAACGGTCTGGATCCACCCATCCATGCCTCCTTCCTGTCAATCTTCTCAGCGGTCGCCGCTGCAACCGTTTCCGTCGGTAGCCACGACATAACCCAGCAACCCCTGTCGCCGGGCAATGACGTGCACAGCGGCCGCCGTGCATGCGCAATCCGCACCTGTTCACACTGCAGCGAAAAAACGCTGCGTGCGAATGGATCGGAATGACCCCCAAAGTGTGATGCCCCTTCTATTGAATAATAATGTATTTAAAGGTTTTAAAAAAGTAAAATATGGACAATACAGACAAATCTTATTTCATGTTCATTTCTCTCTAAGCAGATCGATGCAATTAATGATGTGAGACATGTACTGTATGTTAATGTATTTTATTAAACAACTTTTTTGTGTAACTTGTAGACGATTGTTGAAAATGTTTTTTCTAATTATTTTACTAACTTGTTTATACATATCTATAAACCACAATATATATATTTAAATGTATCCCAAAATGCTCTGAACACGTTTATTTAGTAAATTACACTTGCTGGCTATCATATTTCCATCAATAAATGTTATTAATTGCAACCTTTTAACAGCCTTCTATGCTTTGCTTATGGCCACTCACAGCCTCCATGTTTTGCTGTCTCTACTTGAATTGCAAAAGCTGTTCTGATTTTATGGCCAAAAATACCAAGTGATATGTGCAGATTATAAAGATGCAACTTCAGAGTATGGAACTGGCACATAACTGAATCTGTTCCTTATTGTCTATACCAAAAAGTCCACATTAGAGACTATAGAAGGAGGGACACCTGCAACCATGTAAAACCTGGGTTAACGAAGGCAGTCCTTTAATAAAATGCCTCAAGATTTTGGTTTAAGCTTATTTGGCAATGATATGACCATTTTATACATCCCAAATAATTAATTCTTTATTATTTATTCTCCATTTTAAATACAGTTCACAAGCCCTTCAGCTTTACTGCAGAAAATGAATTATGGAGGTTAATGTTAGTCCAAGACTATTATCCTTAAATTGCTGATTAATTTTTAATAGGAAATATATTAGCTTTACTTTGCACACTTTAATGACAGCTGTTTTAAAGAGAGCCAGAGCCCATAAGGTATTTATTAGGTCAAAAGAAAGCCTTCCTTCTTAGAGTGTCAGACACAACTAACGAGGCACAGATTAACGCCAAATCAATAAGTGACTATGTAAAAAAGAAAGATTGGCAGAGGTTATAAAGTCTTTTTTTTTTCATCTGGGTTTCAGCTGTTAAAATCTATGGAAGATTAAAGGATGATCAAAGTTATCTGAGAAAACAGAAATACATTAAACAGAGCTGATTCTTAGAGAGGGAGATGCAAATGCATTTGCTTTTTGGAGCTTTGATGTATAATTTCAGATTTCAATTATGGTTTCACATATATACATAGAATCAATGTTTAACATATTTGTATACTTTTCATTTGGACTATTGTTCAAAAACTAGGTAATTGAAATAGACCTTGAAAACCACACTATTGTCTTTTAAACATCAAATAATGATCTGACCAAATGAGTGTGTTTCATAGTTGCAGAATTTGTGAGCCTTCCCACTGGGAGATTCTGGTGCGGGAGGTCCCAGGAGCCACTGCAGGAGGTGTGTTACCATGAATTACAGAATTACGGAATTCTGCACAGTGGGGCTAACTTTTCTCCAGAAGTAACCTGGATTCAGAAAGGTCATCTACTATCCAGAGCTCAAACTCAGGAGTATCATAGAAATTCCCAGAATGACAAGTATGGTGTACCTCAAAAATAGAAACTATTTGTGGCGTTCATCTGCGTAAGCAAGTGACATTAGCAATCTCCTTTACATTAGAATATTTTTTACATTTCTTTTTTCTCTTGTTTGTACAGTGGAAATGTTCCATAAGGCACAGACAGAAAACATTAGTTACAGATATACTGTATATAAACCTGGAAGTCTCACCCATATTTAATACAAATGACTGAAAGATTCCCAAATAATGAATACAATAATGGAATTGATTACCAATCTGTCACACATACACATATGATTATGGTATGCCGTAAGCAAACTTTATACACCAAAAAATAAATTCTGTAGTACTAATATAGTAAGGGCCAGTGCAGGATTTCTAGGTGCCCTTGGCAAAGCTACACAATACTGTCCCTGTCTAAACTAAGCTTTCAGTATTAGCATACTGAGTATAATCCATTTGTGATTGTACATTATCATGAGAAAATTGTGGAACAGTAATATGGAATCCACTGTAAGAAATGATAGCAGTGCGCTATTTGTTAGAACATTTATAAATGGACCATTATTCAGAATTTTTTGCCCTTATTATAACCTAAAAAAAATATGTTTTTGTAACAGACTCTTACATTGATCCAAATACTTTTTTGTCAACACTACAGCAAGTTTAGTTATATTTTACACTCATAATTTAAATAAGTTAATAAAAGTGATGTTATATTGGTTGCTGATATATGTGAGTGTCCAATCAATTAATACTTTCTTCTTCCCCCTCTGCTCTCAGCAAAGCTTCCAGCCTTCTTTTTTTTTTTTTTTTTTTTTACAGACTCAATAGCACCCGTCAGGGGTCGGCACCCTAGACAACTGCCTAATGATAGCACAAGCTCTGAAAATAATTTCATTAATTCCTTATTTTTAAGAGTGAGAAAAGTAAGCTTAATAAATACCATAATTCTATACATAATCTACCATAAATAAATACTGCTATATAAAGGGTGCCATATATTAAACTTAATCAGTTTTAATGTACTTACTGTCCTGCACATAGGCTGTGTAATGCTAGCAGAGGCTGTTGTGATAAATTAGGCAGATACAGTAGTGTTTATTACTATGTAGGTCACTGGATGCTTTATTGACTGTTGACAACTATCTGAGCAAGTATTGCATAATGTTGTATTCAATGTACACTCTAATGTTTTCATATAGTTGATTAAGTATTATACACAACAAATTAGTTCTTCTTTGGAAGATATTATCTCTGACAAATAATTATTCAAATCTCAATTGTCAATGCCATGTATTAGCTGGTATACATTTAAGTTGCCGACTGTCAGGATCCCAGCGTTCAGGATGCTGATGCCGGAATTCCGACAGCTGGCAATGCTGCCAGCTGGAATACCGGTCAAACAGGACTATTCCCACTCGTGGGTGTCCACTACACTTATAGAGTGGGAATATAACCTGTGGCCAGTGCAGCGAGCCACCGAGCCCACATGGGGACTCTTTGCGCTCGCCCTGCTGCAGGCATACTGGCGACCAGCATGCTATTGTCAGTATACTGACGGCCAGCATTCCGGCTGCAGGTAACTCATACCGAACCCATATTACCTATATAACGTATTTTAACAGGAGGATTACAAAAGTGTCCAATAGGAAAAAAAATCACAATGTGTGAAAAGAAGGTTACTTGTGAAAGAATGGGGAGGATAAGATAGGCTGCCTTGGTTATCCCAGCATGCCTTAATATCATTCAACATGTCATAATTTCTTTAAAACATGTCACAAGGTAATTAGTTTAATCTACGTTTCAACAGATCATTTGTGAGGCCTGAGAGGACTGTTTCCAACATGAAAGTAGTAGATTGAACATTCTATAATGTATTATGAACAATGTTTTAATATAATAGATGGCCAAGTATTATTATCACTTTGTCAGAACATGAACACAGTGCCTGATTCAAAGATGAGCGCAGTTTGAAAAGCAGCTGTGTCTCTGGACACCGCTGCTGTATGAAAATATGTAGAATCACCAGGAAATATGTTGAGTAAATAGATGCATACTGCATGCTTGTGTGATTTGCTGCTGCATCCAAAGACTCAGCATTGGGTTGCTTGCTTGAATATCGGCCATCTGAGTAGCCTTCAGGTTTCAATGGCGCATGCATGGGGGGTTTCCAAGTACCTGGTAACTCCCCTGATGAGCCCAACTTTTTATTTTTGAGACATAGACAGCAGTGTCTCCATCTCAGTAAAAGTCAAGATCGTGACCGCAATCGTGACCGCAGTACTGCTCCTGCAGCAGAGAGCTATGTATAGTAGCTCTCTGCATAGAGACTGTCTGTGAGGAGCTGCTGGCTGCACATACTCAGCCATATCAACTCCTTCCATCCTCAAAATGACTGCCGTCAGTCTGCTCCTGCATCCAAGCCCCTGGTGGCACGTATAACATATACAGTATGTATACTGTATATGAAGTTTGCGTGGTTTTATGTACAGTATTTGTAGGTATGTATTTATGTAAGTATGTGTGTTTGTGTGCTTGTGTATGTATGTATGTATATGTATTTATTTGTGTGTGTGCGGGTGGGTGTGTGTGTGTATGTATATATATATATATATATATATATATAACTCTGGGAGCTGCACATACTGTACATCTGATCCCTCTGTAGGAATTCTCAGTTGCGTTTGATTGAAAATTAAGTCTGTACTGTCAAGGCTTTTCTCTACACCCCAATCCAACTATGTGATTATCTAGGGTGACAACGAGGACAGACAGCTTAATTACAGATCACAAATAATTTTTAAATATTTGAGGACTAGTAACTTCCCTCTATTTTTAATGTAGTCACCACTTCTGGCCCATCTAAAAAAAAATCTCTTACCAGTGTACAACAAGAGTTGGAAATGTATACTCTAATTCTAGGCTTATAAGCCAGTTTTAACCTTCCACACTAATTTGTTGGCCTCACTTGATGTGTGAAGCACTTGGAAGCTATGTTATTTTAGATACCTACCACTAAAGAAGTTCTCTTTGGACGAAACGCGTAGGATTTATAAAAATTCTCGTTCACTACCCGACTGTAAGAGTTTTTGCATAGGTTTTTATTGTTAATTTTATAATTGTTCTATAGGAATTTTGTATTGTTAGCTACCTCTGAACCTGTATATTAAATTGTGTGGTATTTTGTACTAATTGATTCCCTCAAAAATTCTTTGGGTGACTCTTTTTGGTGAGAGGGTATATCCACAGGCCCCAGAATTGTTCATACTGCAGAGGCCAGGAAATCTGCATCTGAAGATGGGACAAAACACCCTAGTATTGGGAACGCTGTCCAACTCTGCCTACCCCCTGCCCTCAATTGGCAGTAGACTGTCAATCAGGCTGAGGCTTGGGGACACTACTTGTGAGGATGCAAGACCTGGTTTGCTCATGCGCAGAATGGGTCCAGCACATGTGCAGCTGTTCCACTATCAGAGATGAACGTAAACCTTCAGATTTATGTACATCTCTGAATCATGCCCTGAATCTGCAGTAATCCTTTGATAACTTGAGTTTCCATCACAATGCTAAGTAAAGTGGTTGGTTAAAAAAATAGTCCCAGCAATCTTTGACTGCACTATCATTACCAAGTAGTTATTTTCTCCATTGCAGCTTTAGTAATATACAGTATGTTACAGTTTGATATCTCAGTCAGGAGATGACACCAGTCTGTTACAAATCCTAGATAATACAATGGGTGAGAAAACTCATTAGCTCAATATCAGCAGGGCAGGGAAAACTATGGGGGTGATTCAGACCTGATTGCTGTGCTGCAAACTTTGCTGCCCTGCGTTCAGTGCTGAAAGTATGGTGTGTGGCATAATGTGTAATAAGCATTACAGTGTGTGGCATAATATGTAATAAGCATTACGGTGGGTGACATAATGTGTAATGGGCATTACATTGTTTGGTATAATGTGTAAGGGGCATTACGGTGTGTGGCTTAGTATGGCCATGCCCCTATTGTCATGTAGCCACTCCCCTAGTTTCATGCGACCATGCCCTCTCATGACACGTGACCACACCCATTTTTACTATTAGTACCACTAAGAAAAAAATTCTATTTGCACCACTGCCTGCATTCAGATAGGCACCACCTCCAGGGGGAGTGCAAATTCGCCGTGCAAGTGTGCGATTCCATGTGTACACCAAGCTGCAAAAATCCACTTTGTGCAGTCTCTGCACAGCACAGGACTTGCTCCTTCAGTGCAATGAGAACGGGCTGATCAGGGCCGGAGCTGACGTCAGACACCCTCCCTGAAAACGCTTGGGCACGCCTGCATTTTTCTGGACACTGCCAGTAAACGGTCAGGTACTACCCACAAACGGCCTCTTCCTGTCAATGACTTGCGAACGCCCGTGCGATCTGAATTTTCGCACCATCCTGTCGCTGGCTGGCGATGCCCTTTGTTGTTGTCCGACGCGCATGTGCATTGCGGTGCATACACACGTGCTGCTAGTATCTGATCGCCCGCTGTGCGAAAACCTATTCCTGGCAAAATATGTCCCGTTCCTTTAAAATACAGAACTAGGCTTTATTAATGGATAAATGTCCGTAGAAAACAGCTGCACAAACATGTGTTTAAACTCAAGGCTGACATGTTTATTTCTGTTCAGTTCACATTTAATAAACACATAACAAGTGACTTCATTTTGCAGCAAGACAGTAAGGGACAGGTTTGAAAAAGAACAATAAACAAAATAAATGATTAGAATGAAACTTTAATAAAACCAAAAATTTATATTTCATTTGTAGGGAAATGTGAAGCATCTGTTCTAATAATAGATATAACAATACAGGTTGAGTATCCCATATCCAAATATCCGAAATACGGAATATTCCGAAATACGGACTTTTTTGAGCGAGAGTGAGATAGTGAAACTATTGTTTTCTGATGGCTCAATGTACACAAACTTTGTTTAATACACAAAGTTATTAAAAATATTGTATTAAATGACCTTCAGGCTGTGTGTATAAGGTGTATATGAAACATAAATGAATTGTGTGAATGTACACACACTTTGTTTAATGCACAAAGTTATAAAAAATATTGTCTAAAATTGCCTTCAGGCTGTGTGTATAAGGTGCATATAAAACATAAATGCATTCTGTGCTCAGATTTAGGTCCCATTACCATGATATCTCATTATGGTATGCAATTATTCCAAACTACGGAAAAATCCGATATCCAAAATACCTCTGGTCCCAAGCATTTTGGATAAGGGATACTCAACCTGTATATGATAAACACATATCTGCTAGCCTTGGTCCTGTAATAGAATTAATCAGTGAGGGTGGCAATAAAAAACTTTGTCATTGACATGTATTTTATACTCAGCAGTGGAGAATACCAATGAATACTTCTCCCATGAATATATTAAGAAATAATATTATTAGCATTTATTAAGAAAATGCAGAAAACTTAAACATTCTCCCTGGAAGTGAGTGTGGACAAACCTTCCATACAGTATACTGCCACTACTCTGGTGATATGGTCAGGGCAATGAAACAAATTCATAGCGAATCGTGTCTTGTTGCCCCCCATTCTTCCACCTTAGACACAATGACAGGAATTACAATTCACAGTGCCACGCCCCAATCCTGTCCATCAGCTACGAGTGGGATGATGTATAATGCAGTGAAAAGAGTGGAGAAGTGGACCAGTGGAGAGGTTGCCCATAGCAACCAATCAGCTTAGAGGATGAATTTATGAAAAACATTGCATAAAATGACCGATCGATACTGATTGGGTGCTATGGCCAACTTATCCACTGGTCTACTTCTACACTCTTTCCCCTGCTTGATACACCAACCCCTAAGTTTTGTATAAGACATCAGATGTAGTATTCTGACTTGCGATCAGGTGAAATTAGCACAAAATTCTTTTTAAAATACACAAACATAATTGTATAATTGACTCATGATCAATGAGGAAAGCACCTATGAGATTCAGAGGTTTTATAAACGGGTTTACATTCAACTCATCATGAGGTCCCTAATTACTGACGTACTTATGGGTGCAGTGTGTGTGGTGCACACGGCCCCTGAGTCCAGAGACCACACCGCACACATGCTGTACCCGTTTCTTTAATAGTCATCTCTCTGGAGTTTCCCATCAGTGAAGAGTGCAGTGTGAGCTGTGGACGGGGGTGTGCAGTGAGATATGGAGGGAACTGGAAAGAGCTATGGTATAAAATAGGTAATTAGAAGGCTATGCTGTAGTGAGGAAGCTGTACTCCACATACATTCTGAGAATGATTGAGTTGAGTCCAATAACTTCCTTTCTCATACGTCCTAGAGGATGCTGGGGTTGACATCAAGACCATGGGGTATAGACGGGATCCGCAGGAGACATGGGCACTCCAAAGACTTTTCATTGGGTGTGAACTGGCTCCTCCCTCTATGCCCCTCCTACAGACCTCAGTTTTAGAAATGTGCCCAGGTCGACTGGATGCACTCTGAGGAGCTCTACTGAGTTTCTCTGAAAAGACGTATGTTAGGTTTTTTATTTTCAGGGAGATCTGCTGGCATCAGACTCCCTGCTTCGTGGGACTAAGGGAGCAGAAGCAGAACCAACTTCCTCAGAGTTTCATGGCTCTGTTTCTGGCTGACAGGACACCATTAGCTCCTGAAGGGAACTGAACGCTAGCCGTGTCTAGATGCTCACTCCCACAGCACGCCGTCACCCCCCTCACAGAGCCAGAAGTCAGAAGACAGGTGAGTATGAGAAGAATGATCTTCAATCAAGTAAGTGACGGCTGAGGTGCGGAGCGGATGGCGGGAGCGCAGCGCGCCATTGCTGCCCACACACACAGGCACTGCATAGTGCAGGGCGTGGGGGGCGCCCTGGCCAGCAAGAAAAATACCTCAAACTGGCTAAAAGGGGGCATAAGATGCCGCTGGCACAGCCCTACCCCCGCCAGTATAAATATTGTCATGGATACCGAGGTGCGGAGCTTCTTCCTCAGGCCAGCACACTACTCAGCACCATTTTGGTCCTCTCCTCCACTTCTGACAAGTACAGGGTGCTATAAAGGGGGGGGGGGGGGCACAAAGCGATTGTGGTGCATTTGATAGTGTATATTACTATTTAAAAGCGCTTTTGGGCTGTGGACATACTGTGTTCACAGGCAACACTGGCACTGGGTTTGTGAACTGGCTGCTCCTATCCTGTGTCCCTATGACAGATTTTACTGTGGATCTGTCCCCAAAATAAGTCCCAGTGTGTCTGTGAGTGTGGTGTACACGTGTGAGGCATGTCTGAGGCAGGAAGTTCCTCCCCGGAGGAAGCCATTTTAGGGACACAGAGTTGTAATGTGGTGGCGCTACCGGCACACCAAGAGCCTGCATGGGTGAAAGAGCTACGTGACAGTATGCCTCTGATTAACCGTAGATTAGATAAGTCTGAATCTTGCTAGATTGCTTAGATTTTAAGCACGGATCTGCCATGTGTATGCCCTCCAGCGTTAGCGATGCGCGGCCCCGCGCATCGCTATCGCCGGTGCTAGATTGAGCCTGCATGCAGGCTCAATCTAGCGGGTCGCTCACTTCACCGTTGTGTGAAGTTAGTGGCCCCCCCAGTCAGCTTTCCCCCTCGCTCAGCACATCGCACTGTGCTCAGCGGGGTGAGAGATGTGTGCTGAGTGGTCTGTGTTAAGATCGCTCAGCACACATCTCTCCCGTGAGTACCCGCCTTAAGGCTGCATGCTGGAGAAAATCTGTGGAAGATGTGATTTTTCAGGATGCTGTTATTCCTTATGCGGGCGGCCCCTCTGGGTCACATAAGAGACCATTTACAAATGTTGTAAACACTGATACCGACACAGATTCTGATTCTTGTGTCGACAATAGTGAATCCAGAGAGATAGATCATAAATTGGCAAAAAGTATACAATATATGATTGTGGCTATAAGGGACGTGTTGGAGGTTACAGAAAGCACTTCTGTACCTCTGGAGAAAAATTATTTATGTAAGGAAAAGAAATCCAAAGTCACATTCCCTCCTTCACACGAACTAAATGCTCTGTTTGAAGGGATGTGGGTGAATCCTGATAAAAAATGTTGTATTCCCAAAAGGATTCACATAGCTTATCCTTTCCCGGTTGAAGACAGGAAAAAATGGGAGTCACCCCCTTTGTTAGACAGTGCACTTTCCAGGTTGACAAAGAAGGTAATTCTCCCTGCTCCTGGCACGGCTTCTCTTAAAGAGCCGGCAGACCGCAAAATGGAAACGACATTGAAATCCATTTTTGTTACCAATGGTACACTGCTCAGGCCCACTATTGCCTGCGCATGGGTGAGTCGCGCTATTGAAAAATGGTCAGAAAGCGTGTCATCAGAAATTGACACAATTGATAAAGATGAGATACTCCTTAACTTAGGGAATATCAAGGACGCTGCTGCCTACATGCTGGAAGCAATGAAGGATATTGGACTCTTGAGTTCACAAGCCGCTACCATGGCAGTATCGGCTAGGCGGGCATTATGGATTCGCCAGTGGAACGCGGATGCAGATTCCAAAAGAAAAATGGAGGCTCTCCCATATAAAGGTGAGGCCTAATTTGGCGATGGCCTGGATGCGTTAGTATCGGCGGCTACCGCAGGTAAGTCAACATTTTTGCCCTCTGCACCAGCAAAAAAGACCTATCACCCGCCAATACAGTCCTTTCGGCCCAATACATACAAAAAGGCGAGTGGTTCCCCCTTCTTTGCAGGTAGGGGAAGGGGAAAGAAGCCCACACCAGCTCCAGGTTCCCAAGAGCAGAAGTCTACCGCTAATTCTGCCAAATCCCCAGCATGACGCTGGAACTCCCTTGCGGGAGGCCGCTCGGGTGGGGGCACATCTCAAACTCTTCAGCCAGGATTGGATTCTGTCTGGCCTGGATCCCTGGGTGTTGCAAATAGTATCCCAGGGATACAAACTAGAGTTTCAAGATGTTCCCCCATGCCGATTTTTCAAACCGACCTTGCCAGCTTCTCCGCCAGAGAGAGAAGCAGTAACAGCGGCAATCCAAAAATTATGTTAAGACAAGGTTATAGTCCTGGTACCATTGTCACACCAAGGGCGGTGTTTTTATTAAAGCCTCATTGCTGTTCCGAAGCCGGATGGCTCAGTCAGACCGATCCTAAATCTAAAAGATCTGAATTTCTTCCTGAAAAGGTTCAAGTTCAAGATGGAATCACTTCGGGCGGTGATTGCCAGTCTGAAGGAGGGGGACTACTTAGTGTCGGTGGACATAAAGAATGCTTACCTGCATGTTCCCATTTATCCTCCTCACCAGGCTTATCTGAGATTCGCGGTTCAGGATTGCCATTACCAATTCCAGACATTACCTTTTGGTCTCTCCACGGCGCCATGGGTATTCCCCAAGGTGACGGCAGAGATGATGGTCCTCCTTTGTCAGAAAGGAGTCAATATAATCCCTTATCTGGACGACCTCCTGATAAAGGCGAGATCCAGGGAGCAGTTATTACAAAACATATCCCTCTCCCTGTCAATACTCCAACAACACGGGTGGATCATAAATTACCCAAAGTCACAGTTGGAACCGACGACAAGGTTGTCTTTCCTCGGAATGATTCTGGACACAGAAGTTCAGAGAGTATTTCTTCTGCTGGAAAAGGCTCTGGAAATCCAGAAAATGGTAAAACAGATATTAAAACCATCAAGTGTGTCGATCCATCAGTGCATTCGGTTGTTGGGGAAGATGGTGGCGGCCTACGATGCCATACAGTTTGGCAGGTTCCATGCCAGAGTATTCCAGTGGGACCTGTTGGACAAGTGGTCTGGGTCACACCTACACATGCACAGAAAGATAATCCTGTCGTCAAAAACCAGGATTTCGCTCCTGTGGTGGTTGCACAGCTCTCACCTGCTAGAGGGACGCAGGTTCGGGATTCAGGACTGGGTCCTAGTAACCACGGATGCAAGTCTCCGAGGCTGGGGAGCAGTCTCTCAGGGAGAAAACTTCCAGGGATGTTGGTCACAACAGGAAGCCTGCCTTCACATAAACATTCTGGAGCTAAGAGCCATTTACAATGGCCATCAACAAGCGGTACATCTTCTTCAAGACCGTCCCGTGCAGATCCAGGTAGACAATGTAACAGCAGTCGCATACATAAACAGGCAGGGTGGAACGAAAAGCAGAGCGGCAATGGCAGAGGCGACAAAAATCCTCCGCTGGGCAGAAAAACATCTACAAGCTCTGTCGGCAATATTCATTCCGGGAGTAGACAACTGGGAAGCAGACTTCCTCAGCAGACATGATCTCCATCCAGGAGAGTGGGGCCTCCACCAAGAAGTCTTCGCAGAGGTGACAAGTCTTTGGGGAGTTCCTCAAATAGACATGATGGCGTCTCGTCTCAACAAGAAGCTTCAGAAATATTGTTCCAGGTCGATAGCAGTGGATGCGCTAGTGACCCAGTGGGTGTTTCCGTCAGTGTATGTTTTCCCTCCACTTCCGCTGATCCCAAAAGTACTCAGGATCATAAGAAAGACAAGGGTTCAAGCAATCTTCATTGCCCCAGACTGGCCAAGAAGGGCTTGATACCCAGATCTTCAGCAGTTACTCAGAGGAGATCATCTGCCTCTTCCTCCTCGGGAGGACCTGCTGCAGCAGGGGCCATGTGTGTACCAAGACTTACCGCGGCTACGTTTGATGGCATTTCTGTTGAGCGCCGTATCCTAGCCAGGAAGGGTATTCCTAAGGAGGTCATCCGCACCCTTATTCAGGCCAGAAAGGGAGTAACGTCAAAACATTACCACCGTATTTGGAGAAAATATGTGTTTTGGTGTGAATCCAAGAAAGCTCCTATGGAAGAGTTTCACTTAGGACGTTTTCTTCATTTTTTGTAGGATGGCGTGGAGACGGGCCTACGATTGGGATCAATCAAGGTCCAGATTTCGGCCTTGTCAGTGTTCTTCCAAAAACAATTGGCCTCTCTTCCAGAGGTTTAGACCTTCGTGAAAGGGGTTCTGCACATCCAGCCTTCATTCGTGCCACCAGTGGCACCATGGGACCTTAACGTGGTTTTGCAGTTCCTTCAATCGGATTGGTTTGAGCCTCTACAAAAGATAGAGTTGAAGTTTCTCACTTGGAAAGTTGTGATGCTTTTGGCATTGGCATCCGCAAGGTGGGTGTCGGAACATTTTCTTCCGAAGGTGGTTTCTGCTTTTCACATAAACCAACCTATTGTGGTGCCAGTAGGTACTGACACATTCACTGATTTAAAGTCTCTAGAATGTGGTTAGAGCTTTGAAAATCTATGTTGCTAGAACAGCTTGTATATGGAAAACAGAGGCTCTGTTTGTCCTGTATGATCACAACAAGATTGGCTGTCCTGCTTCCAAGCAGACTATTGCACGTTGTATTAGAAATACGAATCAGCAAGCTCATACTATGGCTGGATTGGCGTTACCGACATCAGTAAAGGCCCACTCCACTAGGAAGGTGGGCTCATCCTGGGCGGCTGCCTGGGGGGTCTCGGCATTACAACTTTGCCGAGCAGCTACTTGGTCAGGGTCAAACACATTTGCTAAGTTCTACAAGTTTGACACCTTGGCCGATGAAGACCTAAAGTTTGGTCAATCGGTGCTGCAGGGTCATCCGCACTCTCCCGCCCGTACTGGAGCTTTGGTATAGACCCCATGATCTTGATGTCGTCCCCAGCATCCTCTAGGACGTATGAGAAAATAGGATTTTGATAGCCTACCGGTAAATCCTTTTCTCCTAGTCCGTAGAGGATGCTGGGCGCCCGTCCCAGTTTACCTGCAATTTAGTTATTACAGTTACACAAGTTGTGTTATCTTGGTTTCAGTATGTTGCTGCAATTAGTTCATGCCTGTTGGCATGTGTTATGTTGAATGCCATGTGTGCGGCATGGTTGAGGGTGTGAGTTGGTAGATATCTCACCACTAGTTAAGTAATTCCTTTCCTCGAAATGTCAGTCTCCCTGGGCACAGTTCCTACAACTGAGGTCTGGAGGAGGGGCATAGAGCGAGGAGCCAGTTCACACCCAATGAAAAGTCTTTGGAGTGCCCATGTGTTCTGCGGATCCCGTCTATACCCCATGGTCTTGATGTCGTCCCCAGCATCCTCTACAGACTAGGATAAAAGGATTTACCGGTAGGTTATCAAAATCCTATTTTTTAACCCAAAAAATCTTATTCTATTTCTGCATCTTTACACATTTAATATCATTGACATATATTTTGTTTTGCTGTCGCAGATCTGATTCTGGTATAACTTGTAAAATGTCAAAAACATGTAAGTGGTAATAACACTGGGAAGTGTTGTTAATGCCAATATAAAATTCAATTTCAGAAGTGTCTGTATATCTGTCAGATTGGACTTTACACATTAAACCAACATATTTGGATTTCTGTATATCAAAAAGTCATCAAGACAGTTCTCTAGTTTGCATAAGTATTATTGAAAGATTTGCATGGAATTTGGTTACAGTAAGTATTGTTTGTCCTGTATGCATCTTGTTTGTTAAATGAATAGAAACAAAAATAAAAGTTACAAAAGTACCTTTTCTAGTAATAATGCATTCTGTAATCAGGGGCGTAGTGAGGGTGGCTCCAGTGGAGCTCAAGCTCCGGGTGCCTAAAATATAGGAAGGTGTGCCGCAGCCCGACTCCACCGGCACCTGCCTCCAGGCCGCCCGCAGTTCGCAGCTCACAGCTGTTCAATAACAGAGTGAGTTGCTTCCTCCCTCCGCGCTCCTGAGTTCCGAGTTGTGCATGTGACGTCATGACATCACAGCACACGTGCAATGGGAGGAGACGCTGGAGAGAGGAGCTGTGTATCTGAACACACCGCAGCAAAGAGAGTAAAAACAAAACAAAAAATTGTTGAAAAGAGGTGCGTTCTGGCTGCGCAACTGTGCCTGCCTGCTACTATTTGCTGTAATATAAGTTTTATAAAATATATATTATGTGTGTATATATATATATATATATATATATACACTGCTCAAAAAAATAAAGGGAACACTTAAACAACACAATGTAACTCAAAGTCAATCACACTTCTGTGAAATCAAACTGTCCACTTAGGAAGCAACACTGATTGACAATCAATTTCACTTGTTGTTGTGCAAATGGAATAGACAACAGGTGGAAATTATAGGCAATTAGCAAGACACCCCCAATAAAGGAGTTGTTCTGCAGGTGGTGACCACAGACCACTTCTCAGCTCCTATGCTTTCTGGCTGATGTTTTGGTCACTTTTGAAAGCTGGCGGTGCTTTCACTCTACTGGTAGCATGAGACGGAGTCTACAACCCACACAAGTGGCTCAGGTAGTGCAGCTCATCCAGGATGGCACATCAATGCGAGCTGTGGCAAGAAGGTTTACTGTGTCTGTCAGCGTAGTGTCCAGAGCATGGAGGTGCTACCAGGAGACTGGCCAGTACATCAGGAGATGTGGAGGAGGCCGTAGGAGGGCAACAACCCAGCAGCAGGACCGCTACCTCCGCCTTTGTGCAAGGAGGAACAGGAGGAGCACTGCCAGAGCCCTGCAAAATGACCTCCAGCAATCCACAAATGTGCATGTGTCTACTCAAACGATCAGCAAACAGACTCCATGAGAGTGGTATGAGGGCCCGACGTCCACAGGTGGGGGTTGTGCTTACAGCCCAACACCGTGCAGGACGTTTGGCATTTACCAAAGAACACCAAGATTATCAAATTCACCACTGGCACCCTGTGCTCTTCACAGATGAAAGCAGGTTCTCACTGAGCACATGTGACAGACGTGACAGAGTCAGGAGACGCCAAGGAGAACGTTCTGCTGCCTGCAACATCCTCCAGCATGACCGGTTTGGCAGTGGGTCAGTAATGGTGTGGGGTGGCATTTCTTTGAGGGGCCGCACAGCCCTCCATGTTCTCGCCAGAGGTAGCCTGACTGCCATTACCCCTTGTGAGACCATATGCTGGTGCGGTTGGCCCTGGGTTCCTCCTAATGCAAGACAATGCTAGACCTCATGTGGCTGGAGTGTGTCAGCAGATCCTGCAAGACGAAGGTATTGATGCTATGGACTGGCCCGCCCGTTCCCCAGACCTGAATCCAATTGAGCACATCTGGGACGTCATGTCTCGCTCCATCCACCAATGCCACGTTGCACCACAGACTGTCCAGGAGTTGGCGAATGCTTTAGTCCAGGTCTGGGAGGAGATCCCTCAGGAGACCATCCGCCACCTCATCAGGAGCATGCCCAGGCATTGTAGGGAGGTCATACAGGCACGTGGAGGCCACACACACTACTGAGCAGTGTATATATATATATATATATATATATAAATATATAGTTTGTTAGTTCTGGCACTCACTATATTCAAGTGTAACATAAGAGGGGGGTGCTAAAACATACCCATGCTCCTGGCACCATGGAACCTAGCTACACCTCTGTCTGTAATAGTCTAATGGCAAAATTGCAAGTGGTAAATGCTCTTGATGAAAAGATATTCAAATAACCGGAACATAAAAGTAAAGGCTAAACTGATTCAAATCAAAGATTTATGCATTACTGCATAACTGCATAAAAATAATTTTCTTCAATCGATAAGACTGCCCAGACACTTAATAAACAATTAATTTGGAACAGTTGAGAAAACAGAAAATTGCATGGAATTATGCTACATTTTTGTTAAATGAGAACAGTGAGCACTGAATGAATCACAGTACAGTGGCCAGTAGTAGGTTTTGCCATATAATGTACTGTGTTTGCGAAATAAAATGACATCAGTCCAGTGGCATCACTATGGGAAGTACATGGGGTGCGGGCTGACTGCCTTCTCGTCAGTGTCAGGAGCCAGGTACTCACACTGTAACATTACGTGCAGCACTGGGCTCCTGTCACTGAGTAGGAGCCGGCACTGCACACAGACTGGTCTCTAGGGGCAGCCAACAGCTCAAAAATGGGGGTCAGACCATGAGGGCACATCCCTTCTTGCATGGCCACGCCCCGATTTTAGCATTTATACACATGCACCGGGAGACACCACACTTAATGATGTTCCTGGCCTGCATCAGTTTAGTCATATTGTTGTTCACGTGGAGCTCATCATGGGGTTTTTCATTGAGCTTTTGTCCACCGGAGAGTACATCTCATGAATTCTTCACTTCTACTTTATTACACATCATTTTATATGTAAATGGTTTCCATGGGATGAAATATATAAATATATAGCACTTGTCCAGTAGATAGTAAAGGTCAGATTGAGGTCTTTGGGGCCCCACGGAAGCTAATTTGAGGTTGCCTGCCTGCAATGTTATGCCTGTCAATATTATTAAAAAGTGTAATGTATAAATACTCCCAGTACCAGAAATGTTTTAAACACACTGGGGTAAATTTACTAACATTCGTAATTTTCCGTTTGAGGTCAAAGTTCAATCACGAATGACATCGAAAGTGTAAATATGCAACTTTTTGAATTTATTACGACTAATTTACTAAGCTGCCGTATTCTGCATTTTCGGTTTTTCCGATGTCGATGTCATTCGTTTTTTTAGGCAGTGTTTATCGTGAGTGACTTGTAAAACACTGCCGACTTTATTACAATGAATCTCGGCCGGATCTGAGAGATCCGTGCTGGGCTTCATTGTGCACCTGTGTAAAAAAAAAAAAATGTTTAAACTTTAAAAAAAAATTGCGTGGGGTCCCCCCTCCTAAGCCAAACCAGCCTCGGGCTCTTTGAGCCGGTCCTGGTTGCAAAAATATGGGGAAAAAATTGACAGGGGTTCCCCCATATTTAAACAACCAGCACCGGTCTCTGCGCCTGGTCCTGGTTCCAAAAATACGGGGGACAAAAAGCGTAGGGGTCCCCCGTATTTTTTAAACCAGCACCGGGCTCCACTAGCTGGACAGATAATGCCACAGCCGGGGGTCACTTTTATACAGTGCCCTGCGGCCGTGGCATTAAATACCCAACTAGTCACCCCTGGCCGGGGTACCCTGGAGGAGTGGGAACCCCTTAAATCAAGGGGTCCCCCCCTCCAGCCACCCAAGGGCCAGGGGTGAAGCCCGAGGCTGTCCCCCCCATCCAATGGGCTGCGGATGGGGGGCTGATAGCCTTTGTTGTATGTTATGAATATTGTTTTTAGTAGCAGTACTACAAGTCCCAGCAAGCCTCCCCCGCAAGCTGGTACTTGGAGAACCACAAGTACCAGCATGCGTCGGAAAACCAGGCCCGCTGGTACCTGTAGTACTACTACTAAAAAAATACCCCAATAAAGACATAACACACACCTTGAAAGTATAACTTTAATGCATACATACACACCACCATATACACATACTTACCTTATGTTCACACGAGGGTCGGTCCTCTTCTCCGTGTAGAATCCATAGTGTACCTGTTGAAAAAATTCTACTCACCAAATCCAGGGTAGAGGGCTCCTCGGGTAATCCTTTTGTAATCCACGTACTTGTAAAAATAAAAAAACGGACACCCGACCACGAACTGAAAGGGGCCCCATGTTTTCACATGGGACCCCTTTCCCCGAATGCCAGAAACCCCCTCTGACTTATGTCTAAGAGGGTTTCTTCAGCCAATCAGGGAGCGCCACGTTGTGGCACCCTCCTGATCGGCTGTGTGCTCCTGTACTGTATGACAGGCGGCACACGGCAGTGTTACAATGTAGCGCCTATGCGCTCCATTGTAACCAATGGTGGGAACTTTGTGGTCAGCGGGTGACCGAAAGTAACCTCACCGCTGACCACAAAGTTCCCACCATTGGTTACAATGGAGCGCATAGGCGCTACATTGTAACACTGCCGTGTGCCGCCTGTCATACAGTACAGGAGCACACAGCTGATCAGGAGGGTGCCACAACGTGGCGCTCCCTGATTGGCTGAAGAAACCCTCTTAGACATAAGTCAGAGGGGGTTTCTGGCATTCGGGGAAAGGGGTCCCATGTGAAAACATGGGGCCCCTTTCAGTTCGTGGTCGGGTGTCCGTTTTTTTATTTTTACAAGTACGTGGATTACAAATGGATTACCCGAGGAGCCCTCTACACTGGATTTGGTGAGTTGAATTTTTACAACAGGTACACCATGGATTCTACATGGAGAAGAGGACCGACCCTCGTGTGAACATAAGGTAAGTATGTGTATATGGTGGTGTGTATGTATGCATTAAAGTTATACTTTCAGGGTGTGTGTGTTATGTCTTTATTGGGGTATTTTTTTAGTAGTAGTAGTACAGTACTACAGGTACCAGCGGGCCCGGTTTTCCGCCGCATGCTGGTACTTGTGGTTCTCCAAGTACCAGCTTGCGGGGAGGCTTGCTGGGACTTGTAGTACTGCTACTAAAAACAATATTCATAACTTACAACAAAGGCTATCAGCCCCCCATCCGCAGCCCATTGGATGGGGGGGACAGCCTCGGGCTTCACCCCTGGCCCTTGGGTGGCTGGAGGGGGGGACCCCTTGATTTAAGGGGTTCCCACTCCTCCAGGGTACCCCGGCCAGGGGTGACTAGTTGGGTATTTAATGCCACGGCCGCAGGGCACTGTATAAAAGTGACCCCCGGCTGTGGCATTATCTGTCCAGCTAGTGGAGCCCGGTGCTGGTTTAAAAAATACGGGGGACCCCTACGCTTTTTGTCCCCCATATTTTTGGAACCAGGACCAGGCGCAGAGCCCGGTGCTGGTTGTTTAAATATGGGGGAACCCCTGTCAATTTTTTCCCCATATTTTTGCAACCAGGACCGGCTCAAAGAGCCCGAGGCTGGTTTGGCTTAGGAGGGGGGACCCCACGCAATTTTTTTTTAAAAAATTAACACTTTCCCATCCCCTTCCCATTGATAAACATGCACGGATCTCATGGATCCCTGCATGCCCATCCAAACACGGGATAAAAAAGCAGGTCTGGTTTTTTTTAGTACTTTTTTACGATTTGTATTTCTGCACGGCAGTGTTTGGCTATTGTCGGCAGTGTTTGTGATTTGCACTTTTTAGTAAATTCCCGATTTCTACCAAATTGGAGGCGTATTTGACCGATGGTGTATTGATTCGTGATTTTTTCCAAGGACTTCCAAAATATTACGAATTCCCTCATCACTGCCGTGATTTTTGCTTAGTAAATTACCGAGATGACACTTTGAAGAAAAAACGGCATCTCTGTCAAAATCGGGACCTTAGTAAATATACCCCACTGTAGGGCCCCATTTAATCCAACACTGACAAGAGTGTTAACGGTGTGCTCATCATCCCATTTCTGATTAAATACAGTAATACAAAAAAAGAGGTGCTCAAAAAAGACAATATATACTGCTAATATTTTAAAGCTATAAACTATGTAAGTAATGCTCATAAGGACCAACAACAGCTTCAGGTCATGGACAGTGTATAACATTTCAATTTTCAGATCTGTACATAGGGTGATATTTACAGACTTATTTATATAGTTAAATATATGTATTATGCAGGGCCTCAGCCTGGAGCTGAAAATGATCAAGGCCCATTTGTGAGAAGTGGAGGAGGTGTTGCCAGTGCCATGTGGGTATGACCAGAGCAATGTGGGCATGTACACCCCTTACACTGTCAGCCCCAATATCTCCCAAATATCTAAAAATAGAAAAAAATTGCATTTTTTGAGAGCAAATTCTAAATACAATTTTGATACTTATGATGTAAGTTGGGTGGGCGGCTGGTCATCATCATGCTGCCATGATGATTGCCTTATTTTTATCTTAGGCATGGAGTGTAGCATTATTAATCTGGCCCAGGTCATATGCAATTGCATTTCTTACAAAGTCCACGCTCAGCTGCTAAAGGACATGTTTACTGTGCTACACATGAGGATGTAATGCTTACTCTAATGTTTGGCTTCAGTAGAACACGCTCTTATTCATTTGGAAAGTTTAATAACTTAATAGCTGAAGTCAGGTCTCCCATCCTGTTATTATTTATGGGAGTATCTCCCAGTTTGTGGTATCTTCTAACCACATGAAAGAGCCTAATATTACAGCATACTGTACTGCAAGAAACACTAAAACTCTGGGTGGATACACCTCAGTTGAATTTAAGAGACTAACTAGTTACATTAGTTCAGCCTCTGTATACTGTATGCATGAAAAGATCTCTGTACAGTACATCCAAAAAGGGTTAGCAGAGGTTAAAAGAGACATATGATCTTTTGGCAGATCCAAAAAAAGGCTTTTACACAAGGGACAGCCGGGTGTGGCAGTATTTTGTAGGGGATCTTGAAGAATATATCAGAGAAAATACAAATTAATCCTGCTCAGTTTCAAATAGATGGTCACATTTTGTGGCTGTCTAAATCAGGACATGCGCTGGCTGTGAGCAGGTGGTACTTGTCCTAGCTTTTTGTGAACTGGTGACATAAATAAACACATCAGGGCTGTGGTCTGTATTCTTCAAGGAACTCAGTGTGACTGTTTAAACTATAAATAATAAACTGGAAGTATTTATTGGGGGTACAGAAAGTATATAGCTGTGGTTTTGGTGATGTATACTGTCTGTAACAGGAAAATGTTGTGAACTTACGGTACAAAAATGATCAAAATAATAATGCGCATTTACAAATAAAATCAATTATTTCTAATTGTTTAAATGGAAACCAAAATTTCCCTGATGCAGTTACTTAATGTAATTGAAGGCGGAGAGAGATAAAGTACCAACCAATCAGCTCATGTCTGGTTACAGGCTGCATTTGAAAAAAGGCAGTTAGGAGCTGACTGGTTGGTACTTTATTTCTCTTCACTTTATTTCTCTCCAAGGGCGGGATGTATCATTTATCACTTATTCTATGCAATACATCCCTCCCCTTACGACATACATTTCTTAACAATGTATTCCGATAACAGCAAGCCCTTTCATAGAGAGGTCTTCTGGGTTTATGAAACGGAAGTCTTATTGCGCATGAGTTACAGTTGACCAGCGCATTGCCAAGCTGCAGATGGAGGAAGAAGGATCCTTCAGAGTTCTATCATGGGAGTTCTGTTGAGTTCATCTGAGAACAAGCTCTGGAAAGTTTTGCTTTCCAGAGCTTGATACGTTCAGGCAAACTGAAACCCCAGAGAATTCTATGGGGACTGCAGGGCCAGCAGTCCTCAGCTGATATCACCAATATTGACTGCAGTCCACTTTAATGCATATGGGGATTGTGACAAACCTCATAAAATTGCAATTTTCAGAGGTTTGCCTCCATTTTTGGGGTTAGTACGTCTCGTCCCAAGTTTTGGCATAGCTCCCCTGTAGTGTATTAGTTGCCCAAAGAAATCAATCAGCATCTAACTGTCATTTCAAAGACTGTGCTAGATAAATGACAGAAGCTAAATAGGTGCTTTCGCCATCTTCCCCACTTTATCTTTTTAGACCAGCCTGCCTGACTCCATCAGCTTCCCTAGTGATGTGAGCTGTCAGGGGGCTTAATGGAACAAATCATAGCACAGAGTAGCGGTATGCCAAAGCCACAATAATGTGATTCACAGTGCCAACTCCCCACATCATACCTGCACATATCCTTTGGGGTCTCCCATAGGATAACAAACTAGCCAAGTATGTCATAAATCAGCCATTAAGCACATCACTTTATTTCTATTTTCCTTAATACAAAGCCAAAAAGAATAAACAAGTCTTCTAATGAAATCATGAGTAATGCACAGTACCAGTGTGTAGCCACACAGGAACACTGAGGGGAGAGGATGGAAAATAAATGTATGAAAATTAATATTTACAAGTGGTCACTAAGCTTTTCCTGTGCACTGCACCAAGCTAATGGGTTTCACAGCTTAGAATTTGAAAATAGTCATTAATGCATAATACGTTTTCTTTTAGGAAATAGGGTTGTGTATAAATGGAATGCTTAGTATCATGTAGAACAGGGGAGGGCAATGATTGTAATCTTGATAAGAGCAGGAAAAGAATAAACTGGCATAATATATCCTAGACAGGAAGAACTGATACAAAAGCATGCATATCAATTGCTTTGTGCAACTGCATAGTTCAGCGACAGCTGGGGGTGACTATCCGTGAGCTAACACAGTATTACATACCGTATAATATATACTTTGTATAAACTTTGTTAATATCGAAGTTTAATCCATTCGATTTTATTAGAATTTCATATTATTGTTGCTACATACTGTTGGGTGTTTATTTAGTCAAAATATGTTCAACAAAAATAAGGGAAAACAGGACATTATGATACAAGAAACCAGGAATCTAGTAATTAATTTAATGTTGAGATGAATTAAAACGTATGGTAGTTTTAAATCATGCTGACTTACAATGACATTAGTTCAACCTACAATGGATTTATATACATTCATAAATTATTTTTTATAGCTGAGCCTTACAGAAAAACGATGTCATTTGTTTGGCTTATTTGAATTATAAAAACATGCTAAAAGGAAATGTTCCATGCTTATAAAATGTTAATTGACCTTTTCCATTTGGAAAACATATTTCAGTAAATACTTCATCTTTGAACAGTTCTGATTGACCTTCTTTTATTCCAGGAATGGAGACCAAAAAAGTCTTAACACTGTGGAAAAATACATTGCAGGCCTTTGAAACAGCACTGATATTTTAGAAATGTAATTAGCCCAGACTGTTTTATTTGGCACACATTTACTGTTTTAAACAACTTGTGTTTATTCACCAATAAGCAGATTATGGCAATTGTGCAAAACAATGTAACCATGCACAGCTATTTACGCCATAAACTAAAGTATATGTTTACAAACATTTAACTTAACGCAATTTTAATTATCTCAAGCATAAGTACAGTATGACCAGGTTTGCATTAGACTTTCCAAGTAGTTAGTAAGGTATGGTGTAATATTTAAGCGGCATCTATTATTGCATTAGAAACAGAAATTACTTAAAGTGACTTAAAGTGAAAGTAACACACAGCAAAAAAAGATCATAACTTACTGACACTGAGTTCAAGGTGGTGCAAATTATGATAACCGCTGCGTATCTAACAGTGTAATTTACCTGTAATTTCAGCCTCATTCCTATTTACCAATCTACGGTGTCCACTGACTATGTCCAAACCAGAGCTCAATATCTGTTATACCCCTTTCACATCGCAATGCTGGGTCCCACCCGGGAATTGGTAACAGGTCCTTCCCGGGTGGGACCGATATTGGACCCTTTCACACTGTCCTGCCGACCCGGCAATAAGCCGGGTCAATATTGTGGGTGGGGACGGAGCAGGCATCGGGGGCGGCGCTGGGAGATGACATCATCTCCGTGCCGCCTCTCCATATGCAGTGAACGGGTCCCGGGTTACATCGACCCGGCAACCCATTCACACTGCACCTGACCCGGTATTTAACATGGGAATAACACAGCTTTATTCCAGGGTTGAATTATCGGGTCAGGCGACCCGGGAATTCAACGATGGCCCCTGTCACACTGCACAGTGACCCGCGTCGACCCAGCAATATACCGGGTCGATACCGGGTTATTTTTGTGGTGTGAAAGGGGTATTAATGACAGGGACAGCATTAGGAAACAGAAGGTCATAGGCAAGAGGCTATGAGTGAGTACTCCTCTTCCCCAGGCACTACCTACACCACCAAGGCAAGATAGTGGAAAGCAACCAGCACCAGACGGAGGAATGGCTCAAATATACCATGAGGCATGTTTCTGGAGTTTCATAGAGTACTACATTTCTATCTACTGTACCTATCTATCTATCTATCTATCTATCGTAGAAGTCTTAGGACGAAAAGCGCGTGGATTCCCTTACCTCCTACAACAAAGATAAAATACCTCCTGACTCTTTTATGTTTATGTTTTATAATTTGTACATCTTTAGGAATGGTCTTATTGTATATATACATTTTTTATATGTATTGTTTAAAATAAATTTGCCTTGTTAAATTTTACATTGACTCTTTGATCCTCTCTATTTTATATATATATATATATATATATATTTATATACGGTGCTCTCATTTTATTATTATTAATACTATATGACACCATTGGTCATTTGAACCACTATTCCCTCTTTTTCCATGCTAATCTTTCAGTAATTTACTATTGCTAATTCATTAGCGGATAGCTGACATCCATATAAAGAGAGTGTCTATTAACTTGTTTTTTGCCTAAAAATATCTTTGATAAAAGAAGGCTAAAATTAATCTCAGAAGTGGCGCTGAGCATCCCTATGTCTCAACTATCTATCTCTCTATCTATCTATCTATCTATCTATCTATCTATCTATCTATCTAGGGTGCTGTGAGGGGGAGGGAGAAAAAGGATGAAGGAAGATGAGGGCGAAGAGGAGAGGAACATATGAAGTGGGAGTTGAGAAGGGCACAGGGTTTGTCCCAGAGGAGGGTCCAGACCACAGTAAATAGCCACACACTGTAGGGGCTGGAGCTTGGTGCAGGGCAGAGGAGGGCCCTGGAGGTGGGCAGAGGACTGTGGGGAGGGAGGAGGTGGAGCAGCCAGAAAGGGAGTTATCTCCATACTGACACTGACACTGCCTATATGGTGGGCGCACCTACTGTATGAACCAGTACATTAACTGGTGACTTTCAAATATTTTTGTTTTTTTATGGGGGGAGATGACCCTTTTCCCTCCCTGTTCCAACACCTATTCCAAACACCACCCTTTGTTGTGCTTGGGAATTAGCCATTCATTGAGTTGAGAGGGACCTTTCAATAATTTAAGCCCCTCTTCTAGTTATGTGTTTTTCTGTAAGCCCTACATTACCTTTGCCAGACTAATGACAAGATCTGACAAGCTGTAAAATTATTATTAAACTAGTTAGCAGCCCGTCAAATTGACCGAACATTGTCGTGCCCGGGAAAAGTCCCATTTGAGCGCTCAAATGGCTCACTCTTCGGTCATTTCTGCTCATCAGCTCAGGAGGAGCAACACTTGCATTGCTTCATCGGGCGCCATCTAGTGCCCACCAGTGCGCAACACTTGAATTCCCCTATAGAGGTGAGGAGCAGCATTAGTCTTTTATATATACATATGTACGTAATGCTATGCTGCAAAAAATTGCAGGTTGGGAGGCTGTAGCATCTCCCTCAGTACCAATTTTACTTTCACCTGTGAAAGCTTGCAGTGCAAAAAAGGGTCATTTGGTCAATCGGGCACCCACTGGTGGCTGCCTGCGCACATAACAGAGGTGTGGAGCAGCATAGACTTTTATTATATAGGATGTCCTGTGTCTTTTCTTTCTGTAATGTACAATAATGAATAGACTGAACTCAGCATATTCAAGCACCAGCTAACAGCTCCACCAGTTGTGCTGTGGAAGAGGAAACCAGGATGTTTGCAGGAAAACACACTAAGGGCCATAGACAGTTTCCAGATTGAAATATTTCCCAGTATTATATATAACATTGGGGGCCATTCCGACCCATTCGCACGCAGCGGTTCTTTGCTGCAGTGCGAACGGGTCGGAACAGCACATGCGCAGCGGCCGAATTGTGGACGTGCGTTGTTACCCGGCGACGGCAGTGGCCAGAACAAAGAAGATCAAGAAGATTGACAGGGAGGAGGCGTTCCGGGGCATCTACTGACCGTTTTCCAGGCGTGGAGATCCGAACGCAGGCGTGTCCAGACGGATGTCTGATGCCAATCCCGGGACCTTCGTCGCTGGATCCGTCGCACAGGGTAAGAAGGTCTGACCCTGGTCTTGCTTTGCAGGTAACTTTTTTAGCATAGCAGGGCTGCACAAGCGATCGCAGCCCTGCTATGCTAAAATACACTCCCCCATAGGCGGCGACTAGTTGATCGCACGAGCAGCAAAAAGTTGCTACGTGCGATCAACTCGGAATGACCACCATTGTTTGTTTATTGGGGTTTTTTGTGTGGAGGGGATGGAGTGGGACATATGTAAATGTAAATAGAGGTGAATATCTCACTTTCTCCATCGCTGCATATTAATAATTCAGACTTGAGTTCTAGAAAGAACCAGAGCCAGGGTTACTCCTAGCAATCTGTTTTCATGCATTTTTGGTGTATGACTCAGTGCTTCAAATGCTAAACAATCACTTCACAGTTCTATGGGTGTAACAGTTTTTTACATTTGCTCACCTACACATTTTTTACAGAATGCTATAAAAGTTTGGCTTGGAGTCAGAAAATGTTCAAACCAGCTCAGTGTGTTAAATATTTTAGAAAAACAATAATGCTGTGAGGATGAAAATTCTAGATTTCATTTGATCTCTGGAAAAGTCTCTATGGAGGTTAAAAATACATAGGTAAAATAAAAAATGTACTTAAACAGTAATGCATATTACATTTCACTTACACTGTACTAATTTATTTAAAGCAAAGTTATTATTGTCTTGTTTGATCACTATGAAGCATAAAACCGTTTCAAATGTCTGCTACAGTTTGCAACAACACAACACTAGAAATAAGGCCCACATACACTACCAACGGATTACGGCAATGTCCCGATCCCCCAACGGCTGGATTGGGGAATCGGGAATATTAAATATGTCTGAAATCCCAACTGATCTGCAAATCTGGGATTATTAACATGCTTAATTTTGCCGTTATCTGATGCATCGCCAATCATCGATGGCCGCCGATTGGCAGATTGTCAATGCTGCTCGGATCAGGGAATCGGGGAAATGGATTCCTGATGTATGGGGGCCTTTTTCTGTACACGTTGTGGACCAAACTGGATGGATCCAGACACTTGGCACTCAGGCTTCACACCATACCCCAAGAGGCATTGTTACAGTTGAGCATTAAATAATACTTGGCTACTTTGTAGTGATCCTCTTCAAGAGAAGTCCAGAGAGGAGATGCAGCTGACCATTCTGGGGAATGGGTCTGGGCTCTTGCATCATTTTAGCCCCACTTCCTCCATGCGGAACCGTGTTTCCCTGTAATGTCTCCCCATCCTGCCCACTTTACAAGGAAGTGGGTGGGATATGGGAGATCCACACGCAATTCAGAGGATGCATTAATGTATACACTATAGTTCCATGTCATGTAATAGATTTTAAGATTGACATTTGATTGACTCCTATCAGATGTTGATTGTGATTGCTCTTCATCTTAGGATCTACATTTGCAGAGCTATAGATCCAATTTATTCCAAAATTATCACATTTGTCATCCAAATGCCTGTGTATGTTTGGACAGCATGATGACAAAAATGAGACACATTTTAAAATACATTTTTCACTATTAGCAAAATACTAATATTTCTTTAGTTAAAATGCAAAACCAATGTAAACTATCTAACCATCACATGTGCTTTGTGACTTCAGGATAGCCTAAGCACCAGAATCACGCAAGCACTAGGATGACATGGTTTGGTCATCTTGCTGTTTTGTAAATTTAAACCTATACTCGCCTACTCTCCCCAAACATCCAGGAGACTCACAAACTTTGTGGAGTGTTCGCTGAGGAATCCTGAAAAGGGAAAGGTACCCTCCCATAGGGAAGTGAGTGTTGTGACAGAACTCAGGGGCAGATGTATTAAGCCTGGAGAAGTGATAAACAAGTACTAAAGCAGTAATAAGTGGAAGGTGATAATGCACCAAACAATCAGCTCCTACCTGACAATTTACATATTGGAGCTGACTGGCTGGTGCGTTATCACCTTCCACTTATCACTGCTTTATCACTACTCCAGGCTTAATACATCTGCCCCTAAGATCCCTAAGTACTCACACACCCAGAACTAGGATCTCCCAAAGTGGAGACAAAAAAAATGTCTGGTATGATTTAATTCTGAAAGTGTATTATATAAAACTGAATACTACTATCGACAAACGTTGAATAAGATTATAAAAAGAAGCTAGCCTTACATTCTTACATCATATTAATAGTCATACTGTAAATCCAAACATTTAATATTTTTACAGCAGGACTCTTCTGGGGTATTATATGTCAACACATGTACAGCAAATAAGAACATTACAAATACTTCTCTGTAAAAGACTGTTACCTTTGTAAGAAAGCTTGAGCCGAGGAATATTCTGTTTCAAGCTGTCAGTTGCTGGCAGAAACATTAGAAAGACCATTGATAGCATTGTGGAGAAATCCTGTGGTCTAAGCCATCTGCTGGGACGTTTGTGACACATCTTTTTCATGGTGCTGTATCTGGCACCTCTTCTGGGGAGTTGTCTGTCTGCAGGGAGAAATGTGCCATTATTATGACTTGTTACAGGAAGATGATCTTGTGCAAAGCCAGTCACATGGAAATTGGGGAAAAGTGTCATTGGAACTGCATTTTCCATATATATCAGTCCTTTTTATTATCATTATCCTGGTGCTCCTTGCACAGGCCAAGTTTTAGGTCATTTTCTCCGTTTCTATTTGAAGGTTGAGTTAGAAAGTATCTTGCAAACTGGTGTTTAGGTTTATATAACAGCAAAAGTGTGGCAGCGTATCTCAGTATACACTCATTCCACGCAACTGGGACAGGGTTTGGATTTAGAGCTTTAGTGAGTTAACCACTGCGGTTAATGAGATATTGGGATGGACCCATAGGAATTAACCCTGCACAGATTTAACACTCTAGCCGAATGCCTGTGTTTGTATATTGGATGTGAAATCAGGGAGATTGATTCAGTAGCATTATAGTAATTTCATTTAAAGGATAGTCACTGCCATTGAAGCTGCTGAAGTGGGGTTAACAGATAAGACCAAAGGTTACTTAATAAAATAGTCTTTTGTCAGTCTTTTTTTAAGTGTAGTTATACTGTATGTTCTATAACACAGGTTAATTTTAACGGTTTCTTGATCATCTTAGTATATGATTTTAGAAGTGAAGGGGCATATTCACACCATGATCTCTCTGCCTGACAGTGATTTGGTTTCACCCTGGATGCTATAGAAATCCTTTATATTTTTTTTACTTTCATACTGATTTTAAATATCCCCCCTTCCTGTTTATAATAGTATGGTGGAGCTTACTCCCCTGAGACTCCCACCATTTGTTCTTTTGAGCATGATCCCAATGTTTAACATAGCTTGGGCCACTTATCTTCTAGAGTTTTTGGGCAGCTCCTGAGTTGTGTGAAATCAAACACAGTGGCTAAAACATGAAAGCTGGGGTTTGATTTGATCGGAAAAGTAAACTATGGGTTAGAAACAGAACACAGTAGAACATAAGGTGGGGATCCCAATGTAAGGAAGATTAACACAACAAGTAAGGTAGGGCATTAATAATATATATATATATATATATATAGAAACACCTATTCCATAATCTTGTGGTTCTGTATAGGTAAAACGCAGAATATTTGTATTGCTTTCATAACATCACCATAAATTTAGTACTTGTGGCATCGTCTTTGGACTACGATTTGTGAATGATCAGTGACAATGAGCCAGCCAAAGATTGTCATCCTTTCCATTATAAATTACGCAATCAGCCTAAGGGCATCAATTACTTCACATAGTAATACATCATACTTTTGCCAGAGCTGTAAAACTATTTACTAACAATGGACTCATATGTACCATGCTGTATTGTTTACATTTACTATTCTCTAGTGTGATGTTCCTCATGGAAATAGTAATAAAACAGGATGCAATTACAGCACACAATACGCAAGAAATGTTTTTGTTATTAGATGCATGAAATCCTCTGGCATCTAATGCAGCTAAGTAATAAAATTACAGGTTAGTGAATAGCATAGAATTTCAGTTCGTAGGTGGGATCTTTTGAAGTAAAAACAAAGTTAAAGCTGAAAATTCCGTAGCAATCCCTGCCAGCTGCTGTTATCTCCAGCTGCAGTAGAACAGTCTGTGTCATGAGTATAATTTACATTCCCATAAGAATTAAACGTTTCTTGAGATAATTTCAAAGAACCTTTTCAATTTAGGTTTGTGTAGAAGACAAGAATGTTTTCTGCCTATGCAAGAGAACAATGATGCTGGGTTATGCAATTTATAGTAAATCCTCTCAGGCATTGAATTCTGCTCATCTTCCAAGATCCCTCTATGTCTATTAACACCCAGATTATTCTTGTGGATGTTCCTATGATGTTGTCCTGAATCCAGCTTTGTGACTGAAATTATGGCTGTCAGCAAATGGCTTTAATTATATAAAGTCATATGCTGTTTGAAAAAGCAGAAACATTTCTAACTAATTAAGACCACATATGCTTGTTACCGATAAAGTAATAATTATTCTTTGGAGTCTGCAGTACCATCAATCAATACATTGTTATTGCTATCCTATGCATACATTTTGTGAACAATACAGGAAATGCAGTATAACAATTCACTTATGTTCCAAAGTAAGTCCGCGTGCAACAGACACACGTGTGTATTTCCTGCTCTGTGACGTCAAACAGCATATTAGGAGAAAAGAGGAAAAGTTCAACTGTATCACGGGTGTGGTTCACATGTGTTATTCGGCATTACTGTGAGAGGGCTCTCAAACTTACGCAACCATACACATTAGAGTGTGAGACTAAACTTTCTCAGAGTGAAGCACAGTCATTGCAGAATAAAAATGAAAACAAGATTGGGGATTGCCCTGGTGTAATTATGAAGGAACATTATGGGAAAATAGACACTTGTGATTAAAATACAATGTGCTGTGCCTCCACTTTTTTCACACAGTAAATATTCCTCACTGTGTAAAAGTGAAGTCTGTTTCACTATAATAAGTCTGCTGTATTGAAGTCTATTGCTTGTGAAACATTGGCTCAGATTGAACATAAAAGAGAAAACAGAATGCTCAAGAAGAAAATTTATTTTTAACCATCCTTCAAAGATATACAGTAAGCCAAGAGACCACCTCCACCTCCATCTCAAAGACTGGCAAGCCCATTGGTGCATGCACAAATAAGAATCTGTACACTTCCATTTCTACATGTGTATTTTGAGTGTCAAGTTTAAATATATGACAAACATCACATTAACTTAAAATAAATTACATGCAGTGTTTACACTTAGTATAAAACATATTTCAAGGATACAATTAACCCAAAATAAGAAGTATCTGTGAGGGGAAATTCTATGTTCACCTGGAGACACTTACTGTATTGCATTTGCACGTGAATGCCCGATTTACTTCTCACAGTGCAAGAGACAATAAGTAGGGTTGTGGCTGCTTTGGGGACCAAAGATGAGGATTGCCCAAAAATGCAGATCCACCATCCTAAAGCCATCACAATGCTATCAAAAGAGCATAGTAGAGTGCTCATCTGTTCATATACACTATGGGCCTAATTCAGACCTGATCGCTCACTAGGGGTTTTTTGCACTGCTGCGAGCAGATAGTCGCCACACACAGGGGAGTGTACTTTTGCTTTGCAAGTGTGCCAACACACATGCAGCCGAGTGGTACAAAAAGTTTTGTGCAGTTTCTGAGTAGCTCAGGACTTACTCAGCCACTGCTATCACTTCAGCCTGTCCAGGACCGGAATTGACGTCAGACACCCGCCTTGCAAACACTTGGACACGCCTGTGTTTTTCCAACCACCCCAGAAAACGGTCAGTTGACACCCACAAATGCCTTCTTCCTATCAATCTCCTTGCGATCGGCTGTGCGAATGGATTCTTCGCACAATCCATCGCCCAGCAACAATCCGCTTTGTACCCATACGACGCACCTGTGCATTGCGGTGCATATGCATGCGCAGTTCTGACCTGATCTCAGCGCAGCAAAAAATCCTAGCGTGAGATCAGGTCTGAATGACCCCCTATGTGCATATATACTACCACTGGATCAGGCTGTGCTATTCCAGGTACCAAGTCCAGGAATACTATAGTATAGCAGTACTGCTCTGTGCTTGATAGGATTGTTTCCTACTAAATGTATCCAGCAATTTGTTTGCTTCAGTGTTCACACCAAGGGAGCTCTTATTGCTCTAAAGAGATCTATCATTGATATACATTTACATGGACTTGCAAGTTCACACATGTGCCGAATAACTAAAAGTCAAGCATTGGCCTTTTAGTTCCATTTAATAAAGAATAAAAACGGAGAAAAAAATTGGGAAGTATGTGTAACAAAATTTGTACAAATAAAACAATTACTACTGGAACAAAAATGTTTTATTCAAGAATGAAAGCATTTTTCATTGTTTTTCTTCTATTACCCTGATCAATGCTGTATTAATGAGATGCAGCAAATCATACCATAGGCGGGGATTATTGCCGACAATAACACTGTTAAGACCTCTGAATGTTTAGGGCACAGCTGTACAGTATCTCCAGCAGAAACACTTTTTCACTGGGAAGAAAGCTTTAAAAACTTTTGTTTAAAAGAATGTTTAATTAATTAACCCCAATGTAAAAGCATTGGAAAATTCTATTTTTGTATTCATTAATATGTAAATTTAACATTAAAGTTCATAATTTGACCAATGGTGACTTTTGTTCATACCATGTACAATGACATAAGCAACACATGTTGAGTATAAAATTCACATTTTTTTTTCAATTATACTCTTGTAGAATTCTTTAATTTCAGTAGTATGTAACTAATAACAGGTGGAAGAATGTGCAGTTGCTTTCACAGCTGTGCCTCATTTAACCAAACGTAACGTACTTGTAGATGATAATATTGTTGGTGTTCATTAAATATAAAAATCTTTATAATTTCTATATTAAGTATAGAGAGCCATACAGAGCCGTTTCCTGCGGCGGGCGAGGCAAGCCTTTGCACGGGGTACCCACCGCAGTTCTTTTGGTGGCTCCTGGTGCTCCCTCTCCTCCTCATCATTACTACTCCGCTCGGGGGGTGGAGTTTCACATAATGGCGCGTTTGCGTCGTGACATCACGATGCAAATGTGCCAGTACGGAAAACTCCGCCCCTAAGTGGACTAAGTGGCGTAAGTTTGTCCCAGATGCCCGGAGGCAAGATAAACATTGGTGCCCCCCCATCCTGCTATGTATATAAACTGCTCAAAAAAATAAAGGGAATACTTAACAACACAATGTAACTCCAAGTCAATCACACTTCTGTGAAATCAAACTGTCCACTTAGGAAGCAACACTGATTGACAATCAATTTCACTTGCTGTTGTGCAAATGGAATAGACAACAGGTGGAAATTATAGGCAATTAGCAAGACACATAAAGGAGTTGTTTTGCAGGTTGTGACCACAGAAGTGGTTGTGACCACTTCTCAGCTCCTATGCTTTCTGGCTGATGTTTTGGTCACTTTTGAAAGCTGGCGGTGCTTTCACTCTAGTGGTAGCATGAGACGGAGTCTACAACCCACACAGGTGGGTCAGGTAGTGCAGCTCATCCAGGATGGCACATCAATGCGAGCTGTGGCAAGAAGGTTTGCTGTGTCTGTCAACGTAGTGCCCAGAGCATGGAGGCGCTACCAGTAGACATGCCAGTACATCAGGAGACATGAAGGAGGCCTTAGGAGGGCAACAACCCAGCAGCAGGAACGCTACCTCCGCCTTTGTGCACAGAGGAATAGGAGGAGCACTGCCAGAGCCCTGCAAAATGACCTCCAGCAAGCCACAGATGTGCATGTGTCTACTCAAACGATCAGAAACAGACTCCATGATGATGGTATGAGGGCCCGACGTTCACAGGTGAGGGTTGTGCTTACAGCCCAACACCGTGCAGGACGTTTGGCATTTGCCAGAGAACACCAAGATTGGCAAATTCGCCACTGGCGCCCTGTGCTCTTCACAGATGAAAGCAGGTTCTCACTGAGCACATGTGACAGACGTGACAGAGTCTGGAGACACCAAGGAGAATGTTCTGCTGCCTGCAACATCTTCCAGCATGACCGGTTTGGCAGTGGGTCAGTAATGGTGTGGGGTGGCATTTCTTTGGGGGGCCGCACAGCCCTCCATGTACTCGCCAGAGGTAGCCTGACTGCCATTAGGTACCGAGATGAGATCCTCAGACCCCTTGTGAGACTGTATGGTGGTGCGGTTGGCCCTGAGTTCCTCCTAATGCAAGACAATGCTGGACCTCATGTGGCTGGAGTGTGTCAGCAGTTCCTGCAAGACGAAGGCATTGATGGTATGGACTGGCCCGCCCGTTCCCCAGACCTGAATCCAATTGAGCACATCTGGGACATCATGTCTTGCTCCATCCACCAATGCCACGTTGCACCACAGACTGTCCAGGAGTTGGCAGATGCTTTAGTCCAGGTCTGGGAGGAGATCCCTCAGGAGACCATCTGCCACCTCATCAGGAGCATGTCCAGGCATTGTAGGGAGGTCATACGGCACGTGGAGGCCACACACACTACTGAGCCTCATTTTCACTTGTTTTAAGGACATTACATCAAAGTTGGTTCAGCCTGTAGTGTGTTTTTCCACTTTAATTTTGAGGGTGACTCCAAATCCAGACCTCCATGGGTTTATAAATTTGATTTCCATTGATGATTTTTGTGTGATTTTGTTGTCAGCACATTCAACTATGTAAAGAACAAAGTATTTAATATGAATATTTCATTCATTCAGATCTAGGATGTGTTATTTTAGTGTTCCCTTTATTTTTTTGAGCAGTGTATATATATATATATATATATATATACTCTGAAAAAAATGTGCTCTGAAAAAAAAATGTATCTATATATACTGCATTTCATTGTCATTTATTTTAAATCACACCTTTCTTAGCAGTCATACCCAGGATTAGAACCCATGACCTGCTACACTGAAGAAAGACACCTTGCTGTTAGAGCTATTTGGTCCTGCTTAGCAAGGCTCCAGATTCTAACAATTTCAAGCTATTTGTCAGTTCAAAACCATAGCAACTAGGCAGATCCATGTAGTGCAGTGCCGTAACTAGACATTTTAGCGCTGTGTGCAAGACACAGCATTGGCGCATCCCCCCCCCCCCCAATGTAAAATAGGGCCAGTGCGCTCAGTAGGGGAGTGGCTTCATGGTTAAGCGGCACAAAATAATACCAATTCATATTAGGCTGCACAGTATTCTCCACTATTTAAATTACACAGCACAGTAGCGTGCTGTCCATTAAACAGCCCTGTCAGCGGGCAGCACCTGCTTAAATTGCTTTATAGTAAATCTGCTACTGGCGCAGCCCTGTGTTTGTGCCAGTGGATGTGCCTACAGTGCAGATGTACTGTGTGCAAAGCACCGCTGGCACACACTAGTTACTGCCCTGGACATTACATATTACATGAAGAAATCAGCTTAATGAGTATAGTGCACCATCTACTGTACATTGTTTATTTTGTTTGTGTGTGTGTGTGTGTGTGTGTGTGTGTGTGTGTGTGTGTGTGTGTGTGTGTATCCATATATAGTATATTTTTCTATAACATAGAATCTTGTTATATACTCCTTTTTGTATTGCAGCAGAGCATTGTATGGCTCTTAGTGGTTAGCTGGTCACTTGCATTTAAACTACATGAAAGTACTGTATTCTAAGCTAATTACGCCCTACACCACAGGCAGAAATGGTACCAAAGTATCTATATTTGGCCAAATCAAAAGATAATAATTACAATTTTGATTGTAACAAATTAATTTGTTTATCCTTACTAAAGAGTTGAAAAGGTTGTATCATGCATGTCTCCCATTGGTTTGTCATTGTCACACTGTAGTAGAAACAGATAAGTCTGTAAAATGAGACAATATACTACTAAACCTTTATTTTTGTATGCATACAATAATGCAAATTACTTGATGCAATATTATATCAAAAAGGCAAAATGCGTGAAAACTGATCTGAAACCTACATTCAGAAGCATTGTCACAAGGGTTTTTTTTTAAATGAAAATGATATTTCACAAAACTGTACTTTGATTTTGAGTCTATTTGGTAGTACCCCTACAACAAATAAATAAATAAATAAATATATATATATATATATATATATATATCAACTTGTCCAGTTGTCCTACACATGTATGGCAGGTAGTGGATGGCACTAAATATAGAATATTAAAATGACTAACACTGCTGGTGTATATCAATATTTAGAGATAGCCCGGCATGCCACTTATAGGAATATATGACCTTGCATTATGAAAAATGGTCCTATAAATTAGCAGATCATGCTGCAATGCTACTTTATTCCATTAATTACATTTTAGCTGTGAAGTTTTAGCATAGGGCTAAACATTTTGAAGAAGCTTTAAAGTGTAGGATACCCCCATATAAATGTATGTGTGGCAAACTTCCCTATAATGCTGTACTTACATATTAATGTTACATATATGACAGGTAGTACTAATATTTACTGTAGTACATGGTGTTCATTTTTATACTGCTATAACCAGGTCATTAAAGCTTATTCACCTTTTCATATGTGTAATGATGTAACTGCCACCCCCATCCCTCTTTTTTTCAGGTATGCAAAAGAAAAACTTTACTAATGTCACTGCAAACCCTTACCTTCAGTAACCAGTGCCTGCCAAGGACTCCAAGCACTGTGTGGAAAGCATTGTGTGTGGCTATAATAAACCACTGTCTGCAGCGCCGTTGGGACAATTGCAGCAGTTACCCTCTTGGCCATCTCCATGTGTACAGGACAACAGCTGCCGCGAATAAGCGTTGCAGCTGCCATTTCGTGAGCTACGTGTCAGTTAAAAAGTTGTCCGGTACTCGGATCCCCCGCCTCCCCGCACTCGCTACTGGCCCGGAGGGAGCTGGAGGGAGCCACTTATAATACTGCTGTTAGAGGCTGAGACGGAGGGAGCGGAGAACACATGCAGGCAGCGCTGCTGTAATGTATGTAGCACTACATACATTACAGCAGGCAGCGCTGTGGCGGGTACCGGGTGGAAATGATTGCGGGTACTGTGCAGCTGGTTCTCCGCCTACAGTTCATACGCGCTGTGGGCGTAGCACACTCGGCACAGCGCTAGTTACGGCTCTGATGTAGTGTGCAGCCACACACTACATAGATCTGCTCAGTCACTCACAATGCTGATTATTTCTCTAACAATTATTTTACAAGTTACATAGTTACATAGTTGATGAGGTTGAAAAAAGACAAATGTCCATCGAGTTCAAGTGTCATACCCAGGATTAGATCCCACACCCTATTACACTGGAAACAGGCACCTTACTGATGGAGCTATTTACTCCTGCTTAGCAAGCCTGCAGATTCTAACTATATGAAGTTACTTGTAATTGTCAGAGAAATTACTTCACATAGTTAGAATTCTCATGCTTCTTATGATGGAGCACATACCTTCAAACATACCTTCATCAGTAAGGTGTCTGCTTCCAGTGTAATACATTGTGGGTTTTAATCCTGGGTATGATACTTGTAAAATGTACATCTATAATAAAGAGGGTGTGACTTGTAAGGTGCAAGGAGAAAGAGATAGCAGCGGCTATCAATTAACTTAATTGAATGGTTTTGAACACACGGAACGGGAGGAAAGATGCCCCCCTACAGCGCAGAGTTACGCCTCTGAGTGGACTACTAATGATAGGGTGGAGGGGGAGAAAAGACACAGCAACGAGCGGGCTGGCTGGCGAACAGGCGGGCGGCCAGGCGGGTGCTGTGAACACCCCAAAGAGCACTACACAGCCCTGGCAATTGACATTACACTGTGTAATGTCAGTTGCCAGAGCTGTGTAATGCCAGTTGCCAGGGCTGTGTAATTTACACAGCCCTGGCAACTGGCATTACACAGCCCTGGCAATGATCATGACACACGTCCCAGAGCATGAAACCCCTGACAACCAGCATGGATCCCAGAGCATGAAACCCCTGACAACCAGCATGGATCCCAGTGCATGAAACCCCTGGCAACCAGCATGGATCCCAGTGCATGAAACCCCTGGCAACCAGCATGACACCCAGTGTGTGAAACCCTTGGCAATGAGCAAGTATTTTAAAAGTAATTAGAAGCTTTACTGTAGGACATAATGTATCAAATGCATAGTGGTGTGTGGCATAATATGTGGCAAATAAATACCACCATATTAAGCCCCACACAGTAATGCCCCCTGCATTACAGTGTGGGGCTAAATATGGTAGTATTTATTTTTTTTCCCAGTGGTGGCCATGATCTGTTGGAGCAGGGTCAAAAACTGGGGTGAAAGGTAGTCTTTTCAGGTGAGACCATGCCCATTTTGAGTGAGACCATGCCCATTTTAGTGAGGCCATGCCCCCTTGCCGGGAAATTTGGATATTTTTTAGATCTTTTTTTTTTGGGGGGGGGCACTTTTTTATGTCAAGGGGGGGAAGCCGCATTTTTAAATCTTGCACTGGGTGCCAAATTGGCTAGAAACAGCCCTGGAGCCATGCACATGTGTGTAAATAAATAAATATATATATATATATATATATATATATATATATATATATATATTAGTGATGAGCGGGTTAGGTTACCGAGAAACCGAACCCACCCGAGCTTTACCTTTTTTTACACGGGTCTGAGCAGACTCGGATCCTCCCGCCTTGCTCGGCTAACCGGAGCGCGCCCGGACGTCATCATCCCGCTGTCGGATTCTCGCGAGATTCGGATTCTATATAAGCAGCCGCGCGTCGCCGCCATTTTCACACGTGCATTGAGATTGATAGGGAGAGGACGTGGCTGGCGTCCTCTCCGTTTATAATTGTAGAAGAGACAGTTGATTGCTTGTTTTATTACTAATTGTGGGGAGGATTGGGGAGCAGCTGATAGGACTCGGAGTAGAGTGCAGAGTTTTGCTGATAGTGACCACCAGTTTTTTTTTTTATCCGTTCTCTGCCTGAAAAAAACGCTCCATACCATATCTGTGCTCAGTGTGCTGCATGATATATCTGTGCTGAGTGCTCACACTGCTTAATTGTGGGGACTGGGGAGCAGCTATAGCAGGAGTACAGTGCACAGTTTTGCTGACAGTGACCACCAGTATACGTTTGTCTGCCTGAAAAACACTCCTGTGGTGACTTTTTTTTATACTAGTTTAGCAGTCTGCTGACAGTGTCCACCAGGTCCATTATACTGTATATAGCAGTACGGTAGGCCACTGCTGTACCTACCTCTGTGTCGTCAGTCACTCGTCATCCATTAATAATAATAAGTATACTATCCATCCATCTACATTGTATACCTGTGGTGGCTTTTTTTCTTTATACTAGTTTAGCAGTTGGCTGACAGTGTCCACCAGGTCCATTTATTATACTGTATATAGCAGTACGGTAGGCCACTGCTGTATCTACCTCTGTGTCGTCACTCGTCGTCCATAAGTATACTATCCATCCATCTACATTGTATACCTGTGGTGGCTTTTTTTCTTTATACTAGTAGTACTAGTTTAGCAGTCTGCTGACAGTGTCCACCAGGTCCATTATACTGTATATAGCAGTACGGTAGGCCACTGCTGTACCTACCTCTGTGTCGTCACTCGTCGTCCATAAGTATACTATCCATCCATCTACAGTGTATACCTGTGGTGGCTTTTTTTCTTTATACTAGTAGTACTAGTTTAGCAGTCTGCTGACAGTGTCCACCAGGTCCATTATACTGTATATAGCAGTACGGTAGGCCACTGCTGTACCTACCTCTGTGTCGTCACTCGTCGTCCATAAGTATACTATCCATCCATCTACATTGTATACCTGTGGTGGCTTTTTTTCTTTATACTAGTAGTACTAGTTTAGCAGTCTGCTGAACAGTGTCCACCAGGTCCATTATACTGTATATAGCAGTACGGTAGGCCACTGCTGTACCTACCTCTGTGTCGTCACTTGTCGTCCATAAGTATACTATCCATCCATCTACATTGTATACCTGTGGTGGCTTTTTTTTTTATACTAGTAGTACTAGTTTAGCAGTCTGCTGACAGTGTCCACCAGGTCCATTATACTGTATATAGCAGTATGGTAGGCCACTGCTGTACCTACCTCTGTGTCGTCACTCGTCGTCCATAAGTATACTACCATCCATCTACATTGTATACCTGTGGTGGCTTTTTTTTTATACTAGTAGTACTAGTTTAGCAGTCTGCTGACAGTGTCCACCAGGTCCATTATACTGTATATAGCAGTACGGTAGGCCACTGCTGTACCTACCTCTGTGTCGTCACTCGTCGTCCATAAGTATACTACCATCCATCTACATTGTATACCTGTGGTGGCTTTTTTTTATACTAGTAGTACAAGTTTAGCAGTCTGCTGACAGTGTCCACCAGGTCCATTATACTGTATATAGCAGTACGGTAGGCCACTGCTGTACCTACCTCTGTGTCGTCACTTGTCGTCCATAAGTATACTATCCATCCATCTACATTGTATACCTGTGGTGGCTTTTTTTCTTTATACTAGTAGTACTAGTTTAGCAGTCTGCTGACAGTGTCCACCAGGTCCATTATACTGTATATAGCAGTACGGTAGGCCACTGCTGTACCTACCTCTGTGTCGTCACTCGTCGTCCATAAGTATACTATCCATCCATCTACATTGTATACCTGTGGTGGCTTTTTTTCTTTAAACTAGTAGTACTAGTTTAGCAGTCTGCTGACAGTGTCCACCAGGTCCATTATACTGTATATAGCAGTACGGTAGGCCACTGCTGTACCTACCTCTGTGTCGTCAGTCACTCGTCCATAAGTATACTATCCATCCATCTACATTGTATACCTGTGGTGGCTTTTTTTTTATACTAGTAGTACTAGTTTAGCAGTCTGCTGACAGTGTCCACCAGGTCCATTATACTGTATATAGCAGTACGGTAGGCCACTGCTGTACCTACCTCTGTGTCGTCACTCATCGTCCATAAGTATACTATCCATCCATCTACATTGTATACCTGTGGTGGCTTTTTTTCTTTATACTAGTAGTACTAGTTTAGCAGTCTGCTGACAGTGTCCATCAGGTCCATTATACTGTATATAGCAGTACGGTAGGCCACTGCTGTACCTACCTCTGTGTCGTCACTCGTCGTCCATAAGTATACTATCCATCCATCTACATTGTATACCTGTGGTGGCTTTTTTTCTTTATACTAGTAGTACTAGTTTAGCAGTCTGCTGACAGTGTCCACCAGGTCCATTATACTGTATATAGCAGTACAGTAGGCCACTGCTGTACCTACCTCTGTGTCGTCACTCGTCGTCCATAAGTATACTATCCATCCATCTACATTGTATACCTGTGGTGGCTTTTTTTCTTTATACTAGTAGTACTAGTTTAGCAGTCTGCTAAACAGTGTCCACCAGGTCCATTATACTGTATATAGCAGTACGGTAGGCCACTGCTGTACCTACCTCTGTGTCGTCACTCGTCGTCCATAAGTATACTATCCATCCATCTACATTGTATACCTGTGGTGGCTTTTTTTTTTATACTAGTAGTACTAGTTTAGCAGTCTGCTGACAGTGTCCACCAGGTCCATTATACTGTATATAGCAGTATGGTAGGCCACTGCTGTACCTACCTCTGTGTCGTCACTCGTCGTCCATAAGTATACTACCATCCATCTACATTGTATACCTGTGGTGGCTTTTTTTTTATACTAGTAGTACTAGTTTAGCAGTCTGCTGACAGTGTCCACCAGGTCCATTATACTGTATAAAGCAGTACGGTAGGCCACTGCTGTACCTACATCTGTGTCGTCACTCGTCGTCCATAAGTATACTACCATCCATCTACATTGTATACCTGTGGTGGCTTTTTTTCTTTATACTAGTAGTACTAGTTTAGCAGTCTGCTGACAGTGTCCACCAGGTCCATTATACGGTATATAGCAGTACGGTAGGCCACTGCTGTACCTACCTCTGTGTCGTCACTCGTCGTCCATAAGTATACTATCCATCCATCTACATTGTATACCTGTGGTGGCTTTTTTTCTTTATACTAGTAGTACTAGTTTAGCAGTCTGCTGACAGTGTCCACCAGGTCCATTATACTGTATATAGCAGTATGGTAGGCCACTGCTGTACCTACCTCTGTGTCGTAAGTCACTCGTCCATAAGTATACTATCCATCCATCTACATTGTATACCTGTGGTGGCTTTTTTTTTTATACTAGTAGTACTAGTTTAGCAGTCTGCTGACAGTGTCCACCAGGTCCATTATACTGTATATAGCAGTACGGTAGGCCACTGCTGTACCTACCTCTGTGTCGTCACTCATCGTCCATAAGTATACTATCCATCCATCTTCATTGTATACCTGTGGTGGCTTTTTTTTTTTATACTAGTAGTACTAGTTTAGCAGTCTGCTGACAGTGTCCACCAGGTCCATTATACTGTATATAGCAGTACGGTAGGCCACTGCTGTACCTATCTCTGTGTCGTAACTCGTCGTCCATAAGTATACTATCCATCCATCTACATTGTATACCTGTGGTGGCTTTTTTTCTTTATACTAGTTTAGCAGTTTGCTGACAGTGTCCACCAGGTCCATTTATTATACTGTATATAGCAGTACGGTAGGCCACTGCTATACCTACCTCTGTGTCGTCAGTCACTCGTCATCCATTAATAATAATAAGTATACTATCCATCCATCTACATTGTATACCTGTGGTGGCTTTTTTTCTTTATACTAGTTTAGCAGTTTGCTGACAGTGTCCACCAGGTCCATTTATTATACTGTATATAGCAGTACGGTAGGCCACTGCTGTACCTACCTCTGTGTCGTCAGTCACTCGTCATCCATTAATAATAATAAGTATACTATCCATCCATCTACATTGTATACCTGTGGTGCCTTTTAGTTGTGCACATTAAAATATGGAGAACAAAAATGTGGAGGTTAAAAAAATAGGGAAAGATCAAGATCCACTTCCACCTCGTGCTGAAGCTGCTGCCACTAGTCATGGCCGAGAAGATGAAATGCCATCAACGTCGTCTGCCAAGGCCGATGCCCAATGTCATAGTACAGAGCATGTAAAATCCAAAACACAAAAGATCAGTAAAATGACCCAAAAATCAAAATTAAAAGCGTCTGAGGAGAAGCGTAAACTTGCCAATATGCCATTTACGACACGGAGTGGCAAGGAACGGCTGAGGCCCTGGCCTATGTTCATGGCTAGTGGTTCAGCTTCACATGAGGATGGAAGCACTCATCCTCTCGCTAGAAAAAAGAAAAGACTTAAGCTGGCAAAAGCACAGCAAAGAACTGTGTGTTCTTCGAAATCACAAATCCCCAAGGAGAGTCCAATTGTGTCGGTTGCGATGCCTGACCTTCCCAACACTGGACGGGAAGAGCTTGCGCCTTCCACCATTTGCACGCCCCCTGCAAGTGCTGGAAGGAGCACCCGCAGTCCAGTTCCTGATAGTCAAATTGAAGATGTCAGTGTTGAAGTACACCAGGATGAGGATATGGGTGTTGCTGGCGCTGGGGAGGAAATTGACAAGGAGGATTCTGATGGTGAGGTGGTTTGTTTAAGTCAGGCACCCGGGGATACGCCTGTTGTCTGTGGGAGGAATATGGCCATTGACATGCCTGGTCAAAATACAAAAAAAAATCAGCTCTTCGGTGTGGAATTATTTCAACACAAATGCGGACAACAGGTGTCAAGCCATGTGTTGCCTTTGTCAAGCTGTAATAAGTAGGGGTAAGGACGTTAACCACCTCGGAACATCCTCCCTTATACGTCACCTGCAGCGCATTCATCATAAGTCAGTGACAAGTTCAAAAACTTTGGGCGACAGCGGAAGCAGTCCATTGACCAGTAAATCCCTTCCTCTTGTAACCAAGCTCCTGCAAACCACACCACCAACTCCCTCAGTGTCAATTTCCTCCTTACCCAGGAAAGCCAATAGTCCTGCAGGCCATGTCACTGGCAAGTCTGACGAGTCCTCTCCTGCCTGGGATTCCTCCGATGCATCCTTGAGTGTAACGCCTACTGCTGCTGGCGCTGCTGTTGTTGCTGCTGGGAGTCGATCGTCATCCCAGAGGGGAAGTCGGAAGACCACTTGTACTACTTCCAGTAAGCAATTGACTGTCCAACACTCCTTTGCGAGGAAGATGAAATATCACAGCAGTCATCCTGCTGCAAAGCGGATAACTGAGGCCTTGGAAGCCTGGGCGGTGAGAAACGTGGTTCCGGTATCCATCGTTAATTCAGAGCCAACTATAGACTTGATTGAGGTACTGTGTCCCCGGTACCAAATACCATCTAGGTTCCATTTCTCTAGGCAGGCGATACCGAAAACGAACACAGACCTCAGAAAAAGACTCACCAGTGTCCTAAAAAATGCAGTCGTACCCAATGTCCACTTAACCACGGACATGTGGAAAAGTGGAGCAGGGCAGACTCAGGACTATATGACTGTGACAGCCCACTGGGTAGATGTATTGCCTCCCGCTGCAAGAACAGCAGCGGCGGCACCAGTAGCAGCATCTCGCAAATGCCAAATCGTTCCTAGGCAGGCTACGCTTTTTATCACCGCTTTCCAGAATACGCACACAGCTGAAAACCTCTTACGGCAACTGAGGAAGATCATCGCAGAATGGCTTACCCCAATTGGACTCTCCTGGGGATTTGTGACATCGGACAACGCCAGCAATATTGTGTGTGCATTACATCTGGGCAAATTCCTGCACGTCCCATGTTTTGCACATACCTTGAATTTGGTGGTGCAGAATTATTTAAAAAATGACAGGGGCGTGCAAGAGATGCTGTCGGTGGCCCGAAGAATTTCGGGCCACTTTCGGCGTTCAGGCACCGCGTACAGAAGACTGGAGCACCACCAAAAATACCTGAACCTGCCCTGCCATCATCTGAAGCAGGAGGTGCTAACGAGGTGGAATTCAACCCTCTATATGCTTCAGAGGATGGAGGAGCAGCAAAAGGCCATTCAAGCCTATACATCTGGCCACGATATAGGCAAAGGAGGTGGAATGCACCTGACTCAAGCGCAGTGGAGAATGATTTCAACGTTGTGCAAGGTTCTGCAACCCTTTGAACTTGCCACACGTGAAGTCAGTTCAGACACTGCCAGCCTGAGTCAGGTCATTCCCCTCATCAGGCTTTTGCAGAAGAAGCTGGAGACATTGAAGGAGGAGCTAAAACAGAGCGATTCCGCTAGGCATGTGGGACTTGTGGATGGAGCCCTTCATTCGCTTAACCAGGATTCACGGGAGGTCAATCTGTTGAAATCAGAGCACTACATTTTGGCCACCGTGCTCGATCCTAGATTTAAAGCCTACGTTGTATCTCTCTTTCCGGCAGACACAAGTCTGCAGGGGTTCAAAGACCTGCTGGTGAGAAAATTGTCAAGTCAAGCGGAACGTGATCCGTCAACAGCTCCTCCTTCACATTCTCCCGCAACTGGGGGTGCGAGGAAAAGGCTAAGAATTCGAGCCCACCCACTGGCGGTGATGCAGGGCAGTGTGGAGCGAGTGCTGACATCTGGTCCGGACTGAAGGACCTGCCAACGATTACTGACATGTCGTCTACTGTCACTGCATATGATTCTCTCACCATTGAAAGAATGGTGGAGGATTATATGAGTGACCGCATCCAAGTAGGCACGTCAGACAGTCCGTACGTATACTGGCAGGAAAAAGATGCAATTTAGAGGCCCTTGCAGAAACTGGCTTTATTCTACCTAAGTTGCCCTCCCTCCAGTGTGTACTCCGAAAGAGTGTTTAGTGCAGCCGCTCACCTTGTCAGCAATCGGCGTACGAGGTTACTTCCACAAAATGTGGAGAAGATGATGTTCATCAAAATTAATTATAATCAATTTCTCCGTGGAGACATTCACCAGCAATTGCCTCCAGAAAGTACACAGGGACCTGAGATGGTGAATTCCAGTGGGGACGAATTAATACTCTGTGAGGAGGGGGATGTACACAGTGAAAGGGGTGAGGAATCGGAGGATGATGATGAGGTGGACATCTTGCCTCTGTAGAGCCAGTTTGTGCAAGGAGAGATTGACTGCTTCTTTTTTGGTGGGGGCCCAAACCAACCAGTCGTGTGGCAGACCCTGTGGTTGAAATTATGGGTTTGTTAAAGTGTGCATGTCCTGTTTATATAACATAAGGGTGGGTGGGAGGGCCCAAGGACAATTCCATCTTGCACCTTTTTTTATTTTTTATTTATCTCTGCATCATGTGATGTTTGGGGCTAATTTTTTTATGTGCCATCCTGTCTGACACTGCAGTGCCACTCCTAGATGGGCCAGGTGTTTGTGCCGCCCACTTGGGTCGCTTAGCTTAGTCATCCAGTGACCTGCAAATTTTAGGACTAAAAATAATATTGTGAGGTGTGAGGTGTTCAGAATAGACTGGAAATGAGTGGAAATTATGGTTATTGAGGTTAATAATAATATGGTATCAAAATTACCCCCAAATTCTATGATTTAAGCTGTTTTTGAGTGGTTTTTTAAAAAAAAACCCGAATCAGACAAAAAATATTCAGGGAGGTTTTGCCAAAACGCGTCCGAATCCAAAACACGGCCACAGAACCGAATCCAAAACCACAACACAAAACCCGAAAAATTTCCGGTGCACATCTCTATTAATATATATATACACTACTGTGTGGCATAATGTGTATAAGGGGCACGACTGTGTAGCATAACCAGAACAACGGAAATTACTGTGCTGTGTAATGTAAGCGACACTACTGTGTGGTGTCATTTGAATTGGGGTACTATTGAGTCGACACACCCCTTTTTTTAACACACGTGCCTTCCCTATTTCAATTATGGGGGGGGAGGCGCCAGTCCTTTACTTTGCCTGGGGCGCTCGGAGCCCTAGATACACCCCTGCACACACACACCACACCACACACAGCTCTCATTATTTTCTTTTTTTAAATCACATAACAGTTCATTGGGCTGTGAGGGGGCTGATGTGATTTGAAACAAGTATTTCAGATTTGCACTCCATATACAGTAGTCATAGTAAAAATCTGCAATAACCACAGGGAGAACCCTATCCAAAGATGTACAATAAGTCTACTCTTTATCCCATGAACCCACTAATGTGATATGTTTTATCACAGGTGTGACTGTCTATTCAGAATATGCTGCACATACTATTAACTAGCATCTCAAGTGACCCCCTCTAACCTTCCACCAGGTTCATACATTCCATGACACATCCTTGGACATAGATCCCCTGGAATGCAGTATATACCCCCTGGAATGCAGCACACAACCGCTTGTAATGAAGCACACATGCTCTCTAATGTAATACACATGCCTTTCTATAAAGCACACATCTCTGATAAATCAGCACACCTACTTGAACACAATTCCAGTGCGCTGATGAACAGCAGTCATTTTCTTGTGGCACACACCCGTATTATTCTTCTCTGGTGTGTCCATCCATAGAGGGTTGTAAGTGATGATGTCTTCACTATGCTGCCCATGCTCCAGGCCTAGATGCTGGACTCTTTAAAGAGTCACTATTTCAAGAAGGCTCCTGACAGTCTATGAGTGACAGCAAATATGATCTACCCCCATATTTATCACTGACTCTCACATAAAATTAACTAAGCTCACTGTTAAATCCAGAACCAGATGAATTTAATAAATTTGAAATGTTGAAGTTTGACATATTTTACATTCCTTAGGTCACTGTGTGGGAGATAAATTAAACATTGGGGAGAGATAATGGACAACTATGTACTAAGCCTTGGATACATTTAAGGTGGAGAGAGATAAAGTACTAGCCAATAAGGTTCTAACTGTCATTTTTCAAACACAGTCTGTAACATGGCAGTTAGGATTTGATTGGATGGTACTTTATGTCTCTCCCCTTTATCTCTCTCCAATGCGTGATACATACTGTAGGCCCCAAAGTACCATTAAATATTTTTAATGATAGTTCAAACAAACAAACAGAAGCTAATTGGTTGGTACTTTATCGCTTGCCACTTTATCATACCTCCCAACATTGGGAGACAGGGAAGCAGGACTCCTTGGCGTGGCAAAGCCACGCCGTGGGTGAAAGGGGGCGTGGCCTATAAAATGGGGACATGGCTTCACGGGAGTACTGCAACTGCGAGCCATGGCCCCATTTTCCGTCACTATGTGGGCATGCCCAGCACTCTGTGAGCTGCTGGCATGCCCCCAGACCCTCTGTCCCCCGTGGATAGATGTCATGTGCATGTGTACAGCATCAGCGAGTGACAGGAGACTCCCAAATGCCCCCATACTGCGGGACACTGCGGTACAAGGGTGGGACAGCGGGACAGTCCCAGATAAATGGGACTGTCCTGCAAAAATCAGGAAAGTTGGGAGGTGTGACATTATCACTCCCTAAAGCTTGATACGTCTCCCCGTTGGAATCTCTTAGATGGAGGGTTTGAAACAGCAACAGGTGCATCAGTTACTTTTTTGGGGAAAGTAGACATTCTATAGGTTGAGATTAGATACCATACCAACAATACATTTTCAAGGTTTGATAGTGATAGCATCAAGTGTAAATTGAAACTAAAACTAAAGGCCCCTACACATTTGGCGATCCGCCGCCGAGCTGTCCGAGGGCGGATACGGCTGACGGGCGACCCGGCGGCAGGGGGGCAGTGACGGGGGGAGTGAAGTTCTTTCACTCCCCCCTTCACCTGGCTCCATAGCAGTGCATGCTAATATGGACAATCTCGTCCATATTGGCCTGCATGCATAAGCGACTGGGCACCAACGAAGAACGAGTGTGGGACCACGTATCATTCGTCATTGGTTCCTACACACTAAACGATATGAACGCGTTCTCGTTCATTAATGAACAAGAACATTCATATCATTTATTAAAATCTATTAGTGTGTAGGGCCCTTAACTGTGTAGGTCTGCAGTGTCTTTCTGTTAATTTATCTTGAATATCATCTTGTTACATCAACTGAATAGTAGTTATTGACCTGACATATTTATTCCTGTTGACAACAGGACAATAACCCCTACCCCTAAGGCTCACTGCTATTCTGTAATATTCTGTAATAACAACTGCTATTTGCTCCCCACATTCAACATGTATTAAGATCCTGGTACATACATCTATGAAACCTCTCCAGATTATGAACATATCTCACACAAAACTGCAAACATGTGAATTTATGCATTTATTACTAAAAAGATTTTCACTCCTATAATCTGTTTTGAAGACCATAGTTGCCTACTCTCCTGCAATGGCCGGGAGACTCACGAAAATTGTGTCCCCCTCCTGGTGCCACAGAAGATCGGTCAATTCTCAACTTGATATTAACTTGGTCATCTCTCCGGCCACCCACTCAGCCAGTAAAGTGGCAGTCCAGGTGGCTGATAACATGAAGATGGGATTTTTGCTGAATCGCCTCATTGTAGCCACACCACCAGCTGTATAATTCTGGTGCTCTCAGCATTATATAGCAGAGGGTGTGGCTACAATGATGCTACCGCAGCTACCCCCATACCACCTCCTTTTAATTGTCATACCTCTACCTCATCCTTTTTTATATGCACACCCCCGTACCGCCCCCATTCTGATCTGACCATGCTGCTCTCTACCGCAGAGAGCAGCCAGGAAGTCGGCAACTATGATTTTGAATGCAGTGGCTGGACTGAATGTAATCACAAAATGGTCTTATGCTGCTGGTCTGCTCTGTTAATCCCTACATTGGTTGCCAAATTCAAAATAGAATAGGCTACTTCTTCACACATATAAGACTGGTAAGCAAATAACACAAATATACATCTCTTCAATTATCTTCCCTTAATAGTTAGAGGGCTATTTTCAGGCTACATCCACTCTGTGGAATTGATGGTATCAGGATCCCAGCACTTGGGAGTCCAGCAATGAAAATACCGTCAGCGGCATCAGGACACACAGAATACTGGCACCTTGTTGGCATATTTAGGTTAGGGATACAGACAGATGGGATTCCTGTGCTGGCACTGTTACTGATGTCAGGATCCCAGTGTCAGTCTTGGGACCAGTGTTGGGATTCCAGTGTTAGGATTCCGACTGTCGGCATCCCAAAAGCCGGTATGCTGACCGAATACCCCGTGGAATACCCTCATATAAGACTTTCTTCTAGTCTTCAAGTCATCAAGCATTGCCTGAAAACTCACCTCTTTGGAAAGGTTACAATTCTAGTACCACCCACATAATCTCCATAAACTATATTACCCAATTACCTCAACTCAACACAGTCCACACACAACTTTACATACAGTGGGGTAAATTTACTAAAGTGGAGGTTTTTTTAGAACTGGTGATGTTGTCCATAGCATCCAATCAGATTCTATGCGGCCCACAATGTTCTTTCTATGCCCCTGGGGAGATTTATGAAGCAGTGAAAAGAGTGGAGACGTGTGCCAGTAGTGAAGTTGCCCATGTTAACCAGTTAGCTTTGAAGTAACATGTATCAAGTGCATCCTATAAAATGATGGGTAGCTGCTGACTGGTTGCCATGGGCAACTTCTCCACTGGCCCACTTCTTTTCACTACTAAATAAACTCCCCCACTACTATTTGATGTGTTACTGCAGCTGTTATACAGGCGCGACCAGCGGTAGTGGGCCCCCACACAGGACCCAGAAGCAAGGCTTATTACACCATCCAATGGTGAAACACCAACTTCTGAATGACAGCAAGGCAGGAAATTAGTGGTGGTGCTGCTGCCAGGACCACTCAGGCTGTGAAGGAGGACTGGATTCACCTTCTGCCATCAGTGTGACGTTACCGGGAGAGCATAATATTACAGGCAGGAGAGATCACACTATTCCCCCCATCCCCTGTGCTGAGCATGCTGCGCCAGGCATAGTACTTTTGTATATTTATGTGGAAGTGTTGCCACTCCTCCCAGATTTGGCCATGAACCTGGGGCCCATAAAACGGCCCAGTGTATGCACATCTGAGGCTTAAGGATGCTGACTTTTACATATGCATTTGTACTTACTACGTACTGTAATAAAGAATCTTGTATTTTAGACATACAATGGTTGCTGTTCCTTTATCTTAAAACAATACAAAATACTGCAGCTCTTTTTTTTTTTTTTACTTATTTTAAACAGACTTCTGAAGCAAATCATTAGTGAACTGATTCATTGAATGGCCATCCCAAACATGAGAACATCAATTAGAACTTTATTTCAAACTGATATTGCCAAAATGTCAGAACTATTTCTGAGGATATACCTACAGATCACTGCAGCAGGGCCGGATTAAGCCTTTGGGGGGCCCAGGGCACTTAAGATAGGGGGCCCTCCATCTCTTGTCTGTTCTACCACCCTGGATGTGCCCGCTGTGTGTCTGTGTGTGCCTCCTACCCCATGAGGCAGAATCAGCAGCGCAGGTCCTACCTGCACAATGGCACAGAACTCACCTTGCAGATCCAAGTACATATGCTTCCTCGGGTTCTCTATGGGGAATGTAATGTCTCCTGTAAAGGTGCAGCAAACAACCTAGACACAGAGACACTTATAGAGAGCCTGGGCTTTGGGATGGGCAAACACAGAGGAGAAGTCATAGCCTAAGGAAGTGGGACCTGGGTGGCATAGAGGGGATACTGATGGTCCTAGGGTGATATCAGCTCCCAGCTGTAGGATGCACCCACTCAAGCTTGGAGAAGACTGCAGAATCCCTAAGGGGAGAGGTGGCAATGGCTGCTGAGGGCTGCACACTTCCATCCAGGGTGGAGTGCTCTAGGCTGCTCCTGGCATGGACACATAATCCACTGAGCAGCAGCATCTGTTATAGCTGGTGGTGGCTGATTGGAGTGGGGAAGAAAAGGTCTCCTCCAAGCCTTGGGACTAGTGGGCAGCAGTTATGTGATGATGGGGAGAATGGAGGATGAGGACACAGTAATACATGAATCAGGGTACTTACTTGCTAGGAGAGGACTCAGTGCTCCTAGCTGCTGCTCCTAGCTGAAGATGTGCTCGGATGGATCTCTGCATGTGGCAGGGTCATGGCAAGCTCCTGCTGCAGCCTCTGTCCCACTCTATACATATCCATATGATGTGTGCCCCACAAATGACAGGGTCCCCAGCAGGGGTGGATTGGGCTGGGAAATCAGCCCTGGAGATTTCTGGAAGCAGCCCTATTAGAGATGGGATATTTTGAGGGGGCGGGGTCTGTTGAGGGAGCAGGAATGCTCTCTCCTCACAGGGCCTGATTCTGAGATGGACACAGTTATGGCCTTCCTTGCGGTTTTGCTGCAGTTGCGTCTGCAACTTTATGGTAATACTGCTACACCGCCCTATTAGAGCGCAAGGACTGTGATGCCCACTGTCAGTGTGTACAGGCTCTGCAATCATGCTTTGTGCGTCAACACCACCATCAGCTGCACCACTGGCACTTTCACCAGCCTTATGCTATGTGCAGGTCATCCAAGTATGGTCTCCAATGGGAGCAACTCAGCATCTCTATACACAACCACTATCAGCAACATGCCTGTGTCCCTACAGTATCACACCCATACTACGCTACTACTTTGTCTGATTAGCCAACCCCCGCCTAGGAATGCCCTACACATTTCTAATACACTTCTTGGTGCATCCGTCTGACACTGTAGCATGACTCTGTACAAACACCATTGGGATGTATACATGGTGCAACTCAGACGCATGCGCAGATGAAAAACATTGCACAAGAAAAATAATACACACGTCATTCACAGCAAAATAAATAAACAGTGCCTTTCCTCAGGAAGTGAAAAACGGTGTGCAGAAAAACCTTGGGGGTGGTCTCTCAGTCCAGTCAGTCACAGTTAGAGAGTGAGTCTCACAGACAGTTGGTCTCTCTGTGGTGTCTCCTGGTTCACGGAAAGTCAGTCTCTCATTCATGAACTGTCAGTCACTGGCAGTTGGTAACTCAGAAAAAAGGGATAAAGGTATGAGTTTACCTATGCTAAATCAGTGTACCCCATGTTCAACCAAAATACCCCATATATACATATATATATATATATATATATATATATACACAGGTTGAGTATCCCTTATCCAAAATGCTTGGGATCAGAGGTATTTTGGATATGGGATTTTTCCGTATTTTGGAATAATTGCATACCATAATGAGATATCATGGCGATGGGACCTAAGTCTAAGCACAGAATGCATTTATGTTTCATATACACCTTATACACACAGCCTGAAGGTCATTTTAGCCAATATTTTTTATAACTTTGTGCATTAAACAAAGTGTGTGTACATTCACACAATTCATTTTTGTTTCATATACACCTTATACACACAGCCTGAAGGTCATTTAATACAATATTTTTAATAACTTTGTGTATTAAACAAAGTTTGTGTACATTGAGCCATCAAAAAAGAAAGGTTTCACTATCTCACTCTCACTCAAAAAAGTCTGTATTTCGGAATATTCCGTATTTCGGAATATTTGGATATGGGATACTCGACCTGTACACCCCAGTGTACCCCACTTCAACCAAATACCACATATTACTATATTATTATGACGCAAGCATGTGTTAATCACTGTATTACAACTATATCTAGTATGGGCCAAGTAAATAGAATAAAAAATAAAAAATATGTATAATCTGCATTAAAACATAGCAGGGAGAACATCTCAGTCACCTTACAAGTATTTTCTCCAGTACTCTCTCAAAAGAAATCTAAATCAATTCACAGAATTTTTTGCACACGTGAATATGGGATGCACTTAAAATGCTGGCTATTGGAATCCCGGCATTGAGGAGACTGACGCCGGAATCCCATCAGCCGGTGAAATACCGATACTGAAGTGTGGCGAGCTCAGCGAGCCTGCGAGGGGACTTGCTGCCAGAATTCCAAAAGACAGGATGCCGCTGTTGCTATACTGACAGCCAGCATACCGTTTACAGATATATCATACCGAACCCCTCAATATAGTAACAAAATATACGAGGCAAAATGTATACAGACCAGTGCAGTAAGTTACTGTTGATGAAAATGTAGTGACAAGTTCTGTGCATTGACCCCCACACACACACACACACACACACACACACACACACACACACACACACACTGATCACCCCCCCCTTCCCCACACTTGAACAGTAGCAGTGTAATAAGTTGCTGTTGAGGATAAAACAATGGCACACACAAAAGCTCATACCTCTCCTTAGTGTACTAGTGCAGTCAGTTACTGTAGAGGATAAAGTACGGGGCACTGCTTCTCCCCCCTTCAGAACTTACCTGGTTTCTGGAGTTAATGCCATGGAGGCAGCCATGAGTATAGTGGAGGGGACGCTGTGTAGACTGTACTGTAAATATAGAATGAATGATGGGAGAAAGGAGAGGAGGGGCTAACCTGGTCCTAGGGGAGGAGCCAGCCACTGTAAGCACAGCACTACTGGGAAAAAGGGGCTGGCTCATGCTGGAGTCTGGACAGCAGCAGTAAGTTTGAAATCAGGGATCACCTGTTGCCTGTGACCCTGGGAGTATACTCTACAGATCTCTTGGCTGCAGTCTCCACCAACTTGCCACACAGTAGCATGTACCGGCCCGCCCCTGCTGACTGTAAGGTGAGGTGAAAGCTCCAAACGCTGCCTGTCAGGAGCAGAGCTCCGATCGTAGCAGTAATGATGAGTCGGAGGGGAACGCGTGGCACTGCCATGTCCTCCTGACACAGCGGGAACTGCCACTAAGATTCTGGTGGGCCAAACCACCCCTGGCCTCAAGCCTGCACATACCAGCTTCCCCTGCCAGCTCACCCAATACATTATAGCATCCGCAGCATTTTGTCCTCCAGAACAGGTGCAGGCGTAAGCCCAGTAGCCCGTGCAGGTGCCTGGCCTTCCCAGTCCCTGACAGCCATGCAGCAGTGCTACATGAGCAGACTCCGGACAGGCCTCTCTAGCAGTGCGGAGCAGATTTATACAATCTACTGTCTCCAGCAGCAGTGAGCCAACTGCGCTAAGCTGGGTATGCTACTGCTAACGCAAAAGCTGTAAAAGCTGTGTTGGAGCAGGTCCGGGCAGGGGGCCCATGGAGAAAGGGAGGCCAGGGGTACTCACCCCCTGTTACCCCCCCTTAATCCGGCTCTGCACTGCAGGACTTGGCTCGTGATATTGCAGTAAAATCCTACTTGAAGTTATGCTATGATGAGATTCTGGAAACTCCCTGTGAAAACACACAGACACAATAAGATATAAAAAACAGACTCTGGTTTTTATGTTTCACGAATCAAAGCTGTAGGAGATCAAGTTTTAAATGTAAATAAATGCAATCAACAGTTATATTAAATGGTAGACTCGGACCACACAGAAATACTGTGCACTGAAGCATGACTGTAGACAATGAGAACACAGACAGTTGCTTAGACACAGAGAGCCGCATTTAACAAGTACATAATCCTCTGTAGTAGTGCTGTGTGCCTTAATTTGTGCAAGTGTCCTAGATTCATTCCAAAGGTTTATGGGGCAAGATCACAGCATTTTTAACAGAAATATGCCCTAGCCAATGAGAGTTGTGCACAGCGAGCGCTAACCTTGTTAAGCACCAGTGCACAATGTTTTGGAAAGCTTTACAAAAGTTAGATTTTATTTGGCAGGGCAATATTCTTCACATGAGATAAAGGAGAGAAGACACATTTTTACATATGTATCTTGTTAATGAAAGGTGTCACGCTAAAATTGTAATTGTTTGGACTTTGCTTGATGTTTACATTTTCGCAGTTTTCTTCTTTAGACTTTGCCTAGGTCTAAACCACCTTCAGATATTGGGCATGTCTCCTGAGTGTTGGTATAGACATTTAGAGGCAAAGGAAAGACCATCTACTGTAGGTGCACCAGTGCAAAATTAGAGAGATTTCCAGTGCTCACCCAGTGTGCTTAGTAATCATCCCAAGAAAATTAGCTACTATTATACCGCATTTAGATCGCAAATGCCCGGTCGCACCCAGGAACTGGAAACGTGTGCTTCCCGGGTGCGACACGGCATTGGACCCTGAGAATTGGCTTCCCGACCAGGGAATATGCTGAGTCGGGTTGCCATCGGGGGGCGGGGACCACGGCAGCATCAGGGGCGTGTGTGGAGGCGGCACTGGGAGATGAGATCATCTCCGCACCTCCCCTCCTTATGCTGTGAACAGGTATCGGGTTGCATCTACCTGGGTAACCTGTTCACACTGCACTGCACCCGACCCATTAATAACCTGGGAATAACCCTTCTTTATTCCTGGGATGAATTACCGGGTCAGGCAACCCGGGAATTTGGGAGTGACAAACGTAGTAGATTTACTCACGTCCGACCGAAGAATTTCCATTATTGAAGTGATCGGAGTGTGATTGACAGGAAGTGGGTGTTTCTGGGCGGAAACTGGCCGTTTTCTAGGAGTGTGCGGAAAACCGCAGGCGTGCCAGGATAAAACGCGGGAGTGTCTGGAGAAACGGGAGAGTGGCTGGCCGAAGTGTGTTTGTGACGTCAAACCAGGAACGAAACGAACTGAGCTGATCGCAGTGTAGGAGTAAGTCTCGAGCTACTCAGAAACTGCTAAGAATTTTCTATTCGCAATTCTGCTAATCTTTCGTTCGGAATTCTGCTAAGCTAAGATACACTCCCAGAGGGCGGCGGCCTAGCATGTGCAATGCTGCTAAAATCTGCTAGCGAGCGAACAATTCGGAATGACCCCCCGTGTTCAGTACAGAAAAAAGGTAGAAGACCTCTGATACATAGAGGGTTATAGTTTAATAGAGCTATGACATGCTGGAGCACTTTACATACTGTATGTAAAATCACAGCGATTAAGTACATGTACAGATTTGCAGATTAACAGAACAAGTCAAATGATGCATGGGGATAAAAGTCGTCTGATTACACATAAGAAATGTATGTGTTTTTTATTATTATTATTATTATTATTATTATTATTATTAGTTTATGTAAAGATGACATTTTTGTTTCTATATTCTGTCACAATTAATATATATAATATAAAATATATTCTAATAATATGCAATATACAACCTTTTCAACTATTTCATATCATTTTGGGCATTTGGGGGGAAAAAGTAGCAATTGGAAAAATATCTTATTAAAAAGTGTCTGTTTTCCTCATTACTCTGTTAAGAATTCAATACCTTTATAACCCTTGTGTTATATCATTCAGGTTCAGCAAAAAAAAAAAAAAAAAAACAATTCAACTTTGTATGAAGTTAAGTTGTCTGAGTTTGGTATAAGGATAAACAAAGCAATATACAGTATCAGCAGTCTAGGAATTTTTACAAAGCAGACACTTTTTTGTGGGTGTTTAAATGTTGGCTGCTTTGTTTTTTTCCGTAATTATCCACAATTGAACACATATTTATCAATAAAATATGCCCCTATACAGCAAACCCCACCAAGTACTTCCTATGTTAATTGAAGACAAGAGCCCTAGATATCACTCTGTGGAGGGAGCAATCTGGGAGATTCGTCACTCCTTCCCACTACTTTTGGATCAGCCCTTGCAGCACAGCAAAGTACAGGTGTGCGGCACAACAGAGCAAGGAAAGAGGGGAGACTGTGGTTGGTCAGTGGCAGCAGCCACCCCCCGAAGGCTCAACCAGCACACTCCTCTTTCCCTGCCCTGATGTGCCGCACACTTGCAGTTAGAGCTAACACAGCGGTAGTGGCAGAATAGCAGTGTAACTGGGGTGGGATGGTAGAGATCGGCCACCCTGGATCTGCCACTGATATACTGTAATTACATATCTATTGAACATACTGTTCATGATAGAACTTCCAGATGTAGCCAGCCTCAATGTGACTGCAACTATTCACACCTGCAATTAGTTTTCCATGGGGCATGTGCCCGTCTACAGGCACGTGCATATATTAGCACTTGCAGCCCATAGACTTGACATTGTGTGATTGCAGGTGCAAATAGTCACTGCCATGCGCACCTATTTGCTGCTGTGATTCAGGACCCCACACAGTTCATGTTTTCCAGGTCTCCTCACAGAATCACAAGTGAAATAATTAGCGCCACCTGTGGATGTTTTAACATGTGTCAGTGAGTAATGAGTACACCTGTGCACCTGCCAGGTGACTTGCAAAATGTGAACTGTGTGGGTCCTGAGGACCAAGTTTGAGAACCACTGATATAGCCTATGTTCTAACTCAGCCTCTAGACTATTCTTATGCCAATTGTCAAGTCAACTGACACAAAGGTTTGGCCGTGATTTAGAAATAAAACATACAATGTTTATTTTTTTAATTTATATTAGTAGATATATAGTTGCATCTATACCATTGAGATCGTAGCTAGTATCCATTGTATCAACTTATGATCCTCTATTGAAAAACAGTAAAGATTTCAAAAACACACTGAGCAAGGAAACTGAATTAGTTAATAAATAAGCTAGTAAACTGGAAACAATAAAAGACTATCACGTACAGGGAAAGAAAATGTACATGATATAAACTCTCTGTTGCTGTTATTGTGTAACATCTCTAACTGCAATTAAAATGTCAGTGCTTTATTTGTAGCAAATGTACTTATTAATGCATTAATTCCACATATTTTCATCTTAATCACTTTATCTTTAGACATTGAATGCACATATAAACTGTTTACTGCAAGGTCATTTATTGGTCCGATTCGACAGCATCAACTTTGCAGAACATAAAGCTGTCTTTTCAGTATTAAGTTATCCAGCTGCCAAGAGATTAGTTAATTTATAGTAATTAAAATTAAAACACTTGGGATTTGTCAAATTGTAGCAGGTTTGGAGTGCAAGAGCCAAAGCAGAAATAAATGAAAATAATTAAGTTAAATTTGGTATTAAATAAACTTTCCTCCATACATTCAGCTACAACTTATATATAAATATGTTTATATATAAAATTAATTGGTCTTTATTTATTTGACTATCCGCTTATGCATTTGGATACCCCTGCACTGATTGGGATGAAACCAATGCGAGGTGGTCCAGTTGGATCCTGGATAGGTTTTAGGGGGGTTAGGATCCTGGTTGGACCTCCCGTTGTTGGACGCTGGGCAAAACTTTGACCTGGGAAGCCTGTTCTGTGCCTTCTACTGGATAAATTTGGATGAAAATATTCATGAACTAAAATAACTGACAGAAATAAGCATAATTTAATGACCTGAAGTAACTGACAGAAATAACCATAAATCAATGAACTAAAATCACTGACAGAAATGGAGGTGGGAAGACAAAAAATATTGTGTACCCAAAAGCCTTTGAATAGAAATATTGGTAACAAAAAGAAAACTTTCAAACCATCTCACAAAGTAAAGCTGATTCTAAAACTAAACAGAAAGGAAAGCTGAGTATTAGAGCTACTGGAGACACCAAAAAAAAAAAAAAAAAACACTGAGCAGCCAACTAATGGATGTGTTGGAAGAGCTGCTAAGCTGCTAATTATTTTTTAAATATTAACAGTTACATCCAGTTTAAGATGGGCATACACTGTTCAATTATCTGTCAGCTTATCTGCCAGATCCGGCTTGTTGGAATGAAAATCTGGTTTGCTCTCAAAACACTGGATAAAGGACAAAAACTGTTGTTTATACAAATTAGTTACATTTGTGAGTTAACTAATTTGACTGAACGACAGGTTTTGTCAATTTTCCAGTGTTTGGGAGCAAATAGTCGATTGCCATTTGCTCTCATCCACTACTAGATTTAATTCCAACCAAACAGATCTGGCACATAATCTACCAGATAATTATATAGTGTATGCCCAGCTTTACTGATAATTTAAGAAATTCAAAATTTAAACCGGGCAATGCTGGGTACTTTAGCTAGTACTGTATAAAAGCAGTGCAATAGTACAGTCCAGTTCAAGATATTGTCAATAAATCAGGAAAACAGTGAATGGGCGAGCCATTAATGCATTGAATGGGCTGAGCAAAATAATTCTGCAGAAAAAATTGCTGCTGTAGCTCACATATACCCCTTTCAGACAGAAAGTGAAATTACCGGGTGAAGCAGTTCCACACGGTAATTTCATGAAACACGCGGGTCATTTTTCTGTGTGAAAGGGTCAACCCGTGTTGTAATTCCTGGGACTTCGACCCAGGAATTTACCAGGGTTGCAGACACAGGAATTATGACACGGGTTGACACTTTCACACAGAAAAAATACCCGTGTTGATCTGCAAATTACCGGGTCGAAATTTTCGAACTGGTAATTTGCATGTCTGTGTGAAAGGGGGGTCAGGCAGGTCCCGGCACTGAAATGCCAGGTAATTGCCGGGACTTTCAGACTTTTCTGTCTGAAAAGGGTAATAGTGGGAAATTTATCTAACATTGGAGAGAGATAAAGTACCAACCAATCAATCAGCTTCTAATTGTCATTGTGCTAGACAAAAATGACAGAAGCTGATTTGTTACTATGAGCTTCTACACTGTATTTCTCCCCAAGAGTAGATAAATCTCCCACATCTAGTTGTGAACGAGAACCACCTTTTCATGCTGAAGTTTTTGTCCAAATCCATTTAGTAAAAAGTTCAGAACAGTCTCCCCGGGTCAACCAGTGTTTTGACTAATTTCCCCTTACATTGATGTATATTACGCAGAATTGAATTGTCCACTAAATTGCAGAATTAAAATTTTGTAACCTTTCCATTGCAGTATGATTTGTCCAAGTATATATATATATATATATATATATATATATATTTATATATATATATTTTATATATATATATATATATATATATATATATATGCACCCTTAAGATAGATTTTCTCCTAATTGTAAAGGAGACCCACAGAGGAGTTCAAAGCTCACCCATTTCTGAACATTTCTGCATAATAATTACCAGAATAATAGGCTGAAATCTTAACCTCTCACTGTCCCTGTGAATTACAGAGTGTTTAAATAAAGAATCGTAAACAGAACAGGGTAAAAAGTGTATGGTAGAGGAGAAGAGGTGAACCGGGTAGACTGACCATATCATAACCTGCAAATCATTTAGCTACTTTATTTTGTATGGTTCCACAATTGTCATCTACTCAAATCACAGTATGGGGCATATTCAATTAAGTGAGGGATTTTGCCAGCAAAAAAATCTGCAGACCTGCTGATGTTGTGTGCAGGGAGAAGGTGCAGGGTTTTGTGTAGTATGATGTAATGCTAGTGTGTGGATAGGTGGTGCAGGGTGATCAGTAGTGTAGTGTAATGTAGGGCTAGTGTGTGTGGGGAGGGTGTGGAATGTGAGTGGTATTCAGGGTTGGACTGGCCCACAGGGGTACAGGGGAAACCACCGGTGGGACCTATTGCCTGGGGCCCCACCCCATCCTCTAGGGAACAGGTTCCAGACTGCGCTGTTACTAGTCTAGTACATTATCTTGCATGCACTACAGTATTTACTGTATATATTTATCTACGGGACCAACACTTGCAAAATGGTTAGGCAAACCAATGTGGTGGCTGGGCACACCCCCTCTGGAGACTGGCCACACCCCTAAACATGGGCCCCTACAACTGCATTCCCCCGGTGGGCCCTACATGCCCCAGTCCGACACTGGCGGTATTCTACTTTAGTGCATTACTGAGTGGTAGTGTAGTGTAGTGCAGGGTGAGTGGTCGTGTAGTTTTAGTGCATAGCTCAGGGTGAGCGGTAGTGTAGTGCATAGTGCAGGATAAGTGGTAGTGTAGTGTAGTGCATAGTGCGGGTGAGCAGTAGTTTACTGTAGTGCATAGTGCAGGATAAGTGGTAGTGTAGTATAGTGCAGGGTGAGCAGTAGTGTAGTGCATAGTGTAGGGTGAGCGGTAGTGTAGTGTAGTGCATAATGCAGGATTAGCGGTAGTATATTGTAGTGAATAGTGCACGGTGGGGGTAATTCCAAGTTGATCGCAGCAGGAATTTTGTTAGCAGTTGGGCAAAACCATGTGCACTGCAGGGGAGGCAGATATAACATGTGCAGAGAGAGTTAGATTTGGGTGTGGTGTGTTCAATCTGCAATCTAATTTGCAGTGTAAAAATAAAGCAGCCAGTATTTACCCTGCACAGAAATAAAATAACCCACCCAAATCTAACTCTTTCTGCACATGTTATATCTGCCTCCCCTGCAGTGCACATGGTTTTGCCCAACTGCTAACAAAATTCCTGACATCTTTTTCCTTAAAATATGGCTTTTAGGAAAATCTGGACTTGCTCTTGAGGTGTTAACATAAAAACAAAATTAGTAGCACATGAAAAAAACCTTGCACCCAATTAAATACCAAAAATCTCTTACCTGTGTGAAAAACCCTGCAGTGCGAGATTTTTAAAATATTTGCTCCCAACTGAATATTTGATTTTGTATTAAAAAAACAAAACAAAAAAATCCTACAGAAAATCCAAATGAATCACATTTTTGCAACACAAGTCTATGAATTACAGTACTATGAAACAAAAAATATTTATTTTATGACAGTAAAGACGCGCCAAACATGACTGAACAAAAAGTAATAACAAGCCTTCTTTCGAGAGTCGAATATAAATTTCATGTAGGAACAAATCTCAAGTACAAAAAGTGACAAAATATTTTTATTGTAATCATATTTATTTGACATCTATCATTTCAACATATATCCCATCAAAGAGCAATAAGCTTTTCTTTAATTTAATGAGTTAGTCATCCATTAGCAAAATTGCCTTAAATAAAACTGCTGATGACTGCAAACTGTCAATGTCAATCAAATTAACTTGCTTAAAATCTACAGAGATTAAATATGTGTAATAAAATACATACCAAAATGCAGCGATAGAAAAGTTGTCACACGTGGCACACAAATCCTAAAACCCTAACCATAAATCAGTATTTAAACACACAATATAAGTTAAAGCTTTATCTGTGACCCCAAATGTAGAAGGACTAGAGGAGACTATACAGTGAAAACACAAATAGTAATGGGTTTGAAATTTCGAAAATAAACTATTAGAGTATTTTTGCACATTTAGGGGTTTATCTAGCAAACTCAATAATCACATTTCTCCAGCACATTAGTCGGAGAAAGCGATATTTAAGCTACTGTATCTCCACATTTACATGCAGTTAAAATTCAGGAGAAATCATTGATTTCTCTGACTTTACAGCTGTCGCTGCAGATCGTTCAGCCCCCAGAGAATATAATGGAGGCTACTGCCAGGCGTTATTTATATAACGTTATTGATGGCATTTTGCATACTTTACCCTACCTTCATGTAGTCGGCTAGGACTCTTGCTCCTTCTGGGCAGGGCCGCAACAAGGGGGTGCCCTGTGCACACTTGTCCCGGGCCCGGCCACTCTGACAGAGTGGAGGGCCCGGGCTGCTCAAACAGCCAGCCGTCGCTATTCCCAGAGGCGACGGCCGCCGATGGGTCCGACCACGGCTGCTACCAGTTCAGTACCTCCCTAAACAGCCCTATCCCGCCGGCCGCCGCCATTCCGACTGCCCCTGAGGCCACCCAGCGCTTCCCTTCTGCAATGCTGAGGGCTGAGGATGTCATCGCAAGCTGTTCTCCTCCGCCCACCCGCTGCCTGCCGGCATCGCCCACCTGCCGATCATAGTAGGCAAGCAGTAGCTTGCTGTTTAATAAAGTTTTTGGGATCCGGATGCAGCGCGGCGTGCGTCAGTGAAGAGGAGCCGCGGTGCTGAAGAGCTAGGGACAGGAGCAGACAGCGTGGGAGAGAGGACTCTCTCAGGACGGATTTGCAAAAGGTAAGTATGTGTTTGTGTGATTGTGATTGTGTATTTTGTGTTGTGTAGCGCTCATCCTGCAGAATATTATATATTTACCTGGATCGTAATTAACCCTTAACTATGAAAAATGCACATGAACACTGGAAATAATTGTATGGTAATTTTAATGAGCCCATGCAGTAAATCAATCAAAATTTATATTTATAAAGATCATAAAACATAAACATCAACAGGAATATCGTAAACTGTGTGCTAACCACATCTGCCTAAAATATTTATTGTAAAAGTGTCTGTGTGTGTGTGTGTGTGTGTGTGTGTGTGTGTGTGTGTGTGTGTGTGGGGGGGGGGACCTGCCTATTTTGTCAGTCCCGGGCCCCACAATTTCTGGTGGCAGCCCTGCTTCTGGGTACCATGATGCTTTGCATCCTAGGCTCATCCACACAACTTGCCGGGGATACATAGAACTGGTGCATGCGCACTCAATAACATTTGTCTTTCGCATTCATTGGTAAGTGCTGACAGGGGGCTGCCAGCTAATGTTATAAAATATGGAGAGATTATATAGGTTTTACTAAATAGACCCCATAACACCTAAACACAAAAGGTAATTTTTTTTTTTTTATATAACTTAACCAATTACAGCTAGACACAAGATAACATTTCCCATGTATCAACTAACCCAATTAAGGAAAGCAACATACAGTAACACAAATGTCTCAAGGTGCTTGTTTAAACTCTTTAAATGTAGTCTCAGACAGGCACTTTGAACACTAGCACTTTTCCAATTAGAAATGCTCTAACACTCATAATGCTGAACATACTCTATGATGACATATGTAAGTGAATAGGGAACCCACACTGCTGTCATTGGAGGGCAGTTATGCACAGAAACCATTGCATGCAGAGTCTCCAGTACTAAGAAGAACCAGTGTAATTGTTCTCTATTTAATTCAGTTGGTTTGTGTGGAATGACTTGAGTGATATGGACCTGATTCTCACTTCCACACATCCATGGCTGCCTTTCCATATGGCCAAAACAGGCTTTTTACTTTCTTTTGCTAATGCAAGAATGCCAAAGATCCATGCTTCTGGATGTGGAAGCCTATCCCACCCATTATTTTTTATGTCCTCAGCCACAACCATTTACTCATTAGTGTATGTACTTACACCCACCCCATGATAAGTGCAAAGATCTGTCTGGAACAGGCCTCCCATTTCTGTCTGCATGCTACAAGCAAGCATGGAAACCAGCTTACACATCTATGTTACGTACAACACTCCCATTTCTGTCCGCATGCTACAATCAAGCATGGAAACCAGCTTACACATCAATGTTATGTACGACACTCCCATGACATTCCCACAAGATGGAACAGTTCCGTACAATTGTATGTTTGCCACCCAGTTAATTCCTATTTCATGGAAAGTAAGGTGTGACAGACAGGTCAATGACAATCTGTACACACTAGCAATCTCCGTCCAGGGTCGGACTGGCCCACAGGGGTACAGGGGAAATCCCCGGTGGGCTCCACTGCCTGAGGTCCCCCACCTCCTCCTCTAGGGAAGAGGTTCCAGACTGTGCACTTGAATTATGCATTATGCATATGTTCCATCATAATGCACAGGACTGTGGTGTATTTTTTTATCATGCATTGCTGTTATTAATCTGCTACATTATCATGCATGCACTAGCAATATTGACTATACAGTATATATTTCAATGTCCCCAGGCCATGCAGTCTCTAATGGTTATGTAAACCAATGTGGTGGCAGACCCCTATGCATGAGTCCCTACCACTGCATTCCCCCGGTAGGCCCTTCATGCCCCAGTCCGACACTGTCTCCGTCTGTGTGCGCATGTGTGATTCCAATGTCTTACTTTTGGCACATGCGCATTATGCTGAAAACCACTAAAGGCGCCTAAACATGGTGGGATTCTGGCTATGGGCGATTTTGACTTTGTGATCTCCCTTGAACACCCTGGAGCCCAGAACCACCGATATTGACTATACACACAGTGCAATTTTGGCTATGGACGATTTTGACTATACTAGAGAAAACTCACTTAAATAACTCTGCTCTGCATGTAGTGGACAAAAAGGGAGCAAGGGAGTGCCCAGGGAGTGGCTATAACAGGGACGTGCAGTCAGGGGTGGCAGTGCCTCACCTGTCAAACTGCAATGAAAACAGCTAATTTTTCCACTAATCTGTGTTATAATACAGATCAGTGTAAATATCAGCTGCATCCATTGCAGTATGAAGTTGCTGCATTCACTGCTCGTTCATAGGGACAGAGGACAGGCAGCAATAGCTCTGCCTCCCTCTGGTAACCAGAAACTGCTTAGAGCTAGGGGGCGGAGCTGGGGGCGGAGCCGCACACCAGGCTGTAACTCTGCATTGAAAACAATGCAAGAAAAGGCAGCTCTGACATGCGTGGTGTGAGAGGGGCTCAAGGCACGCCCCTTCCCCCCATGATGCAGTGTAGCAGCTATCTCCCCTGACTGGTGCTATTCACAAGCACTCCCACTTACTTGGGCTGGAGAGGTGTACAACTGTACTGCAGGAACGTGGCCATGGTAAGACCTTCCTCTCCCTACTGCCTGATCTCACACTGATCGAGTGAACTGGGAAGGAAGGGGGGGTTTACTCAAAGCATCTCTCTCTTATCTCCCCCAGCAGCCGAGGCTTCAGTGCCTGAGATCAGGTTGTTATCTCTGCTAACAGCTCATGATCTCAGGATTTTTTGTAATGTGTAATAAGGGGGACGCACTCTGCCGCAATGTGTAATAAGGGGGACGCACTCTGCCGCAATGTGTAATTAGGGGGACGCACTCTGCTGCAATGCGTAATAAGGGGGACGCACTTTGCCACAATGTGTAATAAGGGGGACGCACTCTGCTGCAATGCATAATAAGGGGGACGCACTCTGCCGCAATGCGTAATAAGGGGGACGCACTCTGCCGCAATGCGTAATAAGGGGGACGCACTCTGCCGCAATGCGTAATAAGGGGGACGCACTCTGCCGCAATGCGTAATAAGGGGGACGCACTCTGCCGCAATGCGTAATAAGGGGGACGCACTCTGCAATAAAGTGTAATAAGGGGGAAGCACTCTGCCGCAATGCGTAATAAGGGGGACGCACTCTGCAATAAAGTGTAATAAGGGGGAAGCACTCTGCCGCAATGTGTAATAAGGGGGACGCACTCTGCCGCAATGTGTAATAACGGGGACGCACTCTGCCGCAATGTGTAATAAGGGGGACGCACTCTGCCGCAATGTGAAATAAGGGGGACACACTCTGCCGCAATGTGTAATAAGGGGACGCACTCTGCCGCAATGTGTCATAAGGGGACGCACTCTGCCGCAATGTGTCATAAGGGGACGCACTCTGCCGCAATGTGTAATAAGGGGGACGAACTCTGCCGCAATGTGTAATAACCCCCTTATTACACATTGCGGCAGAGTTCGTCCCCCTTATTACACATTGCGGCAGAGTGCGTCCCCTTATTACACATTGCGGCAGAGTGCGTCCCTCTTATTACACATTGCGGCAGAGTGCGCACTCTGCCGCAATGTGTAATAAGGGGGACGCACTCTGCCGCAATGTGTAATAAGGGGACTCTGCCGCAGTGTGTAATAAGGGGACTCTGCCGCAGTGTGTAATAAGGGGACTCTGCCGCAATGTGTAATAAGGGGACTCTGCCGCAATGTGTAATAAGGGGACGCTGTCTGCTGTTATGTGTAATAAGGGGATGCTGTCTGCCGTTATGTGTAAAAAAGTGGACGCTGTCTGCCGCAATGTGTAAAAAAGGGGACGCTGTCTGCCGCAATGTATAAAAATGGGGACGCGCTGTGTAATAATGTGTAAAAAGGGGGACGTTGTCTGCCACAATGTGTAAAAAAGGGGACGCTGTCTGCCGCAATGTATAAAAATGAGGACGCTGTCTGCCATAATGTGTAAAAATGGGGACACTGTCTGCCGTAATGTGTAAAAATGGGGACGCTGTCTGCCGTAATGTGTAATAAGGGGACTCTGTCTGCCGTAATGTGTAAAAAGGGGACGCTGTCAGCCGTAATGTGTAAAAATGGGGACGCTGTCTGCCGTAATGTGTAATAAGGGGACGCTGTCTGCCGTAATGTGTAAAAAGGGGACGCTGTCTGCCGTAATGTGTAATAAGGGGACGCTGTCTGCCGTAATGTGTAAAAAGGGGACGCTGTCTGCCGTAATGTGTAAAAAGGGCACGCTGTCTGACGTAATGTGTAAAAAGGGGACGCTGTCTGCCGTAATGTGTAAAAAGGGGGCTTTGCCTGCTGTAGTGGCGCTACTTTGCGGCGTAATTTGAATAATGGAGACTACTGTGCACCGTAATATGAATTGGTATTATTTTGTGGCCACACCCCTTTCCCCATGAAGCCATGTCCCTATATTTTTGTCACGCGCCTACGACGTGCACTGACCCTATTTTACATGAGGGGGGTGGGGGCGCCGCTGGTCTTGTTCTGCACAAAATGTGTTTGAAACCACTCGGCTGCACAGGCGTTCGCACTCTTGCAAAGCGAAAATACACTCCCCCATGGGCGGCGACTATGTGTTTGCACGGCTGCTAAAAGTAGCTAGCGAGCAACCCAATTCGGAATGACGCCCCTAGTGTAGCCCTCCCTGACATGCTCCTCTATCAGGTTCATATATGTCTGTGTAAATCTGGCTCTGATACTGGCCAGTGCCTCCCCAGCCATTTACCTCACCGCACGTCACTGGGCTATAATGACGTATATCGGTATCGCAGGCTTTTATTATTCAGTACTGTACACATGTACCAATATGCACTAACTTGTCAACTTTATAGTCACAATTGAGCTGCCTGCACAGTCTAATTTTTCCTGCAATACCGACCTGCGGGAGCGCACATCGGCATTGCAAGCTGTATACACATAGGGGGTAATTCCAAGTTGATCGCAGCAGGAATTTTTTTAGCAGTTGGTCAAAACCATGTGCACTACAGGGGAGGCAGATATAACATGTGCAGAGAGAGTTAGATTTGGGTGTGGTGAGTTCAATCTGCAATCTAACTTGCAGTGTAAAAATAAAGCAGCCAGTATTTACCCTGCACAGAAACAAAATAACACACCCAAATCTAACTCTCTCTGCAAATGTTATATCTGCCCCCCCCTGCAGTGCACATGGTTTTGCCCAACTGCTAAAAAATTTCCTGCTGCGATCAACTTGGAATTACCCCCATAGTCCATATCGATAGTTCATATTGCACCGAGTGTATGCAACTTTACGACCGACTCAGAATCTGACCGTTGAATGCTAGTTATTTTCCAGTTGCTAAAATGTTAGCGATCATGTCACCAACCTAACAAAATCCTAAAAATAAAAACAGAAATTAAATTGAATGCTACAATGCATCACAATACAGACACTGTACCTAATATCTCTATGCAGTAATTCCGCCCAGGAATTTTTCATCTATTTACTACACAATGTTTTAACTCACCCACTTAAACCTCATTTAATTGAAATGTACCTGTATGTCACTTAATACAGGATTAAAATTCACATAATTCAACCGGTTGTATCAACGTTTTAGCCTCAATAAGCAAAATCTTTCAGGCATAGAAAACTAATTTATTCAGACCTTTGATATAATCTATTCACATATGATAAATTCAGAGTTTCTATATAAAAGCCATAAAGACCTAACACTGATGAAAATGAACTCTCCATTCACACACTGAGTCTGTTCATTTGCTTTTTAAAATATTGATATCTAATAACTATATTAGAGTATGGAGCAATTAAAGGAACTGTTTAAGTTAAAGCAGCAATTTCACATGGAAGGTTTTCTTTCTTTGAATAGCAAGTGAAGTACCATAGAATTCTCCTGAAACCTGAAGCCACTGTGTTCTATGGAGGAGGTGATGGCATAGGGTATGGGAGCACTCTCTCACCGCATAGAAGAGCTGCATGCCGCAGGGTGCGCCAGTCTGTGACTATTTGCTGGCAGCGATCACTCCATTAGGAATTCATGGAGCGATTGCCGGCTGTGAATAGTCGCAACCTTGCATGCCATTCAGCAAGTTGTGTTGCAGCATGCAGCATCGCAGCAAAGATGAGTATGGCTACATCTGTATATTACATACAGTATAAAATGTATGTGTATATGTGTGTGGCAATTCCCCCCGGCACTATGTGGTCAGCTTCTTACAACTACATTATTTCCAATATGATATATTTTAAATGTTACTTTCACACAAGAGAATAATATTGCCTTTGTACTGTAAGCGCTCATGATCAGGGCACTTTTCACATATACTGTATGCTTTTCATTCCTTCACTTTTACCATCATCTCCTCTTCAATATCTACCATGGCTCCTAACCCTTGGGTTCTGTTACCCAGCTGCTTATTTGGGTATTATGACTGCTGATGCAACAATTTTTATAAACCATGCCCATGCCCTGCAATGTTCTGTACTGTAAGCCACTTTCTTTCTTGTTTTGTTCATACAGCTTCTGTTGTTATACTAAGAACAGCGCTGACAGCTGTACTGGGCCCAGGTAATCTGAGAGGGAGTGGCCAAGGCATGGAGGTGTGACCAGCCCCCCTCCATTCAAAATATTTACAAATAAAGTTTCTGTATGGGCACGCTGGACGGGGGTGTGGGGGTGCCGGGTGAGCAGCAGGGGGCGGCTGCTGGGGGAGGGGGGTGGCAGATGTGATTGTTCAACCCCCGCATGTCAAGCAGGGATAAAGAGGACTCAACAGCAGCTGCCTCTCCCCCCAGTGCAGCACAAAGCAGCATGTGTACTGTGCTGGTGACAGAGGCTGTCGCTGAAGCAGTGTCCTCTCTCTACTGGCTCCATGCCGGCGCTGTCTACATCAGGGAAAGGGACAGGCAGCAGTACGTGGGCCCCTCCATCAGACTTTGGCCCAGGTAAAGAGTACCCGCTTACCCCCCCCCCTCTCCACTGTGTGTATCCATTACAGTGCTATATAAAAAATAAATAAATAATAATCCGTTAAATTAAACACTAATTTTGATTGGCAAGAGAATTTTGGTGCAGTTTCCATGTTCATTCAGGCTCCTGCTTTACCTGGTAACTTACCTAATAGAGTAACAATAGTTTGAGTGCACGGTCTGGAACTTGACATTAGGGGAGGGTGTGGGGTCCTCAGGCACTGGGGCTGACTATATATTTCCACTCTACCCCTGTGGGCCAGTCCGACCCTGCACAACGACAATGGATATTTGCTGTTTTGGTGACAAAACAGCTCTGTAACTGGAAGTCTAGTTAATAGATAAAGAGCAAATGTCATGTTGTTGTTTCCTTCATTCTGGTTTAACAGTATGTTAAAAGAAAGTGAGGATGAGGACAGGTATTATCATTGCTGGTGACAAAGCTAAACTTGGCTGTGACGTGTCAACAGAAAATTAAATTTTCCCAGAGTGAATGCCAAAACAATAAGTAGTGGGGCACAAATCTATCATTCTCAGATACTCCCACCTGTATTAAAGATAATGGCTATTTTCCATCTGGCCAATTGTACATATGGGAAAATTGCTAATTTTGAAATTTCTCAAATGTAGGGTCAAAAGAATCTGAGAAGTGTTATTCTTGGAATTGAAACTTAACAAATGACAGCAAAACAATCAACAGCTTTTTTGAGGTTGTGTTATTTTTGAGGTTGTGCTATTTTAGTTCATAACAGTTTTGAATTGACTATACAGGGATGACCAATACAATAAGCTGCAATATTCCCTTGTAACAGTAAAAATAAAACATAATATGCACTAATGATATAAATACACTTATTTATATCATATATATGAAAGGGATCCGGTCAGGATCCCGGCGGTTGGGATCCCGGCAGTCGAAATGCTGATGCAGGAATCGTGACACTCATTGGAATGCCGGTGGTGGCATCCTAAGATCACAATTCCAGCACTGGAATCCCGACCACCGGGATCCTGAACAAGTGTTTGATGGGTCGCCGGACAGGTAAGCCTGCAAGGTTCAGGCTGCATGGGGAGGGTTAGGGTTAGGGGAGGGGGGATAGGTTTATCCTGTGGGGAGGGGGGGCAGGTTCAGGCACCCCCAGGAAGGGTTAGGGGATGCTGCAGGTGGGGGGTTAGGTTTAGGCTGAAGGATTGGGTGGTTAGGTTAGGCACAACCGGGGAGTTTTAGGCTGCAGGGGGGGGAGGGTAGGTTCAGGCTATGGGAAGGGAGGGTTAGGGGGGCATTGGAGAACAGTAAGTATACTTACCTTGCCCCTGTTGGGATTCTTGCCACTGAGATGCTGTGGTTGGTATTCTGACCTCCGGCATATCAGACCCAACCCATATGAAATAATCAACACTATGGACTTATTAAGTTAATGGCTGTATATCATTAGATGGTCATAAAATCACCAGTATATCGACATGCTGCCAGCAGCGTAACTCCCGCCCCTGCGGACGCTTGGAGGCGCAGGGCTGCGGGGGTGCCGCCACTGATTGCTGCTGTGAGTCCAGGAAGCAGCCGGAGGGCACAGCGCGCGCCTCTCCTGTGTGTCCCTCCGGGGTCTCCGGTGGAGGCATGTCTGTTAAATGAAGTGCCGGTTCATGAGCCTATCAGAGCTCGTGGACAGGCAGCCAATCAGGAGCAGCAGTTGCTGGTCCACGAGCTCAGATTGGCTCATGAAGTGGCACTTCATTTGACTGACACAGAATGGATACAGCCCGGAGAGGCACACGCTGTGCCCTCCGGCTCCTTCCCGCACAGCAGCGGGAGAGGGAGTGTACCTTGCACGGGGTGGGGGCATATTTGGCACTGGACTGGCATATTTGGCACTGGGGCATATGTGTAGCTGGCAATGGGGGGGGGCATATGGGGCACTGGGGGCATATGTGTTTCTGGTACTATGGGGGCATATGGAGAGGGGCGAGGCACCTCCTTTTGCTCATCTGCTCCCCTTCTCATTGGTCCCACGCAGTCTGACACCAAACACCAGCCACTACAATCAGCACCAATCAGCAGTGCAGCATGAGAATACCTGTACATTTTCTGTGGTACCGTAGCTGCACTGCATGGTCTATCTTGGCAGTCTGGATCACAGCTTACAAATAGCTCTGTATGGAGAGGTATCTAGACCAGTGATTGCCTGTCCAGCTGTGTTGAGACTACAAGTCCCAGCACACCTTGTCAACTGGATTTGCTGGGACATGTAGTGCCATCACACCTAGAGAGAGGTTTTTAACTGTATGTGCGCATATATCACCTCGGTATCCCTGCCTGAACCCTCCTTGTAATTCCCCCTCAGTGTCCCTGCCCACACCATCCCTGTAACTGACCCCTCAGTGACCCTGCCCATACACTCCTGTAATTCCCTCTGTGTCCCTGCCCGCACCCTTCTCATAATTACCCCTCAGTATCCCTGCCCGTACCCTCCCCGTAATTCTCTCTCAGTGCGCCCTACCCGCACCCTAACTGTAATTCCCCCTCAGTGTCCCTGCGTGCACACTTCTTGTAATTCCCCCTCAGTCTCCCTGCCTGCACCCTCCCCGTAATTCCATCTCAGTGCCCCTGCCCGCACCCTCCTCGTAATTCCTCCTCAGTGTCCCCGCCTGCACCCTCCCTGTAATTCTCCCTCAGTGTTCCTGACCTCAGCCTCCCTGTGACTCCCCCCTCAGTGCCCTGCCTGCACACTCCTGTAATTCCCTCTGTGTCCCTTCCCACACCCTCCCTGTAAGTGCCCCTCAGTGTCCCTGCCTGCACACTTCTTGTAATTCCCCCTCAGTCTACCTGCCTGCACCCTCCCCGTAATTCCATCTCAGTGACCCTGCCCGCACCCTCTCGTAATTCCTCCTCAGTGTCCCCCCCTGCACCCTCCCTGTAATTCTCCCTCAGTGTTCCTGACCTCAGCCTCCCTGTGACTCCCCCCTCAGTGTCCCTGCCACATACTCCTGTAATTCCCTCTCAGTGTCCCTTCCCGCACCCTTCCTGTAATTTCCCCTCAGTGTCCTTGACCTCAGCCTCCCTGTAGCCCCTCCCTCTCATTTTCCATACCTGAACCCTCCCTGTAATACCCCCTCAGTGTCCCTGACCCCAGCCTCCCTGTGACTCCCCCCTCAGTGTCCCTGCCCACAAACTCCTGTAATTCCCCCTCAGTGTCCCTGGTCACACCCTCCCTGTAAATGCCCCTGTGTCCCTGACCTCAGCCTTCCTGTAAGCCCTCCACCTCATTGTCCCTAACCGTACCCTCCCTGTAATTCTTCCTCAGTGTCCCTGACCTCAGCCTATCTGTAACTCCCCCCTCTGTGTCCATGGGTGGGGGTGCCAGTTCCTTACTTTGCCAGGGGCGCTCAGACCCCTAGATACACCCCTACACCCCTGCTCAGGGGGTATTGCAGGGGGCACTGCGGTGTGTGTCATAATGTGTGACAGGCATGAGGGCATGTGGTGTACTGCATCACAGGCATTGTATGTGCTATAATGTCTAAGGGGCATTGCAAAGTGTAGCATAATGTATAACGGGAATTGCGATACGTGGCATAATGTGTCACATGCATTACGGTGTGTGGCATAATGTGTCAGGGGCATTACGGTGTGCGGCATATTGTGTAATGGGCATTATTGTGTGTGGCATAATGTCTAAGGGCCATTGCAGTATGTGGGATAATGTATACTGGGCATTACTATAAGGAGGAAAAATTACAAATAATGTAAGGGGCATGAATCAGGATTATTTTTTTTTCCTGCTGTGGTGGCCAACGTCTGGGCGTGCAGGTTGCAAAACTGAGGTCTTTTCCTGCAATGCCACACCCCCTTATACAAAGCCACACCCATGTCAGCAAGTCCATGCCCCCTTATTTGCTAGTGGCAATTATGGGGGCGGGGGGCACCAGAGAATGTTTTGGCTTGGGGAGAAAAATTTCTAGTTACGCCACTGCATGCTGCTGTTGTGCTACTTTGGCTTATGGGTGTAAGCTTTGATAATAACATAACAAAGTTTATTTCACTTTTAAAAACTGCCTTTCACAACTTGTTTAAAAAAAAAAAACCTCACTCTTTATACAAATCAAGTGCCAATCAAGCAGAGCTATCCTTATACAGATACTGTAACTCCAGATATTCAGTTAGCAAAAAAATGAGTGTAGATGAAGAATTAATTAAAAGAAAGGAGGTTTAGGCTATATGAAGTGGATATTTACTTGATACCTCTTTTTCTGTGGTCGTTCTTTAAAATTGACTGAATAAAAACATAAATTCACAAAAGCAAATAACGGAAATCTCGACCTTGCCACGCTTCAGGCTCAGTGATGACCTCAGGTCACCACACGGTTCTATTCCCCACAGGGTCGTGGCGTGAACCACCACCCCAAGTGGGGTTTCTGGGCGGTGGTTGGGATTCCAACCGTTGGCATTTCAATGGCTGTCGGGATTTCGGCATCGGGATTTTGACTGCCGGGATCCCGACAGTCGGGAATATAACTGCATACCACCTAATCAACATTCAATCTTGTTGTGACTCTTACTGAAATTTTATAATATCCCATATTAGACAATTCTTTGATCTAACATACAGTGTATATATATATATATATATATATATGTATGTATGTATATATATATATATATATATATATATATATATATTTGCAGATTCCATACTATATATGGGTTTTGCTGATATTCCTACAATATCCGGCAAACATAATACATACAGTAAGCAATTCTTTGCTGGTCTGTGCTGACTAAGATTGAGGATCACCACTTGAAACCTTACACCAGTGTTGTTTTAAAAGTCCTTTGAAGTCCTAATAGCCCTCACATGGTGTCATCACTTTCACTCATAGAATGCATTTATATAATTGCATATTCTATATTTTGGCTCTGTGTGCAATGTGGAAAGTCTGCACTTTGTTCAGAAGCAGATACTAAGACATATTCTGTCACTTTTTCTTTTGTCTACTAAGTAATTTAAAACAGTTTGTTTGTTAAAAAAAGAACTCAGGGTTAAGTTAATTATTGAACGTAACTTTTTCAGTACTGGCTTATTTACCCTGAATATATAGTGATGATGTATAATTAAAAATAGATGAATGCATCTATTCTTCAATGAGCTGCTGAGAAGTAAATTATATTACAATATATACATATTAACATATTTTTAAAATATACTCAAATATATAGAGGTCAAGTGAAAAATGGTGCAGTATGCTGTAGAACATGACACCAAGACTGATTGGTGTGGCTCCCCAATTTGAATTTTGAACTGAGCTGCAGCTCCAACTCTGCAGCTGCCACTGGTTGTGATCCTGTTACAGCCATACTTGCTTGCTCTCTAGAAATTTTTTGAAAGGGAGATAATGGTTTGACTCACCAATGGTCATCCCTGCTATTTCACTCACTGGCCCGTCGGCTAAACAGAGCCTGTGGACATGCCTTCATGGGTGCGTGCGGGGAGAAGAGTTAGGCTCAACGTCCTGGCGCCTACTGTGCTAAGAAAAAAAACCCATCATATGGCTCTGTACCATAGATGGAGGAGTACCATTGCTTCTCATCCTTCGACAGCAAAACTAACTAATATTGTAATCATACTTTTGATGATTTATAATCATCGATGGCTGATAGCCACGCTACCCAGGACCCCAATGTTCTCTTTGAATTACAAATATGAAAGGTCTTATGATCACTGTATGAACCATACAAAAATATGTACTTTTTGTGACTATTTTAAATATATCCTAACACTAAAGCATACAGTCCATGTATACTACCCTATAAATACATTATAAAGAATTCACAATTTAACAATAATTATATCACATAAAAAATGCAGCAATTATTAAATTTGGGAACTATATTGTTTCCTTATCAGGTAATGAAAGTTCTCCTGTCTCCAAACTAATTGGCATAGTATCTCCATCTAGATTTTGAACGGTGTGCCTTCCATTATTTAAGCCAAGAACATTAAGTCATTCTCTTGTTTCATACCCAATCAGTTACAGTCTTATCTGTCTTTCGTGGATGTTTCTGTCTGCACTACTTTAGTTTCCTCTAACTAAGGAATGAACCCCCTGAGGCTACACTCTCATGTTTTCCAACTTGCTCTATTGTGATTTGAATCCTAAATCCATTATATAGTTTATGATCGCCATATGTTCTGTCAGAAGGATGTCATAGGTTTAATACTTTTATAGCATGCAATGACAATTATGAATCTGAATTATACAAAAAAATAGACATATGCTCTTTACAGGCATCAATATTGGACCCCCAGGGTGAATGTCAGTTTCTAGTTGGGGTTTCTTATTATGCATACCATAGACACGGAGTGCTAAATAACAAGGTAACCAAGTAAAGCAATTCAGCACCCATATCATTGCAACTTCATGTGCACAAAATCAATTGCAGCTGCTTATCATCTGCATCATCCTACTTTCACAATAAGTACAATTTTACCAACAATTATCTGCCCCCTGCTTTTGTTACATACCGCTGCAAAATAAAAACTGACAGAATAATGCACTGATATATGGAGGAAAAAATATTCTAAGAAATCGATAAAATTGAAACAGAAATATAGTCTTCAGAGGCCAAATGTAATAGAGTGAGAGTTTCAAAAAGTGAGAGATTTGGTAAGGTTTTGCAGGTTTTTTTTTAAAGTGGCAATCATTTACACAGCAAGATCAACCTGGTTTTGAAGTGTAAATGATTGCCACTTTAAAAAAAAAACCTGAAAAACCTTACCAAATCTCTCACTTTCTGAAACTCTCACTCTATTACATTTGGCCCCAATTGTGCTTTCCATGTACATTACTATGATTAATAAACCACACAAATGACTTAAAAGGAATCAAAGGCATCAATAGATATCAAAGTATAACAGCAAACTACAGATTGAGGTATGTTAGTGCAGATAAATTTAGATTTGGGTGGGGTGTGTTCAAGCTGAACTCCTAATTGCAGTGTAAAAATAAAGCAGTCATGGTGCACGATATTGCACGCTACCTTGTGCATATTATTGAAGGACGAAACAATGATCGTTCCGTCTTTCATTAAATCTTCCTGGTACGTATGGGCAGAAGGGAATTCAGATGTGTTCCCACCCTTTGACTTTAAGAAGCATAATTATCAAAATTATTTTGTGGGAAATTTCCTGAAAACAGACATTTTCAGGGGATACCTGCAACATTAGATATCATCAGAATTTGTGATTTCACAGCTGTCTTCTGTGTTCCTCCATTTTTCATAGCAAAACCAGTCCCAATAGTTTCTATGGGGCTGCTAAATTGAGACCTCTTTGAAGCTTGGCCTTGGTAGCTAATGCCATCCTCACGTGTACATTAGTCTGACTTAATCCATACCCAAAAGTTTAGTGATAGCTGGGGTGGGTTATTATCAGTGCTCATGCTCTGGCAACAGTCCTTTGGTTAATTACATTCTTATTTCTTTTTGTATGTGTAGCGATATGAAATTATAATTAATGAACCAAACTGCTATTATTAGTAAATATGCTCCTAGGGGTAAATTATAAATTTTAGCTATATAATTTAAAATCTAATATACATTAAAATGATTGATCTGCTGAATTTACCACATGGTGACCTCATCTTAAATGGATCTGATTATTAAGATAATTGATCACTATAGGAAGAGCACTCTTGGCACACACTGACATTTGTTTTATGTGCTGTAGTATTTATGGTGCAGCCAGGCCTTAAAACAAATGTCACCGAGTAATGTAAATGTGCTCCCTATAAAGATTAATGATTGCTATTATCAGGTCTGTACAAGCTGCAGTCACTGTGCAATGAGCTCTGCATAATGCTGATGAGTGGGACTGAATGGAGCCAAGATGCACCACAAATGGGCCTTGTAGTGTATGTATTTCAGCACAACCTAGGAGCAATATGGAAAAATCACCCCATACATACAACCATGTTTGCACTGTAGTCCTAATAAATTCTTCTACACTAGAGAGAAGATTAGTACAACTATGTATTTTTATGCATTGATTTCTGGGTAGATACATGTTAAGTATGAATTTCCCTATAAATCTGACACAAGATACTTTGTCCTGTGATATCTTAATTCCTAATTAGTTATTATAAAGAACAAAACCATACCTCTGAGCAGTCCTGACTGATTTAAAAGGACTGTCCCATTATCCCAGTTAGCTGGACTTTGCCTTGACTGTATGTCCCCCACTGTCTAAATGGGGGTACACACGGACAGATGTATGCTTAATTTCTAAGCAATCTGACTACATTGCTTAAAAATGAAAAATTAAGCATGGATCTCTTTGTGGTATGCCCCATAGCGACAGCGAAGTGCGGCCCCGTGCGGCACTATCGCTGACTCTAGATTGGCCTGCTTGCAGGCACAATCTAGTCAGATCGCTCATTTCACCACTGGGTGAAGTGAGCGTCGCCCCCACCCCCTCGCTCAGCACACATCGCTTGGGGGGAGATATGTGTGCTGAGCATTCTGTGATAGATCGCTCACACACATCTCCCTGTGTGTACCCCCCTTAATACTCTTTTAATGCCTTACATACTAGCACATCATTAAAGGGTTTTTAGTTAGGTTAAGTAAAAGGGGCTTTGACTGGCCTACTGCTTTGTAAGTGGCCACACCCACTGAGATATGTCCCAGTTTAGAATTTGACAATATTGAGATGGATGCTTAAAAATAAAAACAATGGGCAGTATTCAAATGATATACAGTAACACGCCCAATCTCCTTTCTAAAGTGATCCCCGTTATCGCGCATATCGCACCCATAGTAATTATTTATTTTATTATTTATTTTTTACCAGTTATTTATATAGCGCACACACAATCTGCAGCGCTTTACAGAGAATATTTGGCCATTCACATCAGTCCCTGCCCCAGTGGAGCTTACAATCTATATTCCCTATCACATGTACAAACACACACACATTCATACTAGGGTTAATTTTGTTGGTACCCCAATTAACCTACATTTTTGGATTGTGGGAGGAAACAGGAGTACCCGGAGGAAACTCATGTAAGTACGGGGAGAATATACAATAGTATAGTAATAGTAATCAGATTTAGCTGATTACCCTGGTAGTAGCGAGCTAAAATTATTATACCACGACCATCAGCAGAAAGAGAATGGGTGTGGAAGGGGGCGAAAAGAATTGAATACTGCCCTATATGTTTTTGATGTTGTAAATCAGCAAATAATTTACAGTCTAAAGTGTCATTGCTATTCAGAACAAACTTTCTAAGTATTACACTCAATGGGGCAGATGTATTAACCTGGAGAAGGCATAAGGAAGTGATAAACCAGTGATAACTGTAAGGTGATAAAGGAACCAGCCAATCGGATCCTAACTTTTAATTTACATATTGGAGCTGATTGTCTGGTGTCTTTCACCTTGCACTTATCACTTGTTCCTTATGCCTTCTCCAGGTTAATACATCTGCCCCAAAATGCCTTATAGAACAACCGTATTTTCCACATACCATGTCGCTCACCCTATAACACTACATACAGCGGTATTCAGTGTAAAGCTTCAAGATTCACCACAAGTAAACTCATCATGGTAGCTAGTAATTTTCTAAAAGATATGCTTTAAAACTAAGAAATCCCATAAGGGAAATAAACAACCAGCAAAGCCAAACTTGCAATAAACACTGCCATTTACAGGGCTGCTGAGAATTGCAAAATATCTGGTCATTCCAAAGGATTGCATCACAAGAGTCCACATTTAGGCTTCATAAAACTCTGTTATTCAGTAAAAAATATAACAGCCATAATTATGGAAGTCTCCCACTTTAACTGTATGTTTAAGTGGAGATCATAAATATGCCACTTTATTAATCTTTGGCCATAAGGTTAAGAAATTAGATATACTTGCCCATTTGTGGAGGAGCAGATAATTATAGATTGCAATTCAAAAATCCTGTAGGAGGATTCAGAAATATTTATGTGAACTCTTGAAATGTGATAAGAAAAGATTTATCAAAAGCATTTAGGTTACAGTACAAGAAAAGTTTACACAATATTGTTCAGGTTGATTTCTAAACAGTTTTATTTTAAAACATATTCTGTACATAAACATAGAGTAGATCTACTCTATGTGCATATGCGGCACAGCCTTAAAGCTTTGTTTTTACAGCACACACATCATGGAACACACTTATACCCCTATCAGACTGCCAGCTTCTAACACGGGCGATTGCACGTGAGTGCGCATAACCCGTGTTGCTGTGCGGTCTGAAAGGGACCATGGGAAATATCCCAGGTCGAGCGACCTGCTAATTTAACCCTGGTAGTGACCAGGGCTGAACATGGTTTCAACCCTGGTCGCTGTCTGGTGTGAACTGGTTGCCGTGTTGATGTGACCCATTCCCCGTTCACACTGATGGATGGGCAGCATTTGGAGAACATCTGATCTCCAAGCACCGCCCCCACATGCATCACCGCTGACCTCACCAGCCTGGCAATATGCCGGGACGTTGGCGCCAATGTGAAAGGGGCCTGAGGCAGGTCGCACATGGGAAGCACCGTGTACGGCTAACGGTTGTGACCCGTTATTTGAGGTCTGAAAAGGGTATAACTCTTCACTCATAGGAGAAGCCTCTGCAAACTAGACCTGTATCTATGTTTGTGGCAAAGCAGGAGAATCTGCAAATACGAAATAAGTAATAATGATCAAAGTTCACACTTAACTTTATAAATATTTAGCTTTTCTCCTAAAATGCTGCTTAGTTTTGTATGGTTTAAATTAAGCATAAGAGGATATATTAGGACTGCTTATTCACATATCTGTGTTTAAAGATTTGTTTTACATTGAGAAAAGTGCAAAGATGCTTGATCACTGCCAGCTGAGAGCTGGGATAAAAATCAATTTGCTAGCAAGGAACTTCCCAAAAAAAATTCATCCTTCCAACCTTTTTATCTCATTCCCAATATAACTCCCCTATGTGAAACAATCTAGTTAAACTTGGTACACCATGCACCTACTGTACTCTGTAATTTGCAAGTGATGCTCTTATTCCACCAAACTCCAACCACCTGCTGTTACAAACTTCCGCTCCTTAGTACATACTGTTATCTTGTTTTACAAGCACCTATGCTTTGGTGGAAACTAAGATGTTCAGCAAACAGAAAAAAATAATTGTACTGCTTATATGGTACAATAAAATAAAAGATAGTCTACAGTATGTGAATAGCGGTAAAGTAAAGAGAGATAAAGTACCAGCCAATGAGCTACTAACTGCCATGTTACTGCTGTGTTTGAAAAATGACGAGTTGTTTGGTTGGTACTTTCATTGGCGCAGAGGAAGGGGGTTAGAGCATGGCCAGCTCTACCATTAGGCAACTTCATGTGGCTGCCTAGGGACGCTGTCCCCTGGAGGGTGCCACTGAATTCATCTAACAAAAAACTGCAGGCCGCTGCTGTGGGTCTTATCAGGTGTAGCTGCCGCTATCAGACTGTACCACATAGTGCCACAGAACTTCCTCCATGCTGACACAGGTAACATCAAGTCATGTGAAGGCACATAGGAGGCGGATGTAACTATTGCTCCCCTGGTGCGACACCACAGCCGCTCCTGATAGCCCTGATGCACCTCCTCCAGGCCCCTGGATCCCTGGCTCTCCAGCAGCAAGCAGCACCTGACTACATGTCTGCACCCAGCAGCTTTGCTGTAATGCAGCTGCTGCCTGTAAGAGGAACCATGCCAATTATGAGGGAAAACAAGGAAACAACTTTTAGGTAAGTAACCCATGTGGTTTCTGTGGGACCACAGACAATACAGATCTTACAGCCTGATGGGTGGTTTGCACTTGTCAACAGCATAATAGGGAAAATACAGGTACTGGGGAACAATACAGTACATATGGAGGAGGTGGGGTCAGTAATGCATTTACAGATGGGGGCATGAAACACAATAAGGAGCATACAAATATGTGTATGAGTGTATATTTGTATGTATACACATACAATTAAATATCCCCATCAGACCCCAGATGCAGTGAGTGTTGCCCCTTTTCTATGTATATGTGTAATGATGAAATTCACCCCAGCCCACCTAGTGGCCCCCTGCATCTTCCCTCCGAGAGGTAATGGTGGGGTTTTCAGGTTAGGCGGCGCTAGGCTGAAGCTTTGCCTAGGGTGCAGAGAGACCTTGAACCAGCCCCGGGTGAGAGGATACTATTCACTGGGGCCCTGGGTTCTGCCGCCCTTCATCCCAACCCTCCCCCCCCCCCCTTCCGAGTATACTTATCTTAATCCAGGAAGGGAGGCCCTCCTCCTCTGCAGCACCATCTTCCCAGTGATAACTTTGAGAAAATGGCACCACACAGTAAAGGAAAGACTCTGGTATTGTTCCAGAGTCTTTGCTCTCTAGTGCACATGTGCCATCTTCCTGAAACACGCAATGCAGATGTTCATGTGGTTCAGCGATTACTTACAACTGGGTCATTCTACGCTAGTTCACCCAGGCATGACACCCACCGACTCAGATTTTCATGAAACTTTGTACACTTGATACTACTACAGAGCTACTGAACCATGTCAATTTTTTCTGCCTCATAGTTTTTGAGATATAAAGTAGGCGGTCAAAGTTCTGAAAAAACTGCTGGGAAATGCCGCTCCTGATGCTCCATTTTTTTCTGAGGTGTATCTGGAAAAAAATTGACATCTCACTGCCTGATCCACGTATCACTTTGAAATTTTGACCCTTTGTCAATTGAAATATGGAGATTCTGGAAAAAAATGTTTTAGCAATCTTGTTTAACTTAGTGCAAAAAAAAAGTGTGTTCAATTAGCATTATCGACCTAAGGCGTTATCATGTCCCTCTTTTTGTTTAAACTGAACCTTAAAATAAACTTTAAAAGGCTATGAAAAAAAAATAATGGGATTTTGATTGCCTGTATGAGTATTTAATGTTTAATTATAATTCTCACTTTAAAAATTAAAATTACTATTGGTTATCATTTTGCCTCCAGGGGAGTATTTTAATTTGCATAATTCTATGTGTATGTGCAGATTTCCAATTACACATAGGGGGGAGTATTCAATTAGCTGCGATAACCCGTTTGTTGCACAAAAAACTGTGATTTTACTGCAAATCGTGAAAGACCCCTATTAAATTAGCCGCATTAATTTATCATCGATAATTTAACCATGCATTTCACTTCACCTACTCCGAGCAGGTGCAAAGTTGGGGGAAAATCTCTGTTTCAAGGTAAAAATGTCGGGAGGCCTAGACTATGAGGCTTAGAGCAGAAATAGTTGACATGGTTTAGTAACTCTGTGGTAGTATTAAGTGTACAAAGTTTCATGAAAATCCGAGTCAGTGGGTGTCATGCCTGGGTGAACTGGCATAGAATGACCCAACTGTGCATATCCAAAGAAGCCATACAACCCCTACAGTGCACCTAAAGATCACATTTCTAAATCTGTGCTCATCATCTTCCCTTCTTCCATTGTATCTGTCACCATTTACATTATGCTCCTCTGTTACTTCAATGTACACTTGGGTGACTTTATAGGGTTAGTTAATGCCACACCAGTGGCATAACATGAAATTGTGGAATTGTTGGAGATCTTGTGCAATCCCAAAAAATGTTTTTAAAATTCTGGGATGTGGGAGTGCTAGAGCAGTGTGCTATCTAGTCAAGTTCATGTTCACTCAAGTTAGGCTAGACCATGACTCCTCATGATATGATTGTAGAAAATGTCAAATGAGTTGTGTGGTCAAGTATAAAGCTAGTCTGCATGACACAGTGAGTGTCAAGGGGAGACCAGAATGGATGAGAACATAATATCAGTAGGAGACCAATGTAGAGTGCTGTGAGACATGTAAAGACTGTTAGCGTGACTATTGGCATAATGATAAGTGAATGCAGCTGGGAGCATGCAGAAGCCAGCATCACAACGATAACAACAGATGGTTATACTTCTACTGTATTAAAGGTAATGTATCTTCATGTACTGTACCAGTGTCTGAATAGGTTTGGCATGTTCTGTCCACATTCACCACATGCTGACATGCTCAGAATGTCAACAAAAAAGTGGAAACCAGCAGGGCAGCAATCACTTTTATTATTATTATCCTTTATTTATATGGCGCCACAAGAGTTCCGCAGCGCCCAATACAGAGTACATAAACAAATAATCAAAACAGCAACTTACAGTTGAAAACAATATAGGACAATACAGGGTAAGTAAACATAACTACATCAGCAGATGACACTGGAATAAGCATCAGGTGGCAGAGGACTGCTGGGATTGGTGCAGTTGAAGATTATTAAAGTAAGAGAAAGGATGAGCACATGAGGGAAGAGGGCCCTGCTCGTGAGAGCTTACATTCTACATTACCTCCATTCAACTCCTCCAATTCATGGTGTCTTCTGGCTCAAATGGTGTCATATGATGCTGAGTTCCAGTGTGCTAAACCTTATTCCTAACCCTAATCCTAACTCTAACCCTCGCCCTGCAGCCTATTCTGTAGAATGGCAGCATTTTACATGTTGACATTTCAGATGTTGACATGGTGTTCCATGTTGACATTTCAATAATGTCAATATCATAATGGTCAACATTTTGGTGTCTACATTATGACTGTGGATATGGTGACTTCCTCCCATGTGAACTATATGCAGCTGTAATAAACTAGCTCAGTTATTCTAGGTTACATTATATGGTTCAGAAGAAATAATTTATCTTGTGACTAAGTATTTCCAGTGCTAAGACAGAGTTGGGTATTAAACGGTATACTGTACAGAACAAAATAGTATACAGCAAGTTCATTTATTCTGTTATTTAATGCAGATCAGCATTCACCCGTCAAACATGCACCATGTTAACATTCAACATAATGTTTATTTGTGGCTCTATTTACGTACAGATGGAAAATTGCCTTCATTTTCAGTGCTTTATTTACAAAAAAAAAATGACTTTGTTCTGAGCCACCAGTTGTTATTTTTTAATATAATTTGATACCAGAAGCCATCCATGCCATATATGACTACATTGTTTTTAAAATATCTTGTTTATCCAATTTTATGTTAAGGCATTGTGATCTTTGTATTAAATTCTAAATACCAATAGTAACTCTTTCACAATAGCAACTGTAGTTAATTTGTGTGGAAATATGTTGTAAAACTACATGTACTATATGAGTTCCACTGAAAACCATAGGCCTGATTGAGATTTGTAAGCATAGCAAAAAAGCACATAACTGGGCAAAACCATGCTGCACTGCAGGTGGGGCAGATGTAACATGTGCAGACAGAGTTAGATTTGGGTGGGTTATAATGTTTCTGTGCAGGGTAAATACTGGCTGCTTTATTTTGATACTGCAATTTCGATTTCAGTTTGAACACACCCCGCCCAAATCTAACTCTCTCTGCACAATGGGAGTAATTCCAAGTTGATCGCAGCAGGAAATTTTTTAGCAGTTGGGCAAAACCTTGTGCACTGCAGGGGGTGCAGATATAACATTTGCAGAGAGTTAGATTTGGGTGGGTTATTTTGTTTCTATGCAGGGTAAATACTGGCTGCTTTATTTTTACACTGCAATTTAGATTGCAGATTGAACACACCACACCCAAATCTCTCTCTCTGCACATTATATCTGCCTCCCCTGCAGTGCACATGGTTTTGCCCAATTGCTAACAAACTTGAAGCTGCGATCAACTCAGAATTACCCCCATTATACATCCCACTTGCAGTGCAGCATGGTTTTGCCCAGTTGTGTGTTTTTTAGCTTTGCTTACAAAAATTGAATCTGGCCCCACATCATTAAATATCACTGATGACAAAGTGGAATAAACGAATATATGCTATATGTACAGTAAATCACTGTTATTGTCTACAAATATTTTCCCAGTAATTTTTTTTTCAACCTTCCATAACTTACACATGATCTGGTGAGCTAATTTAATAAGCAAAAGAGTGCCATTTTAGCCTCACCCACTCACATACAGCAGTGATCATGCTAAAAGGATCTGGCTTTAGGTGTATAATGAATCATTACTATCACTTTCAGGCAGATTTAATTTCTCATGGGATATTTCATGTAGTATCTGCTCTTGCATAAAGTGCCCAGAGCTATTCAAATAAGTGGGCAAATGTATTACCCGTCGTTATGGGGGAGAAGCGTTATCAGTGCACGTTATGTGCGCTATACCGCTTCTCCCCCATGTATGAAGGCAGCGGTGTCTGCAGGGTGACAGGGGCGATATGCGCCCCCCTCTCATTTTCCGTGCTGCTATCTAAAAGATAGCAGGCCGATAAGCGTGGTCAATGTATGAACGGTCAGCAGCTGCAGGTGGTGATGCCCATTCACCACAGTAGTAACAGAGCTGTCCCTGGTAGTGGGTGCCGGCTCCAGAGTACGCAGTTGATCTCGCGTGAGCAGCGAAATCTCGTGCAGGCGCACTGGAGCCAGCTGGGACAGGGAGACACAGACGTTAGTACATCTTGTCGATGTCCCTTTATGCTTCGCCTCGGTAATAATGTGAAGCAGGAAGTGTTATAGTGGCACGATCTGTACTGCTATAATACATTTACCCCAAAGATCCGCAGTCAACCCGCAAGCAGTCCCAAGGCAACAGTTAACACTGATTTCTGCTTGCACATTTGTAATCATAGTCAGCATGAACCGATGCCCAAGGATCCATTGTGTGTCTCTAATTGAATAGCTCTGGGCACTTTACCCAGGAGCATATATGACAGGACGCAACCCACAGTTAAATAACTTTGCCCCCAATTTTATGTTGCAAGATTTCCCCCATGCTACAGTATATATCTATACCAATTGATCTCAAACTTTGTCCTCAGGAACCCAAGCAGTTTTCCAGGTCACCTGTGGATCTTTAAAATATGACAGTTGGTAATATACCTGTGCCCCTGCTGGGTGACCTGGAAAACGTAACCTGTTTGGAGTCCTTAGGACTGAGTTTGAGAACCACTGACTCTTACCATACCTCAAAACATTAAGTGGATGAGTCTGAGTTGGGAACAAAGCAAAACAAAGCAAATAACAGTTTATGGAACAAACCAAGCTGCAATTTGATGGGGTGTAAATATATTTTTTTTTTTCTGTACAGAGTAAATGCTGAAATTGTAAATATGGGTTGCACCAAGGAGGAATCCTCTCTCTAAAGCCTAAGGAGAGATAGGCGTTTCCCAGCCGAACCTTAAGATATGGAGCTAAGATAATAGAAGGTATCTCCGGCACTGAGAGTAAAATAGCATACGAGTGTCAATTACACTACAGGATTTGACTAATGTAAATGATCCCTTACTCCTCATGTAAACAGCAAATTATTAAAAGTGGGAATTTGTTTAGAAAATCACCACAACCTCATATATAGTGCTGCATATCTATTACTTACTGTACTTAAGCAAAGTGAGCTGCAATGCAAAACGGAATGACCCTGAGATGTATAATTTTAACAAAAAGTTATTCAATTAAATGGAATGTTGCACTTTAAAATTATTGTCATAGATAATTGAATTTAAAAAATACAAAAATGTTACCGCTAGTGGAGACAATGAAGTCTAAAAATATACTTAAAAAGTTTATAAAATGACAGTATCCCAAGATAAGTTAAATGAAAATAAAACGAAGAACAATAAAAATAGAGCATAAAATACTGTAAAACCATAAAAGTCTCAATTAAAACTGGATGCTTTTTATGGCACCTGGCCACTTTCTCAGGACAACTTTATTCTTAAGCTGCATTTTAGATTTTGCACACATCTATATCAACTCTAAAGGAGAAATTCAATTAGCTGTGGTAATTTACCACGGGTTAATTGATCCCCATGGCTATTCAATTTTCCCAGAAGTCAGCCCGCAGACTGCACTTTTTTTTTCCAAGCCTGAGCAGGCTCCAAAAAAACCCCAAACATGCCTTAAATAGCCTGTTTTTTCGCAAGCTGCATAATTGTTAACATGTAGGTCCGGGTACTTATCCTGACCTGATTCAGATGTGGTTGGAGATATTATCACTGCTGCTTCCTTGGAAGCAGCATAGATAGTGCTGTATGGTAATGCAGAAGGATGCGTGTATTGCAAGCAGATGCCTCCTGCTTCAGTAGTGATCTGACCTGCATCCTAAGACACAGCCGGGATCACTCACTCACCATCAGGCGGTTTGCAGCACCCATGGGGATCCCTGGCTTCTTCCACCGTCCTTTGCAACCACAGGGATCCCCGGCCTCTCCCTCCCTCCTTTTGGAGAAAAGGAGGCTGTCGCCGCCCTCTCCCCACCTACAAATGATATTTGATGACAGACTGTGTGCTACGTCATAGGTTTCATTTGCGCACATGCAGAACAGGTTTTGCGCATGTGCAGAGGCGTAACTAAGGTAGGGCGAGTGGCGCACGTGCCCTGGGCGCATTGGCAGGCCCAGCAGAGGGGGCGCCGGCGGCGGCCACGGCATCATGCCCACCCGTCCCGTCCCGCTGCAATGTGAGGGGTGGAGAGCGCAGCGTCTCTCCTGCCCCTCAATGTCCTCACTACTGCTGCCAGCGGCGCTGCGTGTCTGTCCGGTCTCCGGCGGCGTTAGCCAATCAGAGCTTGCGGACCGGCTCCTGATTGGCTGCCGGTCCGCGAGCTCTGATTGGCTAACGAACCGGCGCCACATTTAAGATAGCCGCCACCGGAGACCTGGAGTGTTGAGGGGCAGGAGAGGCGCTGCGCTCTCCTCCCCTCACATAGCAGAGGGAAGCGGTGACTGACAGCCGGGATCCTGACTGAAGTAAGCAGGGGGGGGGGGGGAGTCGAGTCTTGTATCTGGCACTGTGGGGCATGTAACTGGCACTGTGGGGCATGTATCTGGCTCTGTGGGGCATTGTAACTGGCACTGTGGGGCATTGTAACTGGCACTGTGGGGCATTGTAACTGGCACTGTGGGGCATTGTAACTGGCACTGTGTATCTGTCACTGTGGGGCACTGTGTATCTGGCACTGTGGGGTACTGTGTATCTGGCACTGTGGGGCACTGTGTATCTGGCACTGTGTATCTGGCACTGTGGGGAAATTGTGTATCTGGCACTGTGTAAAAAGGGGACTCTGCATGCGTACTGTGCAAAAATTGAATGAAGGTGTGCTGAGAGACGACACAAGGGGTAGGTGATAGTGTGCTGAAAGGCGACACAGGGGGTAGGTGATAGTCATGTTGGCATGCCCCAATTTCAGTGACCACACCCCTTCTGGTGCGTGGCCACGCCCATTTTTCCAGTGCGCACACACTTCATTTTGTGTGTGTGTTTTGTTTTTTGTTTTTTTTGGGGGGGTGCCACTCTTCATCCAGCCCTGGGCTCCGAAAACCCTAGTTACGCCTCTGCGCATGTAGAAAAGGACAGACAATCTGTACTTTGTGATACGCGGCGCACCTCCAACCACATCTGAATAACCCACAATGTGTTAATGCCCAACAACAGATAAATTTATGGGGGGGGGGGAGGGGGGATTTACTTGAATAGATCAAAGTGAAAAAACATTTTTCACTCTCATTAATTTATTGGGGCTAATTGGGTTCCCCCTTGAATCTCTCTGGACATTTTAATTCTGCTCCATTAGCAGTGCAACATGGTTTTACTAAGGTGCAAAGTTACTTATACCCCTTTTCCACTAGCTCAAAAAACATGGGCACGCATTTCCCCATGTTTTTTGCTAATGGAAATGGCTCCCTCTGCAAAAACCCGGATCAAGCGATCACAAGTTCAACTCGGTAAGCTGTGCAGTGTAAACGGAAGCCGTGTCGATGCGACACGGCTCCTGTTCACAGTGTATGGAAGGGCGGTGCTGGGAGTTCATGTGATCTCCCAGCACCGCCTCTGCCGCATCAGCAGCAGCGTCACCAACCCAGCAATATGCCGGGTTGGTGAGTGCAGTGGGAAAGGGGGCTCTGATTCGGGTCGCAGCCGAGAAGCACCCGTGTCAGGCTCCTGGCTGCGACCCGCATCACTAGTGGAAAAGGGGTTTTTCTCTTTTTTGACTCAGCAAATTGGGAAGGGCACAAACTGTGCCACAGTGGGGGTGCTGATCTTACACATGTCTGGTCCCCTACAACCAACCATTCCATGCCACTGATGCATGTGGCATCTATCATGCAGAGCAGCAGGAAATGGAACATACCCTAGCTTCCTTAAATTAGAACTGTCCCACTGAAATCAAAACAGTTTGGTAGTTTTGCTTATGAGCTGGAATTTTCATCATTATTTTATTTACTGCAATTGTTCACTAACTTTCATAGTTTGAGCGTTTCTAAACAAAAAAAAAAAAACAACTCTGCAAGGACTAGATTTCTTATCTAGCCAGACTTGTTGTCTATTTTTCAACTCTATTATTCCCCTAATCTTGTACACCCACTAGTGACATCTGCCACACAAAACACTTTATTTTCTTGTTCAGATAGACTCCCTGATGGGTTCTCTCTCTATTCATTTCTCCTGAGCACATGCTAATTGCCCAAACCATGCACCTGTGTCTTTTATAAATCATCCCTTTTTTCTTATAAATCGTAAATTGCAATGAGGAGCGTCATCTTACCATTTCCTTCACATTATGTTCCTGTATTGTTACCAGTGAATGTTTGTCTTATTTCTCTACTTCACATGCACACAGGTTATGTATGTGATAATATCGTGATTTTGCATTAAAGTTGATGTATCCAAATTTGAATCACTTAGTTTACTGAAGAATGTAATTTGCCGATATAAGAAGCAAGCACTAAGAAATACTGTATAAAACTGGTCACTAGTCCAATGATAAATAGGGTTAACCCCTGTGAATTTCACATTTAAAATAATTTGCACTTTACAGATTTTTTGTGACCTGATGAAACTTTACTGCGCCATTCTGTATAACTACTAACAATTACCAGTACAGTATATTTTTAAACAAATAATATGACAGCATTAATGTGCCAAAATCTGAGAGAGATCACTAATTTCTGTCCAAAAATAAACATGTCCATGCTTATTACACTGGGAAAATACACACACGGCATAAACATTATCTTTATAATGCTTACTTGCTGTATTAAGGTGATATTTTGTACAAAAGTTAGTACTTGTGATGACTGAGGAGTAAAGCTAGGCATACACTATACAATTATCTGGCAGATTATCTGCCAGATCTGGCTGGTTGGAATGAAAATCTGGTAATGGATGAGAGCAAATGACAATCTACTATTTGCTCCCAAACATTTAAAAATGGAGAAAAACTGTTGATCGTGCAAATTGGTTAAAGCTGTGATTTAACAAATTTGTCTGAACTACAGTTTTTGTCCATTTTCCAGTGTCTGGGAGCAAATGGTCGATTGTCATTTGCTTTCATCCATTACCATATTTTCATTCCAACCAGCCAGATCTGGCAGATAATCTGTCAGATAACTGTACAGTGTATGCCTAGCTTTAATTTGTGCATTTTATAATACTATTTTTTTTTCAGCAGGAAACCACAGCAATTTAAAGTAAAAATATGGTCAGTTGATTTAGGCATGTCTCCCTGACACTATTGTGACTGGGATGTCAAAGAGCTGTATGCAGCGTTGTCCATTCATTTTTATGTTATGTCATTGCTTTAAAATGCTAAGGTTTCCTGATAAGAAAACAGAAGTGCCCTAAAATGCTCCTCTGACCCTACCACTAGGGACACTGTCCTCTTGGTGTCTTAACTGATGCTGCTTCACACCATTTCAGAATCATCTGCAAAATCCCAACATTCACTCATGCAAATTAAAAATAATATAAAGATGTATGAAACTAAGGCTGTTTACACAAAACAATTATTCAGGTTTCTAAATAGTTCACAGGTACAAAATACAAGTCTCATGGAGTTTGAACAAAAAATATAACAAAATATTCGTTGATACTGTATACCATACTTGCCTACCTGACCCTCTCCATGAGGGAGAAAATGCTCTGTTCCTGGACTTTCCTGGTAATGTATGATTGCCATCACCTGTGGTGAGCTAGTTAATTGATAAGAAAGGTGTTTCACCACAGGTGATGGCAATCATACATTACCAGGAAAGTCCAGGAACAGAGCATTTTCTCCCTCATGGAGAGGGGCAGGTAGGCAAGTATGCTGTATACTCTATTAGAGTAGGCCAATGGGCATAATATGTCATTTGGGCACATACAACTTTCTGCAAGTGTGTCACAGCTCAATATTGACAATGCGACTACTGCACTATCATGAAAAGTAAAAGTTCCAAAATGTTGCGGAAATATTCTCTTATTGCTGCAAAAAGCCTCAAACCATGTGTAAGTGCACCACTCCTTCCACAGTCGCACCGCACAGCAGAATGCATATAATACCATTAGCCCAGCTCTACTGATAGACCTATGGTAGAGAACATGTCAATTAATAAATGCAGTAAGGAAGTACAAGTCAAAATAGGAAATGTAAAATTGTATTACTGGAGTATCACACCTCCATGTAATGTAATGTTCTGTTGTGAAGCTCTGTCAAGCAAAATTGTGTCAGTGTTGTGCTCATCTAACCACAGTAACCCTATGATTTCCACGAGATCTACCTAACTATAATTCATCTGATCTTACTTATTAATAGTTTCTTGTGCAGTGCCCACATATTACGAAGCACATTATAGAGAATATTTAATGATTCACATCAGCCCCTGTCCCTATGAAACTTACAATTTATACCACACTAGGGTTAACTTAGTCAGATATGTACAGTAAATAGGAGAAATAATCAAAACCATTGCTCCTATCAAAAGCTACTGTACTGCAGCCTTCACAATATTCAAAGATAGTGAAAATCTGAACACTAAAACAAAAGTGAAGAATTGTGAAATTAGAATATGCACCTGAACACACATATTCTCATTCACAATTATTAAATTAGTTAGAACCCTATCTGAAATTTCATATGCAACCAGATATTTGGGTGTAATATTACCACTTATAATTGAAAATGTGTGTATATCTGTACATGCAAACTTATTAATTGATTGTTGTATTTGACGTGGTGCAATGCTTCAATAAAAATGTTTGATAAAAAATAAGAATTTACTTACCGATAATTCTATTTCTCGGAGTCCGTAGTGGATGCTGGGGTTCCTGAAAGGACCATGGGGGATAGCGGCTCCGCAGGAGACAGGGCACAAAAAGTAAAGCTTTAGGATCAGGTGGTGTGCACTGGCTCCTCCCCCTATGACCCTCCTCCAAGCCTCAGTTAGGATACTGTGCCCGGACGAGCGTACACAATAAGGAAGGATTTATGAATCCCGGGTAAGACTCATACCAGCCACACCAATCACACTGTACAACCTGTGATCTGAACCCAGTTAACAGTATGATAACAGCGGAGCCTCTGAAAGATGGCTCACAACAATAATAACCCGATTTTTGTAACTATGTACAAGTATTGCAGATAATCCGCACTTGGGATGGGCGCCCAGCATCCACTACGGACTCCGAGAAATAGAATTATCGGTAAGTAAATTCTTATTTTCTCTATCGTCCTAGTGGATGCTGGGGTTCCTGAAAGGACCATGGGGATTATACCAAAGCTCCCAAACGGGCGGGAGAGTGCGGATGACTCTGCAGCACCGAATGAGAGAACTCCAGGTCCTCCTTAGCCAGGTTATCAAATTTGTAGGATTTTACAAACGTGTTTGCCCCTGACTAAATAGCCGCTCGGCAAAGTTGTAAAGCCGAGACCCCTCGGGCAGCCGCCCAAGATGAGCCCACCTTCCTTGTGGAATGGGCATTTACATATTTTGGCTGTGGCAGGCCTGCCACAGAATGTGCAAGCTGAATTGTATTACACATCCAACTAGCAAAAGTCTGCTTAGAAGCAAGAGCACCCAGTTTGTTGGGTGCATACAGGATAACAGCAAGTCAGTTTTCCTGACTCCAGCCGTCCTGGAACCTATATTTTCAGGGCCCTGACCACATCTAGCAACTTGGAGTCCTCCAAGTCCCTAGTAGGCGCAAGACACCACAATAAGCTGGTTCAGGTGAAACACTGACACCACCTTAGGGAGAGAACTGGGGACGAGTCCGCAGCTCTGCCCTGTCCGAATGGACAAACAGATATGGGCTTTTTTGAGAAAAAAAAAACACCAATTTGACACTCGCCTGGTCCAGGCCAGGTCCAAGAGCATGTTCACTTTTCATGTGAGATGCTTCAAATCCACAGATTTGACTGGTTTTAAACCAATGTGTTTTGAGGAATCCCAGAACTACGTTGAGATCCCACAGTGCCACTGGAGGCACAAAAGGGGGTTGTATATGCAATACTCCCTTGACAAACTTCTGGACTTCAGGAACTGAAGCCAATTCTTTCGGGAAGAAAAATCGACAGGGCCGAAATTTGAACCTTAATGGACCCCAATTTGAGGCCCATAGACACTCCTGTTTGCAGGAAATGCAGGAATCGACCGAGTTGAAATTTCTTCGTGGGGCCTTCCTGGCCTCACACCACGCAACATATTTTCGCCACATGTGGTGATAATGTTGTGTGGTCACCTCCTTTCTGGCTTTTACCAGGGTAGGAATGACCTCTTCCTGAATGCCTTTTCCCTTAGGATCCGGCGTTCCACCGCCATGCCGTCAAACGCAGCTGCGGTAAGTCTTGGAACAGACATGGTACTTGCTGAAACAAGTCCCTTCTTAGCGGCAGAGGCCATAAGTCCTCTGTGAGCATCTCTTGAAGTTCCGGGTACCAAGTCCTTCTTGGCCAATCCGGAGCCATGAGTATAGTTCTTACTCCTCTACGTCTTATAATTCTCAGTACCTTAGGTATGAAAAGCAGAGGATGGAACACATACACCGACTGGTACACCCACGGTGTTACCAGAACGTCCACAGCTATTGCCTGAGGGTCTCTTAACCTGGCGCAATACCTGTCCCGTTTTTTGTTCAGACGGGACGCCATCATGTCCACCTTTGGTAATTCCCAACGGTTTACAATCATGTGGAAAACTTCCTCATGAAGTTCCCACTCTGCCGGGTGGAGGTCGTGCCTACTGAGGAAGTCTGCTTCCCAGTTTCCATTCCCGGAATGAAACACTGCTGACAGTGCTATCACATGATTTTCCGCCCAGCGAAAAGTCCTTGCAGTTTTTGCCACTGCCCTCCTGCTTCTTGTGCCGCCCTGTCTATTTACGTGGGCGACTGCCGTGATGTTTTATCCCACTGGATCAATACCGGCTGACCTTGAAGCAGAGGTCTTGCTAAGCTTAGAGCATTATAAATTTACCCTTAGCTATATTTATGTGGAGAAAAGTCTCCAGACTTGATCACACTCCCTGGAAATTTTTTCCTTGTGTGACTGCTCCCCAGCCTCTCGGGCTGGCCTCCGTGGTCACCAACATCCAAAACTGAATGCCGAATCTGCGGCCCTCTAGAAGATGAGCACTCTGTAACCACCACAGGAGAGACACCCTTGTCCTTGGATATAGGGTTTTCCGCTGATGCATCTGAAGATGCGATCCGGACCATTTGTCCAGCAGATCCCACTGAAAAGTTCTTGCATGAAATCTGCCGACTGGAATTGCTTCGAAGGAAGTCACCATTTTTTTACCATGGCCCTTGTGCAATGATGCACTGATTTTAGGAGGTTCCTGACTAGCTCGGATAACTCCCTGGCTTTCTCTTCCGGGAGAAACACCTTTTTCTGGACTGTGTCCAGAATCATCCCTAAGCACAGGAGACTTGTTGTCGGGATCATGCTACTCCGACCTCCAACTGTTCCCTGGACTTTGCCCTTATCAGGAGATCGTCCAAGTAAGGGATAATTAAGACGCCTTTTCTTCGAAGAAGAACCATCATTTCGGCCATTACCTTGGTAAAGACCCGGGGTGCCGTGGACAATCCAAACGGCAGCGTCTGAAACTGATAGTGACAGTTCTGTACCACGAACCTGAGGTACCCTTAGTGATAAGGGCAAATTTGGGACATGGAGGTAAGCATCCCTGATGTCTCGGGACACCATATAGTCCCCTTCTTCCCGGTTCGTTATCACTGCTCTGAGTGACTCCATCTTGATTTGAACCTTTGTAAGTGTTCAAATTTTTTTAGATTTAGAATAGGTCTCACCTAGCCTTCTGGCTTCAGTACCACAATATAGTGTGGAATAATACCCCTTTTCTTGTTGTAGGAGGGGTAATTTAATTATCACCTGCTGGGAATACAGCTCGTGAATTGTTTCCCATACTGCCTCCTTGTCGGAGGGAGACCTTGGTAAAGCAGACTTCAGGAGCCTGCGCAGGGGAAACGTCTCGACATTTCAATCTGTACCCCTGGGATACTACTTGTAGGATCCAGGGGTCCTGTACGGTCTCAGCGTCATGCTGAGAGCTTGTCAGAAGCGGTGGAACGCTTCTGTTCCTGGGAATGGGCTGCCTGCTGCAGTCTTCTTCCCTTTCCTCTATCCCTGGGCAGATATGACTCTTATAGGGACGAAAGGACTGAAGCTGAAAAGACGGTGTCTTTTTCTGCAGAGATGTGACTTAGGGTAAAAAACGGTGGATTTTCCAGCAGTTGCCGTGGCCACCAGGTCCGATGGACCGACCCCAAATAACTCCTCTTCCTTTATACGGCAATACACCTTTGTGCCGTTTGGAATCTGCATCACCTGACCACTGTCGTGTCCATAAACATCTTCTGGCAGATATGGACATCGCACTTACTCTTGATGCCAGAGTGCAAATATCCCTCTGTGCATCTCGCATATATAGTTTAAATGCTCTATAGTCAATAAAATACTGTCCCTGTCAAGGGTATCAATATTTTTAGTCAGGGAATCCGACCAAGCCACCCCAGCTCTGCACATCCAGGCTGAGGCGATCGCTGGTCGCAGTATAACACCAGTATGTGTGTATATACTTTTTATGATATTTTCCAGCCTCCTGTCAGCTGGCTCCTTGAGGACGGCCCTATCTATAGACGGTACCGCCACTTGTTCTGATAAGCGTGTGAGCGCCTTATCCACCCTAAGGGGTGTTTCCCAACGCGCCCTAACTTCTGGCGGGAAAGGGTATACCGCCCATATTTTCTATCGGGGGGAACCCACGCATCATCACACACTTCATTTAATTTATCTGATTCAGGAAAAACTACGGTAGTTTTTTCACATCCCACATAATACCCTCTTTTGTGGTACTTGTAGTATCAGAAATATGTAACACCTCCTTCATTGCCCTTAACGTGTGGCCCTAATAAGGAATACGTTTGTTTATTCACCGTCGACACTGGATTCAGTGTCCCTGTCTGTGTCTGTGTCGACCGACTAAAGTAAACGGGCGTTTTAAAACCCCTGACGGTGTTTTTGAGACGTCTGGACCGGTACTAATTGTTTGTCGGCCGTCTCATGTCGTCAACCGACCTTGCCGCGTGTTGACATTATCACGTAATTCCCTAAATAAGCCATCCATTCCGGTGTCGACTCCCTAGAGAGTGACATCACCATTACAGGCAATTGCTCCGCCTCCTCACCAACATCGTCCTCATACATGTCGACACACACGTACCGACACACAGCACACACACAGGGAATGCTCTGATAGAGGACAGGACCTACTAGCCCTTTGGAGAGACAGAGGGAGAGTTTGCCAGCACACACCAAAAACGCTATAATTATATAGGGACAACCTTATATAAGTGTTTTCCCTTATAGCATCTTTTTTATATATTTCTAACGCCAAATTAGTGCCCCCCCTCTCTGTTTTAACCCTGTTTCTGTAGTGCAGTGCAGGGGAGAGCCTGGGAGCCTTCCCTCCAGCCTTTCTGTGAGGGAAAATGGCGCTGTGTGCTGAGGAGATAGGCCCCGCCCCTTTTTCGTCGGCCTCGTCTCCCGCTCTTAACGGATTCTGGCAGGGGTTAAATATCTCCATATAGCCCCCGGAGGCTATATGTGAGGTATTTTTAGCCAAAAATAGGTTTTCATTGCCTCCCAGGGCGCCCCCCTTCCAGCGCCCTGCACCCTCAGTGACTGCCGTGTGAAGTGTGCTGAGAGGAAATGGCGCACAGCTGCAGTGCTGTGCGCTACCTTAAGAAGACTGAGGAGTCTTCATGCCGCCGATTCTGGACCTTCTTCTTGTTTCAGCATCTGCAAGGGGGCCGGCGGCGAGGCTCCGGTGACCATCCAGGCTGTACCTGTGATCGTCCCTCTGGAGCTAATGTCCAGTAGCCAAAGAAGCCAATCCATCCTGCACGCAGGTGAGTTCACTTCTTCTCCCCTAAGTCCCTCGTTGCAGTGATCCTGTTGCCAGCAGGACTCACTGTAAAATAAAAAACCTAAGCTAAACTTTTCTAAGCAGCTCTTTAGGAGAGCCACCTAGATTGCACCCTTCTCGGCCGGGCACAAAAATCTAACTGAGGCTTGGAGGAGGGTCATAGGGGGAGGAGCCAGTGCACACCACCTGATCCTAAAGCTTTACTTTTTGTGCCCTGTCTCCTGCGGAGCCGCTATCCCCCATGGTCCTTTCAGGAACCCCAGCATCCACTACGGACTCCGAGAAATAGAATTATCGGTAAGTAAATTCTTATTTTTTATCAAACATTTTTATTGAAGCATTGCACCACGTCAAATACAACAATCAATTAATAAGTTTGCATGTACAGATATACACACATTTTCAATTATAAGTGGTAATATTACACCCAAATATCTGGTTGCATATGAAATTTCAGATAGGGTTCTAACTAATTTAATAATTGTGAATGAGAATATGTGTGTTCAGGTGCATATTCTAATTTCACAATTCTTCACTTTTGTTTTAGTGTTCAGATTTTCACTATCTTTGAATATTGTGAAGGCTGCAGTACAGTAGCTTTTGATAGGAGCAATGGTTTTGATTATTTCTCCTATTTACTGTACATATCTGACTAAGTTAACCCTAGTGTGGTATAAATTGTAAGTTTCATAGGGACAGGGGCTGATGTGAATCATTAAATATTCTCTATAATGTGCTTCGTAATATGTGGGCACTGCACAAGAAACTATTAATAAGTAAGATCAGATGAATTATAGTTAGGTAGATCTCGTGTGAGGAGTCTTCATGCCGCCGATTCTGGACCTTCTTCTTGTTTCAGCATCTGCAAGGGGGCCGGCGGCGAGGCTCCGGTGACCATCCAGGCTGTACCTGTGATCGTCCCTCTGGAGCTAATGTCCAGTAGCCAAAGAAGCCAATCCATCCTGCACGCAGGTGAGTTCACTTCTTCTCCCCTAAGTCCCTCGTTGCAGTGATCCTGTTGCCAGCAGGACTCACTGTAAATAAAAAACCTAAGCTAAACTTTTCTAAGCAGCTCTTTAGGAGAGCCACCTAGATTGCACCCTTCTCGGCCGGGCACAAAAATCTAACTGAGGCTTGGAGGAGGGTCATAGGGGGAGGAGCCAGTGCACACCACCTGATCCTAAAGCTTTACTTTTTGTGCCCTGTCTCCTGCGGAGCCGCTATCCCCCATGGTCCTTTCAGGAACCCCAGCATCCACTAGGACGATAGAGAAATAATAATAATAATAATAATAATAATAATAATAATCAGAACCCAATTAATAGATCATATGGCTTTAGAGTGGCATACGCGCACGCAGGGGGGGGGGGGGGGTTCCGAGTACCTAGAACCCCCCCCCTGGCCGCCGATGTATCGTGGGGAACCGAGCATCTAATGTATTTCTACTCCTGCAGAAATAGGTAAAACCTCCCCCACATCCCCACAGTAAGCGGCGGCAGACAGTAGTGATCTGCCTTGCCTGCTGAGCGGCGACAGCGGAAGCTGACCGCCACAGGTACAGCGGGACAGCACCGCTGCTGAGAGCCGGGGTACAGTGAGGACAGCCAGCGGCAGCAGCGGAGGCTGACCGCGGCTGTAACAGGGCAGGAGCGTCTTGAGGCTGGCCGCAGCGCTCAGGCTGGAATGAGTGGAAAGCAGCTCCTCTCAGGCGATGTGCGAGAGGTGATAGGACACTAGTGGCGCTGCTTGTAACTTCATTCCCGGCCAGGCACTGACTCCATATCTCTGTGAAGCACAGCAAGGTGAGACGTGCCGGGGGCGGACGCCGGTACTCAATAGCAGTGACCAGGGGGAGTGCTGTCCATCTATGCGGGAGGGGGGAATGTCGGTGCTGTGTATTTCTGTCTATGGGGAGGGGAGGCATGTCGGTGCTGTGTCTGTCTATGGGGAGGGGAGGAATGTCGGTGCTGTGTCTGTCTATGGGGAGGGGGGAATGTCGGTGCTGTGTATTTCTTTCTGTCTATGGGGAGGGGGGAATGTCGGTGCTGTGTATTTCTTTCTGTCTATGGGGAGGGGGGAATGTCGGTGCTGTGTATTTCTTTCTGTCTATGGGGAGGGGAGGAATGTCGGTGCTGTGTCTGTCTGTTCATGGGGAGTAGAGGAATGTCGGTGCTGTGTCTTTCTGTCTATGGAGAGAAGGAGGGTTGCTGGGGAGGAAATGATGTTCCCATGTTGTCTGTCCTATGGATGGGGAGGGTATTCAGAGCCAGTTAACCTACCAGTATATTTTTGGATTGTGGGGTGAAACCGGAGTACCCAGAAAAATCCCAAGCAAGCACAGGGAGAATATACAAACTCCACACAGTTCCCATGTTGGAATTCTATCCCATGACCTCATTACACCATCCATACTGCTGTACAGTCGACAGAGGGTTGACATTGGACATTGCTAATGTGTCTTAGCACAATGGTTAAAAATACGTAAATCACGACAGCGTTGAACCTAATAAGTTGCAGCTAAATAATTCACTTTAGTCACTACATGGTTCCACAGTATGCAACTAAATTGTAAAATAATTCCTTTTAGCGTATACCTTATACAATTTCCATAAAGTAATACATTTTTACATTGGTCTGTAACCAATTATTTGGAAACCCCTGTTTCAAAATCCAGCGTTTGCCACTGAGTGGGAATGAAACACGAACAAACATGGAGTAACATCCAAACTCCACAGAGTTAGAACCTTAGTCAGAATTAAACCCAGGACTGTGAGTTAGCAATGATACCACTGTGCCACCATGCTGCACATCATATGAATTAGTTCAAAGATCTTTAGAAGGAGTTTCAGATCTGAAAGACGTGCAGAGCAAATACACTAGTATAAAGGCTTTCTAGGTTACTGCTAAATTCCTGACCACTGAACAATTGTTGTTTGTTAAGCCCTCTGTAAGTGCTGCATGGAGAAGATAAGAGGACATTATTGAGACAGGAGTTGTAACAGTATCATTTCAAAGGAGAGAAAAAATATCAAGCCAGAGAAATACTCATTATATAGCAAACATTGGCTAGGTAACACCAGTTATAGATTAAAAAAATATATGTATTATAATTATTACTAAAGAACAATTACATCTTGGCAGACACACAGGTGGGAACTGTTGTGACATACAGATCTTAGCAAGACAGTTACATAAAACATCACTCACATACTGGTGAAGGAAAGCTGCTCTGTTATACTTCAAATGACTTGCAATGGTTAAAGTCAGCTATATACCCCAGACAACTATGATTTTCCACAGGCTACATCACATTGCTACAGGATAAATCACTGTGTTTTGCTATGGCCTAATTACTTAGGATTAGTAACAGAGATGTATCTGGGGTATGATTAGAGCATGCAGGTTTTGGGTGTCAGATTGTCAGTGAGAAGTTAGTTACAGCACAAGTCATATGTTACAGACATTACTATAAGGTTGAACAATGTAATGGATGTTACTAGTGAGGATCAACTCATTAAACAAATGTGATTTGCAACTGTCAGTGTTTACTGTCACAGCTATGTAATGTTTCAATTCATTAATTAAAGAACAAGCAGGAAAGATTATAAATAATAGACACAGTAGTGCTCCTAAGAACATTTCTTTTTAAGGCAATAGAACTTTCAACATCATGTCATTCTTAATTGTCATAGTATAATGTAACTTGGAATTCAGAAGCAGTGATGCAAAGCAGAAACTGGAGAATCCCACCACTAAAATAGTAATATCCTGTTTGGACAATATCTGACTTCCAGTATACATTAGGTCAAAGACAGCAAAACCGTAACTGCAGTTGTCACTAGAGAGTCTGGAATCTATATCAGTTATGTCATCATATGAAGTCACACTAGGTTTCAAGTAATCTCTTTATGTAATACTTGTGTGCAATGACTTCCATTTATATTCCTCATGATAATAGCACAAAAAAAAAAATAGTTTATACTCTCCAGTCATATTTTAAGTGAGTTGCACTTTTTGCTACAATTCCATAAACTCTACATGTTACATCATACCCAAGATGACAGATTGTAATATCAACAAGCCAAGCGTTTAGCAATATTATTATGTTCTACTACATTAGATATAATACCCCAGACCAGTTCACTATAAGCTCAGTCATAGACCATTATTAGGGATTTAAAAAATGTATGCTTCCAGCATATGTGATTAAAAATACATGTTGGCAAAGAAATATGTTATGGTAATGTCTGTGGCTCAATCTGTAATATGTAGACTTCCCTGCAAATGTTGGCAGACTTTCACCAACTAGGAAATGATCGTATCTGCCAATGCTTAAGAAAAATGCACTGAGGACTCTGTAATTCTCTGAAAACCCAGCACATTGCAATGATGGGATTTCAATACATACTGTAATTTTAATGGAATGTACTACGGTAGGAGCTGTCATAACTTTAATGATTAGGCTACACCACATTGCGATCTGAAGGAAATAATAAGCGGAACTTAATCCTAATACACTTTATAGTAAACATAGTAAGTTAGATACAAAACCAGAATGAACAATTAAAGCTACATAAAATATGACTTAATCCAGTGCAGTTGCCTGCACTCACATCATTGCATCAGATCAGATCATCAGACAGATGCAGGATTTTCAGTGTAAAGCTTATGGGATATTTATATGTCTTCTCTCTCACATTAAAGTATGTTTCTATTACTGCATGCACAGGTGTGTCCAGCCCAGTAAGACAAATGATAAAGCAGCAATTTACTGTACTATTAATATCTGTATTTTCATGACTGTAGCACAAATGTATTTTCGCATCGATATATTTAGTAAAGTGAAATAATACTTTACCTATATTTTCAGCAGGCGATGAAGTGAGTCCCTGGAGGATAAAAGTTGCCAGTAAATCGGGAATGTGCCAGCAGTCATCCAGTCCCCTGTCAGGAGAGGATCAGCACTACGCGGGGCAGCAGCGTGTGCTATGGCTATACAGAGAGAGCTGTCACGCCTAATGAATACAGTCCAGGACTCGCCAGCGTGGAAAAAGTCAAGTAAAGGGTCCTACTTAGGTGCATATGTGAAGCCTGCTCATTAGCCTGTGCTGGGCTAGACTGCTATGAACGTCATCTCCCTCTGATGCTTGTGGTGGGTAATGTCATAGACGGGGCTGGAGTTTATCCACTCATTCATCCACTTTGTCAACAAACCAAGCAGCTCCCTGTGTATGAGGGATTCCAATTACAGCCGTGTACTGTGCAGCAGGATGGGAGGAGGAGTGAGGCACAGGCTCAGCCCGGTTACACTCAGCCTGGTCTCCAGGCACTGGCACAGCTTCTGATGACTTGCTGGGATCACACACACACGCTGGCAGGAGTAACGTGTTGTTGCTAAAAACCGCAATGTGAGATATAAATGTGAAATACAACAGTGAGTCATTGTTTAGAAGCTTACAGCCCCGGCTTTCCTAGTCTGCAGTGGCACTCCTGATGAAAGTGACATAATGACTTCGGCACTTATATGGCTTGCCAAGAGTTAATGCTGCTGAGCACTGAGTAAATTAACCCTTCGGTGGATAGAAAACACAACAATTATGTGTGTCAGAATGAGATACCTCACCTGGATATGGGTGATGGAGGTGTTTTATTTAAACCAGGATAAGTCACTAATACACTTTTATTATTGTTATTTTGAGGTAGAGCAGCTGTCACTTCTGCATTGGCAAATAAGTAGTTAACACTTGGCTGTATATATTTCATGGGCGATGAAACCACTTAACTGGTTCCAAAACTTTCCAAAACTGTCACCAAAATTTCCAAAACTGTCACCAAAATTGTCATTAATTTTATTAACAAATCACAAAACTGTAAGATATATATATATATATATATATATATATATATATATATTCACAATTAAGCAGATTTGTTAATACAATTATACTGACAAGTTTATATAACTATTATCTATGTCATTTAATAATTTAAAAAATAGACATTTTTGAGGATATATTTTGAAAAAAATGTTTTACGCAGTTTAAAAGAACCAAAAAACTCTGCTGTGGTAGTTCAGACTGTGGCTGATCCTGGTCGAGCTGTGCAGACAGCTGCACTATCCTGAGCCATGTGAGGTCGAGCTGCAGGAAAATTGTTTTCCTGCCCTTCATTGTGGAATGGGTGTGAGAGGGAGTAGAGGGTTTGGCCAGATGTAATGGAGCAGAGGGGCCCTACTCTCAGTCATTGGTGGATGCAGCAATGGGGTTAATTCAGACCCGATCGCTAAGCTGCATTTTATCACAGCCTGCGATCAGGTCCGAACTGCTCATGCGTATGTACCGCAATGTGCAGGCGCGAAGGATCGCAGCAACAGGGATCGAAGCATAGTAACGGGATGGTGCATAAAAAACGATTGCATGGGTGATCGCAAGGTGACTGACAGGAAGAGGGCGTTTGTGGGTTTCAACTGACCGTTTTCAGGGAGTGTCTGAAAAAACAGGCATGTCCAAGCGTTGGATGGGAGGGTGTCTGCCGTCAATTCCGGTCTCGGACAGGCTGAAGTGATTGTAGCGGCTAAGTAAGTCCTGGGCTGCGCAGGGACTGTACAAAATCAGTTTGTACAGTTCTGATACACATGCGCTCACACACTCCCCCTGTGGGGGGTGACTATCTGATCGCAGGGCTGCAAAAATCGCTGCCCAGCAATCAGGTCTGAATTACCCCCAATGTTAGATAAAACCAAGCTTGGCATGACCATATCTCATGCTACTACACCATGCAAGAGGTTAAGTGCTACAAGGACATATGGCTAAAAATGATAAAGGGCCTATTGTGAGTAGTGGAGAAGTGTGACCAGTGCTGTACACAGGGCTGGACTGCCCATCTGGTACATGCCAGAAGGGCTGGTGGGCCGATCCGGTCAAACAGAGAGCCAGGAAGGACGTGTGCAGCTCAGGTTCCGGCTCTCTGTTTGTCCTCCCATCAACTAAAGTACCCGTTTGTAAGAAATATGGGGCCATGCAGTGAGTCCATGCCCCCCTGACTCACGGCACGCCACAGTGAGTAGTGTCCGCATGCCTCTTCCAAGTGTACACGTGCCCCTTTCACATGTGCATGTGCCCCGGTTCAAGGCAGGGCCACTTTTTTTGCCCCAGTCTTTCCCTCGCCGTATGGCTGTGACTATTGCCATGTGGGCATATACAACTCTTCCCTACAATATCAGCCTCAATATCTTTTTAAATACGGAAAAGTTGGAAATTGCATCACTCTGGCAGGAAAATAAAAATACACTTTTAATACTTATGATTTATGGCTGACAGTGTGGCCGGCTGGGCGGCTGGTCATCATCATGCTCTCATGGTGATGGGTCTGTTTTATGTGGAGGCCCAGAGCTGCAGTTCCATCTGCCCATTGTTATTTGGTCCTGAGACTTTTATATCTAGGCTCTGGGGAGAACCTTTATATTTCATGGCTCGAGTGTTACCATAGGTATAAAAGCTATCTCTGGAGATACTATAGCACCTCCGACATTTGTGCTGTCGCTGTCAGTAACCTTTTCTATGAATGCAATCTCTCAGGTATATATTTTAAAAAGGATGTAGAAATTGTATAAAACAGTGCCATTGTTTCTGTAATGACAAAGAGTATATACGTAAAAAAGCAATACTAACCAGCAGGTCTACATGAACTGCAAATGTGCCACATGTAACAGTACAATAAATACAACACAGCAAAAATAGCGAGATATTGTATTATAACAAGATACACATTTATTACAATATAAAATCATAAAATACACATAAACTAAACACAGTGCAACTATATCCCAGTGTAGTGAAATGTATTAACAATTACCGGCTATAGGAGAGAACTTGCACGCAGTCAGTTCTTACAGTATGAGCATGTATAACAAGAGTCCACCCAGGTGCAGCTACGGGTTTTCTCCTGAGTCCAAGTCCGTCTCCCAAACACACAGGATCTGTTCACGTCAGTCGCCGTGCATCGGGTGTCAATTGCACGAGTACCCACGCATTCTGACCCTCCCCGGGTCTTTTTCAAGGTCAGCTCAACGTCCATATGTGTAGTTATGTGTATATTATGAGTTTATTTTGTAATAAATGTGTATATTGTTACAATACAATATCACACTATTTTTGCCATTCATTTTCTCTATTTCTGGTAATTATCTGACATCGCCATGGTATAAAACACACCTGTGTCAGTGTGGCCGTGAAAGTGGAGGATAACTCTATGGAAGTGGAGACACAGCAATAATAAGCGGTTTATTAAGCACTGGTGGAATGGTATCTAATCTTTTGTGTGTGCAATATTTGTGGTGGAGGTGGGAAGAACCTCTTATTAGATTACTACATCACTAGCTGCTGTGCGCACTGTGTGTTTTTTCCATCCTTGGTTTTATACATTATGTTTTTATATATGTCCTAGGTGGTTTTAAATACTGTAGGTACTCCACAATAGGGGTGCTGAGTGAGGAAGAGGGGTACTCTTTACCCGGGTCTGAGGCCCCCACTTCCTTTAACCCTTCTTACCAGTAACCCACATCAGCAGCCTCTCTTCCAAGCCTATCACACGCTAGAGTGTGCTGGGCAGTGGAAGTTCCAGGAATGCTGCTGCAGCTGAGCAGCAGCAGTCTCCTCTCCCTGCATGGTGTGCGGGGGGTGAGCAATCGCGTGGCACCCCCAGTGCAGGCCTCACCATTTTTGCCTCGCCCTCAGTACCCAGGCCCCACTCTCAACAGCCCTGATTAACAGGCCCCATTATCAAGTTTATTGTGTTTATATTGATACTGAAGAAACTAGGGAGGAGATTGTCCCACAAAACATGTTAACCAGCTACTCAACCTTTAAAACGCCCATTTGTACCTTCCATTGATGCTACAGGGATTCCTCTGGACCCCAGAAATTAGGACTTCATCTTGCCCAGACACACCAACACCGGCCATCTGCCATCTCTCCAGCCATGTATACACAGCCAAAACAAATGCAAATCATCTTGCTTAAGGGCTGTCTGGACCTCGTCAGCCAAGAACTGGTATATATCCCTAACGTGAAATAGCCTATCTGGACTGACATCTTAAATTGCTAGGACTTTAGCAGTTTATATACTGTATATGGGTACAAACTAGAGATGTGCACCGGACATTTTTCGGGTTTTGTGTTTTGGTTTTGGATTCGGTTCCGCGGCCGTGTTTTGGATTCGGACGCGTTTTGGCAAAACCTCCCTGAAATTTTTTTGTCGGATTCGGGTGTGTTTTGGATTCTGGTGGTTTTCTTTCAAAAACCCCTCAAAAACAGCTTAAATAATATAATTTGGGGATAATTTTGATCCCATAGTATTATCATACCCCTTTTACACCTACGAGCACGGGTCGCAGCCGGGAGCCTGACACGGGAGCTGCCCCCTGCTGCGACCCGTGCTCGGTCCCTTTCCCATCAGCAGTCACAACCCGGCATATGCCGGGTTGGTGACGCTTCTAGCTACACGGCAGGGGCGGCGCAGGGAGATCACATGATCTCCCAGCGCCGCCCATCCATACAGTGTAAACGGGAGCCGTGTTGCATCGACACGGCTCCCGTTTACACTACACCCTACCCGGATCATTCCCGTGTCCTACCCAGGTAAATAGCCGGGTAGGATTCACGGGTCACTTGATCCGGGTTTACCCTTTTCCACTTGCCAAAAACACAGGTAAATGCGCGCCCCCGTGCATTTACCCGTGTTTTTTGAGCTAGTGGAAAAGGGGTATTACCTCAATAACCATAATTTCCACTCGTTTCCAGTCTATTCTGAACACCTCACACTGCGCAACATTATTTTTAGTCCTAAAATTTGCACCGAGGTCGCTGGATGACTAAGCTGAGCGACCCAAGTGGGCGGCACAAACACCTGGCCCATCTAGGAGTGGCACTGCAGTGTCAGACAGGATGGCACTTAAAAAAATAGTCCCCAAACAGCACATGATGCAAAGAAAAAAAGAGGTGCACCAAGGTCGCTGGATGGCTAAGCTAAGCGACCCAAGTGGCCGGCACAAACACCTGGCCCATCTAGGAGTGGCACTGCAGTGTCAGACAGGATGGCACTTAAAAAAATAGTCCCCAAACAGCACATGATGCAAAGAAAAAAAGTGGTGCACCAAGGTCGCTGGATGGCTAAGCTAAGCGACCCAAGTAGCCGGCACAAACACCTGGCCCATCTAGGAGTGGCACTGCAGTGTCAGACAGGATGGCACTTAAAAAAATAGTCCCCAAACAGCACATGATGCAAAGAAAAAAAGTGGTGCACCAAGGTCGCTGGATGGCTAAGCTAAGCGACCCAAGTGGCCGGCACAAACACCTGGCCCATCTAGGAGTGGCACTGCAGTGTCAGACAGGATGGCACTTCAAAAAAATAGTCCCCAAACAGCACATGATGCAAAGAAAAAAGAGGTGCACCAAGGTTGCTGGATGGCTAAGCTAAGCGACCCAAGTGGCCGGCACAAACACCTGGCCCATCTAGGAGTGGCACTGCAGTGTCAGACAGGATGGCACTTAAAAAAATTAGCCCCAAACATCACATCACATCACATCACATGTACTGTACTGCTATATATATATATATATATATATATACTGGTGGTCAGCAAAATTCTGCAATGTCCTCCTACTATATACTGCGCACAACTACAATGCAGCACAAATATGGATAGTGTACTTGACGACACAGAGGTAGAGCAATGGACTACTGTACCATACTGCTATATATACTGGTGGTCAGAAAAATTCTGCACTGTCCTCCTACTATATACTGCGCACAACTACAATGCAGCACAGATATGGATAGTATACTTGACGACACAGAGGTAGAGCAATGGACTACCGTACCGTACTGCTATATATATACTGGTGGTCAGGAAAATTCTGCACTGTCCTCCTACTATATATACTGCGCACAACTACAATGCAGCACAGATATGGATAGTATACTTGACGACACAGAGGTAGAGCAATGGACTACTGTACCATACTGCTATATATATACTGGTGGTCAGCAAAATTCTGCACTGTCCTCCTACTATATACTGTGCACAACTACAATGCAGCACAGATATGGAGCGTTTTCAGGCAGAGAACGTAGATATTTGCAGCACACTGAGCACAGATATTTGCAGCACACTGAACACAGAAACTGAGAGAACGTAGCCACGTCCTCTCGCTATCATCTCCAATGCACGAGTGAAAATGGCGGCGATGCGCGGCTCTTTATATGCAATACGAATCTCGCGAGAATACGACAGCGGGATGATGACGTTCGGGCACGTTCGTGTTAACCGAGCAAGGCGGGAAGATCCAAGGCTGCCTCGGAACCGTGTAAGATGGGTGAAGTTCGGAGAGGGTCGGATCTCGAGGAACCGAACCCGCTCATCTCTAGTACAAACCAGACCTGAATTCAGAGTATTGCACTAGTATATTGTTGTGCATATTTGAATGTGTGCTAATTATCACTTTCAAATTGACCTTTTATGTGGTACATGTCCCTTTTCTTTTTTTCTTTTTTAATAAATGTTGAATTATTTTATCAGCTACACCATTATATTTATTGAATATATATTTTCATTGGTAATATACTCTATATTTTTAGTGGTTCACCCTTAATAGTGCTTGAGGAGAGTGTGTGAGGCTCGCAGCCTAAACCTAACCACTCCCTCCTCCACAGCCTAACCCTAACACTATCCCCCACCCCTCCTCCCAGGCACTGGGATCCTGAATGGATCCCACTATAAGTACATTTAAGTGATAAGTACTATGGGGGTCATTCCGACCCGATTGCACGCTGCAGTTTTTTTGCAGCCATGTGATCGGGTATGTCCTGTACATGCGTGCGGGCCACAATGCGCAGGGGCGTCGTTGCCGGGCAGCAACAAATCGAACAAAGAAAGCGTTCGTAGCAGCGAATGCTAGAAGATTGACAGGAAGAGGCCGGCCGGGGGTGTCAACTCACCGTTTTGAAGGCATGAGGCATGTCTGGGTAAACGCAGGCGTGTCCAGTCGTTTCCAGGGAGGGTTTACTGACGTCAGCTCCGGACAAGATCATTGCAGCGGGTGAGTAAGTCCTGAGCTGTGCAGAAACTGCACAAACTTTTGTTTGTGCAGCTCTCTGCACAAGCGAGCGCAGCCCTGCACAGCGAATCCCCCCTCCCATGTAGGCTGAGACTACCTGATCGCAGCAGTGCTAAAAGTAGCCTGCTAGCGATCAGGTCGTAATGAGGGTCTATATGCAGCAGTTTGAGGTTGAACATGATGATACATTAGTAGTCTGATATGAAAGTCAACTCTGGAGAGATAATGTGGACAAATATTGACTGTGGTCCTATATTCAATGGTGAAGAGATAGAAATGGAAACTTACCACCAAGAAAAAAGCCTAAACTCTGGCATGGAAAATAAAATAATATTTATGAAGAGGAAACTGTCGCACAACTAGATGCAGCTGCCATTTAGAAGGCACAGGAGCAGTATAAAAAAAAATATCGCTGCTCCACTAACAGCATTTTACAAGCACAATTTTCTGCATCCTGTCCCCCAAAATAGCATTGCATTGGGGATGCTAGGCTTTCTATACCCGGGGCAAAGATACAACTTGCCACCCCAACTCCCATCCTCTTTTCCATCCTCGATCTCTTTAGTATTTTACTCAGTGGTCGAAGTGGGGCGGTATGCGACGGTATGGCATAACGCCACTTCTCCACAGACCCGGAAGTTTTTTATTTTTAATTGCAGCAGCATGCAGGGGACCTGCGTCCCCTACAGAACTCTGCAGCAGACAGCGCTGGGGCAGTGTGTCTGTCCCCAGCGCTGGTGGACCGGCAGGATGTGGCGGCGGCCAGCGCTGGGATCAAGTGTCTTATCCCAGCGCTAATGAGGCTGTAGCGGCGGAGGCATTTAAAGATTGGCGCCATCCGTGAGCTAATCGCGGCTCACGGACTGGCGGACAATCACAGGCGACCGCGGCGAGCCAATCAGCGCTCGCCTTGTCATAGCCCCGAGCATCTGACGTCAGATGCCGCTGGGACGAGGAGAAGAGAGGAGGCCGCGCGGAAGAGTGGCAAAGAGGTCCAGTGGCCGCGGAAGAGGCCAGAAGACGCTCTTCAGAAGGAAGAAAAGTCGGCGCCGCTGGCCAGGACTGGCCAGCGGCAGAAGACAGAAGAGGCGGTGCCGCTGGCCAGGATGGGCCAGCGGCAGAAGACAGAAGCTCAGGGCCGGAGAGGCCACCAGGGATGGAAAGCAAAAGAGTTAACGAAGCTCCCCCCTGGTGCCTCTCCCACCAGGAGAGGTAGGCCCTCGGTGAGGGCACCTGTCACACCCCCCCCCTCTCTAGACCATCAGGGTTCGGGCACTAGGCCCGTGGGCACAATCAGGCTTAAGGCCTGTGGCGCAGTAGGCGGGCACTAGGCCCGTGGGGTTAATTCAGGCATTAGGCCTGTCCCCATGTACAGGGCATAAGGCCCTAGTTCAGAGTGGCCCTTCAGGTAAAAAAGGTGACCCTGGGCATTAGGCCCAGGTCACCCAACTGGCCACATGTTAGGTGGGTGCTAGGCCCGTGGATGAAGTCAGGCCTCTGGCCTGTGCGCAGTTAGGGGGCGCTAGGCCCAGTTAATAAGTGCCCCCCCTCAGGTGATTAAGGGTGATCTGGGCGAAAGGCCCAGGTCACTCCAACCTGTCCCTGGGGCAATGTACCTGTAATCAATAGGGGATAGGCAGGGGTCTCACTCTCCCTGTCACTGCCGTCACTCTCTCTGTCACTGTCCCTGCTGTCACTCTCCCTCTCCCATAATTGTGGATCATACCATGTGTCATAATGTGAATTGTGGATCATAACGTGTGTCATAATGTGAATTGCGGATCATACCGTGTGCTATAATGTGAATTTCAGCTCATTATGTGTGCTATAATGTGAATTTTGGCTTATTCAGTGTGCTATAATGTGAATTTCGGCTCATTCACTGTGCTATAATGTGAATTTTGGCTTATTCAGTGTGCTATAGTGTGAACTTTGGCTCATTCAGTGTGCTATAATGTGAATTTTGGCACATTCAGTGTGCTATAATGTGAATTTCTGCTCATACCGTGTGCTATAATGTGAATTTCGGCTCATACCGTGTGCTATAATGTGAATTTCGGCTCGTACCATGTGCTATAATGTGAATTTCAGCTCGTACCGTGTGCTATATTGTGAATTTCGTCTCGTTCCGTGTGCTATAAGGTGAAAGGGGCACCAGTACTAGATAGTATAAGGGGTTCTACTACACTGGACACACCCCCTTTTGAGTGGCCATGCCCCCTTTCCATACCCCCACTTCAAAATTTCCACTTCGAACAACTGATTTTACTAATAAAGTCCAGGGTCAAAGCAAACACAGTTTAAAGCTTGCCTAAATGCAGGGGCAGATGCACAATTTCTAAAGGTGGTTTTCCAAATGCTTGATTATTAAGGGTATGCAACTAACCCATGGAGAGGGTTCATCACTTAATAAGTTCTTATACATCTGTGACATCTACTGTGGTACAGTAAGTATCACAAAAAACTATGACACCAGTATTAACAGCAACTCATAAACACTGCAATTTAGATTAGCTTAGACACAGACAATAATTTTACAATGTCTTTGCAGGAATTTATTTCACCAGTACTTTGATAAAGCTCTCTCTCTCTCTACTGTGAAGTTGAGTAAATGATCACATTCAATAGTAACTGAGAATAATGCATGCATATCCGCATGGTATCTGGTCTAGAGACCTACACTAAAAAAGTCTACAGTCAATAGGTAGAACAATAATGGTTGACATGCACTAGGTCAACAGGGTCAAAAGGTTGACATGTAAAAGTCAGACGGTTCAAAAGGCTGACAGGTTCATAAGGTCAACTGGGTCAAAGGGTCTAAATGACAATGGTCGACACACATATGGGCGACAGAAGTTTTGTTATGTTTTTTTCAAGTTTTTCATACTTTTTCATCCACGTGGACCATGACTGGGAATAGTAACCTGTGTTGAACGCAGTAGTAGCGGAGCCCAGAGCATGGCGAGCAAAGCGAGCCATGCGAGGGGATTTGGTACAGTAATGGGGCTTGTTTGTTGCAGACTTGACAAAACACCCAAAAAACCAACAAAAAAGTGTCTACCTTTTTTGTGTCAACCATTTCCATGTCGACATTTTGACCTTGTCGACCTTTTCTACTGTCTACCTATTCCATGTCAACTTTTTGCCTCTGTCGACCTTTTGAACTTGTCGACCCAATGCATGTCTACCATTAGTGGTCCACCTGTTGACTGTGAGACTGTACGGTAGCTGGTCCTGTGTAAGTTTTGTAAATTTATCCTTTCAGTAACTTTACAATGTATCAATTTTTCCTTGGCTGTGTATCATCAATAACCTTTAGTAAATTTGTATCTCTTCCGATTAATCCCAGCATAATGTCAAAGCTCTTTGGGATGTCTCTTAATAGCCAGCTAAGGTTATCCCATTGTATTTAAACTCTGCCCCTTTCATTTAGAACCTGCATGCTCTTGGATGAGTTGCCTATTTGGAGAAAGTGGCTGATATATAAGCTACTGTTTTGTAGTTCATCTGAAGCAGCTTTAAGTGTCTGCACTCTTGGTTGCAGCATCCAATCTGTAAGGCAATGCGGAAGTCTCTCACCCTATGTGCATGGGTCAGCCAACATCTCTGTACCTAATAATGATAGTGCTCACCGTCCTCTAAGGCTGATGAGTTAATTATTGCTGCAGCTGTAAGTGGTGACTGTGATGTAGGGTTGTGCTTGCTGATTTTCTACAGACCTCTTTCAATGGGCTGCTCACCTGTCATGTAGAAACTGCTGCTCCTAAGGTTACCTCTGTTTCACTGTACCCTGTGGAGGCTGCCTGATACCTACTCATTGTTGAGGGGAGAAATGGCATCTCACTACTCATCTCTAAGGGAGGAGCTGCGTCCCCACTCCCCTCTCCATATTCTCACCTAAGATGTCTGCTCCAGATGCCACTTTCCCCTAGCAGCTTCGAAGTCATGTGACCTGCTGCTGGCTCAAGCAGTCTATATCAGCTGTATATACTAAATTGAAGAAATGTCTTTTAAACTCAGGTTGGGTGCCACACATCCTTAGGCCCCCCCTCCTCCCCCCCGAATTCTTCCTTGTAATGCCACACACATTATTGGTCACTGCATGCAGTTTGCCCTTCGTTGACAGTTGAACTGCTCCATAGCTCTGTCCATGTTAAGGAAAGCAAAGCTCCCACAAGGTGAAACCGCCTCCAGCACGAATGCAGTTTCCCAAGTCAATAAGGAAGTGCTGAGACAAGTACGAAGTCCCACCTGTCCTATGGCTGCCTAGGTATTTAATGGATAGAATGGGAAGTCACAGCCTCCAACCACTTAGCGACCTGATGAAATATAGTTCCGTACTATAGTATATGTAATACTTCCACTTTACTGAGGGGCTAAATGTAGAGGTTCAGGTAAGAGTAATGCTGGGAGTTATCTTTCCAAATGTAAATTATGTAAAGTAGATTTGCACAAACACGAACACTTACATTTCCACTGCTGTATTTATATAGATGTGTCTAGGGGCGGATTGGGATAAAAAACCAGCCTGGGAAATTTATGGAAGCAGCCCTAATTGGGGGGGTCTGTTGAGGGGGTGGAGTCTGTGAAGTGCACAGGATTACTGGTCAGAAGGCCTAATGACATGCAGGAATAGAATGTGCACGTCGTAGGTGCGCCACAAAATTCGGGGGGCATGGCTTCATGTGGAAGGGGCATGGCCACATAATAGTGCCAATTCACATTACACCACACAGTGGTGCTGCTTATACACTTTGCACCAGGAAGAGCATGTTATACATATTCCGTCAGATAGAGCACGTTCTACACTTTGCGCCAAGTAGGGCATGGTATACACTTTGCGCCAGGCAGAGCACATTATACACATTGCACCAGGTAGATCACATTATACACATTGCACCAGGTAAAGCACATTATACACAGTGCATCAGGTAAAGCACATTATATACATCATGCCAGGCAGTGCCCCCTTTTACACATTACTCCACGTCTCTCGGAGTGGCTGCGTGTGACGTCACAGCCACTTCGAAAACGGTATCGGTGGCGTCTGTGGCAGGCGTGCCGTGTGGGGGGTGCTGGACAATGGGGGGTGCCTGTGCGCACTGCTCATGTGCAGAAGCTCAGATTGCGGCGGCCATGCGTGGGAGTAGGGGACCCGGTTCCCCGGGATCTGATCCGGGTTCCCGGCGTCCCAATCCATCGCTGAATGTGTCCAATGCAGAGATGCAGCATTATCATAAACATGCACCAGGTTTATGCGGGCATTTCAAGCCCAGGGCCAACAGTCAGTCTGTAGTCATACAGAGTTCCTAAGATTCATGACAGTGTCCTGCCCCGCCTTCCTCCTCCCAGCATATGGGTGCACTACCAATTAGAGCCAGATTAATAATGGGGCGGATGGAGCTACAGCTCTAGGCCTTCACGTAAAAATAGGCCCATCCTGCTGGCAGCAGGATGATGACCAGGCACACAGCTGACCAATCATAAATCATAAGTATTAAAATAGTTTTTTGTCATTTTCTCACAATTTTATCCAATTTTTATATGTTTATGTATTTACAGAGACAGTGGGGCACATGGGGGGTCATTCCGAGTTGATCGCACATAGCATCTTTTTGCTGCTCGTGCGATCAACCTGACGCCGCCTATGGGGGAGTGTATTTTAGCATAGCAGGGCTGCGATCGCTTGTGCAGCCCTGCTATGCTAAAAAATTTCCTGCAAAACAAGACTAGCCCTGCAGCTACTTACCCAGTGCGACGGATCCAGCGATGAAGGTCCTGGCTGTGACGTCAGACATCCGCCCTCCAAATGCCTGGATCCGCCTGCGTTGGACTCACCACGCCTGGAAAACGGTGAGTATCCACCCCGGAATGCCTCCCGCCTGTCTGTCTTCTTGCAATCGCCGCTGCGATCACTTTTCTCGCTGGCGGGCGTGCGGCCGGGTGACGGCCACGCATGCGCATTTCCAACCTCTTTGCACCACAGCGAGGAACCGCTGCGTGCGAACGGGTTGGAATGACCCCCATAGTGTATAGGGTGTACACACTCACATGGCTCTGGCCACAATCATACAGCACTGGTCACGGTATCCGGTTTATAGATCTACACTAAAAAGGTCTACAGTCAACAGGTCAACCACTAATGGTCGACGTGCATTAGGTCAACAGGGTCAAAAGGTCGACAGGGTCAAAAAGTCCAAAATAAAAAGGTTAACTGGGGTAAAAGGTTGACAGGGTCAAAAGGTCGACACATTTTTTTTTTTTTACAACTTTTGCTGCATTTATTATACGTGTCACAAATTATTACCTTTAGTAACAATGTGGCGAGCGAAGCGGAGCGAGCCACCAAGCCCGAGCGAACGCATTTCATCAAATTAACTATACATGTCACAAACTATCACCATTAGTATCCTTGTGGCGAGCGAGCCACCGCATCTGAAGCGTGGTGAGCGAAGTGAGGGGATGCATTTCAACAAATTGGGGTAAAAAAAAATTAAAAACACAAAACACGCAATTTTTTTCTGTCAACCTTTTAACACTGTCGACTTTTTTCTGTCCACCTTTTGACCCCATTGATTTTTTGAACCTGTCAACCTTTTGACTGTTGACCTTATACTGTCGATCTAATGACTGTCTATCTTTTTAATTTCTATCTTCTGTATCACAACCACTGGTCACAGCTCCTCTCTTTCTCAGTATAGGCCCTTGAAAATATTTAGCTCCAGGCCCATGTGGTCCTTAATCTGGCCCTGTTACCAATGTGTCAACAAACACACTGAGTCTGCGCAATATCAGGAGTCCAGACTGAGACTCTGATCTAGAGCCTCAGCACTACTTATTGAAGGGTGATGAATGATTATCGCCTTTCATTTCATTCCCTCCAGTGCTGCCCATCCACGCACCCCTTCTGATAGGTGTCTAAGCGTACTCATGAAGAAGGTTCATCTTATGGGTTTGTTATGGAAGTGTAATAGTCGCACACAGAAGATAAAATGCTGACCTAGGAGGCCATACTCAGATGGAGAAACTGCACCTTTCATAGCACTGATACAAGTTTCACTGATGCAACTGATGGTGCATCTAAACACACACTCATCGGTATTTCTGCATCTATGGATGCTGACAGTGGGTGTCTCAGACCTTGCACATTCGGATGCACAAATGTGCACAAAGGGAGAACTTTGAAGTGGCATTTGCATATAGTCACAGATGGGAGACCAGCAATAGGCACAGCTGTGGCCAGGGGCGGATCCAGAACAAAATGACAGGGGGGGCACTACAATAGAGGAAGGAAGGGGGGGTTCGGCACATGTGCTCCTGTGAAAGGGGTGTGGCTTTGTAACGAGGGGTTTGGCCTCACAGAGAATGCCATACCCATGAGTCACGCCCTCGTTTTTATCACGCTGGGGGCATGGAGTACAAGGACAGTGGGTAACAGGATGAGTGTGCGGGGACGGTGAGTGAGCAGGGACAGGCCTGGTAGGGGACAGGGTGTGTGTACAGGGACAGGTCTGGTAGGGGACAGGGCGAGTGTGCGGGGACAGGCCTGGTAGGGGACAGGGCGAGTGTGCGGGGACAGGCCTGGTAGGGGACAGGGCAAGTGTGCAGGGACAGGCCTGGTAGGGGACAGGGCGAGTGTGCGGGGACAGGCCTGGTAGGGGACCTGCCACACACACATAGCCACAATTACATACACAGCCACACACACATAGCCACATGTACACAGTCACATATGCACACGCAATCTCATATACGCAGCCACATATGCACAGATACAGACACACATACAATACACAGTCACATATGTACGGACTGTCACATACAGTATACACACACAGTCACATATACACAGACAACCAGATACAGTAAACACACTGTCACATATAGTCGCATATACACACAGCCACATATGCACAGTCACTTATATACAGACAGCCACATACAGTATACACACACACAGTCACATACAGTTTACGTGTACACAGACAGCTGCATATGGACACACAGTCACATACTGTATACAGCCAGCCAGATACAGTATACACAGACAGCCACATATGCACAGACAGCCATATACAGCACACACACACACACACACACACACACACACACACACACACACACACACACACACACACACAGTCACATATACAGACAGCCATATACAGTATACAGTCACATAAGCACAACCAGCCACATATACACACACATCACATATATACAAACAACCACATATGCACCCACACATATATACACACAAACACAGCCACAGAATGTTAAAATATTAATACACTATCCCCCCTTCCCATTGTATTTTGGGCCTGCTGCTCTCCCGCCCACCTGCACAATGACAGCCGCATCATCTCTGCACTCCCGAGTCCCGCACACACTGCACAGCGCAGACAGCTCCCCAGTCAGGCTCTGTGTCGCGGGCGGAAACCACGTGACATCCGCGGGACCGCGACCAGAGCACGGAGATCACCACCGGCACCAGGTCACACAGCAGGAGGAGCCAGCGCGCTGATGCTGAGGGGCGCAGTGCTCGGTGGTTCCCGAATCCTCGGCTCTCACTAAAAGTAGCTGAGTGGAACTTGTACAAGTGGAACGGGAGACAACGGAGGAGGTGCCCGCGGCACCTGACTCCGTTGAATCTTCTAAATGACGGGGGGGCACGTGCCTGGGTGCCCCCCCCTGGATCCGCCACTGGCTGTGGCGGCTTCTGCATCCACCACTGAATAAGACCCACTATGATTTTCTGCCTGTTGCTCCCACATATGTATTATGGGGTCTATTTACTAAGCCTTGGATGGAGATAAAGTAGCTGGAGATAAAGTCCCGGCCAATCGGCTCCTAACTGTCAATTTTTAAACACAGCCTGTGGCATAGCAGTTAGGAGCCGGTTGGCTGGTACTTTATCTCCATCCACAGCTTAGTAAATAGACCCCTAAGTGGGTAGGATGAGAACTGGTATCTCCCAAATAATCTTCTGTAAACAAAAGTTTAATTTAAAAAAAACAACTTAGCACAGTTTGTGCATTTTGAGGTGAATTTCCTTTGAATTGTGGCAAATAGAATTTCTGGATCTCCACGAAACCCTAGACAAGATACGGTAATGAAGTGAAAGAAAGGACATGTCAGTGTCACATTAGAGATGTCTATTGCTTTATCAGCCTACAGGAAAGGAAGGCTGCAAATCTGTTATAACTACAAAACAATATTATTGCAGAATGATATTATCACCCTTTACACTGTGAAGGCTTTTCTGCTGAAGTTTGATATTTTGGTTGAAGATCAGCAGGAGTTCTGTGTGACCTTGCCAAGTCACTCTATGTCATTACGCTGGTCCAAATTACACAGAAACCCCCTAGTGATATGTATTGTTATTTTTTTCTGTTACAACCATATGTGAGTTGTGCATAGATAACCAAGTGCTTTGATAATATATGTTTTAATGTATAATTTGTCTCTTCATGGTTCAAGTGGTAACAGAAACACTTTGATTTATTGTGCTGTGTTTAAAACAGATACATTCTTTTCTATACCAGGCAGTCCTCCTTTTCTGGCCGAAATTGACTGAAAGAATGTGAGGAGTTGCTCATCATAAACCGGTTGGTGCCATTCACTCTAAGCTCTGTTATCTCAAGAAGGAGCTTGACTGCGCTGCTGCAGCCCTGAACTTAAATTGAGCCCCATCATACCTGAATAGATTAGTGTAGGGACGCATGGTGTTTTTTTCCCAATTATTGCAGCTGCCCACTCAGTAAACTAAAGTGGGACATGTTTGTACTTTATGGGTAAAGTTGAGCAGAACATCTACAAAACAAGGTGACATAATGTACCACTGTGCACAAATGTAACAAAAACGATTCAATGAAAATAATGTATGCAGAGTAAAACTTGTATATACTGTGTAACATAATAAAAATACAGAAAAAGTAGTTACTGCCTACAAAATATATACATTGTACTGATTATATTTAGATGCCAGGTTTCACCTTATATAGGAAAAGTAATGTTTTATTTATTACTGTAATTACTGTAGGCACATGGGCTTCCTTTTAGATTGTAAGCTCTCTTACCTATTTGCCTGTTATTACTGTCTTGTTATAGTACTATTTTGTTATCACTTGTACAGTGCAATAGAATACACTGGCGCTATTTAAGTAACTGTTAATAAACATAAATAATAGATAAATCTAGCCTTTAAAAAAAAATGCTTGCACAGTGATAGCTTTCTGTCACATTAACAAATGACATGAGGCACATGGTGTGCAGTACATTAAAGTTAACAAACACTTTTCTTTAATATGCTACTTTTACAAGTAAGATAAGTGTAAGTTGCATGATTTGTCTTTATTATGTTGTATAAATGATGCTTATAGTATTAAATGTAAGTGTAAAGGCCTATACACACAGTGAGATTCGGGCTATGCCCGATTCTCACTATGCGACAGGGGCTAGGTCGGCATCGCAAGCACATAATGAGTGTGCCTGCGATACTGACTAATGTGCGATTTTGGCTAATATCAATTTTGACTATCTCTTCTATAGAGATAGTCAAAATTGACTTGCCTGCACAGTCTATCTAGGCTTGCGATGCCGACCGCGCGGGACCGCGCATCGGCATCAAATCGGGATCGCAAGGTGACTTTCACCTTGCGATCTGCACTAACTTTGCTTATGATTTTGACTATATAGTAAAAATCGTAAGAAAATATCTCACCATGTGTACACACCATTAGAGGGATGTTTTGACGGGATGCAGTTACTATACCATCTGTCAAGATCACGGCGATCAGGAGACCGACGCTGGAATCCCGACTGTCAGTGAAATGCCGATGCCCGGAACTCCACCAACCGAGTGGGAATATAACGTGTGGCGTGCTGCCTCGCAGTCGAGATTGTCGGGATTCCATGAGACGGGATGCCGCTGTCAGTATACTGACAGCCGGTATCCCATCTCCTGATAAACTGTATGTATTCCATTTTGACACAACGGTTGTTATGAAGTCTAGTTATTTTGATCTTAATAAATATGACCAATGAAACAGACAGGCTGTCAATATTTAAAGCAGCACTGCCACAGAATAAAAGGTGATAATGCCAGGCTTCATCCCCTATTGGGAACTATGAGTATTGAACAGGGGTGTTTTAAGAGAGGAGGAGTCTACTGTGCCAGAGTCTACTGCGCATGCGCAGGTCTCCGGGAACATGGTGCCCGCCCATTGTTCCCGGGGACATCTCAAGTGCGCATGCGCAAATCACTCCGAAATGGCTGCGGGGGCCATTTTCTGAGTGATTTCTGTCCGCAGTGCAGAGCCTCCGTTGCGGGACTCCGGAGGGGTAAGTATAATATATAGGTGCAGGGTGTGCGGTGTGGGCCGGTGTACACGGCACACACTGCACCCATTATAGAAACACCTTTGGTACTGAACCATGTAGTTAATTTTCCTGGTGCTCCACCACTCCTCTAACAATACAGTAGGTGAATTATGGCTTGATACTTTATTTTAAGGCCCTTGGAACACATGATACTGTGTGAATGATAAAGTGGGCATTCCCACAGCATTACTACATTACAAACATAGCATTATGTCATGTCTGGCACCCAAGAAGAGCAGAACTTTGCTTAGGTGCTAAAATACTTCATCCAGCCAATGCTCTACAGACTAGGACATGCCATCATCTGAAATAGAAGCATTAATTGGATTGGAAGACAGAACTCTAGAAAAAGAACTGATGAGATAACCTGAATTAGATGGACATTCATTTTAGACAGGTGAATTGCAAGAGCCCCGAGGGTTACTCAGATGGCGGATGTTTTCACAGATGATCCAATGTCGTGTCTTCGGGCATGGCAGGTGATCACAGAAACTGTCAGGAAGCATCTATTTACACAAGGTGCCTCATGCAGCATTACCACATTTATACTCAACAGCTGTGTCTTTCTGTGTACACTGCGTCTTTCTGTGTACACTGCGCTTTTCTGTGTACATGCGTCCACTTCTGAATCAGGTACAAACCTTCTTACTGGTTAGAATTCATCAAAGACAATCAGTGCTCTGGGCACTACATAGCTGAAGTAATGGAAGTCCCACCCCCAGCACTGCCTCATCTGCTTCTGTTCACTGCTGCCTTGAAATGATAGGGGTGCCTCTGTCCTACCCCCAGCTTTTCATTGTGTCCTGAGAACAGTTATCTACATGAGTTCACTGTTCCGACCAGATCACAGCCCAGATGCAGTCCAGCCTCTTCTCAGGTATCTCACCACTGGCTTATCGGTTGTTCTCTCCTCCCTTATATAATGTTCCCAAACCGGCCAATGGGAGATAAGAGAATTGCAGCAATAAATTGCTGATGTATGGGGGACTTTACACAAACTATAGATTTATGACAGTGGGCCTGTATACACTATCTTGAACACTTACAAACCTTAAAAAGTCTTGTCTGCAGTATAGATTTTACTTTTCCTGCTTTCCTGTATTACAGTCCTTTTTTTTCCCATCATTATCTATTTTGTTTTTGACAACTTTTTGCTTTTCCTGATGAGAACAGTTTGGTGGAACCTTACAAAGAATTAAGGTTCAAAAAGGGTTGAGATTATCTAAAGGATAAATAAAGGGGCAGACTAGATGGGCCAAGTGGTTCTTATCTGCCGTCAAATTCTATGTTTCTATATAATTCCAACATGTTGGAAATCTTTGATTTACCAATTCCGATCAAAGAATGTACGGGATCAGCAAATCTTTATGCTTATGCCCCAATGTATCGACGATCATCAATGTTAGCCAATTGCTGGATTGGATTGGCGTTATCAGGGTGGGAAATCAGCTTGTATATGTATGGCCCCCCTTACACATGCTCGGAATTGGTGGAGATTAGAACATACTGTGTATGTTATTGAAAACTGTATTTCATACAATTTAATATAAAATCTACCCCCCATTGCTTTAATTTTTAATATCTGGCACATGGAAATAAAGCAAACTACTACCATACAGATATTTGCTCTATGAGTAATTCTTCTTCTTCTTCTTCTTCTGATGATGATGATGATGATGATAATAATAATAATAATAATAATAATAATAATAATGTTTTTACATGATTAATGCCCTCTAGTGGCTTTTAGTGTCTGCTAAGGACAAGGTAGAGATCTGTAACAGTATTTTTGTAGTAATGTAAGTAGGTATGAGCTAAGTACTGGTATATGGGCTGTGTTATTGTGTTCTCCGAAAAGAGTAGAACCACTTAGTGAGTCTGAGCACCAGTCAAGCTCTTCTAGTTCCCTAGGATCCAGCCATCCACTCTAAAGGAATGCTTTGTGAGACATGCAGACCTAGAGAGATTATTAAGATTAATATAAATGCATAATACCAGGAAGAAATTATTAGCGTTATTACCGTCTGTGTGTTCATTATTATACAAATAAATAGCTTTTTCTCATACAGGAAACTTATGAACCTGTCTTTAATTACAGGCCTTTTAACATGCAGATGTAAAATGTACATGCGAATTATCTGTTATTGACAGTAATGAATATAAAATTAGCAGCATAACATACTCATACAATATAAATCTTTTATAACTATTTAACAAATTAGTTTTCAGCTAAATGGTCCTTTCAGCAATGAATGTTGGTTGGTCTGGTTTCACATGCTATTTAAACCTTTATTTACAATGGGGACTTTGATTTCATTTATGTGATTGTGATATTATACGAGTTCAACAGAGATGAACATTACTTTAAAAACAAAATAATTTTACTGATATGTTTATTAACATTATACATATATATATATATATAAATTACATATTTTGCAGCTCCTTACAGATAATATTTCAGTTTTTTACATCAGTCCCTTTCCCAATGAAGATTAAAATATATATTCCATATCACATGGACATACACACTGGTGTATTTATAATGGGTGCAGTGTGTGCAGTACGTACTGGCCCCCGGGGTCCAGGGGGGTCCACAGCGCACACCCTGCACCCATTTTTTTCAATATCTGCCCTCCAGAGTCCTGCATTGGCAGCATCAGCACTGCAGAAATCACCAGGAAAATGGAGCAGTGGCCATTTTACCGGCATTTAGAGCATATGCAGTAAGAAAATCTCTGGGAAAATGGTTGCTGCGCCATTATGGTATCCTAGTGCCCAGAGTCTACAGTGCAACTGGCTAGAGAGGAGGGGACCCAGATTAAGTCTGCACACGGGCCTCATCCTCTCTTGAAGTGCCCCTGAGACTAGGGTTCATTTTTTTTTTTGTGAAAATCCAATGATCCTACCAGTATATGTTTGAGTATGAGAGGAAACCAAAGCAAACATGGAAATATATACAAACTCCACACATATACAGGTAAATGTATTACCCTCCAATATGAGGGAGAAACAGTATCAGTGCACATTATGTGTGCTGATACTGCTTCTCTTCATGTAAGACACTGGTGGAGTGTGCACACTGACAGTAGCGAGATCCCGCTCATGAGCACTGGAGCCAGCCGGGCAGGGAGACACAGCACCGAGCTGACGTGATGTGAGCTCAGTGGGATATCGCCGGAGGGGGGAGCTCTTGCTCCCCCACTTCAGCAGACAAGATGTTTATACATCTTGTCGATGTCCCTTCCTGCTTCGCCTCGGTAGTGAGGCAAAGCAGGAAGTGTTATACCGGCACAATGTGTGCCGCTATAATACATTTACTCCATAGTGCCTTGGCCAGGAATCTAACATGACCACAGCGCTGTGAGGCAGTAATGTTAACCACTATGCCAGTGAGCATAAATAGTATGCTTGATATGGTTTCATATCTCTGCCATTAACCAGCCTTGTACCTCTGCCCTGTGAAGCACTCCCCTAAATTTACTTAAGATCAGATGTAGGCAAGCTGTTGCTTACCTTTTGTATGATGCTGGTGACTACTGGAGGCTGGAGAGATGGAAACTGGAAGTGTGCGGAAGAGGCGGAAGTGAGCAAAGGAGGTGGAAGTTGGAGCCGGAGCCGGGCTGAGCAGCGGAGCATGCAGCAAGAGGATCACTGCCTACGCTGGTGTGTGAGTGAGAGTGTGTGTGAGTGTCGGGCCGCTGCTAGTGTGTGTGGGTGAGTGTCGGGCCGCTGCTAGTGAGTGAATAAGTGTAAGTAAGTTTGATTAAAAGCGCGTGTGTGTAGAAGAAGTAAGTGTGTGAGGAGACTGTGCTGCTGCAGATTCAGTGTGTGAAGGGGAGAGTAAGTGCTGGAGGAGAGTATGTGTGTGAGGCTGCTGCAGCTGAGTGAGTGAGAGTGTGCTGCTGCAGACACAGTGGGTGAGGGCTGATGCTGCTGGGGTAAGTGAGAGGGAGAGAGTGAGTGTGCGAGGGCTGCTGCTGTCGGGTGAGTGAGAGTGTGCTGCTGCTGCAGACACAGCCTTTGTGTGAAGGGACTGCGAGCTGAGGACGACTGTGAACTGAGGACGAAGTTGGTGCCAGAAGTCGGGTGCAGCAAGTGAGAAGGAGGTGCGAAACAACTGCAAGGAGGAGTAGCGGAGTCACAGGAGAGGGCCCACTCAGATAATTATTGATTACCTACTTCATCATGTATGTGATTGAATTGGCTATTTCTGCTGTGTTGTGAATAGTGATTCTCTCCACAGCTAGGTCATAGTCAATATCATATTGCAATGTTTGTATTCATTTTCTTGCATATTTTGTATTATTCTGCATTGTTCTTTGGAAGGTAATAGGGAGTTGAGTTGTCAAGCAAATGGGAGGGGCCGAGTTTGAGAGTCTCACTCAGTGCGTTTCGTGCAAGATGTATGCACACCTGGAGCAACCGTTACGGGGTGAATACATATGCACGAGATGTGTGTATGAACGGTTGCCCTGGAAGCCCAGGTAACTGATCTAGAGCAAACCGTTACGCAGCTGAGGGAGATTCACATTCTCGAGCAAAGTTTAGATAGAATGGTGGAAGAGTTGCAGGGGGGACACCGGTAGATGAGGATAATCAGGTAGCCAGCTGGGTCACTGTTAGAAGGAAGAATAAGAGAGGGAGGCACGACATCTCCGAACTATCAAACCTGAACAAATTTGCCTGATTGGATGAAGATTCGGTGGATGATAGTGAGGAAATGACGGAGCTGGAGGAGACTGTTCCTCTAGCAACCAGAGGAGTGGTCCCTCTGGCTCAGATGGGATGAAAGAGCGAGAGGTACCCAGGCAAATTGTGGTGGTAGGGGACTCTATCATCAGGAAGACAGATAGGGCAATCTGCTACCAACATCGCGATTGCCGTACGGTCTGTTGTCTCCCAGGTGCTCGGGTGCGGCACATCGCGGACCGGGTAGATAGATTGTTGGGAGGGGCTGGGAAGGACCCGGTGGTCTTGGTGCACGTTGGCACCAACGACAAAGTCAGTGGTAGGTGGGATGTCCTTAAGAAAGATTATAGGGATTTAGGCCAGAAACTAAAGGCAAGGACATCTAAGGTAATATTCTCCGAAATACTACCTGTGCCACGCGTTAGCCCAGGGAGGCAGAGGGAGATTAGGGAGGTAAATGTGTGGCTTAGAGACTGGTGTAGGAAGGAGGGGTTTGTGTTCTTGGAATACTAGGCGGACTTCTTAGTCAGGCGCCATCTTTTTTGTCACAATGGATTGTACCTGAATGAGGAGGGGGCTGTGGTGCTGGGGGGAAGGATGGTTGGAAGGTTGGAGGAGCTTTTAAACAAAGTGCCTGGGGGGAGCGTTTACCTAGAAACTATGGGTCATGCAGTGAGAATAGTAAAGATGGTGGTAGTGAAAAAAATGGGGGTGGAGAGGGGGGGGGGGGGGGGGGGGAGCAGCCGGCAACGGTACTCATATGGGTACTAAAAAGGGTAGTAACAATGATAATGACAAAATATTAACTAACAACAATTGTGGTTCATCATTACAGCATATTGTAATTGATGTAAGTAGCAAAAGGGATAAGTAGGTAAGTAACATAAGGGAAAATACTTATGATGGGGCGGAGAGCTTAGAAGGACTAAATGGGTGGATCAAAAGGAATAGTAAGTATGATGGGAAGGAGAGGGAGTGAGGAGCAGAACTGGCAGTAAGAGTGACTCTAGAGAGGCACTTGTAAACCATGACAGGATACTCTTAAAAAAAAAACGGACAAGGGAAACACTAAGCTAAAATGTATGCTTGTGAACGCAAAAAGCCTAGCAGGTAAAATGGGGGAATTGGAATTGTTAGCATCAAAGGCTCAGTATGATATTATAGGTATTACGGAACATGGTGGCACAACTCTCACGATTGGGATGCAAACTTGTAGGGGTATTCTCTTTTTAGAAGGGACAGGGCTAACAAATGAGGTGGAGGTGTGTGTCTTTATGTTAAACCATCTCTTAAACCGTACTTAAAGGAGATTATTTACGAGGGGACTGGAGATAATGTGGAGTTACTATGGGTTGAAATATCAAGTGGGGGTATTGATGCAAAAAAAACTAGTCATAGGTACGTGCTACAAACAGCTGGATATTAACATACATGAGGAAGAACAACTCTTGCGGCAAATTGAAAAGGCTGCGGGATTGGGAGACATCTTAGTGATTGGGGATTTTAATTATACTGAAATAAACTGGAGTAATGATTCATGTGTTAAACTAGGGGCAACAGGTTTTTAAATACGTTAAAGGATCACTACTTATCTCAATTAGTCGAGGATCCAACTAGAGATAAAACTACTCTGGATCTAGTAATTACTAATAATGTGGACATTGTATCAAGCACGAAAGTTGGGGAAACCTTGGGTAACAGTGATCACTATATGATCACATTCGACATCAGTTTCAAGAAACATCACTACAAGGGATCAACCAAAATATTTAACTTTAGGAAGGCTAACTTCAGTATGCTGAGAGGTGCACTTAACGACATTGACTGGGAAGATTTGTTTCTTGGCAAGAACACTGCGGAAATGTGAGATGCGTTAAAAGGGTTGTTAAATAGCAATATTGACAAATTCATTCCCATGGGCTGCAAACGCAGGAGTACCAAACTCAAACCAATGTGGCTTAATAAGAAGGTCAAGGAAGTAATGAATAATAAGAAGCGTGCTTTCAAAGCATTTAAATCTAATGGAATGGAGGAGTAATTTCAGTACTACAAGGAATGCAATAAAAAATGCAAAAAAGCAATAAGAGCAGCTAAAATTGAAAATGAAAAGCAAATCGCTATAGAGAGCAAAACCAATCCTAAGAAGTTTTTTAAATACCGTATATACTCGAGTATGTTATGATTCCAGTACTTCTGACCAGAGGAGATCTTATGACAACGGTACTGGAGTACTGGAAGGGAATGCTGGTCACGGGAGCAGGAAAGCCTAGTAACCCCTGGCGCCCTAACTCCGTTGTCTCGCCCGTGTTATCAGAAATCCCCTGCGAGACTATGGTTGCTTGAGCCCATGGCAGCCGCGTTTGAAGGGCGGATTATGTCTGCCCAACTCCGATGCCCCCTCAGGTCTTAATGGGAGACAAAGGGAAATCCGAGACAGGGTGATAACAAGGGGCCCTCTGACTAAACAACCAGGCCAGGGGCTACAAGCTAACTAAACTTAAACCAGAAGTATGTGCGGACAAACCGCCAGGGAAAAGGACAACCAAAATCCACTAATCCGTTACTCCTACCCAGCACCGCTGGATACCAGAGTGGATTTGTGGGAGCGGAATCCTCCGCAAAAGCTCCGAGACTCAATATAACAAATAATAAATAGTAAGCGGTCAAGCCGCAACACACGGCTACGCCGCGACTCACGAACACCACAGGATGTTAAAGGTGCTCGGTCAGGACTCCAGGAACAGATGACAACTTCCGAGTACTGGACCACTGAGGACAGGAACGACCGGATAGAGCAGGACTGGAAACACTCTCTGCAACAGATACAGCAAACAGGAAGCTATTACCGGCGTCTGTGAGAAGTCCTGAGAGTGCCTTTAAATGGAAGCCCTCCAATCAGGTGCCAGACAGGGCTAATTACAAACATGCCGTGCAGCTGCCATACTGCACGGCCAGGAAACAAGTGTGGTAATTAACTTTGGACCCAGCAACGGGGAACGCGGTCCGACAGTGGCATCCCCGTTGCTAGGGTCTGTGCGGCTCCGTGCGCCCGGCGTCTAGCGTTGCCAGGGAGCCGGCGGCTGTCCGCGTACGGCGTCCCTGGTTGCTAGGCGCCGGGCCGCACTGACGAGCGGACCCTCGGCGCCTAACAGTACCCCCCCCTTGAGGAGGGGTCAAGGAACCCCTAAAGCCAGGTTTCCGAGGAAATTCTCGAAAAAATGCCCTCTTGAGCCTCGGGGCATGGAGATCCTTATCCAGGACCCAAGACCTTTCTTCTGGACCATAACCTCTCCAGTGTACCAGAAAATAAAGCCGACCCCGGGACAACTTGGAATCAAGAACCTTCTCCACCAAGAACTCCTGATGACCCTGTACATCTACTGGTGATTTCCCCTGAGAGATCTTTCGAGGAAATCTACTGGAAGAAACGTATGGTTTCAACAAGGAGCAATGGAACGTATTTCCGATCCGGAGAGCTCTTGGTAAACGTAACCGGAAAGCAACTGGATTGATTTTTTTAATAATATGAAATGTTCCAATAAATTTGGGACCCAATCTGGCTGAGGTTTGTCGAATTTTAATGTTGCGAGTCGACAACCATACCCTATCTCCTACCTTAAAAGTGCAAGGCCGCCGGAGCCTGTCAGAATTTTTTTTCTCCCGAAATGTCGCTTTTCTGAGAGCAAGGTGCACTTTTCTCCAAATGAGTCTGAGATGAGAGGTTAAGGTTATCGAGGAGACAGAGGAATGTTGAAAAAAGGAATTAGCTCTGGGGTGAAAACCAAAAACTGTAAAGAATGGAGACACATTGGTGGAGGAATGACAGGAATTGTTGTAAGCAAACTCCGCCAAAGGAAGAAACTCAGACTAATCATTTTGGAGTTTGGCTGAGTACAAACGCAAATACTGTTTTAATGATTGATTAACTCGCTCAGTCTGCCCGTTGGATTGGGGATGGTAGCCAGACGTCAAAGACAATTTCATCTTTAATGAGGCACAAAAAGACTTCCAAAATTGTGCAATGAATTGTGGACCCCGATCAGAAACAATATCAGTAGGTAACCCATGGAGTCTGAAAACATGACGGAGGAACAAAACTGCCAATCCCTGGGCAGATGGCAGTCGGGGAAGAGCAATAAAATGGGCCATCTTGCTAAAACGGTCCACTACTACCCATATGACTCGGCATCCGGCTGACAGAGGGAGGTCTACCACAAAATCCATGGAAATATGAGACCATGGCCTGAGAGGAACATTCAAGGGCATAAGTTGCCCGATAGGCAAGGAACGGGGAACTTTATGCTGTGCACAGACCTGACAAGAAAAAACAAACTCCTTAATGTCTTTAGAAAGACCAGGCCACCATACTGAGCGGGAGACTAATTCCAAAGTCTTAGAGATCCCCGGATGCCCGGCAACTTTGCTATCATGAAACTCAGTCAAAACAGTTGCTCTCAAAAACTCAGGGACATAAAGACGACCAGCAGGAGTATTTCCAGGAGCTTGATGTTGAAGCTGCTTTAACTGGGTAAATAAATCTTGTGTGAGGCCTGCCCGAATGACTGAAGACGGAAGTATGGGAGTAACAGGACTGTTATCATGAGCTGGAAGAAAACTGCGTGATAGGGCATCCGCCTTGGTATTCTTGGAACCTGGCCTGAAGGTGATAATGAACTTGAAACGAGTAAAAAATAAAGCCCAACGAGCCTGCCGGGCATTCAGCCGTTTAGCTGATTCGATGTACTGAAGATTTTTGTGATCAGTCAAAACTGAAATGGTATGTGTTGCTCCCTCAAGCCAATGCCTCCACTCCTCGAAAGCCCATTTAATAGCCAGTAATTCCCGGTTACCAACATCGTAGTTGGATTCAGCAGATGAGAATTTCCTGGACATAAAGGCACAAGGATGTAATTCTAGAGAGTCCGGATCCTTCTGAGACAGGATAGCCCCTACTCCAACCTCCGAGGCATCAACCTCAACAATGAAAGGCAATTCTGGGTTGGGATGTCTGAGGACTGGGGCTGAGACGAAGGCTTGTTTCAAGGCCTGAAAAGATAACTCAGCTTCACGAGACCAACTGGTTGGATCCGCTCCCTTCTTAGTAAGTGCCACAATGGGAGCAACCAGGTCGGAAAAAGAATGAATAAATCTTCTATAATAATTCGCAAACCCTAAAAAGCGCTGAATTGCTTTTAAGTTGGTGGGTTGCGCCCAACTAAGGATGGCTTGGAGCTTCTTTGGTTCCATACAGAATCCCCGAGGGGAAATAATGTACCCCAAAAAGGATACCTCCGTGACATGAAATTCACACTTCTCCAGCTTGGCATATAGGTGATGTTCACGTAATTTTTGAAGAACCTGACGCACCTGGGTAACATGTTGTTCAATAGAGTCAGAATAGATCAAGATATCGTCTAAGTAAACGACCACGAATCTTCCAAGAAAATCACGGAGCACGTCGTTAATGAGATCCTGGAAAACTGCAGGAGCGTTAGACAGGCCGAATGGCATAACCAGATACTCGTAGTGACCCGACTGAGTACTGAATGCCGTTTTCCACTCATCTCCTGACTTGATTCGGATGAGGTTATATGCTCCTCTCAGGTCAATCTTAGAAAAAATCACAGCCGAACGTAGCTGATCAAAGAGGACAGAAATCAGCGGCAAAGGGTAAGTATTTTTTACTGAGATCTTATTCAAGGCTCTAAAGTCAATGCAAGGTCTGAGTGATCCATCTTTCTTCTCTACAAAGAAGAAGCCTGCACTTAACGGGGATTTAGATGGCCTGATAAATCCTTTCCCTAGGCTCTCTTTAACATACTCATTCATGGCCACAGTTTCTGGTCCGGACAATGCATATAACCTTCCCTTTGGCAATGTGGCACCAGGAATTAGCTCAATAGCACAATCATAAGGCCGATGGGGAGGCAGAATGTCTGCATTGCCCTTGGAAAATACATCAACAAAATCCTGGTATTCCACAGGAATGGGTTCGGGAATGGCAGCAGCTATTCTGATGGGAAACGTAATACATTCCTTATTACAGATGGTACCCCATTGTGAGATCTCCCCCGACTGCCAATCAATGATGGGATTATGAAAGGCCAGCCAAGGGTGACCCAGAACCACTGGAACTGCAGGACAATGGGTAAGGAAAAATTCAATCTTTTCGGAATGAAGAGCTCCTACCGAAAGTAGAACAGGGGGTGTACAGAGGGAAATAACCCCATTGGACAAGGGACTCCCATCTAAACCATGCATGGTGATACGCCTACCCAAGGTTAACTGAGGAATACCTAAGGCCTTGGCCCACGTTAAGTCCATAAAGTTCCCTGCAGCTCCACTGTCAACAAAAGCCGACACCGAAGAACAGAGGCTGCCAAAGGAAACTTTAGCTGGGACTAACAGGGAATTATTCGAGGAGATAAGCTGCAGACCAAAGTGAACCCCCTCACAATTCACTTGGTCGAGGCGTTTCCCGACTTGTTCGGACAATTACGGGCAAAATGTCCCTTACCCCCACAGTACAAACAAAGACCAGAATTTTGCCTTCTGGTTCTTTCTTCAGGAGACAGCTTGGAGAGACCTATCTGCATGGGCTCCTCTAAGTCCACAGGAATGGAAAAAACACAAGGAGAAAACCCGACAGGTGCTCCTTTTTCAGCCCTCCGCTCTCTGAGACGACGATCAATCTTAATAGAAAGCTCCATGAGTTTATCGAGAGTCTCAGGAGCGGGATACTGAAGGAGACTGTCTTTTATAGACTCAGATAAGCCGAGGCGAAACTGACTGCGCAGGGCGGGGTCATTCCAGCCACAGTCGTTCGACCAACGGCGAAACTCCGTACAATAAATCTCTGCGGGATTCCTACCCTGTCTGAGAGCACGCAACTGACTCTCGGCGGATGCCTCTCTATCAGGGTCATCATACAAAAGCCCTAAAGACCCCAGAAAGGCGTCTACAGACAATAATGCCGGATCCTCTGTTCTTAAACCAAAAGCCCAGGTCTGGGGATCCCCCTGAAGTAAAGAAATAATAATTCCGACCCGCTGAGATTCCGTACCTGAGGAGATTGGTCTTAAGCGAAAATAAAGTTTACAAGACTCTTTAAAATTAAAAAACTGCTTCCTATCACCAGAAAAACGGTCAGGCAAATGCATTTTCGGTTCAGGGACGACCCTCGGGGAAGTCCGTAAAAGATCTTCCTGCGACTTCACCCGAAGGGAAAGATCCTGAACCATCTGAGTAAGTTCTTGAATCTGGCTAACTAGAAGCTGGCCAGAATTTGGCCCTAAACCAGTGGGATTCATGAGGCCGACAAATCTTCCAAACTGAAATAAGGGAAAAAATCAATCCTTGTTTAATTTTAAGTTTTGGTGTGGCCGGTAATAATGTTATGATTCCAGTACTTCTGACCAGAGGAGATCTTATGACAATGGCCAGAGTACTGGAAGGGAATGCTGGTCACGGGAGCAGGAAAGCCTAGTAACCCCTGGCGCCCTAACTCCGTTGTCTCGCCCGTGTTATCAGAAATCCCCTGCGAGACTATGGTTGCTTGAGCCCATGGCAGCCGCGTTTGAAGGGCGGATTATGTCTGCCCAACTCCGATGCCCCCTCAGGTCTTAATGGGAGACAAAGGGAAATCCGAGACAGGGTGATAACAAGGGGCCCTCTGACTAAACAACCAGGCCAGGGGCTACAAGCTAACTAAACTTAAACCAGAAGTATGTGCGGACAAACCGCCAGGGAAAAGGACAACCAAAATCCACTAATCCGTTACTCCTACCCAGCACCGCTGGATACCAGAGTGGATTTGTGGGAGCGGAATCCTCCGCAAAAGCTCCGAGACTCAATATAACAAATAATAAATAGTAAGCGGTCAAGCCGCAACACACGGCTACGCCGCGACTCACGAACACCACAGGATGTTAAAGGTGCTCGGTCAGGACTCCAGGAGCAGATGACAACTTCCGAGTACTGGACCACTGAGGACAGGAACGACCAGATAGAGCAGGACTGGAAACACTCTCTGCAACAGATACAGCAAACAGGAAGCTATTACCGGCATCTGTGAGAAGTCCTGATAGTGCCTTTAAATGGAAGCCCTCCAATCAGGTGCCAGACAGGGCTAATTACAAACATGCCGTGCAGCTGCCATACTGCACGGCCAGGAAACAAGTGTGGTAATTAACTTTGGACCCAGCAACGGGGAACGCGGTCCGACAGTGGCGTCCCCGTTGCTAGGGTCTGTGCGGCTCCGTGCGCCCGGCGTCTAGCGTTGCCAGGGAGCCGGCGGCTGTCCGCGTACGGCGTCCCTGGTTGCTAGGCGCCGGGCCGCACTGACGAGCGGACCCTCGGCGCCTAACAGAGTATAAGCCGACCTTTTCAGCACTTTTTTTGTGCTGAAAAAGCCCCCTCAGCTTATACTCGAGTCAGTGGGAAGGAGGGACACGGAGGGCACAGCGCACGCCTCTCCTGTGTCCCTCCTGCATCTCCGGCGGCAGCGGCGGGTCTATTAAATGAAGTACCCATTCGTGAGCTCTGATTGGCTCACAAACTGGCACTTCATTTAACAGACCCGCCGCCAGAGACGCAAGAGGGACACAGGAGAGGCACGCGCTGTGCCCTCCATGTCCCTCCTTCACAAGACAGCAGAGGAGCGGGGAGGGTAAGTTGTACCTGGCACTGGGGGAGCATATTTGGCACTTGGGGGGCATATGTGGCACTGAGGGGGCATATCTGGCAGTATGAGGGCATATCTGGCACTGTGGGGGAATATCTGACAGTATGAGGGCATATCTGGCACTGTGGGGGCCTATCTGGCACTGTGGGGGAATATCTGGCAGTATGAGGGCATATCTGGCACTGTGGGGGCATATCTGGCAGTGTGAGGGCATATCTGGCACTGTGGGGGCATATCTGGCAGTATAAGGGCTGTGTACGGCTAGAGCTGCATTTCTCACCCTAGGCTTATACTCGATTCAATACGTTTTCCCAGGTTTTTGTGGTAAAATTAGGTGCCTTGGCTTATATTCGGGTCGACTTATACTCGAGTATATACGGTATGTAAACAGTTAAAGGTTAAGAAAGGAGAATGTAGGTCCAATAAAAGATTAATTTGGAGTTTTGATAAATGATGACGAAACAAAAGAGGAAATACTGAACAAATGTTTTTCATCGGTGTTCACCAGAGAAGAAGTGATGTTGGGAGTAGTGCATAACGATAGTGAAAGCAATGATTCCTGGCTAGATACTTGTTTAAGTGAGGAAGTAGTCTGGGAGAGACTAAGCAAAATTAAGATTAATAAATCACCTGGACCAGAAGGACTAACCCGAGGGTTCTTTATGGAGCTTAGGTCACAACCAGCAAGACCCCTATACTTGATTTTCAATAGTTCTATTAGATCAGGCATGGTACCAATGGATTGGCGTATAGCTGAGGTAGTGCCATTATTTAAAAAGGGATCTAAAAATCATCCAGGAAATTACAGACCAGTTAGTTTGACATCTATAGTGGGGAAATTATTGGAGGGAATTTTAAGGGATAGCATACAGGAGTATCTGCGTGCCACTAAGTTTATTAGCAAGAACCAGCATGGGTTTGTAGGGGCAGATCATGTCAAACTAACTTAGTTAGCTTCTCTGAGGAAGTGAGCGACAATCTTGACCAAGGAAAAGCAGTGGGTGTGGTATACTTAGATTTTGCAAAAGCCTTTGATACAGTGCCTCACAGGAGACTGATCATCAAATTAAAGGAGCTTGGCCTAGGAAAAACAATTTGTACATGGATAAGTAATTGGCTGGATAACAGGGTACAGCGAGTAGTGGTCAATGGGATGTCCTCCAGCTGGGCACCAGTAGTCAGTGGAATACCACAACGGTCCGTACTTTGGCCACTACTGTTCAACATATTTATCAACGACCTGGAAATAGGCCTGGAAAGCACAGTGTCAATCTTTGCAGATGATACTAAATTGTGTAAGGTAATTAATTCGGAAATAGATGTGGAGTCTCTACAGAATGACTTATATAAACTTGAAATCTGGGCGTCTAAATGGAAAATGGGATTCAATATTGAAAAATACAAAGTTATGCACTTCGGGACTAAAAAAAAACTTTCAACCTACATATTAAATGGGGAAAATCTAGGGGTAACAGTACTGGAAAAAGATTTGGGGGTACTCATTGATAAAAGGCTAAACAACCGTACACAAAGTCAAAGTGCAGCAAAGAAGGCATGTAAGGTACTAGCGTGCATAAAACGGGGAATTGAGACAAGGGACGAGAGTGTAATCCTGCCGCTGTACAAATCATTGGTACGTCCGCACCTGGAATATTGTGTTAAATTTTGGGCACCAAATTATAAAAAAAGATATCTGTGAACTCGGAAGGATTCAAAGACGTGCTACTAAATTGATTAAAGGGCTAGAGGGACTGGAGTATGAGGAAAGGCTCACTAGGTTGAAACTGTATACATTAGAAAAGAGGCGTCTAAGATGAGACATTATCAATATCTTCAAATTTATAAAGGGAAATTACAAATAGTTATCAGAGGAATTGTTTATTAAAAGAACTCTGTATAAGACGCGAGGTCACTCGCTGAGGCTAGAGGAGAGAAAATTCCATACTCAACGCAGGAAAGGGTTCTTCACTGTTTGGGCAATAAGGATCTGGAATTCCCTGCCAGTGAAGGTGGTAATGGCGGACACTATATATGCATTTAAAAATGGATTGGATAAATTTCTGACTGAAAGATATCCAAGGTTATAGCATTTAAAATATTGACATTTTAATCTGGGAGGAACATTATTTACAATTGATAACTAAACATAAAACATTACTTCAATTGGGACATTATAATGAACTTGGCTTAAGACAGATTACAGGTTGAACCCGATGGGCATTTTGCCTCTTTTCAACCTCATTAACTATATGTCTCTCCCATAGAATACTGTATAACTAAAAGAACATACAACATTGGAAATTGTATGAATAATAGGTATGGGTACAATCAGGGCCATAACTAAGGGAGTGCGAGTGGTGCCATCATTCAGAGTGCTGGGCCCTGGGTGTATTCCCAATGTTGCCCCATGGTACCCGCATTTGGCTTGCAAAGTGCCTTGAATGGCACCCTACAGCCCATTTTATCAAGTGCTATATCTTAGGTTTACCCATAATGCTTATACAATGTACAGGTAGAAAGAGTTTAAAAGTCATCTGACATCAAGCAATGCTGTGTTTGCAGTCAACAAATCCTTCCTTTCTGATTCATTGTTTGGTCTATCAAGTTCCAGTTGTTTTGTTTACCTTACTCTATGTTGCTGCCTAATTGAATTCCTATTATGGTATTCACTATACGTGTCCTTTTAGCTTCTTTTCTTTTCCATCTGTTACCCACTCTTTATTTTGAATTGTATTGACGACACCATACCTTTTTTTTCTTTTTGTTTGCTTCACTAGTGTCACAGGATCCAGTCTCCTTCTGCCATTACATTTTCAACAGCCTGCAGCCATTAAATCTTTATGCTTGGAGAAGAATCAGGCCTCCAGCAAATGAAGAGGTAAAACTGCCCAGAGCGAGAAAAAAATGCTGCTGTTTATACTTTCCTGTGGATATCTACTACTGGCTTCAATATTTTGTTAACACAAATTTCCTGAGAGAGAACAAAAACATTTCCTCAGTTCTCCAAAAAAGGGCTGTTACCGGTAACCCCTTAATTACACTAAGTGTTTGAAATGCCAGTTAACTGCACTAAAGTTTCTCATTTAGCCAACCCTTTTAAAATTACAACAAATGAATACAATTACAAGAGACATGCTTCTATGACATTAAAAGCACACATAAACATTGTTGGGACATAAGCCTACAATAAATAATTTAAGAATTTATCTTCAATTTTAAAAACAAGAGCAAGGAACAAAAGGCTGGATATAATGAAGTCCGAGTTCAGTGGCCGTGCGGTAGGCCTACTGACATCGGACATTTTTTTAAAGGGGTAATCATTTACAAGGCTAAACCATGCCTTGTAAATAATTGCCCTTTTAGAAAAAGTTAGGCCTGCATCCCACACAGCCGCTGAACTCGGACTTCATTACATCCTGGCCAAAATGTCTAAAGTGGTGCACAGCAGTAATATCATAAAATATCACTTTATAAGGTTCAAATGTAATATCCGAATATGTTTCAAAAGCGAAAATAAGCGGCGGGCTGTAATGGAGTCCGAGATTGCCGGATATGCGGGATTCCTGAGGAAGCTCGGTTTGGACTCCTGATAATCCTTACCCTAGTACTATTTGGACTACTTATCTCTTTGTAAGTGTTGCAGCATACAAGAAACCAGGATTTCCCCTATAACAACTGCTAACTGCTTTGCTGTGGCAGCATTGGGGATTTCTGCACTTTAACCAGTAACAACAAGCTGGCTTGCTGACCTATTCTGGACATTGTTCCGGAGAGAGTCCTAGCCAGGGTATGGACAATACTACTAATGGAGTCGTATAAGTGTCTATTCTGAAGTCTTTCTATACCAAATATCAATATCTTTCTGAGAGCACTGTGACATTTTTTTATTTTACTGATGTTTTTATGTATTTTAATGATTATTTAATATAATACATTTAATTAATTAATTTTTTAACCAAACTGTCCTAAAGCATTATTATTATTGCAGCCAGCGCTGGTATATATCTTTTATTCTTACACATTTCTAACAAACATGCATCCCCCGTACATCTCAATTGCAATAGCAACTCTGTGTGCATGGACTCTAAACACATGTGCAGTGCGACTATGCAGAAGAAATAAAAGATCAACAACGTCCATTTTTACCAGCGCGTCAATCTTAGAATCAGCCTCAACATGGCTACAGTATAAGTGAGCAACAACTACCTTTATGTCTGACAATAGTAAATCTTTTTTCAATTTTCACCATTTGTAACAATATGTAAGAATTTTGAATCTATATTTCAGTGGTTCCCAGACGTGGGCCTCAAGGCACCCCAACAGTCCAGGTTTGAAGGATATCCATACTTAGGGACAGGTGATTTAATCAGTACCTCACAGGGCCATAACTAGGTGTGTGCCAATTGTGCCTTGCCCAATGAAAGCGCACCATCTTGCAGCACACACCCACATACAGCCGTTTTATTCAGTGAGGGAGTAGTGAATGTTGCACTGTCCGTCGGTGCCTGTCTCCTGCTGTCGCCTCTGTAAGGGATGGGAAGCAGTGCTGCAGGAGGCATTTGCTCTTACACAGCCCCCCATGTGGTAAACCTGCCTGTGAGACCCGCCGGCCACCGCGTCTGCAATGAAGGAGTGGGAGCACTCCTGCAGCTGCCAGCTCCCGTATATGAGCTGCTGCTGCCTGTGCTCATGCAGCTTGTGAGACCTGCCACCGCCTCAGCAATGGAAAGGGACTGGAAACACCTGCATATGAGTGGCTGCGCCTGGCAGGCCTGGATGCCAGATCGTTCCCACAGGTGACACTGACACACACACACACAGATCGCCCCCACAAGTGGCACAGACAGACACACACACACACACACACACACACACACACACACACTCTCTCACACACGCTCTCACACTCTCCCTGCCTGAGAGACACACCCACACTCCCTGCCTAATGTGTAAAAAAAGGGGGCTCTGTTGCTGTAATATGTAACAAAGGGGGACTCTGCTGCCTAATGTGTAAAAAAGGGGGACTCTGCCTGTCGTATGTGTATAAAGGGGGACTCTGCTGCAGTAATGTGTAATAGGGGGACTCTACCTACCTAATGTGTAAAAGGGGACTCTACCTGCCGTACTGTGTAAAAGGGGGACTCTGCCTACCGCACTTTGTAAAAGGGGGACTCTACCTACCTAAAGTGTAAATAGGGACTATACCTACCTAATGTGTAAAAGGGGACTCTACCTGCCGTACTGTGTAAAAGGTGGACTCTACCTACTGTATTGTGTAAAAGGGAGCTCTGCCTGTCGTACTGTGTAAAAGGGAGTTATGTGGCCATGCCCCTTCCCCATGAAGCCACACCACTATATCTTTGGCATGCGCCTCTATTTTTTATATTTACTGGTGGTAGTGGTGGGGGGGGGCAATGCTTTTTCTTGCACACAGCACTAAAATGTCTAGTTACGGCACTGGTACCTCAGTCAGTTTGGTTATACCGTCTGTGCACAATCAGGGATATCCCTAAAACTTAAAAACAAAAATATCTCCCAAATAAAGGTTATTCCAAAAATTGCAAAGGCTATTTTACAAACTATAAATATTTTGTAATATAAGCTGCATCAAACACAAGTTACAATTGTCAATTCCAGAAACTACACAATTTACTGTACAATACCATTTATTTCTGGCAACTGAGTTTGATGATACACTGTATGACACAGTGCTTGACTTTGCATTAAGCCTGAGAAGTTTTGTTTATGTTTCAAACTAAACAGTTCTCCAAAGAGACAGGAACACCTATTGTTATAAACACAGAGCAAAATCCTACTATTCTGCAATAAATGACAATACACTGACTACAGTAATGTTATTTTCCAAATACAAATATATGCTACATTTTAATACTACAGGTAAACATTGAGGTGTAAAAAGAAAACGTTGGACAATAATTGTTTTGTGTTAAAAAAATAAGTTGTGTTTTACTAAGAACAAGCAAGGAACTAAATGTATACATATAACAACAAGGTAAAAGCTAACTTAGGAAACAGAATAAACAGATCTAGATTCTGTTGGAAAGTTGTCTATGTTAAACGACTGTCATTTTTTTATTGAGTCTGGACATGTATGTTTCCTTATTCTGCAGAGGACTGTGGTGTATTCTCTACAGTGCATTGCTGTTATTCATCTGGTACATTATCATGCATGAACTAGCAGTATTTACTATAAATACTGTATTTATCAAGGGGCCCAGACCATGCACTAATGGTTAGTCAAGCCTCTGTGGCAGCTGACCACATCCTCCTGACTGGCCGCAACCCTAAGCACAAGCCCCTAACACCACTGCATTCCCCTGGTGGACCCTTCATACCTAGTCTGACACTGCCTGCAGAGCAGCACTGTTTTACCAAGGTGCACAGCAACTTGCTCTTTCTTACTTTATTCCCAACTCAGAATCAGCAGACAATGTGCTCCACACATTGGAGCTAATCATTCTTACTCATTACCTCTATACTGTACTCTATTGGAATGTTCCTTATTCAAGTATCAAGTTGTCAGTGAAAATCTATGTTTGGATGCATCTGATGTAAATGTTGCCATCAACATGTACAGTTACTTGTGTCTGCATTACAACTGTATATCCCCAATGCAACAGATTTATAATGGAGTGTCATTAGGCATTACGTGACAGCCTCCATGTTAGTGAGCAGTCTACAGGGGTTCACTACGGCTGGCCGGCGGTCGGGCTCCCGGCGACCAGCATACCGGCGCCGGGAGGCCGACCGCCGGCTTACCGACAGTGTGGCGAGCGCAAATGAGCCCCTTGCGGGCTCGCTGCGCTCGCCACGCTACGGGCACGGTGGCGCGCTACGCGCGCCACACTATTTTATTCTCCCTCTATGGGGGTCGTGGACCCCCACGAGGGAAAATAAGTGTCGGTATGCCGGCTGTCGGGCTCCCGGCGCCGGTATACTGAGCGCCGGGAGCCCGACCGCCGGCATACAGAAGACCACCCGTCTACAGTATGTGGTACTGAAGAGATAAATGACAGTATACATGTGTTGCACTAGTAGTCCACAGTTTATTGGTGAGCAATGTCAGAAAGTATTGTGAATTGATTGTAGCAGTAGTGGAAAGCTTTTTTTGTGGGAGAGCCTAGACGTCAATTGTTTAACAACAGCTGTTTAATGCAGGCACAGTACAGTTACAGAAAGATGTCATTTGTCATTTGAAAACTGTACAGCAACTTAATATACCATATTGCATCTTCACACACTGTGGGGCAGATGTTCTAAACCTTTAGCAGTGTGCACATTTATGCAAACAATTGGTCTACTTTTTTGCACTTGAATTTTGTTGATTTCTAGGTTACACTAAGGGCCTGATTCTGAGTCGCATGGAGATGTGGCTGCGGCTGTGTCTTTTGCTGCAACCATGTCTGTATCTTATGCTAGTGATGCAGTCGATTTTTTAAAATTGATATGTCCATTTGCAGCACCTTGTATCTGTGGAAATACGTCTCTGTGCCTCTTTGGATGCACCACAGGAAGTACCAACAAAACTTGCACCAACCCCATGTCAGTTGCATTTTCTCCACCTGATCATAGACTCCTCCTGTTTGTGCTTCTTTGTTTTTTTGGACTCAGCTGCTATCAGTGAAATACTGAAACGTGCCCATGTTTGACATGGTCTTGATAACATAAAAAAAAAACACCTGCAATTTCCTCTGTGTATAACACAAACTAATATATAAAAAATACATTTCATATTAGTCAGGAAAAGAATAAACCTCCCTTCTACAAGCATGACTGATTTTTCAGATGTAAATATAGATTTAAATTCAACTTCAAAAGAAAAGAGCGCTCCACCCAGTAGATAATTTAAGCTGCCATATATGAGAGGCTTAACTTTTTGAGAGCCTAACTTTAAACATAAGGTTATTTCAGGTTGTTTGACTTGTGTTGCATGTGTTTTCCATTTCTGGGAGCTCACAGAAAACAAGGACTGAGTAGTCACAGTTTGATTGCCTTTAGTACTTATTACTTTACTAAAAAAGGACAGTCCTTGCTAAGCAGGGGGCTCTTTGGCAGACACACTCTGCATTTCATTCTATTGAGTTTTTTTTCTTCACTCCAGCTGCTACAAAAACAGAACATTTTCTTCTGACACATTTAAATTAAGATCAATTAACTTTGTGTTGGAAAGTTTATGTCTGAAAATCCCACCGTTGCTACATGTATAGTTAAATTGGGGAAATGTGAATGTATTCATTTCCTTTTGAGGTTTGTTTGACACATAGGGTAAAATTTTATGGTGGTTTCATGTCAAATTGATAACATTTATTAAGCGGCGGCTTTGTTGTCTTAACAGAAGCTGGCGTTGATCTCTGCCACTTCAGTTTAGCCCGGGACTAGTGCCTGAGCTTGCCAGGGTCAAACTTTTCACTATAAGATACCCTTTAGAAAGAGAGTACACTCTAACACCATTCATCCTATACTTATTTGGGCCTAAATGCACTGTGTAAACAATATGATTGCACTGGATGCAGGATATTTTGAATCTAATAGTGTTAAAAATAACTGAGACCTGATTTCCTTTGGCCTTCCCTAGGGCTTCCCACATCAGAGATCAGAGGTAACCTTTGTGATCAAAGTTCTCCGGCTTTACCCTACGCAATTAAAATGGCAAAAGCCTAACTAATTGTTTCCTGCCCCTAACTGGACCCTTGTGTTTTCAGCAGAAGCTTCTGCCATTGTTGTCATTACTAGCCACTGTTTATCTAGAGACCACAGAATGCAGTATCATACTACTGTGAGCGAGACAAAGTTGCATATAATGCAGACACAATTGTGGGCACTTTCTATGGTCACAAATAAATTCTGGTTTCTTCCTGTATTCTGAGTGCCTCATCTATGCGAATGCATTGGCCCAATCCTTTCACTGGGGAAAGTAGTGATCATCATCATCATCATCATCATCATCATCATCATCATCATCAGTACACATTTGCACCCACTACCTTGTGCATGTAGCCATAGTGAAACTGCAATGCCCAACGTTGTTACTGTGTAGAAGTTAATGGGCACTGTTAGCACACTTAAATGTAAAAAAATGTCTACTAGGAGGAAGGATATACAGAGAATATGGAAAGTCACACATAGTAGTAAGGTATTAGGCTGTAAATAGCAGATGTGTCGTGGTGTTCCAATGCTGATTGCAAAAGCTAGAATATAATTAGTATATGTGGTATCAAACTGAGAGTGATGTCCAATAATAATAAGATTTAACCCTTTCAGTAGTGAGTGTTTTCTCACCCTTGTACTAAGGCCATTTTCCAACTTTGGTGCTCGTCGAAATTCATCATCAATATTACTGATTTATTATTTTTCTTGTGTGGTACCCACATATATTATACAGTGAGGTTTTTTTCAGAAGACTTAGGGCTAGATGCATTATTGCTTGGAAAGTGATCAAATGGAGAGTGGAAAAAGTACCAGCCAATTAGGTTCTACCTGCCATGTCACAGGCTGGGTTTGAAAAATGACAGTTAGGAGCTGATTGGCTGGCACTTTTTCACTCTCCAGTTTATCACCAGTATAAAAGTGTCCCCCGGCTGTGGCATTATGTACCTGGCTAGAGGAGCCCGGTGCTGGTTTAAAAATACGGGGGACCCCTACGCTTTTTGTCCCCCGTATTTTTGGAACCAGGACCAGGCGCAGAGCTCGGTGCTGGTCGATTAAATATGGGGGATCCCCTGTCATTTCCCCCCCCATATTTTTTCAACCAGGACCGGCTCAAAGAGCCCGAGGCTGGTTGTGCTTAGGAGGGGGGATACCACGCAATTTTTTTCAGATTTTTGAAGACTTTAATCAACCTTTTTAAGGTACACAATGAAGCCCTGCACGGATCTCACAGATCCGGACGGGATTCCTTGTGTTTTGTCAGGCAGTGTTTTACTCATCACTCCCGTAAAACACTGCCTGATATTACGAATCACATCGATATCGGAAAAAACGATTGTGCAAAACTCGGCAGCTTAGTGAATGACGTATCAGGATTCAAAAAGTTGCAGTAAAATGCACCCGATACCATTCGAGTTCAAACACCCTTCAAAACGGCCAAAACACGAATCTTTGTAAATATACCCCTATGTCTCACTACTGTAGCCACACACACACACACACACACACACAGAATCATGTCCCCGCACTCACTACAGATGCCACACACACACCTGTCCCCGCACTAACTACAGATGCCACACACACACCTGTCCCCGCACACACTACAGATGCCACACACACCTGTCCCCGCTCTCACTACAGATGCCACACACACCTGTCCCTGCACTCACTGCAGATGCCACAAAAACCTGTCCCTGCACTCACTGCAGATGCCACACACACATACACACACACACACACACACACACACACACACACACACACAGACATAAACACACACACACACACACACACACACCTGTCCCCGTACTCACTACAGATGGCACACACACACAGTCACACACAGAGTCCTGTCCCCACACACTCACTACAGATGCCACACACACACACACACACACACACACACACCTGTCCCCGCACTCACTACATATGCCACACACACCTGTCCCTACACTCACTACAGATGCCACACACACTCACACACAGAGTCCTGTCTCTGCACTCACTACAGATGCCACACACACACACACACCTGTCCCCGCACTCACTACAGATGCTACACACACACACTCACAGAGTCCTGTCCCCGCACTCACTACAGATGCCACATACACACACCTGTCCCCGTACTCACTATAGATGCCACACACACCTGTCCCTACACTCACCACAGATGCCACACACACACACCTGTCCCCGCACTCACTACAGATGCCACACACACACACACACACACACACACACCTGTCCCCGCACTCATTACAGATGCCACACACACACCTGTCCCCGCATTCACTACAGATGCCACACACACACACCTGTCCCCACACTCACTACAGATGCCACACACACAGACACACACTCACACAGAGTCCTGACTTCACACTCATTACAGATTCCATGCAGACACACTCACACAGAGAGTCCTGTCCCCACACTCACTACAGATGACACACACACACACACACACACACACACACACACACACACACACACACACACACGGTAATTCAGAGTTGATTGAAGCAGCAAACTTGTTAGCAGTAAGGCAAAACCATGTGCACTGCAGGGGGGCAGATATAACATGTGCAGAGAGAGTTAGATTTGGGTGGGGTGTGTTCAATCTGAAATCTAAATTGCAGTGTAAAAATAAACCAGACAGTATTTACCCTGCACAGAAACAATATAACCCACCCAAATCTATCTCTCTCTGCACATGTTATATCTGGCCCCCCTGCAGTGCACATGGTTTTGCCCAACTGAACTACCCCCACAGTCCTGTCCTCACACACACACACTTCAGGTTCTGGCAGCTACTTACCCCAGTCACTGTGCACGGGTGGCTGCTGCTGGCACTGCGGGTACCCATTTTCCTCCTCCCCTGCCATGCTGCTCATCTCCGGTCTTCCTGGCTTCCACCACTTCCTGGATTGGTCACATGACCAATCCGAGCTGTCCATCAGAGCTCACACACGCCCCCACTGTGAGGCATGCTTCACATTTCTCTGTTCTGTTTGGTCTGATTGGCCGCTGTGTAGACCCGCCCATTTGTACAGACATTGTCCGACGGTGTGAGAGATGAGGCTTTGCTTCCTCATCTCTATCTCTCCCTGCAGTTCCAGGAGCCCTGTAGATCTGGTAAGCTTTATCTATAACGATGATTGTATTAATACAAAGAATATGCTTATAAATTATAACTATCTTCTTTGTGTTATCCCAATCATTTTTATAGTGAGAACTCTGAGTATGATAGAGAGCATGACAGGTGAGGCTCTGCCTCCCCTGACTGCACGTCCCTGTATATAAATGCAAGTAATCTGAACCTCAGTATGATAATTACATACAGTAGTATCAACAATGAGATACAACATATTTACAGAGTACTATTAACTGAACAATGGGCTACAGTAAGAATATTTGAAGACAATAAGATGACAATATAACTTTTTCATTCAACAGAAGATGAATAATAACAACGATATGAAGACACTGTTAATGGGGCATGGTTGCTAACTATTAAGCAGATGTAATATGTGTGGCGTCTCAGGAGAAGAATGTACCATATATCAGTAGCAGGCTTGCTAGTGTGAGTGTCAAGAGCATGTAAGAGAGGGTTCACTCCTAATTTACACTCTAATACCAAGAACTATAATGCAGGAGACATGGATGCAGAGAGACACTGACAGAAATCGCCTAATTATCCTCAGACCATAAGGGCGCTTACATGTACACAAAGATGAGGCAGCAATAGTCTGTATTACACCCTGAAGGATATTAGTGCACATATCAGCACAACTGAAGAGAGTCAATGTAATACGAATTAACCTGCAACATAAAGAATATAGTAGATATGGCAGCTGTAGTCCCAATATTAATGTTATAATAAGGAGGATAATATGATGGGCAACACAGATGGATCAACAACTGGGGATTCTGCACTCACAGAGAAGCAGTGAGGTAGTCCCGGTGGTTACAGTGGGATAAGTAATAATGATGAGGGGAGGAGTAGTCCCAGCACTTCAGCACTGCAGCACTTCATTGTCATCAGACTGATACATGGGACAGCTCTGGTTGCAATGCTGTGTTACTCGAGTTACTGACACATGCAGAAACTACTGTATAGCAACAGAAGGAACATGGAATAATTGAAGAGAAACAAGACAAGCAGCAGATAACTGGAACACTCCTGGGCCAGTATGTACTAAAAATCCGAGTTTGGCCGATTTGTGTTTTTTTTTCTAAGTCCCAATCCGGGAATTCACTAAGCACCAATCTCGGCAGTGTCTGGTCTATTCGTAATTGTTTGAATGACAACGTTCCGAAATACGAATGAATAGACCATCGGTCAAACGCGGCTGTTATTTCATAGAATACGGGCATTCACTATTCATTCGTATTTGGGTGTTAGTTTCTGAGTGCTCAAATGCGGGTCTGTTTTTTTTTCGATTCGTTAAAAAAAGCAGCAAAAAAATAGACCTGCTTTTTCCAGTCGAGTTTGGATAACCATGCACGGATCAGTGAGATCTGTGCATGGTTATAAATGGGAAAGGGTCTGTTTAGTGTAAAATCTGGAAAAAAAATTGCGTGGGGTCCCCCCTCCTAAGCACAACCAGCCTCGGGCACTTTGAGCCGGTCCTGGTAGAAAAAATATGGGGGAAAAAAATGACAGGGGTTCCCCCATATTTAATCAACCAGCACCGGGCTCTGCGCCTGGTCCTGGTTCCAAAAATACGGGGGACAAAAAGCGTAGGGGTCCCCCGTATTTTTGAAACCAGCACCGGGCTCCACTAGCCAGGTACATAATGCCACAGCCGGGGGACACTTTTATACTGGTCCCTGCGGCCCTGGCATTACATACCCAACTAGTCACCCCTGGCCGGGGTACCCTGGAGGAGTGGGAACCCCTTCAATCAAGGGGTCCCCCCCCTCCAGCCACCCAAGGGCCAGGGGTGAAGCCCGAGGCTGTCCCCCCCATCCAAGGGCGGCGGATGGGGGGCTGATAGCCTTGTGAAAAATTGTGAATATTGTTTTTAGTAGCAGTACTACAAGTCCCAGCAAGCCTCCCCCGCAAGCTGGTACTTGGAGAACCACAAGTACCAGCATGCGGTGGAAAACCGGGCCCGCTGGTACCTGTAGTACTACTACTAAAAAAATACCCCCAAAAAAACAGGACAGCCTGTCAGTTTAAAGGCTGTGTTTGAAAAATAATGGGAGCTGATTGGTTGGTACTTTATATCTCTCCACTTTATCACTCTCCATTCTTAGTACATCTCCCTCACAGCCAGCCCACACCAACACCTCTGCTGAACTGGCCAACTTGGGGTAGCGTTGCCTACTTATAATAAAAAATGTAAATGTTAGTTGCGACTGTGATGTGATGATGTACAGTATCTGTAGTGCACAGTGCATAATTTCAGTTATATGTAAGAAATTGTCTGACCCTCTTTGGACCTCAGTGTGGAGCATTGTGGTACATACACCCATCCAAACCTAGTCCACAAATAATAGCATGAAACAGTAGTCCTGGTACACATTTTATAAGTAAGTGGCTCAGTACTCATTTGAGGGGGGTTTATTAACATGAGAGGAGGAGCTTAAAGCCATACGGGCTGGTCCAAGGCAGCCTCAGCAGCTGAAAACTTTCCGGCATGCCCAAATTACTTGGACAAATGAAAAAGCCCATCATGATTAGGGCCATTCGTGCAAATACAGGGAATTGCCAGCCCTAGAGGAAAGTCGGCCACAGCCATTGAATAAATTACCAAGGATCCTTTTGAAGCTTTGAGAGGAGCAACAGCCATCCTTGTCTACACCAGAGGAGTAGAGATGGTGAGTGCCCAACTCAGGGATCCAAGGAGAGATCAGGGGGTTTATTTACTAATATTCGTGTTTTTGCCGTTTTTAAGGGTGTTTGAACTCGAATGGTATTGGGTGCATTTTACTGCAACTTTTTGAAACCTGATACGGTTATTCACTAAGCTGCCGAGTTTTGCACAATCGTTTTTTCCGATGTCGATGTGATTCGTAATATCAGGCAGTGTTTTACGGGAGTGATGAGTAAAACACTGCCTGACAAAACACAAGGAATCCCGGCCGGATCTGTGAGATCCGTGCAGGGCTTCATTGTGTACCTTAAAAAGTTGTTTAAATTCTTAAAAAATCTGAAAAAAATTGCGTGGGGTCCCCCCTCCTAAGCACAACCAGCCTCGGGCACTTTGAGACGGTCCTGGTAGTTAATCACTTTCCACTTTATCACTCTCCAAAGTTTAGTGTATCTGCTCCTGAGGTCAATGTGATAAGCTGCGCATTTTCAAAGGCTGTTTTTGTATGAGATCCCTGTTATGAATATTATTAACAGATACAGTTGGGTGTGTAGAATTGGTACTTTAAGGTATATTGTACAGCTAAAATTTTAGGAACTGGGTATTGAGATATATCATCAGAAATATTGTTGTTGATCTCATGAAGTCATGTGACTTTTGCCCTCACTAGAGTTTTGCTTTGTTTTCCTATGTTTCTTCAGTGCTGTATTTTTTGCAACCGCTTTTTGTATTTTTTGCAACCACCTGCACACTCAAATTGCTGTCACATGATTTTGTGCACATTAAATTTAAATGAACTGCACATAGTAATATGACAAACTGGAAGGTACTCCCTGGTTTACAGATCAGTGGAGGTGGTAGTATTTAAAATTTTAAAAATGGTACAATGGGGGTCATTCCGAGTAGATCGCACGTAGCAACTTTTTGCTGCTCATGCGATCAACTAAATGTCACCTATGGGGGAGTGTATTTTAGCATAGCAGAGCTGTGATCGCTTGTGAAGCCCTGCTATGCTAAAAAAGTTTTGTGCAGAACAAGACTAGTCCTGCAATTACCCTGTGTGATGCATCCAGCGATGAAGGTCCCGGAATTGACATCAAACAGCCACCCTCCAAATGCCTGGACAAACCTGCGTTCTGATATCCACGCCCGGAAAATGGTGAGTATCCACCCCGGAATGCCTCCCCACTGTCAATCTCCTTGCGATCGCGCTAGCGATCACTTTCTTCTCTCTACTGGTTGTTGCCTGGCGACGGCTGTCGCTGGGCAACAACGCGCGTGCGAATTGCGGGTTCCGCGCATGCACAGTTCATTAAAATGAACACCCCGCAGGCCGCTAGCGGAGCTCCCGCAGCAGCAGCGGCAAGTTCAGGGGTTAAGGAGCCGAAAGTAAATCTCCCGGATCGTTTTTCTGGAGATCGCTCGCAGTTCTTTTGTTTCAAGGAGAGCTGTAAGCTATATTTCAGGCTTAGGCCCCAGTCTTCTGGGTCGGAGATTCAGCGGGTGGGCATGGTGATTTCCTTGCTACAAGGAGACCCACAGGTCTGGGCATATGGGTTACAGCCTGACTGTCCGTCGCTTAAAAGTGTTGATGCTTTTTTTACGGCACTGGGCATTTTGTATGATGACCCTGACAAGATGGCTTCAGCCGAGGCTCAGATTACGGTTCTTAAGCAAGGGCGACGGCCAGCTGAGGTTTATAGTATGGAGTTTCGGAGGTTGGCTCATGATACCCAGTGGAATGACCCAGCCCTGAGAAACCAGTACCGAAGGGGCCTTTCTGACCAGATAAAGGACCAACTGGTACAATATCCCTCGCCTGATAGCTTAAATCAGCTCATGCAGTTATCCATCCGGGTGGATAGACGACTGAGAGAGTGTAGGCTTGAAAGGGAGACCGCAGTTTCCTTTTTTCCCAAGGGAACCTCAGACTCTGAGGAATATTCCGAGGAGCCTATGCAGATTGGGGCTACCCGCCTCTCCTCGCGTGAGAAGACGCGGAGGAGACAGCAGGGTTTGTGTTTGTACTGTGGGAATAAAGGTCATTTGTAGTATCATGCCCAGAAAAACCGGAAAACTTCAGGGCCTGAGGGTGATGGGAAATATCCTGTCAGGCCAGAAGTCAGAATTTCCCAAAAAGACTTTTCTCATTCCGGTGACTTTGGAGTTCCTCGGTCAAACTGTCAAGACTGAGGCCTTTGTTGACAGTGGGCCGATGGGGTTTTCATGGACCGTCAATTCGCCCTGGAACACTCTGTTCCCTCAGTACCTTTGGCATCAGAGATTGAGATCTGTGGGTTAAACGGGGAACCATTGTCCCAGGGTAAAATTACCTCCTGCACCAGCCAAATTCCTTTGTTTATTGGAGCCACACACTCTGAAAAATTGTCTTTTTATGTGACTGTCTGCTCTTTTGCCCCATTGGTTTTGGGGTTACCCTGGTTAAGGGCCCATAACCCTCAATTTGACTGGGTCTCTGGGGAGATTCTTAGTTGGGGTAGTGATTGTTTCAGGAGTTGCTTGAGCCTTCCAGTCAGGCTCTCGCAGCTAAGTTTGCCAGGATTGGCAGGATGTTATGCAGATTTTGCGGATGTGTTCTCCAAAAGAGTTGCGGAGGTACTGCCTCCCCATCGCCCCTATGACTGTGCCATTGATTTGTTGCTGGATGCTAAGCTTCCCAAGAGCAGGTTGTACTCCCTGTCACGTCCTGAGACTCAGGCTATGGCAGAGTACATTCAGGAGAACTTGGCTAAGGGATTTATCAGACCCTCACAGTCCCCAGTTGGGTCGGGGTTCTTTTTCGTGGGTAAAAAGGACGGTTCATTGCGACCCTGCATCGACTTCAGGGAATTGAACCGTATCACGATTAAAAACTCGTACCCACTGCCTCTCATTTCGGTTTTGTTTGACCAGCTTCGTACTGCCACCATTTTTTCTAAGATTGACCTACGCGGTGCTTACAATCTAATCCGAATAAGAGAGGGGGTTGAATGGAAGACTGCCTTTAATACCCACTCAGGGCATTATGAATATTTGGTGATGCCTTTTGGGCTCTCTAATGCCCCGGCAGTCTTCCAGGAATTCATGAACGATGTGCTCAGGGAATATTTGGATAGATTCTTAGTTGTTTATCTAGATGACATCCTAATCTTCTCTCATTCCCTGGAGGAACATCGGAAGCATGTACGCTTAGTCCTCCAGAAACTCAGAGACCACCAGCTTGGGGCGATGCTGGAGAAGTGCGAGTTTGAAGTCCAGCAAATCACATTTCTAGGGTATATTATCTCCTCAGAAGGTTTCCAAATGGAGGGTTCTAAGGTACAGGCAGTCCTGGATTGGGTGCAGCCCACTAGTTTGAAGGCGCTTCAGCGTTTTCTGGGCTTTGCGAATTTTTATAGACGGTTTATCGCTGGATTTTCGTCTATAGTGGCCCCCTTGGTGGCACTCACTAAGAAAGGGGCGGATGTTGCTCACTGGTCTTGTGAGGCCAAAGCGGCCTTTGCCCGTCTCAGAAGGGCATTTGTCTCGGCCAAGGTGCTGCGACACCCAGATCCAGAGCGTCCTTTTGTGGTAGAAGTGGATGCCTCTGAGATAGGTATTGGGGCAGTGCTCTCTCAGATGGGGGTGTCTGATAATCGCCTTCATCCCTGTGCTTACTTTTCCCGTAAATTTTCGTCTGCCGAGATGAATTATGATGTGGGTAACCGGGAATTGTTGGCTATAAAGGATGCACTCGGGGAGTGGAGACACTGGCTTGAGGGGGCTAAGTTTGTGGTCTCAATTCTCACCGACCATAAGAATCTGGCATATTTAGAGTCAGCGAAGCGGCTCAATGCCAGGCATTCACGATGGGCTTTGTTTTTTGCTCGCTTTAATTTTTTGATAACATATCGCCCTGGGTCAAAAAACATCAAGGCTGATGCGCTCTCGCGGAGTTTCGCTCCAGTTCAAGAGACCCCCGAGGAGCCATTGCCCATTGTGTCCCCATCATGTATTAAAGTGGGCATTACCCAGGACCTCTTGTCATTAGTCCTTAGAGCACAGGAGCAGGCTCCTCCAGACTTTCCGGTAGGTATCTTGTTTGTGCCTCCTAGGTTAAGACAGCGAGTGTTCCTGGAATTCCATGCCAAGAGGTCGGCAGGGCATCCGGGTATTGCAAGAACTCTGGAGTTGCTGTCTAGGGCGGTGTGGTGGCCCTCGGTGGCTAGGGATGTGGATCAGTGGGTTCGGGCATGTGACGTTTGTGCCCGAAATAAAACTCCTAGAGGGGTTCCTGTCGGCCCATTACATCCACTCTCTATTCCGTCTAAGCCATGGACCCACATTTCCATGGATTTTGTGGTGGACTTGCCCAAATCCTCGGGGATGACAGCCATTTGGGTTGTCGTTGACAGGTTTTCGAAGATGGCGCATTTCGTTCCACTGGTTGGGTTGCCATCGGCCAGACGCCTGTCTGAGTTATTTATGCAGCATGTTGTGCGCCTCCACGGGTTGCCACTTGATGTGGTCTCTGACCGTGGATCCCAGTTTGTGGCCAAATTCTGGAGGGCATTTTGTTTTGATCTCCAGATTTCTGTGAGCTTGTCGTCAGGCTACCATCCACAGTCTAATGGGCAGACTGAGAGGGTGAACCAGTCCTTGGAGCAGTTCCTCAGGTGTTATGTCTCCAAGTGTCATACTGACTGGGTTGCTCATCTGTCCATGGCGGAGTTTGCCTATAACAACGCGGCTCACTCTGCTGCAGGGATCTCTCCCTTCCTTTGTGTGTATGGGCATCATCCTAAGGCCAATTCTTTTGACCCCCTGGATTCCACGCCTGGTGGTTCCTCTGTTGTTTCGGTCCTTAGGGGTATTTGGAGGAAAGTGAAGAAAGCCCTTGTGTCTGTGTCATTAGTGACCAAAAGGGTTTTTGATAAGCGGAGAAGACCCTGCAGCTTCAAATTAGGAGACTTCGTCTGGTTGTCCACCAAGAATTTGAAGTTGAGACAGCCATCTCATAAGTTAGGCCCCCGGTTCATCGGCCCTTATAAGATCACCAGGGTTATCAATCCGGTGGCATTTCAGTTAGATCTGCCCCGTTCATTGGGTATCAATAAAACATTTCATTGTTCCCTTTTAAAACTGGTGGTTAGTAATCCTTCTTCCAGTGGAAGACCTTCTCCTCTTCTGATACGGGGTCAGAGGGAGTTTGTGGTTGAAAGGGTTCTTGATTCCAAGATGGTTCGGGGTCGGCTGTAATTTTTGGTGCACTGGAAGGGGTATGGTCCGGAGGAGCGGTCGTGGGTGCGCAGTTGTGATCTTCATGCCCCCAGACTGATACGCTCTTTCTTCTCGCAGTTCCCCGATAAACCCGGTGGTAGGGGTTCTTTGACCCCTTGTCAGAGGGGGGGTACTGTCAGGATCTCCTGCTCTGTGCTGCCACGTCGCCATGGCAACCGGGAGGCAAGTGTTAGCGAAGTAACCTGAGCGGAGCTGATACTCCGGTCCGGGTTTTTACTGTGTAGTGGTTACAGGCTCTGTGCACGGCAGGGAATCCGGCGCTGGTTTTGTGCTCACAGTCTGTGAGGTCTGAGTGGGGCGTGGACAGCACCTGCTATATAAACCATCCTCTCAGGCTAGGCAAATTCTGCTGAATCTTTGTTTGTTAGTCAGTTCCAGAGAGTTAGCTAGTACTGTGTGACTTTGTATTTACTTGTTGCTTACTGCGAATAGGCCTTGGGATTCGGTACTTCATTCTGCCAATCCGGACCTAGCAGTAAGACTGGAGTCAGTTGTTTGACCTGCTGGGGTTCTTTTGCTATTCTGTGAACCCAGCAGGTTTGCGGCTGTACTCTCAGACCTGCTTGCTTAATCCTCCCTCACTGTGCAGGGCGTCCAGGTGTCAGTTTAGTGGCAGTAAGCTGAACCTGTGCCCTGCAAGTGGGGGTTAGGATTGTGGATACTCTCCTTGTGTCTATATTTCTATCTCTGACCAAGGAGTTTATTCCCACACCCGTTGGTAACCCTTTGGGTTTTTTTCTGTTGCTCTTAGCAACATCATTTCAGGTGCTCCACATGTGAAATCACTACACATCGCTTCATTGTCCGCTCTATTCCATCTGAGCATTCCTGACACTAGGGAGACACCCAATTCCTGAGCATTTGGGCTTCTCCGTTCACTTTGTGTTTATTAGTTATTCCATCACCTCCTGTGTATGTTATGTTATACTGTCTGTGAGTTCGTTTGCTTCGCTTCCCTCTCTGTTCATACACCGGTATACTCCTGTTAGCACTGGTGTGCATAACACAATAAGTGGGCAAAGTGTATTGGTCACTGTCGCATCACCAACACATAGAAAACTGTGCACAATTTAGCAACTTTGTAAATTACCCCCATTAAGTTATAGAGTTTTAAATAAAAACTAAAAATATTTATCATATTAATGGTCATCAACAGCTTTAATTTTTAAATGAATGATAAAATGCAGTTGTAGAGAAAACTTGACTCTTGAAGACAAATCCACTATAATTAATGTGACAACACAATAGATGTTGGTACATGAAATCATAAATGCATGAAAATTGTTAGGATTGTACAGTGGAAACATCGTAACAAGTACCCTGAGGAAGGCTGGAGGGTCCATGGCACCTATAGTAGCAACTTTTTATTACCAATGTTTTCACTTAAAGGTTAGTCATGTGGAAAGGAGATTGTACAAAACAATTTAGTAAAAAACGTTTTTGGAGGAAATATTAAAAATGATTGCTCTTTCAGGCTTTTTTTATTTTGATAACATGAGCTTTACTATATAAGAAAAGAGTCACTCGCTACTAATCGCTGACCACTTTGTAAAGGAATTTCATTCAATTTATTAGTGAAACAAAACAATAAAAAGAAATATGCCAGTGCTCAGTTTTAAGGCTGAAAGCCGTGCTTGGACATATTTCTTTTTCATGGCAGCTTTCAATTAAGGCTATATTAGGCCTAGTTGGGTGTGGCTTACAAGTCAGCCCATGTGAAGATGTTACCTTCTATATCTGGGAGGTGAACAGTGGTGAATCCAGGTTCGGCTACAGCACAGTTCTAAATTCAAATCGAGGAACCACACGAATGGCCAGTTGAGTCCCAGCCAGCGATGTTTGGGGTGGACGTTGGTGTGGCTCCCCTATCTGAATTTTTGACTGTCTGCAGCCCCATTTATGGAGCCATATGGTGCCATTTTATGAGGGAGCCACTGAGTGAGTAAATGACACTGACTGATTCCAGTGGTTGCTGCCACCTGCCCACAGGCACCGCACCCGCTCACTGACTGATACTGCTATGAGTGCCTGTTGCCTTTCTCAGTCTGAAAGCCTGCCTCTGTGGCTGTTCAGAGGAGAGGTCTCAGATGGCTGGTGATTACGGTTCTGCTTTCTAGAGTGGAGGAGGCTGTACCTTGCAGAAACTGCTCTGTGACTCTTCACAGTGACTTCATTATCCTGCAACAAAAAAGTAATGTAACCGCTTATTCAAGGAGCCATTCAGCACATAATTATGTGAGAGAAAGAGGAGAGGACTGTCACTGCAAACCACGTTGAAAATCCCACAGTCCACATCTCACAGCTACTTAAAATGAAGGAAGGGCAGAAGACAACAGGAGGGGTCAGGAGGGGCATTGCTCTTTTCATTATATGGTGATCACTGCTATGCTCTCTGCATACTATGGCGGGCTTTGCAACACTCTCTTCCACACCACTGAAATTGGCTGGCCACACCTCTTCAGCTTTGCACTGCCTCCCTTCAGTGGGCCCCTACAATTGCATTTCCTTTGTGTGCCCTTCATGCCCCAGTCCAGCAAAGCAACCGTATGTGATGCGACAGAAGCCATTTGAGCCATCTCTGACAGAGTCACACTCATAGAAACATAGAAGCATAGAATTTTACGGCAGTTAAGAACCACTTGGCCCGTCTAGTCTGCCCCTGTTTTTTTTTTAGCATATTTTTATCTCAAACTTTATTTGATCCTTATTTCATTGTAAGGATATCCTTATGTCTATCCCATGCATGTTTAAATTGCTCTACTGTCTTAGCCTCTACCACCTCTGATGGGAGTCTATTCCACTTGTCCACTACCCTTTCTGTGAAGTAATGTTTCCTGGAATTTCCCCTGAACCTCCCCCCCTCCAGTCTCAGTGCATGTTCTCGTGTCCTGTTGCGTCTCTTCATTTGGAGAATGTTTCCCTCCTGGACTTTGTTAAAATCCTTGATATATTTGAAAGTTTCTATCATGTCCCCCCTTTCCCTTCTTTGCTCCAAACTATACATATTGAGATTTCTTAGTCTGGGTATGTTTTGTGATATAGGCCATGCACCATTTTAGTTGCCCTTTTTTGTACAGTCTCTAATGTATTAATATCCTTTTGAAGATACGGCCTCCAGAATTGAACACAGTATTCTAGATGAGGACGTACCAATGACCTATACAGTGGCATTATTACTTCTTTCTTTCTGCTGCTGATTCCTCTCCCAATGCAGCCAAGCATCTGACTAGCCTTCCTCATTGCTTTGTTACATTGCTTACCTGCCTTTAAGTCACCTGAAATAGTGACTCCTAGACCCCTTTCCTCCTCAGTAGTTCCCAGTATGGTGCCATTAATACTATATTTAGCCTTTGTATTTTTGAGACCCAAGTGCATGATTTTGCATTTTTTGCCATTAAACTGTAATTGCCACACTCTTGACCATTCTTCTAGTCTTCCTAGATCCTCAATCATTTGTTTTACCACACCTGGTGTGTCTACCATGTTACATACCTTTGTGTCATCTGCAAAAAGGCATACTTTTCCTTTAATGCCATTTGCAATGTCACCAATAAAGATATTAAATTCCATGCAGAACAATTGCAGAATCTATTTCCTCCTTCTTTTCTGGCCCTCCACAGTGATGTAGAGGTCTTTAACCACCAGAATCACTGCTGATTTTGCACCTCAGAATGCCGTATATGCAAAGGGAGGATCTTCAGTTCCCCCTGAGCACTATTAGTCTGATCTATGCAGTGCCGTTTCTAGCGGCGGGCGAGCCGTGCAACCGCACGGGGCGCCTGCCGCGGCACTTTGTTACTCCTTATCGCCTCTGCCCGAGCGCTCCTGCTCGGGGGGCGGAGTTTCGCGGAAAGACGCGTTTGCGTCGTGATGTCACGACGCAAACGCGTCATTCCGCGAAGCCCCGCCCCCCGAGCAGGAGCGCTAGGGGAGAGCCTGAGGCGATAAGGAGACAAGCATGGAAGGAGGAGGCGGCCGGCGCGAGGGACGTGAGTCGGCGGGACCGAAGAGCGGGAAGACGTAAGTATTCTCTCTCTCCCCCCCCCACTTGAAACCTGCCTGCCGCACTGTGTAAAATGGGGATACCTGCCTGCCGCACTGTGTAAAATGGGGACACCTGCCTATGGGGATACCTACCTGCCGCACTGTGTAAAATGGGGACACCTGCCTATGGGGATACCTGCCTGCCGCACTGTGTAAAATGGGGGCACCTGCCTGCGTACTGTGTAAAATGGGGATATCTGCCTGCCGTACTGTGTAAAATGGGGACACCTGCCTATGGGGATACCTGCCTGCCACACTGTGTAAAATGGGGACACCTGCTTATGGGGATACCTACCTGCCGCACTGTGTAAAATGGGGACACCTGCCTATGGGGATACCTGCCTGCCGCACTGTGTAAAATGGGGGCACCTGCCTGCGTACTGTGTAAAATGGGGATATCTGCCTGCCGTACTGTGTAAAATGGGGATATCTGCCTGCCGTACTGTGTAAAATGGGGATACCTGCCTGCCGTACTGTGTAAAATGGGGATACCTGCCTGCCGTACTGTGTAAAATGGGGATACCTGCCTGCCGTACTGTGTAAAATGGGGATATCTGCCTGCCGTACTGTGTAAAATGGGGATATCTGCCTGCCGTACTGTGTAAAATGGGGACACCTGCCTGCCGTACTGTGTAAAATGGGGATATCTGCCTGCCGTACTGTGTAAAATGGGGATACCTGCCTGCCGTACTGTGTAAAATGGGGATACCTGCCTGCCGCACTGTGTAAAATGGGGACACCTGCCTATGGGGATACCTGCCTGCCGCACTGTGTAAAATGGGGGCACCTGCCTGCGTACTGTGTAAAATGGGGATATCTGCCTGCCGTACTGTGTAAAATGGGGACACCTGCCTATGGGGATACCTGCCTGCCGCACTGTGTAAAATGGGGACACCTGCCTATGGGGATACCTACCTGCCGCACTGTGTAAAATGGGGACACCTGCCTATGGGGATACCTACCTGCCGCACTGTGTAAAATGGGGACACCTGCCTATGGGGATACCTGCCTGCCGCACTGTGTAAAATGGGGGCACCTGCCTGCGTACTGTGTAAAATGGGGATATCTGCCTGCCGCACTGTGTAAAATGGGGACACCTGACTATAGGGATACCTGCCTGCCGCACTGTGTAAAATGGGGACACCTGCCTATGGGGATACCTACCTGCCGCACTGTGTAAAATGGGGACACCTGCCTATGGGGATACCTGCCTGCCGCACTGTGTAAAATGGGGGCACCTGCCTGCGTACTGTGTAAAATGGGGATATCTGCCCGCCGTACTGTGTAAAATGGGGATATCTGCCTGCCGTACTGTGTAAAATGGGGATACCTGCTTGCCGTACTGTGTAAAATGGGGATACCTGCCTGCCGTACTGTGTAAAATGGGGGCACCTGCCTGCGTACTGTGTAAAATGGGGATATCTGCCTGCCGTACTGTGTAAAATGGGGATATCTGCCTGCCGTACTGTGTAAAATGGGGATACCTGCCTGCCGCACTGTGTAAAATGGGGATATCTGCCTGCCGTACTGTGTAAAATGGGGATACCTGCCTGCCGCACTGTGTAAAATGGGGACACCTGCCTATGGGGATACCTACCTGCCGTACTGTGTAAAATGGGGATACCTGCCTGCCGCACTGTGTAAAATGGGGACACCTGCCTATGGGGATACCTGCCTGCCGCACTGTGTAAAATGGGGGCACCTGCCTGCGTACTGTGTAAAATGGGGATATCTGCCTGCCGCACTGTGTAAAATGGGGATACCTGCCTGCCGCACTGTGTAAAAGGGGGGCACCTGCCTGCGTACTGTGTAAAATGGGGATACCTGCCTGCCGTACTGTGTAAAATGGGGATACCTACCTGCGTAGTGTGTAAAATGGGGATACCTGCCTGCGTAGTGTGTAAAATGGGGGCACCTGCCTGCGTACTGTGTAAAATGGGGATATCTGCCTGCCGTACTGTGTAAAATGGGGACACCTGCCTATGGGGATACCTGCCTGCCGCACTGTGTAAAATGGGGACACCTGCCTATGGGGATACCTACCTGCCGCACTGTGTAAAATGCGGACACCTGCCTATGGGGATACCTACCTGCCGCACTGTGTAAAATGGGGACACCTGCCTATGGGGATACCTGCTTGCCGCACTGTGTAAAATGGGGGCACCTGCCTGCGTACTGTGTAAAATGGGGATATCTGCATGCCGTACTGTGTAAAATGGGGATATCTGCCTGCCGTACTGTGTAAAATGGGGATACCTGCCTGCCGTACTGTGTAAAATGGGGATACCTGCCTGCCGTACTGTGTAAAATGGGGGCACCTGCCTGCGTACTGTGTAAAATGGGGATATCTGCCTGCCGTACTGTGTAAAATGGGGATATCTGCCTGCCGTACTGTGTAAAATGGGGATACCTGCCTGCCGTACTGTGTAAAATGGGGATATCTGCCTGCCATACTGTGTAAAATGGGGATACCTGCCTGCCGTACTGTGTAAAATGGGGATACCTGCCTGCCGCACTGTGTAAAATGGGGACACCTGCCTATGGGGATACCTGCCTGCCGTACTGTGTAAAATGGGGATACCTGCCTGCCGCACTGTGTAAAATGGGGACACCTGCCTATGGGGATACCTGCCTGCCGCACTGTGTAAAATGGGGGCACCTGCCTGCGTACTGTGTAAAATGGGGATATCTGCCTGCCGCACTGTGTAAAATGGGGATACCTGCCTGCCGCACTGTGTAAAATGGGGGCACCTGCCTGCGTACTGTGTAAAATGGGGATACCTGCCTGCCGTACTGTGTAAAATGGGGATACCTGCCTGCCGTACTGTGTAAAATGGGGATACCTGCCTGCGTAGTGTGTAAAATGGGGATACCTGCCTGCGTAGTGTGTAAAATGGGGGCACCTGCCTGCGTACTGTGTAAAATGGGGATATCTGCCTGCCGTACTGTGTAAAATGGGGACACCTGCCTATGGGGATACCTGCCTGCCGCACTGTGTAAAATGGGGACACCTGCCTATGGGGATACCTACCTGCCGCACTGTGTAAAATGGGGACACCTGCCTATGGGGATACCTACCTGCCGCACTGTGTAAAATGGGGACACCTGCCTATGGGGATACCTGCCTGCCGCACTGTGTAAAATGGGGGCACCTGCCTGCGTACTGTGTAAAATGGGGATATCTGCCTGCCGTACTGTGTAAAATGGGGATATCTGCCTGCCGTACTGTGTAAAATGGGGATACCTGCCTGCCGTACTGTGTAAAATGGGGATACCTGCCTGCCGTACTGTGTAAAATGGGGGCACCTGCCTGCGTACTGTGTAAAATGGGGATATCTGCCTGCCGTACTGTGTAAAATGGGGATATCTGCCTGCCGTACTGTGTAAAATGGGGATACCTGCCTGCCGTACTGTGTAAAATGGGGATATCTGCCTGCCGTACGGTGTAAAATGGGGATACCTGCCTGCCGTACTGTGTAAAATGGGGACACCTGCCTATGGGGATACCTGCCTGCCGCACTGTGTAAAATGGGGGCACCTGCCTGCGTACTGTGTAAAATGGGGATATCTACCTGCCACACTGAGTAAAATGGGGCACCTGCCTGCCGCACTGTGTAAAATGGGGGCACCTGCCTGCGTACTGTGTAAAATGGGGATATCTACCTGCCACACTGAGTAAAATGGGGCACCTGCCTGCCGCACTGTGTAAAATGGGGGCACCTGCCTGCGTACTGTGTAAAATGGGGATACCTGCCTGCCGTACTGTGTAAAATGGGGATACCTGCCTCCGTAGTGTGTAAAATGGGGATACCTGCCTGCGTAGTGTGTAAAATGGGGGCACCTGCCTGCGTACTGTGTAAAATGGGGATATCTGCCTGCCGCACTGTGTAAAATGGGGATACCTGCCTGCCGCACTGTGTTAAATGGGGGTGCCTGCGTACTGTGTAAAATGGGGATATCTGCCTGCCGCACTTTGTAAAATGGGGACACCTGCCTGCCGCGCTGTGTAAAATGGGGACACCTGCCTGCCGCGCTGTGTAATATGGGGACACTTGCCTGCTGTAATGTGTAAAAAGGGGATTTTTTTATTTTTACCTTTTTCCCCCTGTGGTGGGTGTGATATCAGACGAGGCCACGCCCACTTTAATTAGACCACGCCCATTTCAATCAGGCCACACACCGTTGTCGGGAGTGAGCGCGCCTTTGGCGCTCGCATGCTTTTTCTTTTTATGGCTATATGGGGGGGGAGGGGCGCATTTTGAAATCTCGCACTGGGAGCCAAATTGTTTAGAAATGGCCCTGGATCTATGCATGAGATAGAAAAGTATTGTACACTCCCTCAACTACCATGGGGGATGTACAATACTTATATGGTGACACGTGGCACTGATATGGGGATTAGTGACACAATCAACTAGAGATGTGCACTGACTCCGTGTTTTGGTGCTAAGTCATCATAATAATTTGGTCTTGGCAAAACCACCCTCAAGAGTTTTGGTTTGGATTCAGTATTTGGTTCGGTTAAAAAAATATTAGGAAAAAATAATAATCATTCATAAAAATGTATAAAAAATCCATAGAAACAGCTAAAATCATTTAATTTTTGCAATCAAAAAATCCAAACCATGAGAAGATCTGAACCAGGACTCGGTTCAGATCGGATCTCCTCAGGGGATCTCGACCGGGTTTTGGTTCAATTCAATCCACAAATTTTTGTTGGATTCAGAATTCTGAATTTGGATTTTTCTAATATCAACACTGGTGGGTTGGTAGGCAGGAGGATATCACACTGGGAATCTATTACCAGTAGGTGGGGGGTAATTCCCTAGTGATTTTTTTGCCAATGTGAGTTCTACTGTCACTGGGGATGGGTGGTTACAGTGTTACTGCTGGGTCTATGGTGGTAGATGGTTGCAAGATTTCCATAAATGTTTTGAAAACATTTTTTTTATTTTCTTAATTTAGAAAACAATTGACAATTTTGACCCTCGTTTTGTAAAAAGAAAAAAAGGTAAGTTAAGTATATATTAGTAGTCTAAAGAAACAAATCAATTAAATGATCAAGGTCTTTCATATAGACAGCAACAGTGAATTATGTAACAAAAAAAATAGCAGAACATAATTGTTTAGTGGTACTGCTATTTTAATTGGGAGGAACAGGATTAATTTGCTTGGGCCGCACAATGGTACAGGGGTCAGCATCGCTACTGCATAGCACTAAAGCCATGTGTTCTATACATTGTGCAGTTTTTGTGCTCCCCTGTGCTTATTTGGCTTTCCTCATAATGCTTCAGTCTCCCCACAAACCAAATAACCTGCCATGAATGCCTGTCATACTCGCTGACTTCTGCAAGCCCCTCTCTTGGAAGTTCATATATAGAGGGAGGTTCAGGTGCCCAGGGTGGATGCATGGTGTCACAGTTTACATTGCTGTGGCCCCAATCTGTCACTCTTTGCAGAAATTCCTGACTTTGTCTTGCTGCTGTAGGCCATAATGAAACAATTCATGGAGAATTGTGTCATCATCCCTCTTGTCCTGCTCACTTAAACTGAGAAGCCATGGCTGCCAGCAGTTTGCTGGAGAGTTGCCCATTTTTCAGGGAGCCAGGAGGCTCTCCCCCAAATTTGGGAGTTTCCCTGGAAGTTCTGAGAAAGTGGCCAAGGAGGAAACAATTAGGTTTATTGGCTTCTGACATAATGGACCCTTTTACTTGTGGTAGGTAATTCAGATTATAAACTCCAATTGGGAAGGGACAAATGTGAATGATTCTATATTCTCTGTATAGCACTGCATATTATGTTAGCACCAAATAATAATAATAATAATAATAATAATAATAATAATAATAATTACAATAAGAGAAGAGATCAGGTGTCAATGGGCGCATGGGCTATGAAAGTGTTATTTATGTCACTCTAAGAACAATGAAGTTCTCAATAATAAATTTACTTTATTTATATACTGTATAACAAGGTGCTTCTATTTTATTAAATACATTCCATCCCTCAGAGTAAAAAACATTCTGTACACAAACCTCCACTTACTTAAAGCTATCAAACCTAATTTTTATCTTTCAATACCAAACTTCAGTCTTTATTGGTGGACCTCAAAGGGTTAGTTTTGCATATTTATACGGCTTTCCCCCACTTTTGCCTGTCTAAATGTTGGGAGGTTGCAGTGTAGTATATTGGAAAGATAAGAGGAAGTAAAGTCGCTATTTCACAATAATTTACATCAATAGCTTTACTAAACGTCTGTTATATAATAATAAGAAGAGAGTGACTGGCAGCTAGACAGTTAGCTTTGCAGAAATGTGGGTTAATTTATTCAAGAGCCAGACAGTGAGATCGTAGCAAGCAAGTCTCACCTCTTTGGCCTATTTCTAGGACTATTAAAACATAGAGCTAAAGTTGTGGATGGAGTTAGTTAGAGCTTTCTATAGTGGAATGAGACGGTAATTCTTTGCTTTTTTATTGAGCTGCAGTGAGATCTCAGGATAACACTGAACATTGTTCAAATGTAAAAATGTAAATTCAGAGGTTTAGTAGTCCCTTAAAAAAAAATCCCATATTATTCCATTTGGCTATATCCAGATTGTTCTGCAGCCTTTTATAATCTTTGGGCTCCTGTCTAATTATTATTAATTATATTGATTTCTGAGAGCCTCATTTGCAAAATCATTATAGTTTCTATTAGTGATGAGCAGATTTGGTTCCCTGAGAACCGAACCCCCCAAACTTCATGCTCCGAGTCCGTATCCGAGTCCAGCTCGGGTTTTCCCGCTAGACATGGAAACCCGAACGAGGCAAAACATCATCATCCCACTGGTGGATTCTCGTGGGTTTTGGATTCCATATAAGGAGCCGCGCGTCACCAACATTTTCACTCCAGTCCTGAATAGTGTAGTGAAAGGAGATGTCTCCTCAGTGTCTGTGTGGGAAAGTGGCGTGGCATGTGGGGTGGCAACCTGCTCTTTTGTATTATTCCAGTGGTGCTGTCTTGTGCTGCATCAGTCCAGTGATGTTGTCTTGTGCTGCATCAGTCCAGTCACAGTGGTGGTGTCCTGTGCTGCCATAAGTCCAGTGCTGCTGTATAAGTCCAGTCCAGTGGTGATGTCTTGTGCTGCATCAGTTCAGTGGTGGTGTCCTGTGCTGCCATAAGTCCAGTGGTGGTGTCCTGTGCTACCATAAGTCCAGTGCTGCTGTATAAGTCCAGTCCAGTGGTGCTGTCTTGTGCTGCATCAGTCCAGTGGTGGTGTCCTGTGCTGCCATAAGTCCAGTGCTGCTGTATAAGTCCAGTCCAGTGGTGCTGTCTTGTGCTGCATCAGTCCAGTGGTGGTGTCCTGTGTTTCCATAAGCCAGTGGTGGTGTCCTGTGCTGCCATAAGTCCAGTGCTGCTGTATAAGTCCAGTCCAGTGGTGCTGTCTTGTTCTGTATCAGTCCAATTGCGGTGTCCTGTGCTGCCATAAGTCCAGTGGTGTTGTCCTGTGCTGCCATAAGTCCAGTGGTGGTGTCCTGTGCTGCCATAAGTCCAATGGTGCTGCCGTATAAGTCCAGTCCAGTGGTGCAGCTGTATAAGTCCAGTCCAGTGGTGCTGCCGTATAAGTTCAGTCCAGTGGTGCTGCCGTATAAGTACAGTCCAGTGGTGCTGCCATATAAGTCCAGTGCAGTGGTGCTGCTGTATAAGTCCAGCAGTTCTGCCATATAAGTCCAATGGTACTGCTGTATAAGTGCAGGGGTACTGCCGTATAAGTGCAGGGGTACTGCCATATAAGTCCAGTGGTACTGCTGTATAAGTCCAGGGGTACTGCCGTATAAGTCCAGTCCAGAAGTACTGCCATATAAGTCCAGGGGTACTGCCATATAAGTCCAGGGGTACTGCCGTGTAAGTCCAGGGGTACTGCCGTGTAAGTCCAGCGGTACTGCCATATAAGTCCAGGGGTACTGCCATATAAGTCCAGTCCGGTGGTGCTGCTGTATAAGTCCAGTCCAGTGGTGCTGCCATATAAGTCCAGTGGTACTGCCATATAAATCCTGGGGTACTGCCATATAAGTCCAATCCAGTGGTGCTGCCCTATAAGTCCAGTGGTACTGCCATATAAGTCCAGGGGTACTGCCATATAAGTTCAGTGGTACTGGTGTATAAGTCCAGTGGTACTGGCGTATAAGTCCAGGGGTACTGCCATATAAGTCCAGGGGTACTACTGTATAAGTCCAGTGGTGCTGCCGTATAAGTCCAGGGGTACTGCCATATAAGTCCAGGGGTACTGCCGTATAAGTCCATTCCAGTGGTGCTACCATATAAGTCAAGTCCAGTGGTGCTGCTGTATAAGTCAGGTGGTGCTGCCATATAAGTCCAGGGGTATTGCCATATAAGTCCAGGGGTACTGCCGTATTAGTCCAGTCCAGTGGTGCTGCCATGTAAGTCCAGGGGTACTGCCGTATAAGTCCAAGGGGATTGCCATATAAGTCCAGTGGTACTACTGTATAAGTACAGGGGCACTGCCATATAAGTCCAGTCCAGTGGTGCTGCCGTATAAGTCCAGCTGTACTGCCATATAAGGTCAGGGTTACTGCCATATAAGTCCAGCTGTACTGCAATATAAGTCCAGGGGTACTGCCATATAAGTCCAGGGGTACTGCTGTATAAGTCCAGTGGTACTGCCTCATAACTCCAGCGGTACTGCTGTATAAGTCATGGGGTACTGCCGTATAAATCCAGTCCAGTGATAACTCCAGCGGTACTGCTGTATAAGTCCAGGGGTACTGCCGTATAAATCCAGTCCAGTGGTGCTGCTGTATAAGTTCAGTGGTGCTGCCATATAAGTCCAGGGATACTGCCGGATAAGTCCAGTCCAGTGGTGCTGCCATATAAGTCGATTGGTGCTGCCGTATAAGTTCAGGGATACTCCCATATATGTCCAGGGGATAAGTTGTATAAGTCCAGCGGTACTCCCATATATGTCCAGGGGTACTGCCGCATATGTCCAGCGGTACTGCCATATAAGTCATGGGGTACTGCCGTAAAAGTCCACGGTTACTGCTGTATAAGTCATGGGGTACTGTCGCATAACTCCAGCGGTACTGCCGTATAAGTCCAGGGGTACTGCCGTATAAATCCAGTCCAGTGGTGCTGCTGTATAAGTTCAGTGGTGCTGCCATATAAGTCCAGAGATACTGCCGTATAAGTCCAGTCCAGTGGTGCTGCCATATAAGTCGAGTGGTGCTGCCGTATAAGTTCAAGGATACTGCCATATATGTCCAGGGGATCTGCTGTATAAGTCCAGCGGTACTCCCATATAAGTCCAGGGGTACTGCCGCATAAGTCCAGCGGTACTGCCATATAAGTCATAGGGTACTGCCGTATAAATCCAGCGGTACTACCGTATACATCCAGGAATACTGCCATATAAGCCCAGTGGTGCTGTCCTGTGCTGTATATTATTTACTCCAAATAAAGGGGTTAATAATATTTAATCCAAATAATTTTTACAGGGTTTTGCCCTGTGTGGTGTGCCGCATGTTGTTATATAACTCCAGAAAAATAATGGAGAACAAAAATTTGGAGGATAAAATAGGGAAAGATCAAGAACCACTTCCTCCTAGTGCTGAATCTGCTGCCAATAGTCATAATATAGACAATGAAATGCCATCAACGTCATTTGCCAAGGCCGATACCCAATGTCATAGTAGAGGGCATGTAAAATCCAAAAAGCCAAAGTCCAGTAAAATGACCCAAAAACATGTATTTATATCGTCTGCGGAGAAACGTAAACTTGCCAGTATACCATTTAGGACACAGAGTGGCAAAGAACGGCTAAGGCCCTCGCCTATGTTCATGACTAGTGGTTCAGCTTCACATGACGATGGAAGCCCTCATCCTCCCATTAGAAAAATTAAAAGAGTTAAGCTGGCAAAAGCACAGCAAAGAACTGTGCTTTCTAAGATGGTATCAAAAATCCCTAAGGAGAGTCCAAGTGTGTCGGTGCCGGCGGTTGCGATGCCTGACCTTCCCAACACTGGAAGGGAAGAGGTGGCTCCTTCCACCATTTGCACACCTTCTGCAAGTGCTGGAAGTAGCACCCACAGTCCAGTTTATGATATTCAAATTGAAGATACCACTGTTGAAGTACACCAGGATGAGGATATGGGTGTTGCTGGCGCTGAGGAGGAAGTTGACCAGGAGGATTCTGATGGTGATGTGGTTTGTTTAAATCAGGCACTGGGGGAGACAGTTGTTGTCTGTGGGATGAATAAGCCCATTATCATACCTGGGGAAATGCCAAACAAGCCACCTCTTTGATGTGGAATTATTTCTCCACAAATCCGACCAACAGGTGTCAAGCCTGTGTTACATTTGTCAATCCGTAATAAGTAGGGGTAAGGATGTTAACCACCTAGAAATATCCTCCCTTATACGTCACCTGCAGCGCATTCATCAGAAGTCATTGTCAAGTTCAGAAACTTTGGGTAAGAGCGAAGCAGTCCACTGACACCTAAATCCCTTCTTCCTCTTGTACCTAAGCTCCTGCAAGCTACACCACCAACTCCCTCAATGTCAATTTCCTCCTCAGTAGTCCTGCAGGCTATGTCACTGGCATGACTGATGAGTCCGCTCCTAACCGGGATTCCTCCGGACGATCCTTGAGTGGTATGCCGGCTACTGCAGCTGCCGCTGCTGTTATTGCTGCTGGGAGTCAATTGTCATCCCAGAGTGGGAGTCGGAAGATCACTTGTACTACTTCAAATAAGCAATTGACTGTCCAACAGTCCTTTGCGAAGAAGATGAAATATGACAGCAGTCATCCTGTTGCAAAGTGGATAACTGAGGCCTTGACAGCTATGTTGGTGTTAGACGTGCATATGGTATCCGCCATTAGTGCAGTGGGATTTAGACAATTGATGGAGGTAGTGTGTCCCCGGTACTAAATCCCATCTAGATTCCACTAGGAAAGTGATTCCAGGACTGTACAGGGACATTAAGAAAAGTGTCATCAGTGTCCTGAAAAATGCGGTTGTACTAAGTGTCCACTTAACCACAGACACGTGGACAAGTGGAGCAGGGCAAACTAAGGACTACATGACTGTGACAGCCCACTGGGTAGATGTATTGCCTCCCGAAGCAACAACAGCAGCGGCACCAGTAGTAGCATCTCACAAACGCCAGCTCGTACCTAGGCAGGCTACGCTGTGTATCACCGGTTTCTGTAAGAGACACACCACTGACAACCTCTTATGGAAACTGAGGGACATCATTGCACAATGGCTTACCCCACTTAGACTCTCCTGGGAATTTGTGATATCGGACAATGCCACCAATATTGTGCATGCATTATATCTGGGCAAATTCCAGCATGTCCTATATTTTGTACTTAGAATTAATTTGGTGGTGCAGATTTTTTGAAAAATGATGGGGGCATGCAGGAGATGCTATCGGTGGCCTGAAAAATTGTGGGCCACTTTCAACATTCAGCCACCGCGTGCCGAAGACTGGAGCGCCAGCAAACACTCCTGAACCTTCCCTGCCATCACCTGAAGCAAGAGGTGGTAACGAGGTGGAATTTAGCACTCTATATGCTTCAGATGGTGGAGGAGCAGCTAAAGGCCATTCAATCCTAAACATCCACCTATGATATAGGCAAAAGAGGGGGAATGCACTTGACTCAAGTGGAGAGTGCACTTGCACAGTGGAGAATGATTTCCATGTTGTGCAAGGTTCTCCAACCCTTCGAACTTGCCACACATGAAGTCAGTTCAGACACTGCCAGCTTGCATCAGGTCATTCCCCTCATCAGACTTTTGCAGAAGCAGCTGGATAAATTGAAGGCGGAGCTAAGATGGAGCAATTCCACTAAGTATGTGGGACTTGTGGATGGAGCCCTTCATTCGCTTTGCCAGGATTCAAGGGTGGTCAATCTGTTGAAATCAGAGCACTACATTTTGGCCACCGTGCTCGATCCTAGGTTTAAAGTCTACGTTGTATCTCTCTTTCTGGCAGACACAAGTCTGCAGAGTTGCAAAGACTTGCTGGTGAGAAAATTGTCAACTCAAGCGGAACGTGACCCGTCAACAGCTCCTCCTTAATTTTCTCCCGCAACTGGGGCTGCGAGGAAAAGGATAGCATTTCTTAGCCTACCTGCTGGCGGTGATACAGGGCAGTCAGGAGCAAGTACTGACATCTGGTCCGGACTGAAGAACCTGCAAACGATTACTGACATGTTTACTGTCACTGCATATTATGATTTCACCATTGAAAGAATGGTGGAGGATTATATTGGTGACAGCATCCACGTAGGCATATCAGACGGTCGGTATGTATACTGGCAGGATAAAAAGGCAATTTGGAGGCCCTTGCACAAGCTGGCTTTATTTTAACTAAGTTGCCCCCCCTCCAGTGTACTCCGAAAGAGTGTTTAGTGCAGCCAGTAACCTTGTCAGCGATTGGCGTATGAGCTTACTTCCACAAAATGTGCAGAAGATGGTGTTCATCAAAATGAATCATAAATTCCTCCAGGAAGACATTTACTGGCAACTGCCTCCAGAAAGTACACAGGGACCTGTGGTGGTGGATTCCAGTAGAGACAAATTAATACTCTGTGAGGAGGAGGATTTACACACTGAAAGGGGTGAGGAATCGGAGGATGAGGATGACATCTTACCTCTTTAGAGCCAGTTTGTGCAAGCAGAGATGAATTGCTTCTTTTTTGGTGGGGGGATTAATTGCTTCTTTTTTGTGGGGGCCCAAACAAACCAATCATTTCATCCACAGTCGTGTGGCAGACCCTGTTGCTGAAATGATTGGTTTGTTAAAGTGTGCATGTCCTGTTTATACAACATAAGTGTGGGTAGGGGGGCCCAAGGACAATTCCATCTTTCAACTCTTATTTTAATTTTTTTTGCATTATGTGCTCTTTGGGGCATAGTTTTTAAAAATGCCATCCTGTCTGACACTGCAGTGCCACTCCTAGATGGGCCAGGTGTTAGTCATCCAGCGACCTCATTGCACCTCTTTTTCTTCTTTGCATTGTGGGGGGTCATTCCGAGTTGATCGCTAGCTGCCATTGTTCGCTGCGTAGCGATCAGTGAAAAAATAGGCTAATCTGTGCATGCGTATGCATCGCAATGCGCACGCGCGTCGTACGGGTACGAAGTCCATTGTGGTTTTGCACTGGTTCTTGCGACGATTCCAGTCGCACAGCCGAACGCAAGGAGATTGACAGGAAGAGGGCGTTTATGGGTGTCAACTGAGCATTTTCTGGGAGTGTTTGGAAAAACGCAGGCGTGGCCGGGCATTTGCTGGGTGGGTATCTGATGTCATTACCATGTCACTCATCGCAGCAATCATCACACAGGATAAGTCACTACAGGGCTGGTCTTGTTTTGCACAAAATGTGTTTGCAGGCGCTCTGCTGCACAGGCGTTCGCACTCCTGCAATGTGAAAATACACTCCCCTGTGGGCGGCGACTATGCATTTGCACGGCTGCTAAAAACTGCTAGTGAGCGATCAACTTGGAATGATCCCCTATGTGCTCTTTGGGTCCTAGTTTGTAAAAGTGCCATCCTGTCTGACACTGCAGTGCCACTCCTAGATGTGCCAAGTGTTTGTGCCGCACACTTTGGTCGCTTAGCTTAGTCATCCAGCGACCTCAGTGCAACCTTTTGGCATAAAAACAATATTGTGAGGTGTTCAGAATAGACTGGAAATGAGTGGAAATAAAGGTTAATAATACCGTAGGATTAAAATTACCCCAAAATTCTGTGATTTTAGCTGTTTTTGTGGGGGTTTTTTCAAAAAGCATCCAGATCCAAAACCCAAACCCGAAAGGGTGGTTTTGGCAAAATCAATCCAAGTCCAAAACACGAGCGTGGATCCAGATCCAAAACCAAAACACAAAACACGAAAAGTGCCCGCCGCACATCTCTTGTTCTATAGTAATGCATATATCAGAGACAATTACATTCTACAGTTTAAATGTAAAGAACGTATAGTTACTAGTGAAAAGTAATATCCACTCATGTTATCTATTTGTAAACACTTCAAAATGTATAGAGCAGTAATTATGTATTAACCATTGTGCAATAAAGAGGTTAACACCAAGTTTGCGGGAGCACACACACATTTTTAAAGAAACTTAATATCATCTAACTATACCTACCACATAGAAAATAAGTGGTTCAGTGATATAAAATATATCAGTAGCCATATTTCCTTTAGTCTGTTTACCTAGTGTAAAACAATGTGGTCCACCATAAGCTGTTATTAGGTGGTAAAACGAACTCTCTGTTAAGTTGAGATAATATTACACAGTTCTTCTCTATAAGTCTATTGATAAAAAGTTTTAATTCTATACAAGAGAGGCACATTTATATTACTTAAATTACTTTTAAAGGGGCCATACAGTATAAAAACATTGGCCTAGTTGAGTAGCATTATAGTGGGAGTTTATTCATTGTATACCTGCTGTTTTTGATGTATACACATTGGTGTTTCTATAATGGGTGCAATGTGTGTGGTTCACATGGGCCCCTGGGCCCAGCGGGACCCACACTGCACACAATGAACCTGTGTATTTTTACTTACCTATCTGGAGTACTGCATTGGAGCTGCAGTTGTGGTAAAAAAAATCCCTGGCAAAATGACCAGCAGTGAAGCACAGTAAGGTTTTTGGCGAGCACCATGTTACCAGAGACCAGTGAATGCACAGTAGACTCTGGCACAATGCCAAAGTCTACTGAGCCATGAAGAGTCCCACCCAGAGGGGGTCATTCCGAGATGATCGTAGCTGTGCTAAATTAAGCACAGCTACGATCATTCACACTGACATGCGGGGGGACGCCCAGCACAGGGCTATTCCGCCCCGCATGTCAGTGCCGCCCCCCCCCCCCCAGCAGAAGTGCAAAGGCATCGCACAGTTGGCGATGCCTTTGCACTTCAAGAGTAGCGCCCAACCAGCACAGCTTTTGCGTGCTGGCCGGGAGCTACTCATCGCTCCCCGGCCCGCAGCGGCTGCATGTGACATCACGCAGCTACTGCGGACTGCCCCCCGTTCAGTCCGGCCACGCCTGCGTTGGCCAGACTGTGCCCACGAAACGGCGACCAAATGCCGCCATTCCACCCGCCCAGCGACCGCCTCCGCCTGTCAATCAGGCAGAGGTGATCGTAGCGGCCCGACGGCCTTCGCCCATCTGGCATGCGCCGGCACACTGCAGTGCCAGCGCATGCACAGTTCTGACCCAATCACACCGCTGCAATAAACTGCAGTGTGCGATTGGTCAGAATGACCCCCAGAGTCTGTACATGGGCCCCATCCGCTGTTAAAATGCCCTTGCATATAAACCACTGATTCTAGCTCCAATTTCACAGTGATTGGTGCCCTTCAACAGGAGGGAGGAATTTGATTGGAGGCTACAATGATTGTCCATTTGACAGCAATATGAAAATAGTTGGTGTCCCTTTGTTTTCCATGCAGTAATGCTTGGAAATTAAGAACTGTCAAAGATCAACAGTTTGTATCTTGATATTGACCCCAGTAGAGGCCCCACTGTATTCTTTCTCAGGGGAAAGCAGAGCCTAGGGAAAAACTTTGTAGACTATAATAATTTGTAGACTTCAAAAAATACAGTTAATACAAAACTGTAATTTGATTGAGCATTGCAATGCATACCTAATGAACAGGCTCATAATTCTGAAGATCATGAGCCAATTATGCACTTTTGGCTGAATTCAGTTTTATCCAAGAAATTAAAAATAAGGCCGGTTTACGGAAAAAACCCACAATTAAAATATGGAGTGGATTATATTATAAACAATGGAAATCCTTTTGGGACTGCAACATAAAATTCTCTAGCACTCCAAAATATGTTACTGATCATGTTAGTTTTACTGTGGTGAATTCATACACAATGTAGCACAGTGTATGTATTCACAATGTAACACTGAGAGTTCAGGAACAAGCTAAGGTCATAGCAATCCTGATATATGTTACTTTGGTTCATTTGCAATTTGCTGTGACTGTGCTTATTGAAAGTGTATAAGGAAACCTGAAGTATATATGTTTTGTCATTCATTGTTGGCATAATGTATGACGTGGCACAACCATTTCTACATGTATGCATGTAACTTAAATAGATTGTTAGTTTGTTATTAATATATTTATTGCTATTATTATAGCTTTTATGATGATAAAATATAATTTTAACTTAAAGGTTTACAAAATGATTAAATTTTTTATGACTTTTTTATGTAGATTGCAATTGACTATGTATGATTTACATTGTATCTACAAAATATGAAAAATACAAAAAGAAATGTCAGATGTACATATCCTGGTGACATCAATGCATCATTGTTTTTTCCATAAACAATACTTCTTTGCTGTCATTTCCTTTGTTCCTTCCCACTGAATTTTCTTTACTGTTGAAAGACAATTTCAAAGGTAAATGATCACAGAGCATTCCAAAGGCCTCTGTCAGCTGCCCTGAGCACTGACCAAGTACAAGAGGCCAGTGTCTTACAGCTTCCGTTGTAGTTTCTGTGTTCAGATTCTGAATTTAAAATAAATGCCTGTTCATAACATTGTCCGTCCATCTATCCATCTATCTATCTATCTATCTATCTATCTATCTATCTATCTATCTATCTATCTATCTATCTATCACATTAAAGCAAATTCATTGAAACAAAAAAGCTTGCACAAAAAGCTGGGTACACACATATACAATCATCGGCCTGTTCACAAATGAATGGGCCAACGATTGTATATCTATGTATGCAGGACCATTGCAGTAGCATTAGCCAATAAACAGCTTAAAATGTTCCTGCAACGTCAAGACTAGTGCTGTTTAATTCTTATCTGCCCGACCTATTCCCATAAAAGCCCATACACACTGAGCTATTTCTAGCACAGTGTATATAGGGCTCTCAGAGGGTCAAGCTGGGTAGACAGTACCGGGCTTATCAGGAGCATTTACCCAATTAGCCAAGTCATCGCAAATGTGTGTACCCATTTTAAATCTGTGGCTAATGCATTATAATAATCTGGTTTCTGTTCTGTTCTATTTTATTTCCAAATTGAGGCGAGTTATTCCAGTACAAACATGTTATTTTGCACAGCATACTAATATAATAGCAGAAAATAAGAAATCAGATAGGATTACTCTAGTGCAAGTTACAGTATATGAGAACAGTTGAACAGTAGCTCTTGTAATACTGCTGATTTGTACTTTTACTCTTGACCCCCAAAGCAAGTGAAATTGTTTCAGGAGATTTTAGACAGATATAGACATACTGCAGACATGATTGTTTAGAAGTAACCACTAACTATTTTCATTGCTTTGGGCCTATGGTGCATGAACAGGAAAAGTAGGAAGTACAGTATGACATGCATTTTCACTTTAAGCTAGATATTTATACAGATTACAGCTGCTAATGTACAGTATAAGGGAGGTTTTCACTTCAGCTTTCTTCTCAAGTGGGAGATAGTTGCTAAATGTTAAACTCTGAATTTTGTTAAGAGATTTGATCCTCTAACATTTGGAGGGATAGCTCAATTTAAAATGTTTACTCACCTTTAATCTGATGTTAAGGA